>NC_080428.1:40640922-41327797 GCF_029873635.1 Malania oleifera | reverse complement strand
TTTAAGAATTTATCTTCATAATTCATGTAGTTTTATAATTAAATTTACATAAAAAATTATATTTCATGAATTACGTGTTTCTTTCCACTTTAGATAATTATGTGAGAAGAATTATTATGGGCTAGTTTATCTATGGAAAATATCTTTCACTTCTCATTTTTTAGTTTTTTACAAAGTCCTATAAAATTTTTTGGCTTATTTTTGTAGTTTTTTTATGATTCGTATTGAATATAATAAAAATAGAAAATTTGTTTAAATGTAAAAAATAGTTTGTTATTTTCTTTATAGATTTTGAAGTAATACAAAAAAATTTATTTTTCAAATTTTAGGTACTATAATTTTAAAATATATAATTTTTTATTTTTTATTTTTTATTTTTATTTATAATAGAGTATGAATTTCAAGACTTAGATTTGACTTCACCTAGATTTGAAATTCAATAAAATTTTATACTGTATCGTATCCAAATTCAAAGTGTCCATTTATATGCTTTCGAATGTAAGATACATATAAATTCATGTAATCTTAGTTAAACTTAATTTTGAAATATATATTTGCGTTCTTTTTAAAATGTAGAAGCATTTTTTTAGTTAATTTAATTTTGTCTCGGCAATGTTTAATTATTTTAAACATTTTCAAACACTTTATTAACTTTTTGACTGATCACACTTAACTAATTAAGATCCATGCTATGCACCATAAGGATTTGAAAAACAAACAAAATAAAATAAAACCAAAAACAAAGTCAATATGATATTTAAGTTTGTAACTAAATATAGGATATCAAAATTTTGAAGAGTCCAATGGCTAGGGACGAGTGGCAGTGCATCATATGTGCCACCAATTGTTTGGAGCTGTCCCACCTGATGCCACGATACGTGGTTCTCGCATCAAGATGAGGAATCTATGGGACCAATGCAGTCATTTACCAACATATGCGGATGATCAGAGTATCATATTCTTCACACGAGCGCACATTTTGAGCTTGATATATGGTACACTTTTTTGCAATATGTTGGGTAGTTATGCCCATATGATGTTCCTCCCACTACTAAATAATCTTAAGCAGATTCATTTCTATAATTGGGGTTTTATGACACTAGCGTAGTTGTATAGCTGTGTTACGTCGCACACCCATCTAGGAGGGAGATCACCGGTCCTCTACGCCTACTTCAAATATGGGCATGGGAGAGATTGCCCTCCTTAGCTCCTTCCTGCTTACGTGTCTTAAAATTGTGAGGGGCTTAGATAGTCGTTCAGTTGATCAATTACCACTAGCATACAAGTTAGTTAAAACTTATGTTCTAATGCACTTGTACTCTGTAACATATGAAGTAATACTTAATGGTAGAAACGTTCTAATATTTATGTGCACGATTTGTATACATGGAGCGAAGACATGATGGTTCCATTTGTTGCTCGGCATACATTGCCCTAGTATGGGTTCAAGTTAGACATGCACCATGAGCATGATGTGTTTTCTTCACGAATCACATTTTAAGTACATAACACATAATGTGTTTTCATGGGGGGGTCATGTTGAGTCCGTTCATTTTTTTAACTTGTGTTCAATTTATTTGGACGTCGTATAGTGATGAGATAATGTTGGCTTAACAAGGTGTTAGCTTTACCGTGATCCCAAGAGGGGGGGGTGAATTGGTATTTTTAAAATCTATCCCCTAGGTATTCCTCCTAACAGTAGTATGTTCACAATCCTACGGTCAATCTAGTGTACGTAATATCAGAAGTTAAATAAAGCAGATTAATCAATTTACACAAACACCAGAAAGTGGTAAAGAGAAGGGTGACACACATATATGTTATCGAGGTTTGGCCAACTGCCTACTTCCCCGCCTTGGCTAACCAACACAAGGATTATCACAATAACTTGCTCACT
Source organism: Malania oleifera (assembly GCF_029873635.1). Taxonomy (NCBI): domain Eukaryota; kingdom Viridiplantae; phylum Streptophyta; class Magnoliopsida; order Santalales; family Ximeniaceae; genus Malania; species Malania oleifera. The sequence continues at coordinate 41,325,900 of NC_080428.1, read as the reverse complement.
TAAACAGGTGGAGCGGCACCTATACAAACCAGGTCAAATTATCATAGGGCTGACCTCAACTTTAACCAATCCTTACTGGGTTGGATTAACACCCCCTCAGGTCACGCCTGGAATCTCTCAGATATACAATCAAAAGGTACAAAGTAAGAGTGCTTTCACGTAAAGAAAATTTGTACCACAGATGTGCACAATCACAAACACCACAGATGATTTAAAATGTAAGCTCAGTGTGGTCTAAATAGTTCAACTCTCAAATATATTTTCTATCAGTGTTATGCGTACGTGAGAGTGTCAACAAGCAATCTTTGTATTTCTAGATGTTCTCAATCAAGAAGCTCAAACAAAGATATCATGCAATATTCAAATATCCCAAATAGCAGAATATGTCAATCACATGAATAGTGTATATGCTTGCAAGATATATGTAATCTTTGTATTTCAGCAAATGATGTAGGCTTGAATGGATATTGCCCGCAAAGATTAATATAACACACACAAATATCTTTTCACAAATATATCGATATGAATACCACAAAATATTTGAGTACGTTTGAAAATATTTTAGCAAGCCAAAAACAAATACAAACTTCCAAGATATTGCAATGAGAATGCAACACTTAGAAGTTCAGCAAAGTCTTCTTAGGATAGGCTTATGAGAAAAGCCCCCTAAGAATACTTAGGTAATGCTCTCGAGAAAATCGATTCAAACAATCAAAGAATAAGAGAGCAAAACCTCAAACCAATAACACTCAAATACACTTACAAATGATACTGAGATGAAGTAGGTAAGTTTGAGTGGATTTGGAGATAGTATGAGCAATAAGAAGTATTAGCTTGAGAGAGAAATTTGATTTTTGGTTTTTGCTAATCCATCCTTAATTCTCCCAAATTAAGGAGTATATATAGACATACTGAAAATTTTGACCGTTGGGGACCTATTAGGGATTGTTCGAAAAGTTTAATGACGTTTAAAACATTTTAACCCTGTTTAAAAGTTTTAACTGTGGCAAAAAAATAGGTGCAACCCGAGAGGTCCGGTCGACCAGAACAAGTTCGGTCGACTAGGACTCATATGGTTCGGTCGACCAGGGGAATTTTGAACTAAGTGGTTGGTCGACCGAAAGTCCTTTTCCAAAGGCAATTTTTCATTTCTTCGAGGTTCGATCAACCAGCCCTTTTTGAATTGGCTGGATCGGTCTACCAGACCGCTGGAATTTCTCCCGAAGACCCTCCAGTCGACCAGGTAGTTGGAGAACAAAAGTGCTTGGTCGACCAGATGGTCAAAATGTTGACCAGGAGGGTTTCGGTCGATCGGGGCTTTTTGAACTGAGTTGGTTCAATCGACTGGGACCTTGGTCAATAGTTAACCCAGGTATGGTTCGGTCGACCAAGTCATAATGAACTGAGTTGGCCGGTTGACCGAAAGTGAACGAAGTGTGCATTTCGGTCTCGTCTTGATACAATCAAACCCTATTTGAATGTCTAACAAATGCAAATTTGTATGTCCTAGGGTCATTTATGTCCAACATTAAGACACCAAAAAAGTCCGGTGTCGGTCGACCGAAGGGAAAACCCTAAGGTCACTTTTAGTTCATATTTGGTTTGAGCTTACAAAATAAATCATACGTGTGATGTGTATGCTTATTACAAACCGAATACCCTAATTACTATTACAGACAAATTTCACTACAAAAATATTACAATTTAAGAGCATGAATTTGTCTTCAAGCTTTGAGCTTTCATGTGTCATTGATGATATGCTAATATGAACCTGCACATGAACTAGATATTTATTAAATACAGGAGTATTTGTCATTATCAAAATCGGGCATGACCTATAAGGTCAACACAAGGCTTAATCTTGTTTTGACAATGACAAACCAATGTATCTGATTGTGCTTTCGAGTGTATTTAAAGGTATTATAGATTAAGAGTATAATGAAAGATGAGTAATAGAAAGTCATGAAGACCATAAGTAAATTAAGAATTACTATTTAAGAAAAAAGCTTGGATGAAGATTAAGTTTAAAGACATGAAGACCTAGATACTGATTCTTGTATAGTGTACAATAGGTCTCATGTAAGTACTTCTCATATTAGTATTTGTTTATGAAGCTCTTAGGGAACTTAGTTGGACCTTATGCATTTTTAAATAACTTGGAAAAATGAAAAACCCCATAACAAGATTCTCCAAATCCCCATCTTTTTTTCTGCAGCCGCATTGACATGCGATTTTCGATATTTATATCTTTTCATCTTTACACGTCTTCAGCATGAAATTTGTGGGATTTTTTCTTAACTTTCTGTTGATACCTAGATCACTCTTTTTGGAGTTCTCTATAAAATGTTACTCTCAAAATAAAGAAGGATGTTCAGGAAAATTGCAGCTAAAATTTCCAGGGAGTTTAGTCGACCAAACCTCAAGTTCAGTCGACCGAATGGTTCAGGTGACTAAACTTAGAGTTTAGGCAACTGAACTTGTACTGCCATCTTGGAAATTTAATTTTAATTGGTTCAGGCGACCGAACACATGGTTTAGGCGACCGAAGCGCTAGCTAAATCTCTGTTGGAATTGGTGTACGTATTTCTAAGAGGGGGGTGAATTGGACTTTTAAAACTTTTCCCTAGGTCAATTCAGATTCCTCAAGTAGTATTACACAAACTTAAGGTTTTTTCGATATAATCATAAACTTAATCAAATATTAAAACAATTAAACGCCAAAATTCAAGTGCTGAAATTTAACTGCGAAAATTAAAAGCAAGCACAAAAAATGTTATCGGGGTTCGGCCAACAATGCCTACATCCCCGCCTCAAGCTCACAAGCAAGAGGATTCCACTAAGGCTCACTTAATGGGTGGAGCGGCACCTAATACAACACCTTACAAGAAGGTGTACCTAGTTCTCCTAACTGGGTCTGAACCAGTCTGGGAGTTTGAAGAATTTGAAGCATTGGTCGACTGAACTTCTCTCTGGTCGACCGAACCTCATGGGCCTATATATATTGGCCGTATGAAAAGCTCATTTTTCACCTAAAAAATAAAGAGCTATCCTCTATTTCTTCAGCCTTTCTCCTAAACCCTTACTTCGGCCCCAAAATCATTCCACCATTCTCCATGGCTAGGCCACACGAACACGTTGATGCTCAGGAGGTGACCTACACACAAGACAGCAGGAGGTCATACTAGGTAAGGTCCTCGATCTCTCTTTCATGGAACATCATTTCAGTAACATTATGGAAATGTTTAGATATCAAGGGTGGGGGTCACTTATGACATATCAACCTAGTGGGCATTATCCCACCTTTGTTAGACTATTTTATGCTAATTTGGGAAATGATGAGGATGGATGTTACTCTCAAGTTCTGGAGACTGACATCAGATTTAATGCTGAGTATTTGTCCGACGTTCTTGATATTAGGTGGGGAGATTTTGAGGGTCCTTATTCATTGTCCTCCTAGATAAATGAATAGGAGTTCTCCATTAGGACTTTTGCAAACGTAGTTACGACTATCCCACATGCAAACCCCAATCACCATCTAGACTATTGGCCCTTCACCTTAGAAGCCAAGATAGTCCATCATTTGATCACATATAATATTCTGCCTAAGGCAGGGTGTAGAGTACATGTATCCTTTATAGATTGCTTTATCATGTGGTGATTGTTCACTAAAAAGAAACTTAACTTGTCGAGCTTAATGATGAGATGGATGCTGGCTAAGACAGTTGGGTGTAAGATCATCATGCCTTATGGGGGGATTTTAAATAGACTATTCTTGAGGATGGAAGTAACCCGATCAAATCTTGCAATGCTAAAGAGGATAAAGAATGCAGATATGTTCTCCTCTATTACTTTGAGGCCGATGGGGTATGAGCTAGTTGGCAATATGTGGTTGCCCACAGATGGTAGGAGACTGGAAGATTAGGAAGAGGTCCCCACAGGAGATGCCACCATAGCCTACACAACCGTCAAATGCTAACTTAATGGCAACCATCATACGGTTTTCTTATTCATTTGCTCAATTTAGAGATTCCCAGTCCCAAATCACCCACAATAGACAGATATTAGGAAGCTAAGGGATATAGCCTCGTCATCCGATGCATAGTATACTGCTCTTCATAATGAGTTTAGAGAATTCTCTATCACTTTAGAGCATAGGTATAGGGAGCTAGAAAGGCTCATGGTTGTTAATTTCAATGAGTTGAATGACCATACTCATGAGCTACACGATGATGGATATGAGGAACAGATGGACATTGCTCAAGATGGAGGAGATGATTCTGATGATGGGGATAGCGCATAGACTTAGAGAGAGCATCATGTAATTATAAACAACATTGTTAACCTTATAGGTCACACCCGGTTTTAATAATGACAAATATATTTGACGGTTTTCAAGTGTACGTGCAGGTTTAGATGAGCATCTCAAGGAATGACACTTGAAGTAAGACATGAAGACACTGGACATTTTAATTCATATTGTAAATTCAATTAATGTAATATGGGTCTGTAATAATAATTAGAGATATGGTTTGTATTAATTACTTGTATATCATGCATTTAGGATATATGGTAAGCTCAGTAAGACCCTAGTATGGCTCTAGGTATCAACACTCATGCACATATATCATACAAAACATAGGAATGTTAAAAATGCACTTAATTGAATATTTTTAGGGAATTTTAGAGAGCTCGGGCGACTGAACCCCAGGAGTTCAAAACTCCTCGGGCTCCTGAACTATTGAGAAGTCAACAGTTGACTTAGGCTCTCGGGTGACCAAACATTTTTGTGCACACCTTCCATGAGCGCCCGAACCACTTGAAAAAAACCTCTCACCAACTCGGGCTGCTGAGAGATTTAGTTCAAATTAAGCCCCAGGCGACCGAGCAGATGAGTTCGGGCTACCAAACCTATGACTGAGCATCCAAAAATCTGAAGAAATGTTTTTGACTTTGATTCGAGCCACCGAATGGGAACTCGGGCTGCCGAACTGATTTAAAGGGATTTTTTTAATTGTCTCTATTCAAGCGACCGAATCAGAGTTCAGCCACCCAAACCTCGCGGGGTTAAAAATATTTTAACTGTGGTAAATACGGGTTATTTTGGGTTAATTGTGTTTAAACATTTTGAAACTTTTCTAAAAATTCCCAACAAGTCCAAAACGGTTATAATTTTACCCTTGCCTATAAACATAGGCTCATTTGTGAGGATTAGCAATTAATTAACAATTTCATTAGCCAAAAATCCTCTCTTTTCCAATTACACTTTTTCTCCAAATATTCTCAAATTTCCATTCCCTTGATACATTCTGAGATTGTGAGAGCGTATTTAATGTTCTTGTGATTACTAGATTTTTCTAAAAACTCCCATTTTCTTGTTTGATTGTGATATTATTTTTGGGGAGTTTGGCTTAGTTTTATCCCACTAATTTCATATTATAAATCATTGTTGGGATAGACTAGCAAGCTTTGGGGTCTTTTAATAACTGTTGCAAGACTTCCATAGCTTTGATTTTTGTTGTTCAAAAATATTTTCAACAAGAAAAAAAAATTTTCAAACTAGTAGTATGCTTATTTCATTGAAGAAAATCTTATTGAACTAGTTTGAATATCTGATTGATATCTTTGGAATCTTGATTTGCTATTGAAATATGCTTTGCTTTAATTCCATAATATTGCTTGTATTGAACACTCTTGAGCATTATATTGATAATACCATATTGAGTGTTGTTAGCACAACTATTTGCATCACTGAACTTACATTATATCCATATTAATGATGTGTATGTGATTGCGCGTATTAGGTACATATCTGCTTTACAGAAAAGCATAATCACTATACCAGTTGATTGAGAAAAATACTGTTGTATTCTAGGCATGACCTGAGGGGGCGGTAATCCAGTTCGATAAGGATTGTGTGTAAAGGTTGAGCAACCTGTGCTAATTGACCTGGTTGTTTAGGTGCCACTCTACCCATTTAAGTGAGCATTATAGTGGTAATCCTTGTACTTGTTGGCCAAGGTGGGGATGTAGGTAATTTGCCAAACCTTGATAACACTTCTTGGTGTCACTTATTTTTACTGATTTCTAGTACATGCTTAGTTGATTAGATTGTGCTATTTAATTTCTTCTACATATTGCAATTGATTTAATTTACATGCACTATATTGACTTTAGGGTTGTGAAAATACTGCTGTTAAGATATTGACCTAGGGCATCAATTTTAAAATACCAATTCACCCCCCCCCCCTTCTTGGAATCACGGTAAAGCTAACAATTGGTATCAGAGAACGTAGCATAGACTAATAGTTATTTTTCAAAAGATCTTATATGGCTCATAGCTCGGTGACCCCCTTTCCCTAAGGGACCATCTTCCACACTACCTCCAGTTTTCAGTGGTGTTAATTACACCTTCTAGAAACAGAGGATGCACATTTACCTTCAAAATACAGATTGAAAGGTGTGGAGGATTGTCTCTAAGAGAAATTATGTTCCTATGAAAACAGAGGGTACAACTAGAGTTCCTAAAATTGAGGAAGAATATAATGATGATGATATGAAAGTTGTTAGTTTGAATGCCACCGATATGAATATTCTATATTGTGGTCTTGATGTGAATGAGTTTAATAAAGTAATGGCATGTGCTACTGCAAAAGAAATCTGGGATAAGTTAGAAGTCACATATAAAGGTACTAAGGTTGTGAAAGATAGTAGGATAGATATGTTGACTAGTGCATATAAGGCCTTTAGAATGAATGTAGGTGAGTCCATTCAGAGTATGTACACTAGATTCACACACATTATAAACTCACTGCATACATTAGGTAAGACTTATCCTACATATGAGATGGTTAGGAAGATCCTTAGAGGCTTGATTCATGTTTGGAAAGCTAAAGCTATAGCCATTTCTGAGGGTAGAGACCTTAAGGTCATGACTCTAGATGAATTGATATGTTCCCTAATTACCTATAAATTAGCCATAAGTGAGAGACTCAATGAACATAATAGGGCGAAAAAGGTGGCTGCATCTGAGAAGGGAGAGTCTAGTAAGAGAAAAGAAAAATCAAATGCTTCCGTTACAATTGCAACAAAGTTTGACACATCAAGCTGGATTACCCACTATTGAAAAAGGAGGCTAAGAAAAAGAAGAACGCCATAAAGGCAGACACTTCATGGGATAAATTAAACAGTAGTGACTCGAACTCAAACCGCAGTGACGCAGGGGTTGCTAATCTGTGCTTGATGGCACATGGTGATGAGGTATTGTCCTCTTGTTCTTTATCTTCATATTATTTGTCTGATGATTGTGATTCTGATTGCATGCCTACGTTTAGAGAATTACAATTTTAATATATTTGTGTATCTAAACTTTTGAATAAAATGACCAAATAAAATGATGATTTGAAAAAGAAATGTGAAAATTGGTCAAAATTGTTTGGAATTGCAAAAACCTCTCATGCTTCAATTTTGAAAGAAAAAGATGTGACTATTGCTGAGCTTGAGAGGAAACTGGAGGATACCTCCAAGATTGTTTTTAAATTCACTGAGGGCAAGTGCAATTTTGAAAAGCTACTTGGTGCCCAAAGAAATTCTCTAAGTAAAGAGGGTCTAGGTTTTAATGGCATTGAAAATGTTAGACGACCTAATCTTTACTTGGGACATTTTACATGTGAATCAAAATCTTAAGTCCCACCTAAAGATCCATACAATAAAATGTTTTAAATGCAAACAAATTGGTCATATTCAATTTGATTGTCCACTTAGGAATAAGCATGCGAAAATTAGAAAAGTGTGGGTAGTTAATGGTGATCCAGTTACTAACCCCCGTGGACCCAACAAAATTTGAGGACCAACATCAGTTACTTAGTCTATTTTGCAGGTGTGTTTGAGATCGTCCTCCTCCAAGGACAGGTGGTACTTGGATAGCGGGTACTCATGACACATGATCGGTGACAAGGCAAAATTTGCGTCAATCATTCCCAAGGATGGAGGGTATGTGACGTTCAGCGACAATGCAAAGGGATGCATTATTGGTGTAGGTAAGGTTGGTAAGGATCCTTCCCTGGTTATTGATAATGTTTTATTAGTTTATGGTTTGAAACATAATTTATTGAGCACAAGTCAATTGTGTGATAAAGGATATAAGGTATCATTTGAAAATGATAAATGCATAGTTGAAAGTAAATTAGATCATAAAGTGTTTTTTACTGCAGATCGTCATGAAAATGTATACACTACCTCTTTTGATACCTTAGCTTCATAACAAGTAACTTGTTTTTTCTACAATAAATGAAGATAGTTGGTTGTGGCATAGGCGCTTAGGACACGCTAGCAAGGACTTATTGTCAAAACTAGTAAGAAAAGAATTAGTAAAAAGGCTTGCCTAAAACATCATTTTTAAAAGATAATATTTGTGATGCATGTCAAATGGGTAAGCAAACAAAATCTAGCTATAAGAGAAAGAAATTTATATCTACCACTAGACCACTTGAAATGCTTCACTTGGATTTATTTGGTCCTAATTATGTGCAAAGTCTTGGTGGTAAATCATATGCTTTTGTCATTGTTGATGAATTTTCTAGCTTCACATGGGTGTTATTTCTCTCACATAAAAACGAATCATGTGAACAGTTTACTATTGTAAGATAATTCAAAATGAAAAGGGCTATAAGATAACCCATATAAGAAGTGATAAAGGCACTGAATTTAAAAATGAAGGCATAGAAAATTATTGTGACCTAGATGGCATATCGCATAACTTTTCTGCACCTAGGACCCCTCAACAAAATAAAGTGGTAGAACGAAATAATAGTTCATTACAAGAAATGGGTAGAACTATGTTGAATGAACATAACTTACCTAAATATTTTTGGGCCGAGACCATAAATACTACTAGTTATGTCAAGAACAAGGTGTTGATTAGACCGTCACTTAATAAAACCCCTTATGCAAAACAACCATAAACCTAATATTTCCTATTTTCATGTTTTTGGTTGTAAATGCTTTGTGCTTAGTGATAGTGAACATCTAGGGAAATTTGATTCTAAATCTAATGAAGGCATTTTCCTAAGCTATGCTCTTAATAGTAAAGCATATAGGGTTTTCAATAAAAGAACACTAATTGTCATTGAATCTATCCATGTCGTGTTTGATGAATCTAATCCATTTTCTAAGAAAGATGATGAAGATGATATTGACATTAGAAAATTCTTAGACAAGTTATCTATTGAAAACAATGCATGTGAAAATTTAGAAGTAAATGATAAATCATCTAAAGATAATGACAATAAAAATGAAGTTCAGGAGTTGTCTAAAGATTGGAAATTCATTAGGAATCATCCTGTAGATCAAATCATAGGTGAACCATCCCGTGGTGTAGCCACAAGATTTTCCTTGAAGAACCTAGTGAGTTATTATGCTTTCTTGTCCCAGGAAGAACCTAAAAGTATTAAAGAAGCCATAGAGGATGAGTCTTGGGTGATGTCCTTGCAAGAAGAACTTAATCAACTTGAAAGAAGCAGAGTGTGGACCCTAGTTCCTAGGCCTAATGATCATACAATTATTGGAACTAAATGGGTATACAGAAATAAGAAAGATGAGAATGGAATAGTAATTAGGAATAAGGTTAGACTAGTTGTCCAAGGTTATAATCAGGAAAAGGGTATAGACTTTGATGAAACATATGCTCCTGCTTCTAGGTTAGAAGTCATTTGTATGCTACTTGCTTATGCCGCTTTTAAAAATTTTAAATTTTTTCAAATGAATGTTGAAAGCGCTTTTTAAATGGTTATATTAATGAGGAAGTAAATGTAGAACAACCACCTCGTTTTGAAAATCATAAAATCCAGATCATGTTTACCGATTGTCTAAGGCCTTGTATGGATTGAAACAAGCTCCTAGAGCTTGGTATGAGAGGCTTAGTGGTTTTCTGCTAGAAAATAGGTTTACCCATGGCAAGATTGACACTACACTCCTCATCAAATCCAAAAATGATGATATGCTCCTAGTCCAAATATATGTCGACGATATCATTTTTGGAGCAACTAATGATGAGTTGGGTAATGAGTTTGCCAAATGCATGCAATGTGAATTTGAAATGAGCATAATGGGTGAGCTTAGTTTCTTTTTAGGGCTACAAAATAAACAAGCTGAATATGAAACTTTCATATGCCAATCTAAATATGTCAGGGACTTGCTAAAGAGATTTGATATGGAAGATTGTAAAATTCATGGTACCCCTATGAGTTCTTCCATTAAACTTGATAAAGATGAGCAGGGACTCTTGTTGATGTGAAATTTTATCGTGACATGATTGGAAGTCTTCTATATCTCACTACTAGCAGGCCTAATATTATGTTTAGCGTGTGCATGTGTGCTAGGTTTCGGGCCGCTCCAAAGGAATCTCATCTAATAGCAGTTAAACGAATCCTTAGGTGTCTAGTTGGAACTATAGAATTAGGCTTATGGTACCCTAAGTATACTACCTTTGAGATTGTGAGTTATACTGATTCTGACTTTACCCGTAGTAAGGTTGATAGAAAAAGTACTAGTGGCACTTGTCACTATTTAGGACAATCTCTTGTTTCTTGGTTCTTCAAGAAACAAAACTCAATTTATTTATCCACAGTCGAAACAGAATATATTGTGGCTAGAAGTTGTTGTGCTCAAACTCTTTATATGAAACAACAACTTATGGATTTTGAGTTGCACTCTGATACAGTTCCGATAAAATGTGTTAATACTAGTGCAATCAACATCTCTAAAAATCCTTTCTCGCATTCACGAACAAAACACATTGAAATTAGACATCACTTCTTTCGTGATCATGTGCAGAAAAAGGATGTGGCTCTTGAGTTTGTTTGCACAAATGAGTAGTGGGTGGACATTTTCACTAAACCACTTCCAAAAGATAGGTTCATACAAATTAGACGTGAATTAGGTCTCATGCATAGTAGAGATGCTTCCTAGATATTTTATAGTTTGCATAAATTTAGGGGGAGCTTTCAAATAATTTTAAAGTCTAACAACTAATATAACTATTGATATCCTTCATTGGCTTGGACTTTATGAATTTGATTATACTTTACAATGCACATTTCTTATATCTACTGCACGATGATGATTGCATTTATGTTGTATGTATTGATCATACTGGAACTGTTTGAGTTTACTAGTTGTGGATAAACTACTAGGCATTAAAATCTCAAAACAAGTAATTTTTATATAGGAATTTTTAGGAAATGTCTTATTTTCAAACGGCATGCTGCCAAAATTTTTTAAAATTCCCAAACTTCTCTTGTATAAAAATGATTCTTACCCATTGTCTAAGGTTATTACTTTCATGGCCCTTTTTACTGTTGCCAAAGGGGGGAGATGGATAAGAGGGCAAAAATTGGGTTGACTTGAAAATTGGGTTGAATTGAACTTAAATGGAAAATTATTTAAAGTTTTACATAATGCATATTGTTGGGGGGAGCCTTCTAAGGCTATACCCATTTTTTACATGATGTATTTGTCATCATCAAAAAGGGGGAGAATGTTGATTTTGACTCTACGAATCCAATCCGATTTTGATAATGACGAATCACTTGGTATTTGATCTGTGCATTGAGTTTGTGAACAAGACTTATATTAAGCATGCACGGAAGGATAACGAGTCATGGGAGTCTTCAAGTAAAGCTTACAAATCTTGGCAAGATCCATGGAACTCAAAGAGTACAAGAATCAAGATGCAAGCGGCAAAGTTCAAGAACATCTTGGAAATGGGTACTTAGAAATCATGTACTTACATTTTCGTATAATTTAATTTGAGGCTCAATATAACTTAGAAAGACATTAGGATTCATGCATTTCATGTATATCATTATGAAACTTTCATGAACTTGAAAATACTTTTAAAATCATTGAAAATATGTTTTACAAAAGACCCAAGAAGGAGAGCAAAGCATAATTTTAAATTAAAACAGAAAAATTTCAAAATTAGGGACTTCGGTTGATTGAACTTGAAGTTCAGATGACTGAAGAATTTCCTCAAACGTCCGAAGATTAAGCTCAGTCGTCTGAAGAATTTAAGGTACAAAATAGAAATAGGAAGAAGCACTTCAGATGACTAAACCTTCACCTCAATCGTCTGAACTCGACACTTCGGTCTTCTAAACCTTGACCTCGGTCGTCTAACCCTGTATCCAGGCTATTTTTTCAAAGGAATTCAATGACTTCAGTCATCTGGGCCTATGGCTTCGGTCATCTGAACCTGTGGGAAAACTTAAAAATATCATTTTTATTAAAAGAACTCGCGAGCTATCTTATTGATCCAACGGTTGAGATCAATTTTAAGGGTAAGACACTATAAATACTGATTATCTAAACCCTAGTAAGAGAACAAAACACAAAAAGATCAACGAAAAGCGAAGAACTCATATTGTTGAAAAGAGAACTGAGAAACTTGATCAGATTGATATATGATTGCCTACACTCTAACTTCTACACATCGTCTTTGGGAAAATCAACCCCAAAAGTCAAAGGGATTCATTAGCACAACTCCATTTCCTCTTGGTATTGAGGTGTAGTTGATCCATTTAGTTTTTCCAAGTGATTCTCATATCAATTTTTGTTAATGATTATTTTTTTTTTGGAGTGTAAAATTGAGTTTCTTCATATTCACATAAAGATTGTTTTTGACAAATTGAATACTTGAGAAAGTTTTTATTTGGCCATTGTTTAAAGAGTAATCACTCAAGTGTGTTCTTAGTTTAAGGCTGATATTTTGAATACATCTAAACTATTTGATTATATATATCCTTAGCAGAGCATAAATATATATCTATATATATATATATATATATATATATATATTGAAGGATAGTTTTCAAAAATCAAATATTAAGTTTGTCTATCTTTGGTATTCTCATCATATAGATATATAAATATATACTTTAAGTCAAATATTACCAATATCACTTTGAGATTGACATCTTGAAAAAAATATTGTTTTTGACAAAGTGTACTTCAAATCTTTGCAATCTTCAAAGCTATTTTTGTATTCAGAGATTGAACCCAAATTTCTCCAAAGTATTGATTCATACAAAATGTAATGCACTGATACCAAACTAGATTATACCCAACCATCAACCTAAGCAATGAAAAGCAGAATTCAAATAAACATAACCATATATAATTATATACAATACCAGAGTGCTAAAATGTTTCCCAAAATACCCTTAATTGGCTAGGGCTATACAAAATACTCCAAAATACTCATTCTACTGTCAGGGCAATACTAAGGCCCCTCTATCTGCGAGCCTGGTCTGCTCACCTACCTAGATCACCTGAAAAATGTTAAAGTAATGGGATGAGCCAATGCTTAGTAAGACGAAATATGCTATTGCTAATGTGTGGCAAATGAGTTACAATACTATGAAAATCTATTACTATATAATCATGTATCACCAAATTTGCAAATACAATACCAGTAATATAAACCATCACCTTTTTCCTGTTACTTAACATCTCTGTACTTTAGGTTTCTACTCAAAATACTTCTAATATATATTCTGTCTCTGTAAATCTATATAAACATAGTAATAACTGAAAACTTCCCTATGGATAACTATGTGTCATGATTTAACCCCTCATGACAGCGTTGTGCTGTCCATAGGCAGGATCTACCCTGGCTAGCTGATCAGGATAAACCACTATACTCCATCAGTATGATCAGCCCTCCTCAACCCATATCTGATGGGTAGCCTGTCTACTCGTGAGCTCTATACGATCGACTGTTATACCACGTATTATCTGAATAGGTGGTTGCACCTATATACTATATGTAGCAACGGTACCATGCTCTGTAATCTGTAATGGTCCAACAGGGTCCAATACTATATAATACATCTCTATATACAACTATCTATTTTACCATGATTTTGTAATAATTGTATAAACCATGATGCTGTGATAAACTGTATCTGTATCAACTATATTTTCTGAAATAAACTGTAAAATTGTATGTCATGGTACTATAAACTGTATCTGTATCAACTGTATAATCATGGTATTCTATAATTACTATAAAATACTTCCTCTGTTTGTATATTCTATAAAACATAGCTCTGAAAAATACTGTAAAGCATGTCTCTGTACTATATTCATATTCTCAAGCCACACAGTAATTTAAAACATATTATACATAATGGATCAATTGTATTAATTCCTGTTGTGAATAATAATCTAATATAAATATATATACTATACTAAAAATCATACTAAATTTGCTTAGCATAGTATATTTTCCTTACCTGACTATTAAAAGCCCTTATCGTATACCAGTCCTACCCCTGTAGGGCTTCCTACACGACACCCTGAAAACAACATTTGCCAAAATAGAATATCAATATTTCTTTACCTACATCATTTCCTATAACTGCCAGAGAGCCAAAAATTAACTAAAAGGTCTTACCCTGATTTTGGAAAGAAATTCGACTCAATCCCACCGACGATCCACCTCAGCAGACTTGAAGAGAACTCCGCAAAGAGCATCGTGGTGGCCTCAGATCATCGATCCAGCGACCGACGGGACCAAAATTGAAGAGAGAAAGGGGAAGGGTTGTAAAGGAGAGAGAAGAGAGGGTTTGGTGAGGTTTCTATGCAAGAAAAGTAAGTTTAGCACTATTTATACTGCAGGATTCGTCGATGAGCCACATCACCTCGTCGATGAGTCTTGTAGAAAGTTCATCGACAAACCTGCACCCTCGTCGATGAATTTCAGACTTCGAAAAATCCACTCTCGGTATCTTCTCATCGATGAAACTTGTCTTCGTCGACGAGGCCCTTTTGTATCCTTGTCGACGAATCCCCTGTGTTCGTCGACGAGGACTTGCTAAATTCTTTTAAGTCTTACTTCCCAAAGTGCAACGTCGTCAACTGCCTCCATGTGTTACTATTTCCATTTCTATCCCTTTTTTTTTTTTATTTAAATACCATTATTCTTTGAGTCGTTACATAAACATTTTGGGAGATTTGTTAAAAAGAGAATTTTGTGTTAAAGCATATCATACATAAACGATTCTATTGTTTCATACATTCTAAGCTTCAAATTATATCATATGGTAAATGTATTAGGAATTTGAATTGTACTCACAAGCTTTTGTTTGGAAGCATTTTTGAGTGTTTTTTTACAGATTTTATTGTATACATGGTTCTGTGTGTGAACTGGTGTTTGAGGAGAGAGTTGTATCTCTTGTAAGCAGCGAGTGAGGAGGAAGTTGTACCTCTTGTATGCAGCGGATTGTAAGGGAAGTTCCGTGCCAATTTAATGAGTAGGGATTTTAGTGAAATCATTGAGTGGCTGCTCAAAGCGAGGACGTAGACCGAGTTGGCTGAACCTCGTAAAAACTGCGTTTGTCTCTTCTCTTCCCTTTACTCTTTACTTTCAGCACTACATTTCAACTGCTCATATTGCATGTATAAATTGAATAACATTGCACACTATTAATTGGGAAATAAGAACTCGTTGATAAATATACAAGTAGGGAGTAAGTGGTAAAAAGATTCAAAGAATTTTTAAAATACCCAATTCACCCCCTTATTGGGATTACACCTAATTCGACATTTGGTATTTGAGCGGGTATGCATAGACTTAATAGTTTATTTGTAAAAAGATCACATGGAACATATTGGTGTAACTCCATTCGGTAAGGGACACTCATCCACTAGACCACCCATTTTCTGTGGTATAAACTACACCTATTGGAAACGTAGGATGAGCATATATCTATTGAATGTAGATTGGAAGGTTTGGAAAATAGTCACTAAAAGTAATCACATTCCCATGAAAGTCATTGATAAGGTTAATGTACCTAAAAATGAAGATGAATATACAGAGGAAGACTGGAAATCAGTACAAACCAATGCTACTTCCACGAACTTGCTTTTCTGTGCATTAGACGTAAATGAATTTAAAAGGGCAATGGCATGTAATTCGGCTAAAGAAATTTAGGAAAAATTAGAAGTTACATATGAACATACTAAGGAAGTCAAGGATAGTAGGATTGACATGCTCACCAGTGAATATGAAGCATTTAAAATGACAGTTGATGAATCTATAAAATCCATGTACACTAGATTCACACACATCATCAATTCCTTGAATGCACTTGGAAAGACTTACCCTACTTATGAGTTGATCAGGAAAATACTCAAGGGATTACCTCCAGTGTGGGAAGCAAAAGCTACAACAATAGCAGAAGGGAGAAATCTCAAGGAGATGTCAGTGGATGAACTCATTGGATCGCTCATCACCTATGAGCTGGCAATAAACGAGAGGAAGATTGAGCAAAGCAAAGCAAAGAAGGTCACTGCACTTAAGGCATCATCAAGCTATTAAAGTGAAAGAAGTGATTCCGAAATGGATGATGGCATGGCCTTGCTAACAAGGAAGTTCGGGAAGTTCTTGAAGAAGAACAAGAAGTTCAACAGAAAATTCCGAAACTCTAAATTGAAAAAAGGAGAACCTAGCATGCAGAAAAAGAAGGAGGATCCACCAACATGCTACAACTACCAATAGGTTGGACACATCAAGCCTGAGTGTCCTAAACTAGTGAAAGCCTCAAAGAAAAAGAAAGAGGCACAAAAAGTCGGCTGGCATACACACAACACTAGTTGTTCAAAATCTGAATCCAGCAACGACGAGGTTGCGAATATGTGTCTAATGGCACATGATGACCTTGAGGTACAATCATTATTTTCATCGTCTTCGTATTATTCTAGTGATTCTGAAAACGAAAATGATATCATATCATATGATGAACTGAAACAACAATATCCATACACTATTAAAATGCTTGAGAAGAAAACAAAGAAAATTTCTGAGTTGAGAAGCAAAGTCAAAGAACTTTCAAATCTAGTTGAATGTCAAAATGAATCCCATGTATCTTTCATAAAAGATAAAGATTTAAAAATTAAGGAGTTAGAAAAGGATTTGAAAGATAAATCTAAAATTATTTGTCAATTTATTGAGGGACAAAACAATTTTGAAAAGTTCTTAGGATCTCAAAGAAATTCCCTAGAAAAGGAAGGGCTTGGCTTTAATGGAAAGGAAAATATAAAGAATAGACATCTTTACATATGTTATTTTACAAAAGAATTAAAGTCATATGTTCCAACTAAGAATTATTATAGAAATACTACATGTTTTAAATGTAGAAGGTTGGGTCACATACAATTCGACTGTCCTCTCAAAAATAAGGATGTAAAAATTAAGAAAGTATAGAAGGTGAAAGGTCAATCTAGCACTAACCCCCCTGGACCCAAGAAAATTTGGGTACCAAAGCTAGTTGTTTGATTGTATCTCACAGATATACTTAAGATCAACATCCTCAAAAGATAGATAGTATATGGATAGCGGATGCTCACGTCACATGTCTGGGGATAAAGCGAAGTTCACTTCCATCACACCCAAGGATGAAGGGTTTGTTACTTTTGGAGATAATACTAAGGGAAGGATCACGGGTGTAGGTAAAGTCTGTAATGATTCCTCAATCATTATAGATGAAGTTTTATTAGTTGAAGGTTTAAAGCATAATTTATTGAGCATAAGTCAACTATGTGATAAAGGTTACAAAGTGTCTTTTGAACATGACAAGTATATAGTTGAACATAAAACTGATAATAAGATATTGTTTATTGCTAAGCGTCATGAAAACGTATATACCATGAGCTTTGATAACTTAACTTCACAGCGTGTGACATGCTTATCTGCTATGAATGAAATAAGTTGGATTTGGCATAGGAGACTAGGACACGCAAATATGAATTTAATCTCAAAACTTGTTAAGAAAGAATTAGTTAAGGGACTACCTAAGACTAAATTTGTGAAAGATAAAATCTGTGATGCATGTCAACTAGGAAAACAAGCAAGAACAAACTTTAAGAAGAAGAAAGAAATCTCTACTACTAGGCCACTCCAAATGCTACACTTAGACTTATTTGATCCAAACCCAATTCAAATTTTAGGAGGAAAATCATACGCCTTTGTCATAGTTGATGACTTTTCAAGGTTCACATGAGTATTATTCTCAGGTCACAAAGATGAAGCATGTGAAAAATTTATAAATCGGTGCAAGAAAATCCAAAATGAAAAGGGATATACAATCATTAATATTAGAAGTGATAGGGGTAGAAAATTTAAGAATCAAGGCATGGAAGACTATTGTAATTCATTAGGAATGGCCCATAATTTTTTCAGCACCTAGAACACCACAACAGAACAGAGTAGTTGAAAGGAAGAATAGGTCTATACAAGAAATGGCCAAAACTATGCTTAACGAACATAAATTACCTAAGTACTTTTGGGTTGAGGTGGTGAATACCGCCTGTTATGTTCTAAACAGAGTATTGATTAGATCATCACTTAATAAGACTCCATACAAGTTATGGAATGGCCATAGACCAAACATATCGTATCTTTATGTCTTTAGCTGTAAATGTTTTGTGCTTAGAGATAATGAACACCTAGGAAAGTTTGATGTGGAATCTAATGAAGGCATCTTCCTAGAGTATGCATTAGATAATAAAGCCTATAGAGTATGTAACAAACGAACATTGATGGTCATAGAGTCTATTCATGTAGTGTTCGATGAGTCAAATCCCTTCTCTAAAAGAACTAATGAAGATGAAATTGAATTAAACAAGGAATTTGAAGAACTATCAATTAAGAATGATTCAAAAAATAAAAATGAACTTAAGGAACCATATATTGAAATTGATCAAACTAAAAATGAGGTTAATGAACCACCTAGAGAATGGAAATATATAAAGAATCATCCCATCGGTTAAATAATAGGTGAACCATTACGTGGAGTAGCCACTCACTCTTCACTTAGGAATATGATTAGTCATTTCACATTTCTATCTCAAGAAGAACCTAAGAATGTGAGTGAAGCCATAAAGGATGCATCTTGGGTGTCGTCCATGCAAGAAGAGTTAAATCAGTTTGAGAGGAATAAAGTATGGATACTAGTTCCCAAACTTGAGGATAAATCAATCATTGGAACCAAATGGATATATAAGAATAAGAAAGATGAACATGGAATAGTTGTGAGAAATAAGGCTAGATTAGTAGCTCAAGGATATAATCAATAAGAAGGTATAGATTTTGAAGAAACATTTGCACTTGTAGTTAGAATGGAAGCCATTCGAATGCTTTTAGCACATGCAGCTTTTAAGGATTTCAAGTTATATCAAATGGATGTCAAAAGTGCATTTTTAAATGGCTACATAAATGAAGAAATGTATGTTAAACAACCCCCAGGCTTTGAAAACCATAAGAATCCAGATCACGTGTATAGACTGAAAGTCTTGTACGATTTAAAGCAAGCTCCTAGAGCTTGGTATGAAAGGTTAAGCAATTTTCTATTAGAAAATGGATTTGTAAGAGGAAAGATAGATACAACCTTGTTTATCAAGTCTAAGAAAGATGATATTCTCCTAGTGTAAGTATATGTAGATGACATCATATTTGGCGCTTCAAATAAAGAACTATGTGATGAATTTGCCAATACCATGCAAAATGAATTTGAGATGAGCATGATGGGTAAACTAAATTTCTTCCTAGGACTTCAGATCAAACAAGCAAAACATGGAATATTCATAAATCAATCGAAGCATAATAGGTACCTACTCAAAAAGTTTAATATGGAAGATGGAAAAATACTAGGTACACCTATGAGCACTTCATTGAAATTAGACAAAGATGAACAAGGTATACTAGTAGATGTCAAACTGTATCATGGAATGATTCGTAACTTATTATACCTGACTTCTATTAAACCTGATATAATGTTTAGCGTATGTTTGTGCGTCAGATTTCAGTCTACACCAAAAGAGTCACATTTTTTAGCCATTAAATGAATACTTAAATACCTGATAGGAACCGTGGAAATTGGATTATGGTACCCTAAGTACACATCTTTTGAGATTCTAATCTATTCAGATGCTAATTTTGTGGGTAGAAAAGTGGATAGGAAGAGCACTAGTGTTACTTGTCATTTCTTAGGAAATTCCTTGGTCTCTTGGTTTTCCAAGAAACAAAATTCAGTAGCTCTTTCCACAACTGAGGCTGAATACATAGCGGCAGGAAGTTGTTGTGCTTAAACGCTTTACATGAAGCAACAACGGAAGGATTTTGGATTAAGTTATGAAACAATCCCTATTAGATGCGATAATACGAGTGCGATAAATATTTCAAAAAATCCCATATTACATTCATGAACTAAGCACATAGAAATACGACATCACTTTCTTCGTGACCATGTACAAAAAGGGGATGTGACACTACAGTTTGTATGCACGGATGAACAATGGGCAGATATATTCATGAAGCCACTTGCGGAGGATAGGTTTATCCAAATTAGGCATGAATTAGGTCTCATGCATAGTCGAGAGGTTGCCTAGAATTATGTTAGATGACATAATTTAGGAGGAATAACGTCACTTACGATGTAATCACTTGGTATAATATTAATCAAATTTTCGGTATTGCATTAATCAACAATTGGTATCAAAATTGGTATAAAAAATTCAACATATCATCTAATCAACATTTGGTATCCTCATGTAATCTTTGAAATTTATGCGTTAGCAAAGAGGATAGTTGATGTCAAAAAGCATGAGAAGGATTTTTTTTTTTTTTTTATCTAATGGTTGAACACGTTTAAAACCATAAGATTTCTAAAGGGAGAAGAACATAAGGGTACGTCTGCTCATGTTTTATTATTTTACACATTTTTTGTTGATGTCAAAAGGGAAAGAAAATTGGGAGCAAAAATAATAGAAATCAGGAGAAAAAGCGTAAATATGAGCAATTGAAAAATTAAGAAATTGATTAATTATAACTTGGCGTTGGGAAGAAATATCAGGACCAAAAACGGTTGGCAAACTAATTGTGCAAAAGGGGGAGAAGTATAATAACTAAAATTGTTGAAACATCATGAGCATATTGTGATTCATTGAATATTTGATGCATTAATTTAGGGGGAGCCTTGTTTGGCCTTACCCATTATATATATTTTTGCTAGTGCATTTGTCATCATCAAAAAGGGGGAGAATGTTGATTTTGACTCTACGAGTCTAATCCGGTTTTGATAATGACAAATCACTTGGTATTTGATATGTGCATTGAGTTTGTGAACATGACTTATATTAAGCATGCACGGAAGGATAACGAGTCATGGGAGCCTTCAAGTAAAGCATACAAATCTTGGCAAGATCCATGGAACTCAAAGAGTACAAGAATCAAGATGTAAGCGGCAAAGTTCAAGAACTTCTTGGGAATGGGTACTTAGAACTCATGTACTTACATTTTTGTATGATTTAATTTGAGGCTCAACATAACTTAGAAAGACTTTAGGATTCATGCATTTCATGTATATTATTAGGAAACTTTCATGGACTTGAAAATACTTTAAAAATCATGGAAAATATGTTTTACAAAAGACCCAAGAAGAAGAGAAAAACATATTTTTAAGTTAGAACATAAAATTTTCAAAATTAGGGACTTCGGTTAACTGAACTTGAAGTTCAGATGACTGAAGAATCTCCTCAGACGTTTGAAAATTAAGCTCAGTTGTCTGAAGAATTTAAGGTGCAAAACAGAAATAGGCAGAAGCACTTCAGATGATTGAACCTTCACCTCGGTCGTCTGAACTCGACACTTCA
The DNA here is from genome assembly GCF_029873635.1 of Malania oleifera. NCBI lineage: Eukaryota > Viridiplantae > Streptophyta > Magnoliopsida > Santalales > Ximeniaceae > Malania > Malania oleifera. Next base: position 41,304,192 of record NC_080428.1, on the reverse strand, counting down.
GTCATCTGAACTTTGACCTCGATCGTCTGACCCTGTGTCCAGGCTATTTTTTCAAAGGAATTCAATGACTTTGGTTGTCTAGGCCTATGGCTTTGGTCGTCTGAACCTACGGGAAAACTTAAAAATATCATTTTTATTAAAAGAACTCGCGAGTTATCTTATTGATCCAACGGTTGAGATCAATTCTAAGGGCAAGACAGTATAAATATTGATTATCTAAACCCTAGTAAGACAGCAAAACACAAAAAGATCAACGAAAAGCGAAGAACACATCTTGTTGAAAAGAGAACTGAGAAACTTAAGTCGATTGATATACGATTGCCTGCACTCTAACTTCTACACATCATCTTTGGGCAAATCAACTCTGAAAGTCAAAGGGATTCATTAGCACAACTCTATTTCCTCTTGGTATTGAGGTGTAGTTGATCCATTTAGTTTTTCCAAGTCATTCTCATATCAATTTTCGTTAATGCTTATTTTTTTTTTTGGAGTGTAAAATTGAGTTTCTTCATATTCACATAAAGATTGTTTTTGACAAATTGAATACTTGAGAAAGTTTTTATTTGGCCATTGTTTAAAGAGTAATCACTCGAGTGTGTTCTTAGTTTAAGGCTGATATTTTGAATACATCTAAACTATTTGATTATATATATCCTTAGCAGAGCATAAATAAATAAATATATATTGAAGGATAGTTTTTGAAAATCAAATATTAAGTTTGTTGATCTTTGGTATTCTCATCATATAGATATATAGATATATATTTTAAGTCAAATATTACCAAGATCACTTTGAGATTGACATCTTGAGAAAAATACTGCTTTTGACAAAGTGTACTTCAAATCTTTGCAATCTTCAAAGCTATTTTTGTATTCAAAGATTGAACCCTAATTTCTCCAAAGTATTGACTCATACAAACATTTTGGGAGATTTGTTAAAAATAGAATTGTGTGTTAAAGTATATCACACATAAACGATTATATCATTTCATACATTCAGAGCTTCATATTATATCATATGGTAAATGTATTTGGAATTTGAATTGTACTCACAAGCTTTTGTTTGGAAGCATTTTTAAGTGTTTTTTACAGATTTTATTGTATACACGGTTCGGTGTGTGAACCAGTGTTTGAGGGGAGAGTTGTATCTCTTGTAAGCAGCGGGTGAGGAGGAAGTTGTACCTCTTGTAAGCAGCGGATTGTAAGGGAAGCTCCATTCCAATTTAAGGAGCATGGATTTTAGTGAAATCCATGAGTGGTTGCTCAAGGCGAGGATGTAGGCCGAGTTGGCTGAACCTCGTAAAAACTGCGTTTGTCTCCTCTCTTCCCTTTACTCTTTACTTTCAGCACTACATTTCAACTGCTCATATTGCATGTATAGCTTTGATTTTTGTTGTGCAAAAATATTTTCAATAAGAAAAAAATATTTTTCAAACTAGTAGTGTGCTTATTTCATTGAAGAAAATCTTCTTGAACAAGTTTGAATATCTAATTGATATCTTTAGAATCTTGATTTGCTATTGAAATATACTTTTCTTAAATTCCATGATATTGCTTGTATTGAACACTCTTAAGCATTACATTGATAATACCATATTGAGTGTTGTTAGCACAACTATTTGCATCATTGAGCTTACACTATATCCATATTATTGATGTGTATGTGATTGCGCGTATTGGGTACATTTCTGCTTTACATGAAAGCATAATCATTGTACCAGTTGATTGAGAAAATACTGTTGTATTTTAGGCGTGGCCTTAGGGGGCGGTAATCCAACCCAATAAGGATTATGTGTAAAGATTTAGGCCAGCCCTGTGCTAACTGATTTGGTTGTTTAGGTGCCGCTCCACCCATTTAAGTAGCATTATAGTGGTAATCCTTATACTTATTAGCCTAAGCGAGGACGTAGGCAATTTTTCGAACCTCGATAACACTTCTTGGTGTCACTTATTTTTACTGATTTCTGGTGCATGCTTAGTTGATTAGATCATGCTATTTAATTTTTGCTACATATTGCAACTAATTTAATTTACATGCACTAGATTGATTTTAAGGTTGTGAAAATACTCCTGTTAGGATATTGGCCTAGGGCATCAATTTTAAAATACCAATTCACCCCTCCTCTTTGGATCACAGTAAAGCTAACAAGCATACATTATTTTGCTTTTCTTTTCTTGCATTGACCGCACTGCATATTTACCCACTATCCATTTTGTCTCCTATCGATAGTTGGGTTATTCACTTTTATTTGCATTTATCGGTAGCTATTGCTTGAGAGGAGCATTTGTTCTTCCTTACTATTATGCCCTTATGATCCTACCTTATACATACATATATATACACATGCTATTCTATGTTCTCTACCATGTGTATTCGCTGATGAATAGTGTATTTATACGTATTATTGGCGGCTACTTGATTGCATGCTTAGTTTAGAATGCCTCCTGCATAACGGATGCGGTGGGTGTGAATTGCATACTTGTAGTGGATCATAGGTTCTTGCATGCTTAAAATGAGTTATAAATTGCTTGTTTGAACCTTTTAGGTACATGTTTTATGGGAAATTTTCCAATTTACAGATGAAATGCTGCCTAAATTTTTAAAAGAAAATTTCCAAAATAAAACCATTTACAACAATGATTATGATAAAATGCAAGTTAAAATATATTTGAAAGGATGAGTGGAAATTAATTGAATATCTTGACTAAACATCTTTATAATTGCCACACGGTCTTTGACTTTGCCTTATGATCCTGCATGTGATTGTTAAATTTTTAGGATCATTGTGATTATGCTTTTCTGGTTATATTTTGTATGCACCTAAATGAGATACTAAAAAAATTTTGCTTGCCTAATTTTTAAAGATTCTCTTTAAGCAAGCACACCCCCTAGTACCTTTTGACATTATCCTAAGGGGGCATACGTATACTCACACACACACACACACACACACACACACACACACACATATATATATATATATATATATATATATATATTCTTTTTATCTGGCAAGATAAAACTCTACGTGTGACATATATTATCTTCTTGTCTGTGTGCTCAACTGTTATACCTGCTGGTTTTAAAACATAAGGGTAGTTAAATATTCACAATATGACATCAAAAGGGGGAGTGTTTTTAAAAGGGGAAGAACTTTTTAGGTAAAAGGAATATTTTGGGGGACTACAATTCTCAAGCTAAGACGTGTTTTAAAGCCATCAACTATTTTCCTTAACCTAACCCTTTTGCTAATGCCAACAGGGGAAGAGGTTTTACTGAGCAAAATGCATGAATGTCTTGTATCTCATTGCCAAAGCTAAATGCAAATGATCTTGAAATTTCTTATGTCTTCTTTCTTGAATATGTCTAGACGTGGTAATGACCCGAGGAATAATGGTATTTAAATAATAAAGAGAGAGGAAAATGGAAATAGAAAAGGGGGCAGCAGAATTCATCGATGAACGACGTGGCATTTTGGGCTTATCGATGAGGGTGCGTCTCATCGACGAGAAGATACCAAGAGGTTGTTTCTCCAAGTTTTGAACTTCTTCGACGAGGAGAAGGCATTCATCTACGAACCTTCTTCTTGACCTCGTCGATGAGGTGACGTGGCTCGTTGATGAAGGCCAGATTATAAATAGTACAAATCTCGGATTTTTACGCAGAAATTTCAGCAAGAATTCCCCCCCCCCCTCTCTCTCTCTCCCCTACGATTTCTCCTTCCTCTCTCTTTGATTTCAGCCCTATTAGTCATCGGATCAATGATCTGAGGCCACCAAGACGCTCTTGGGAAAGTTCTCTACAAGTCTGCAGAAGCGGATCGTTGGTGGGATTGAGTTAAATTTAATCCGAGATTTAGGGTAAGGTATTTTATTCAAAATTAAGCTTTCCAGCAGTTGTAGGAAATATAGTAGACACAGAAATAATGATATTTTATTCTGGAATATATTGTTTTCAGGGTGTTGAGTGGGGAACCCTGTAGGAGCAGGACCCGTGTCAGTCGGGTATTTTAGCAAGAATCGGGTAAGGGAAATATTTTATGCTAGGAAATTCTATTATGATTCAGTACAAATCATAGGTTTTTAGCAAATTATTATTCAGACCATATTTACAGTTTTCATAGCCTGATAATATTAATATCTAGTTGTGGGGCATGAGTTTAATATTAAATCAGTATAGGGTTTATATAATTTTTAGAATACCATGATTTACAAAATGCATACAGAAACTTGTATTTTACAGTATTTTCATATTACTATGATATACAAACCTCAGAACCATAACATTTAGTTACTACAATTAATCAAATATTTCAGTTATTTAGTTATGCAGATATCTCAGATATTCAGTTATTACAGTTTATTCCGACCAGTTTATATAATTTTATGGTTATTTCAATTGTTACAAATCATGGTAAAAGCAGTATTTTAGAAATAGCAGTTATATATATATAGTATCAGACCCTGATGGACCATATTTAGCTAGTAGAGTACGGTACCGTAGTTATATTCAGTTTAGAATGCAACCACTACTCAGATAGTATGCGGTATACAGAAGTCGATCGTGCCTATTTTGTTCACAAACTCCCCATCAGATATGGGTTGAGGGGGCTGATCTGACTGTCGAAGTTCAGTTGACTTACCCTGGTCGTCCAGCCAAGTTAGGTCCCACCTTCAGGCCGCACAACATTGTCATGAGAGGTTAAATCATGACTTTTAGTTATCCATCCAAGGAATCTTTTCAGTTATTATTTATGTGTATGATCATATTTTCAGGAAATAGTCATACCTATAAATATTAGCAGTATTATGAATAAATATTCAAGAAAATCAGTTTATGTTAAACAACATAGGTATGATTTATATTGCAACAGGTTTACAGGTTTGACTCAGCTTTGTTATTTATGGTATTTTCTAAGTCAGATTGTATTAGCATATAGCTCACTTGATAAACAGTAGCAATAGCATATTTCGTCTTACTGAGCATTGTCTCCTCCCATTAAATTAAAATTTTTCAAGTGATCTAGCTACGAGTAGATTAGGCTCACAGATAGAGGAGACTACAGTGTTGCCCTGTCAGTAGGGTGAGTGTTTTGGGAAAAGCAGTATTTTTGTATAGCCCTAGTTTTAGTTAAGGGTATTTTGGGAATAATAGTATATGTATATTTTTGAAGAACACTCAGACACTCTGGTATTGTAATATATGTGAATTTATGTTCTACATATTCAGCTTCCTACTGTTTAGGTTGATAGTTATATTTATATTAGAAGATATCAGAGCAGTGTAAACTTTAGTATATATGCATATTTAAAAAAAAAAATTTAGCAGGTCATTGAAGTTTGGTATCAGAGCCTAGGTTGCTAGATTCTATAGACTTTAGAGTGCAGCAGAAGCAATACCAGAGTATAGGAAGGGATTTGAGGTTTGTTCCGTAGTCTGGGTACAGGATTTCTATGGTGGTTTCTGTATTTTTCCTAGGGTGACGATTTCAAGAAAGCCATAGTAAACTGTCGTTAGGTCGTGTGTCTAGGTTGCCGAACTGGATTTTGAATTAAGATCAGGGAAGGTAGTTGATTATGAATATGGGATTCAAGTTAGGATTGTAACATTCTTAAAGTGTGTTCTTTGTTTTTCAGGATGGATCTAGGAAGTAGTGGCACGAACACTGGAGAAGATAGGCCAGGACCTTCTAGTATGGGAGGTGGAGATACTGATGTCGTACTACGCAAGGTTACCCAGCAGGTGATGGCTGAGATGGTTAGGAGCTCAGGGGAGCTTAGCTACATGGTCGAGCAGTTTATGCGAATGAAGCCCCCATCTTTTGTTGGAGGAGATGACACAATTATAGCTAAAAATTGGGTTCAGGACGTTGAATAGACGCTGGCTGTGCTTCTATGTATGGATGAGTAGAAGGTGGTATTTGCAGCATTTAAATTGACAGGAGAGGCGTAGCATTGGTTGAGATCAGAGCAACTGATTGAGGAGCAGAGACCGGTTCCAGTGCCAGTGACGTGGGACCGATTCAAGGAGTTGTTCTTCGAGCGATATTTCCCCGCTATCATTCGGAGCATAAAGGCAGCTGAGTTTATGTACCTGTTACAGGGACAGATGATGATATCTCAGTACGCAGCTCGATTTATTGAGTTGTCACGTTTTGCCCTACATTTAGCACTAGATGAAGAGAAAAAGGCAAGGAAGTTTGAAGAGGGTCTGAGGCAGAACTAGTTTGAGCAGGTGATTGGTTTTAGGGCTCATACATTTTCTAACGTTGTAGATAGGGCTGTGATTATTGAGAGTGGTATTCAGAGAGGTATAGTAGCTCAGAGTCAGAGGGAGAGGCTCGTGCCTCAGGGTTTTTAGGTTGGCTCCAATAGGGGCCTATGGGGAGGTGGCCATGATAGGGGAGATCAGAGGCAGACGATTGGACCTTATGAGAATCATGGTGTGCAGACCTTCGTGGCGTGTTAGACATGAGGGAGACAACATTTGGGGGAGTGCCGGGTAGGGAGAGATGTTTGTTACCATTGTGGGAGACCCGGCCACATGGCACGTGCATGCCCAGGACTGCCAGACCAGGTTCCAGATCCCAGGCCCTATCGGGGAGAATATCAGGCGGCTCGGGAAAGCCAGCAGAGGAATGTAGCCCTGGCGAGGGTTTACGCATTGACGCTGGGTGATGTTGAGGTTGCTACAGATGTGGTGGCAGGTACTTTTATTGTTCTATCATATCCAGTTATTGTTTTATTTGACTCAGGTGCTACTCATTCCTTTATCTGGGAACAATTCTGCCCTAATCTCATAACTATCCATTGTTAGTTACTGTTCATATCATCTATTGGATAGTTCATTTCTTTTATGAGTTGTTGATTGAACTACTGGAAAGCATGCTTGTGTTGAAAGCCTCCTACATAGCGGATGCAGTATAATAATTTGCATGCTAGTTGTGGATATTAGGTTGTTGCTTACTTTATATAATTTATCTATTGAAAACAACCCACTATCAGGTATAGGTTTTATGGGAAAATGTCCTATATACAAACAGCATACGGCCGAATTTTCTGTAGACATTTGCCTAAAAGGTTGAAATGACCTTTAAAATTGAAAATTTTGTGTGCATATAAAATTTGATCTTGGATTTTAAATATTTACGCTTAGCTCATTTACTTTAAAATTTTGAATTCTCTGGAGCTAGTTGTGCATACATATTTAAAGTGCTTTGAAATTGACAAGTTCTCATGGATAGATCACATTTTCAAACAAAATGCTGCCAAAATTTTTTCAAAATTAGTGCACATAACTCTATATCGTTTCTAAGTGCTAAACTTTTTAAAACTTGAGTTGTGCTTTTAAAATAATTTTTGAATTATGCTCAAGTTGATATAAAAAGAAAGTGTATATTCTAAGGGGAAGTCACTTAACCTTAAAATCATTAGGCTCTGAGAAAATAAATATGTATTTTGCTTTCATTTTTATATCCTTTGGAAATACATAAACAATGTGGTGTCAATGTGCACATTTTGGTAAATCTTTGCTTGATGTCATGTTCATATCAAAATAACATTTTTTTTTGTATCATAACTAGTGGTATTTCAACAGTTGGTATCTTCTCTACCACGTAGTTATAACAATTAGTATCAAGCCCACATGTTTTCACTATCTTATACATTGTGGGAATACATGTTTGTTTTGGTAACCAAAGATGATTATGATAAAATTTACATTAAAATATTTTTGAAAGGATGAGTGAAAGCCAAATGAAAAATCAATATTCATCCTTGCATAATCATTCTTTGGGGGAGTGTAGATCATTAAGATTGTTAATGTGTTGCATGATTTTACTCATTTGATGCACATACTGTTTGAGTTGATTAATTGAAATGTGCTATATATTGTTTATTGAAACTCCAAATAGGTCACCTAGGTACAAGGTTATCTTGGGAATGCGTCATTTTCAAACGGCATGCTGCCAATTTTTTTTTCCTCCCAATATATCCTTTGTATCTAAATGATGTCTTGTGCCTTCATGTGTTATCCCTTAGCCTTTTTTGCTATTGCCAAAAGGGGGAGAAAAGGAAAAACTTGGTACTTTGCTAAAATCTAAATATAATTACCCACTAATAAATCACTTAATTTGAGCTTTAATTGTCTTTATGCATAAAGTCAGGAGGAGCCTTTCTTGACTATACCCACTTTTGTATAAAGTATTTGTCATCATCAAAAATGGGAAGATTGTTGACCTAATAGTGATTACACGTGAAAATTGCGTAATTGGACATCTTAACTCGGGCTTTACGGTTTATATTTTTAATTAAATGTCTAAAATTATCCAATATTTTAATAAAGTGCCAAAATCATCATTCTTGAAATTTATTGCACTATTTATGAAGTTTTGGTAATTTTTTGTCGCAGGAAAATTCCCAGGAACTAAAACCAACACCTGTTCGTATTTAGTGCATAACTTTTCAATCCAAGCTTCGATTGAGACGATTCAAATTTTTGGAGAAAGAGGAAAGGATTATATACAACTTTTATGTTTTGAGTTTTGTGAGAAAAGGGCTCTAGAAGAGTCATATTTGCGATGAACAGAGAATGAAAAAAATGAAAAAAAATATAACAATACGGGTCAACCCTTTCCAAACGGGTCGGGTTGTTCCACGCCGGATCCTAGGGTACCCAATTTCCCTTTTTATTCCCCTACTTCCTCCCCCTGCGTAGGCAGCCCCCAGGGCTCCCCATTCTCTCCTCTTCATCTTCTTCTTCTTCTTCTCTTCCTCTCCTTTCCTTGGTTCATTCCCGGTCTCTCTTTCTCTATTTCAGTTTGTATTCCTTCTTCCCTAGTTCCTCCTCTTCCCCTTTTACTCTCTCCCTATCTCTTCTCTCTGTCCTTCCCTTAAACTCCCCCTCCTTTCTTCCTCTGTTTCTCTGGTAACTCCACACACCAAACACCAGCACCTTCGGCCAGCCCCTCCATCCTCTGTAGCATCCTCAACTCCGGCAGTAGCAGATCCTCCAGCACTGCCTGCAACTTGCTACAACAGTCCCGAAGCCACGCACCAGCCCCTGCTCCTCTAGCACTACACAGCCAGCACCTCTGCAAATTCACGGCGCACAGCAGCAGCTCCCTTGAAGACCCGAGGAGACCCAAGCAGCAGCAGCAGCAGCTATGCTACCTATGGAAACACCCGGAAGCATCATCATCTCTCTCTCCTTTGTTTCTTTTCTTTATTTTTTTTTTCTTTTTCTTTCTTTGCTTTCATCTTTTATTAAGTAAAGTATTTTTATTATTGAAAAGAATAGCCTTGGGATGTTGATTGAGTTGTTTTAATATTCGTATGTTTCAACTAGTTATTTGATTTGCGGGGCAATTTTTGTAGTGAATCCTTTCATGTTATTTAATTATTTCTAATAGTATTTGGTCTAGCTTTGGAAAAAAAAAAAAGCTTAAAAAAAAACCAGTTTTTATTAAACTAGTTGCCTTCTTTTCTTAAAAATTTAGTTTTTAATTGCGGTTTGATTTAGTTTAGGTTCTTTCATGTTAAAGTTCGTGTTTTTATATCGTTTGGATATTGTTGAAGTGTTTAAATTACTAAGTTTTGGTTTGAATTCTTGAATTGTGTTAAAGTTATGGTTTTTAGTGCATGTTTGTGTCTGATTAAGTTTCCATTCCTGCGTGTTTTAATTTCGTGTCCAAAGTTACCATCTTTAATTAGTGCGTATTCCAGTATTTCCTTAAGTCGGCTAGGGTTTCCATTTTTGCTTTTTAATTTAATGAATGCTAGTTTTTAGGGTGTAATGTGCATGTTATTTAATCTGTTAAGAATGAAATCAAACAATCTTGAAATCCTGAATCTGAACCAAGTTCAGTGCAATTTAATTTTGATTGGACGAACGTAAATTTTGATATTAAACGCATTCCTTGAGGAGACGATCTAGTCCTTGGGCTTAATATTGCACAACAGAACTCCTATACTTGGGATAGCTCTCAAGCTGCTCATTTTTCGAGTGAGTCAGATAGGTCACACCTACTTTTGATCATGACAAATACTCTTGGTACTGATGGTTGTACTAAGGTTTGCATGTAAGTTCACTGTGCACGTGTATTCAGACTAAAACACATACCATGATGGCGTGTGGTGTTCATGCCAAAGAATGAAGAATTTTGTATTGTATTTGTATTTATTCATTTCTTCATTCTAGGATGTAATATTTATTATGGATTGTACACCCTGCGGCTTGTAATAATTTGCATCATGCATGGTAGGTAGGTATGCTCATAACAGACCCTAGTTGGACCTTAGGTACCTACCTTTAGTACACAAAGTCCCTAACATCACTCTTCACATCAGGGGAATTAAATTGGCTAAAATGAACTTAACTAAAAATGTTGAGAGGGTTTAGGCGACCGAACCCAAGCCGTGTAAAATGGCTCAGGTGACCGAACAAGTCAATTTGTTGACTTGGTGTTTAGGCACCCGAACCAGTTTTGAGCGTATCTACCTTGGACACCAGAACCTGTGTCAAGTTCCTTTTCAACTACTTGGGCACCCGAACAATCACGTTCAAAATGGGCTCGGGCAGCCAAATTGGTCAATTCGGCTAACCGAACTTGGAACCGGGCACCCGAATTTACGAACAAAATGCTACTGACTTTTGTTCAGCTGACTGACTATTTCTTCAGGCACCTGAACCATTAAAAGTTGAATTTTTGACTGAGTCTGTTCGGGCACCCGAACCTCAGGCCAGGCACCCGAATCTCGCGGGTTAAAATATTTTTTACCAAAATTTTAATGGGGTAAACTAGATTAATTTTCTTAATGGCTTTTAAAACAAATTTAATTATTCCCATTGAGTCCCCAACAGTCAAAAAATCCTCCTTGCCTATAAATACCTGTTCATTTGTCATAATTAGTAAGGATTAGCATTTTGATTAAGGCCAAAATTCTCTCAACTTCCTAAACCTTATTTTAGCCTATACTACTCCAAAACACTCATACACTCCACATTTCTTGATCTTTCAAGTGTTGTCAGTATTTTCAAACTGATTATGCTTTGTCTTAATAGCTAATACTCTCATTTGGTATATTGTTTGATTGATTTTATTTGAGAGTATAGCCTTAAGTTCTTCCACTGATTTTACTTGATAAATTTTGTGTCAGAAGACTTAGAACATTGTGGTTCTTGCATTGTCATTACAAGACACCTAAAACTATATTTTTGTGTGCAAAAATCCTTTTCGAAAGCTAGTTTTTCAAATAACTCCATTGTACTTTGTATATAGAAATATCTTGTTGAGTTTGTTTGAATCAACTTGCTTAGCATATTTGAAACCCTGATCTGATTTTGTATTATTCACGTGTTGTGTTTCAAATCTTGCTTTGATATACACTCTAGATCTGAACTGATAATCTACACTTACTTGAGTGTTTAGCACACATTAGAGCATTAAGCATGTTTATATATCATACGTGCTTGCAATATTGCTTGAGCTATACTGGTGTACATATCTATTTGTGAAGAAGCGTATTTTCATGTACAAATTTTATACACATTGGTTATATTCCAGGTGCGGGTCTGAAGAGGGAGACTAGCCCTGTTGAATAATCCCGGACTGGCTTAGACCCGGTTAGGAAAGCTAGGTCTGCCATCTTAGTAAGGCGTGTTGGTTGAGGTCAGCCCCTTGATTTAACCTAGTTGTAATCGATGTCGCTCCACCCGTTAAGTAAGTAGTAGTGGAATCCTTGTGCTGGTGTGGCCAAGGCAGGGACGTAGGCAGTATTGGCCGAACCCCGATAACATATCGCGTGTATTGTTTACTTTTTCGCACTTTACTTTTATTGCACTTGTATGTTTATTTGTTGATTGCATAGACTGACCCTAGGCTGTGTTATATTGTTGTTAAAACCAGTAGACCTAGGCAACAAATTCTTAAAATCCCAATTCACCCCCCCTCTTGGGGTTGCACCAAAACTACCATTTTTTTATAATAAAAAAAAAAAGAAATTAGATTACAACTTGGGAATTAATTTTATTCTCTAGTTGCACATGCATAAACCAATATTGAATTTTTAAATTTTACATGCTAATGACATAACACAAGAACAACAAACACGCCAAGCAAGCATATATAAACAAGAAATATGATATAATAAATATCCGGCTATTATGGTCAAGCAGCTTGCATCATACCACCGTGAATCCTTGTTTGCCATTACGTAGTGCCAGGGTTCGGTGGGGCCCTGAGGTAGCGCCCCCGGCGGGATTTGACCTACCTGGTTAGGTCTTTGGGGTCGAGGTAAGTTTAAATTCAAATTCAAATTCAAATTCAAAAAAAAATTCAAATTCAAATTCAAATTCAAATTCAAATTCAAATTTAAATTCAAATTTAAAAAGGAACGAAAAACTGCATCACTATTCTAGGGCTTTTCCTATTTTTCGCCACTGTTATGCACACGCCACAACTGTGCCTCCTTCTCAGATGAAGCTGCATCAAATTACAAAATCCTATGCCTCCATAACTGGAGTTCACATGCTACGAATATTGTAATAAACAATCACAATCACAAAACATACATTCATGTGATGAAGTTGCATTAGATTACAAAATGTTATGCCTCCATAACCCAAGTTCACATGCTACGAATCTTGTAATAAACAATCGCAATCACAAAACATACATTCGTGGGACCATAATTGCCAGACAGAACGCTGCAAAACAGAGGTTAGTGCATACACATGTTCTACCCTAAGCATGCATTGATTCGATTTTCAAAGAACATGGTATTATTATCTGTATATAGTATTAACCGAGGCTCTGATACCAATTGAAGGGACTTGTGAAATAGACTTAAGATCTGGCTGTAGTGCATATGGATAACGAAAAATAATAATCAGATCGTGCAATTCCTAATTACGTGATTAGGATTATACCTACGAGATCAGTCTAGTTTGATCTCAAATTTGCAAGTACGAAAACAAACTACTGAAGAAGACCAGGAATCTTCTATTGTATTCCTTGAACAAGCCTTGCACTTGAGAGAGTGGGCTCATAAGCGACTGCTAAGGCTTTTTTCTCTCACGAAAATGCCTACCTCTATAAGAGTTTTTTCATCTCTCTAGCTGCTAAATGAAGCGTGTGTATATAGGCTACAATAGGGACCTCTTGGCAAATATGACTAGGGCTTTCCTTGTAATAAAGAATCCTAATCCAACCTAAATTCATCCTTAATTACATTAATTATAATTCATTCCACTAAAGATTATAATTGCACTCTTTGTCACATTCGAAATTAAATTTTGAGCTCCTATTATTAAATGCTTATTTATCTCCCCACGTAAAGATTACAGATACCTGTATATTAAATTGCATTACTGAAAATTTATTTTATTGACAAATTAATTCCCTAAGACCTTCCACTTAACTTATTTGATGTGCCAGATTCAAAATCTACCTATAGGATTTGACAAAATCAAAACTTATAAGCTTCCTCAAGGGGGTATCATCAATCCCAATATTAGGACGTGGATGCCATCAATAATTAATGTTTACCATACACATAATGTCATCGCCTAACTCACTAAGTATTTTGACCCATAAAGAATTTCACTCTTCTATGAATTAAAGTAATAAACACTATATGCACGTGTCCAATAATCATATCAGGATTAAGAGCATAAACACTCATAATAACCATGAGGTATTAATTGTTTTATATAGTCAGTATAAAATAAGTCACCTTAGATGGTCCTATTCAATACACACAAAGTGTACTAGCATAAGGGGTTGGAACTGTATCTTTCCCAATAGTCAAGATAGACCTATTAAAACCTTGTGCTACAGTCCTACCAATGGTGTGTAATTTCATAGACTTGAACAATAAACTTATATTCTATAAGAACTGGTGATATAATCTTCTATTTATAAGTCGTACTCTGCACACTAGATCACCTCCTATATAGAATGAAAGACACACATGGATAATCATTAAATAAATATTGTCAGGCAAACATTGCTCATAAAGATTCTTACTAAAACCAATTACATAAAGCATGTCTTTCAGTATAAATCCCTAACACTTATAATGAGGCAGCTTGATTTTTATGGCTCTTAATGATAATTTGTATCTTTTATTAGTGGAGTGTTAGAGTTACAGGAGCACCCTTTATAGACTTCACCTATGTGAGTATAAGCGTGGGGTCGCTCTCTATGATAATTCAGCTTATTATCAAATATTCTCATGAAGCTAGGACTAACACAAGGTCGAAACACACTGGCTATTAAAGCTCATGTCATCATCTGTATCATTACGTATCAATAATTATACTTTATTTTACTTAAACAATCATAGTTCAAGTCTGAGACAATTACTAACTCTAAAGTAAAGATTATTATTCACTGAGTGAATGTTAAATGCAGAACACACCTTGATTATGCTAAATTATCCCTCTTTGGTTGTTAAACTCTCTATATAAATGTTGGATATATAATATTAAAATAAGGGGGGAATTGTTAGTTTATTTTAATATTATATTATCGAAGTTGGTTAATCATGTTGAAATATTAGTTGTAAGTAGTTGTCCCGTCATTAAGTGTATAGCTTGATTTTAGGAGTCTGATTGTAGGACTCATCTATATATATATGTACATATGATTTCATTAAAATATATAGAAAAAATATTATTCCGACACTATGAATTTTAAGTTGGTATCAGAGCACCGCACTGATCTTTGAACGCCAACTCCACCACCACCGCACCAACTACACCATTATTCCGACAAGGAGGTATAGGCGTGCCATTGCCAGTGAACCGCACGTGTTGGCTTTTTGAGTCCAATCCCTATTTTGATGCTGACAAAGCTTAAGTTACTTATGTGTTTATTTAGCACGTGAATAGGTTCATTAATTTAACATACATATAAGGCAATGGAAACAGAAGCCATAAAGATGCATAAAGCTCATACATCTGGCGTTTTCCATGAAGAGGAGCAAAGAAAATAAAGAAGACATTTAATTCTATTTGTATTGAATTTAATTTTTATCTTTGGTATGTAATAATGTATGCATCTGTATGATATGGATTGATTGTTCAGACCACCTTAGATTGATCTTAGGGACCTAACTGTTCACATAAATCCTTTTTCAAAATTGCCTAAATCACACAAAGGTTTTCAAAATAAATTATAGTAAAAAGTTAGGGCTAATTAAAGGTTTTCACGTTGGATTTTTTGGGTTAATAAAATAGCCCCCGTTGACTAACCCATTGAGGTTTAAATCACCTCGGTTGACCAACGCATTGTTTGCCTGGAGTCAAAGTGTTGACCAAAGCTTAGTTGATTGACCGAATTTGAATATAACTTCCACAGTCGACCAAACCTAAAATTTTAACTCTTCTACTGCCCCCAACTTACCAAACTTTCAATTCATATTTGCCTCCGCTGACCGAACCTAAAGAACCGACAAATTGGCATTAAGCCTTGGTCGACCGAACCTACGAAGGTTTGGAAATTGCCTTGGCTCCGTCGACAGCGTTGCCCACAGTTGGCTGAACCCTCTTTTAAATGCAAATTTCTTGTGAGTGTTAAGTCGACCAACGCCAAGCACCGGTCGACCGAACCTCTTGGGTTGGGTTAGTTTTCAGCACGTAAACACGCTTAAATTTTAATTAAACAAATTTAAAAATACGAAGCATGTCTCTAACGGTCATATTTTGTGAAAAACTATAAATACCCCATCATTACTCCAGATTAGCAACTTTGATTAACCAATTTTTCTCTCAAATTATTTTCTTAATCAAAGTTCTCCCACTTACATTTTTAATTGCAAAATCATTTTGGGGTAAAATTTTATACTCTCCAACTCTCTTTATTACTCTTTAGAAAATCCTTTGAAAGAGAGCATTTTATTTTGTTTGGGCATTTCATTTTTCAAAACCACTTACTCTCTTGAACTTTTAGTTTGAAAATTATTTTTGAGAGTAGGTTTAAAGTTCTTCCCATATTATTTTCTTTGATAAATATTTTGTGGAAAAACTCTTCATAGCCTTTGAATCTTCGCACTTCTTTTGCAAGATTCAAAAGCTCAAATAGTATTCATTGCACAAATATTTTTGAGCTCAACTCGTAGCTTCTCCAAACATTTTTAAGAAAAACACCCACACTCTACTGAGCATATTTCATATCATATTAGAGTGTGCATATTATGAGCTTAAATGTGTACATCCCAACTTATTGTGTGAAGCATGTAATATGTACAAAAAAGTTTTCAATATATCAATTGGGTTCAGTTTAGAATCGAACTAGGAAATCTCTGCCCCGAAAGGGAGACCAGTTCAGTTGAGCCCGGTAATTGAACTAGGGTGTCTCCACCCTATAAGGGAGACTAGTTGGGCTCAGCCTAGTAATGGAGCTGGGGTTTACCTTGCCCCTTAAAGAGAGGTTGTAACAGCTTCTGCTCTGCTTGTTTGAGTAAGTAGGGATAGTGTAATCCTTGGGGGGTATGCCCAAGGTGGGGACGTAGGATGGTTTGACCGAACCTTAATAAAAAATATCGTGTGTGTGTGTGTCTCTCTCTCTCTATCTTATTTAAATTCTTGCACATTAATTTCTATACGTGTATGCATGTTCATACTTATTGTCATAACAATTTGCATACATCCATTTATAATTTAAATAAGACATTGTAAACGTGTGTACTTGTTTTCACTACTTAAATTATTTTACATACACGTGTACATTTTGAATGGGATATGACATGTGGTGAATCGAAAAATGTTTAAATCAGCCTAAATATTTTAAAACCCAATTCACCCCCCTTTTGGGATTACACTAAAAACAATAGCACGACTCCAAATTAAACCACTCCTCTCTCTCTCTCTCTCTCTCTCTCTCTCTCTCTCTCTCTCTCTCTCTCTCTCTCTCTCTCTCTCTCTCTCTTTCTGTCTCTCTCTCTCTCTCTCTCTCTCTGTAAACTACAATAACCACGAACAGTCGTTCGCGGTGACCCTTCATCAAAACAGGTGGTGAATCAAACCCCTCTACGCCCTCATCCAAACAAATGCCTATGACAACGAGTGTGTGACGAACGTGAACCTGACTAGACCGTCTTTCCCATGAACCTTGAACCTCAACTCTCTGTCTTTCTCTTTTGATTTTTTGAAAACACCCCTCTGTATGACCCTTCTCTTCTTGAAGCCGAAATCCAATCCACATAGCCTTCTCTGTAAGAACCCGATCTATGAGATATGAAATAAATAAATAAATAAGGGTAAAACAGTAAATTGAGCAGGCTTCATCAACGAAGCTAGAGTTTCATCGACGAAGGCCCTTCTATTGTTTGGTGACAAAATGTAGAGGTTTGTTGACGAGGAGAAGCTGAGAGGTTTTGGAAACTTCATAAATCTCAGGCTCATCGACGAGACCACCACTACGTCGACAAACTTCCTTCACTAGCTCGTCGACGAAGACGCCACCTCGTCGATGAAGTTGGTCGAGTCAAAGGTGCTATAAATATAATTTTGGGTTGCTTAGAGGCTAAGATATCAAAATTCTCTCTCTCTTTCTCTCTCTCTAGAACGAAAGCTCCACTCTCTTTCTCTCTCTAGATTTCTTTGCCATTTGTCGTTAGAATCGACGAACCGACATTACTGCGAGGATTAGGGAAGGAATCTCTACGTGTTCTGTGGAACGGATCTTCATTTTGAGGTCTTCGGGTTTTTACCCAAAAATCGAGGTAAGACTCAATTTTCATTTTTGTTTCGGTAGATCTGTAGAGCATAAGATTGTAAGTAATTATTGTACTATGATTTATAGGTTTTGGAAACTCGGTTCGTGGTTTAGGAGTCGTAGAGTTCGTGTTGAGATTTTTGAGGAAAGGTAAGGGGATTCTATTTATATCGGTTATTTTCGAAATCAGATTCAGTAGAAATTGTGGTTCATGATCCTATGTATGTTTTGACTACTTATTTGGGGAAATCTAATAGGTAAAAATTACGGGGTTTTCATGTTACAATTTTGGGAAAAAGGGGGCGTCGAGTTGTATCTCTGGTTTCGTTGGAAAACTGTGGATATATATTGTGTTATATATTGTGTTATGGAGATGGCCGGGCAAAAACTATCCCGGAAAAATATTAACGACTATTCTTGAGCTAATAGTGATGATTTCAATACGTCACTAAAAGGAACTTATTAGTTATGGTTAATAGAACATTACTATTATTATTGTATTAACAAATAAAACAATTTATTTCATAGTAGTAGTGATAGTTTTGAAATTTCGTCACTATTAGTCCCTTATTAGTGACAGTTTAGAGAAACGTCACTAATAATTCTTTTATTTTTTTTTTTAAAAAAACTTTTTTTCACAGCATTAGTGAAGATTTTGGAATTTCATCACTATTAGTCTCTTATTAGTGACGATTTAGATAACCATCACTAATAGTTCTTTTATTTTTAAAAAAATAAAAAAGTTTATTTCACAACATTAATGACGGTTTTGGAATTTCGTTACTATTAGTCCCTTATTAATGATGGTTTAGAGAATCGTCACTACTAATTCTTTTATTTAAAAATAAGTAAAAAAAAATTTATTTCACAGCTTTAGTAATGGTTTTGGAATTTCGTCACTATTAGTCCCTTATTAGTGACGGTTTAGATAACCGTCACTAATAATTCTTTTATTTAAAAAAAATAAAAAACTTTATTTCATAGCATTAGTGACGATTTTAGAATTTTATCACTATTAGTCCATTATTAGTGACGGTTTAGAGAACCATCA
This sequence comes from Malania oleifera, assembly GCF_029873635.1. Lineage (NCBI taxonomy): Eukaryota > Viridiplantae > Streptophyta > Magnoliopsida > Santalales > Ximeniaceae > Malania > Malania oleifera. Next base: position 41,285,422 of record NC_080428.1, on the reverse strand, counting down.
CGAATAGTTTTTTATTTAAAAAATAAAAATAAAAAAGTTTATTTCACAGTATTAGTGACGGTTGTGGAATTTCGTCATTATTAATCCTTTATTAGTGATGGTTTAGAGAACCGCCATTAATATTTCATTTATTTAAAAAATAAATAAATAAAGTTTATTTCACAACAGTAGTGACGGTGTTAAAATTTCATTACTATTAGTCCCTTATTAGTGACGGTTTAGAAAATCGTCAATAATAATTCTTTTATTTAAAAAAAATAAAAATTTTATTTTGTAGCATTAGTGACGGTTTTGGATTTTCGTCACTATTAGTTCCTTATTAGTAACGGTTTAGAGAACCATCACTAATAGTTGTTTTATTTAAAAAAATATAAATAAAAAATTTTATTTCATAGCCATAGTGACAGTTTTAGAATTTCGTCACTATTAGTCCTTATTAGTGACGGTTTAGAGAATCGTCACAAACAATTCTTTTATTTAAAAAAAAAAAATTATTTCACAGCATTGGTGACGATTTTGGATTTTCGTCACTTTTAGTCTCTTATTAGTGACGGTTTTTTATTAGTGACAATTTAGAGAACCGTCACTAATAGTTATTTTATTTAAATTAAAAATAAAAAATTTTATTTCACAGCAATAGTGATGGTTTTGGAATTTCGTCACTATTAGTCCCTTATTAGTGACGGTTTAGATAACCGTCACGAATAGTTCTTTTATTTTTTAAAAAATAAAAAATGTTTATTTTACAACATTAATGACGGTTTTATAATTTCATCACTATTAGTCCCTTATTAGTGACAATTTAGAGAATCACCACTGCTAATTTTTTTATTTTTAAAAAAATAAAAAAATTTATTTAATAGCATTAGTGAGGGTTTTGGATTTTTGTCATTATTAGTTCCTTATTAGTAACGATTTAGAGAATCGTCATTGATAGCTTTTTAATTTAAAAAAGTATAAAAATTTATTTCACAGCATTAATGACAGTTTTAAAATTTCGTTACTATTAGTCCTTTATTAGTAACGGTTTAGAGAACCGTCACTAATAGTTCTTTTATCTAAAAAAAATAAAAAAAAAATTATTTTGCAGCGGTAGTAATAGTTTTTGATTTTCTTTACTCTTAATCACTTATTAGTGACAATTTAAAGAATTGTCACCAATAATAATAATTTTTTATTTAAAAAAAATTAAAAGAATTAATTTCAGTAATGACGAATTTTGAATTTCGTTACTATTTCCAAATTCGTAACTAATAGTCCCTCGGGTTTCCCAATTTACCTCCTTTCCCACCCATCCTCCCTTCTCTCCCCCCTTCACTCCCACGACATCCTTTCCCCCAATCTCCCTCCTTTCCCTCCAATCCTCCTCCTTTCCCTTCTTCACTCCCCAGCGACATCCTCTCTCCACGGCTCCGTCTTTCTCCTGTCGCCGACTCGCAGCTCCTCCCGATGACCGACTAGTTCGCAAAGTCCGTAGAGTACGGTCTTGGGCTCGCTAAGCGGATTTACGACCGGACGGATCGGATGGTTTCGCCGCCGGCTGTGGCGGCGATGGAGAAATCGTCGTCGCTGAAGTCGAGGGAGATGTATCTTCCGGCGGCGCGGATGGTGTACGTGGCGGTCTTGGAGCCGTCGATTGTGGATAATCCAGATATTCCAAGCTACCAGCCGTATGTGCACGGCCGGTGCGACCCGCCGGCGTTGATTCCACTCCACATGCATGAGATTGCGATGGAAGTTGACTGCTATATGGATACGGCTTTTGTTACACTTTATGGAACTTGGCGAGTTCACTGCCTTACGGGAAGTAGAAGCTACGGTTGTCGCATAGCCATTCCGATGGGAGAAGAGGTAATTCTCGGTTTTTTTTTTTTTTTTTTTTAATTTTATTTTTGTAAGCTTACGTTAGTGTTACTGGCATGCTTGGAAAGTGTAGCTCTTGTTTTTCAGAGCGAATCTTGGTTCGACTTTTGGTATTGAAACTGAGAAATCCTTTAGCAAACATTTTAAACAAACAGCAGTGTATCATGAACTAAACTGCGATTTAAGTCGCTATAAAGCAAGTTGAAAAGAAAAAAAAAATGACTTTCTTGTCTTAAATTAATGGAACAGAGTTGAGGCAATATCAGATGAAATGTATGTTGATTCGTCCTTGAGAATTACCATTTTCATCAAAGAATCAACTTTTAGCCAAATGATGTGAGAGACGGCTCTCTGTTTGATGCAGCAAACTAGTGTGAATACAGGGCTGCCCTCACCTTAGTCGTGCAACTTCCCCAAACCCAATATTTCTTTTTGTCTTATTTCTGCAAAATATAATATATGGCTTGGTGTCCAAATGGATGTAACTTATTGAAGTTCATAGCATTTTGATTGAAAGCCAAGATCGTTTGAAACTTTCCAAGCTGCACATCTTGAAAATTTCAATTTTGTTCCCTTTTGGTAGCCCATGGATAGGGCAGTAAATTACAAATTTACTATAATAGTAGAAACGTACAATCTGTATGGCGGAGTGCAAATGGTTGTATTTAGACTGGGTTGAATTGAGTTCATCAAATGCTAAAGATGGAAGGATCTGAATTTTAATTCTCTTATAAGCCTTTTGCTATCACACAACAGAGAATTGTGCCAAAGAAAGAAAGGCATTTCACCAAATGGGAAAATATGTACATTAAGGAAGAAAATGGATAATCAAGTAGCATTTAAAGGTCAATTCGCAATCTAAACTAGAGAGGACATGGTCAATTCAAATATGGACTAGATATCTACAGATTTCCTTTATTTCACTTTAAAATAATCTTAAGCTATGCTGCTTCAAGAAGACTGGCTAGAAGGCAGATTAGAAGACCACTCTGAGGAGTGCTGCTGATTTTTTTTTGGTTGAAAATTGAATAAGTTACTTATGAGACACAAACTGAAGGGATTGCACATGGAAAAAAAATGCCAGGTCGAGGTCTGGGCTGCTACAGGACACAAAATTGTGCAGCTCAGACATGTAAATAGATTTAATTGCAAAACTTCTTGTCAATGAGAAAATGCTTCTCCCTTAAAGTTATGACTTTGGTTTGGAAGCTCTAACAGTTTTAATATCATCCAGATAGAATTAAATGTGTTTAGCAGTGTATGTTGATGGCATCAGTACGTAGCATTATAATATCTATGAGTTACTTTACCTTGCAGTTTATTTTCCTTATTATTATTATTATTATTATTATTATTATACTGTTTTTTTGTAGACCTGATGTCTTTTATTTTAATTCTCAAATAAAACATGATTTTGCTAACAGGGTTCAATTCTAGGTGTCAAGGTTGATGTTGGTGGAAGATCATATTATACCAAACTGATCACCACGGAAGACATAGAAGATGTGGATAAAGCAGCCAAAGCTGAAGATGGAAGCTTTTTGATACCCCAGATTTATACTTTGAAAGTTGCAAAGGTTTTTGCTTGCAACTTTCTGTTCTGATTGCACGAGTGATCTTTAATGGTTGCACTTTATTTTTCTCTAAGATAATTATTTTTCATATCACAATGTATATGGAGGGTCCAGTCTTTCACTTAAAGTCGGTTAGCCTCAGAGGTTATCATATGATGATGGTCAGTTTTACCTCAGCATGCCTTTTAGTTTTACAACATATGTGATTCCTGCTGGGAAGAAAACCTCCAAAAGAGAAAAGATAGAGTTTAGTGTGAATTCTGGCATCAGTGCAGAACTTTTGTGCAAAACTAGCAGCCATCCTCTAAAGGTATTTTACTGATTAAAGTTAAATATAGTGATGTGTTTCCTTATCTTTTTCAATATGTATATATATATATATATATATATATATATATATATATATACACGCATGTATACATAGTATGTGTGTGTGTGTATTTATATATTTATGTATATGTGAGTGTGTGTTTGTATTTTATATATTATTATATTTATTTATATTTGTATGTATGCATGTGAGTGTTTGTGCATTAATGTGATTTTTTAATTTTCAGGAAATAAGGCGTCAATTTGGTAGATTGAGATTTTTATATGAAGCAGAAGTTCTCAAATGGTCAGATTTTGACTTCAATTTTTCATATACTGTAAGATCTTGGACCATGGTTATGTTGCCACTAGTTTATGATTTACAACTTTCTTGATCCAAAGATGGCCTCTGGGTTTTGGATGATGATGAATTTTTAACTCATCATGTGCATAGGACCTGCCATGGATAATTGATTCTTAATTTTTTGTGTGTTGCTTTTTTTTTTTTTTCATGGTTTGCAACCATGTTTCCAGGTTTCTTCAAGTGACATATGTGGTGGAATGCTCTTGCAGTCTCCATCTTTGCATGATTATGATCAAAGAGAGATGTTCTGCCTCTATCTTTTCTGAGGAAATCACTAGGGTATGAAGGTCTATAAGCTTAGTCTTTGATCTATATCATTATTCTATCTATCTGTGAAATTATCCCCATTTATCTATTTATATAATAACTAGATCCTGATTTTTGGAAGGATTTTTTGATTTGTGATTTTTTCTTATGAGAATGCATTCCTGGTTGTAGTGTGTACACTAATATTGGAAATGTTGTCCATCCTAACATTTTTGGGGGGTCAAGTGACCATTCAGTCACTGTACAAAACTGGGAATTTCTTAGAAATTAAAGCTACCTGTCAACTAAGTAACTAACTAAAGTTAGAATCGCATCTATTACACATACATGTTCATGTAATTTGCTTTATGTTTCTCTTGGAAATGCCCACTCTAGGCTTGTAGCACTAGGCTTTTTTTCTTTGAGAACAATTTCGGGGCTTTTTTTTTGTAGAATATATCATACAACTTTTGAGATCATAAAAAATGAAAAACTGGTACTTGCATGGTTGTATCTTCAAATATCACCTCTTGATTTTAAGGAGGTTAATTTTTTGGCATATTTTTTGACTTCAACATATAAAAAATATGGTGTACAAACCTTATTAGCTAGTTATTTTATGAATCGTTATAACTTAGTTAGTTTACTTTTTTTTTAATTTAAGTGGGATTAATTGGCTCTGCCTTTATTTAATTAAGAAGGAGATTAATAAATAAATTTTCATATAAAATAATTTTTTCAGCAGTTTCTCGAGAGAAGTTTTTCATTCCCTGTTATGGATTCCATTACTTTTTTTGGGATTTTTATGTTTACTTATTGTGTTGAATGAGGAGGAGGCATTCCGTGAATCGTCCGCCAATGCCCGATGCATGGGAGGATCAAGAAAAAGAACCCATGCTTCAAGAAATTATTAACGTTAATGTTTGTTTTTTTTCCTCAATTGCTCCATGAATTTATCACAAATCAGGTTTGTTTCCACTATATGTAATAATTTTTGGAATTATTAGCACTCCTTCGACTCGAATTTTTGTTATTCGTGTTTTGTAACCCCATTTCTCTCCTCACTGATCACCCTTGGTGGACTACAATATTATGTTTATTTAGTATAAACATAAAAAACATATTTTGGATGATAAAAGTTTTGATGGCTATTGTATTTGAAAGTACTTTGGGATTTTGAGAGCTTCTGCTGAAAGCTTGTTTTAACTTGTACATAATTTCTTTTTAAGAAATTCTTTCTCATATTTTGTTCGGGAAATTGGAGTTTAAACTTTCAATATAAATTTGGAATGGAAAAAACAATATAAAATTGTATTGATTTTTTTACCAAATCCAAATGCAAGGTGTGAAATCTATGCTCCCTAATGCGACATTATTTTATTGCTTGGTTTCTTGTGTGGACTAGAAAAATTGATAGGAAAAAATTCAATCTTTGTTGGCTATATTGCAAAGATATGGGATAACATCGTAGCACAATGTATGGTTTTGATTTTATGTGTTGAACTCAAGTTATAGCTGTGTAAGGTGCTTATTAATAGTTCTGTACTTAGAGCTCATAAGTATATTAGTTGCACTGAAGCATCATATGTGGAATGCTTGGCTCCTCTATGCTCATGAACTTGTTTTGACTTGGGTAGTTGTTTCTGCTGTGGTCAATGTTGTTTTGTGATGTGAATGGTTGAAGGCATGAATGGTAAGGTAAAACATATTTCTCATCTAGTGACTGATAAGGCTTACATCATTGTGCTATGGTTGTAATGCTTGTTTGAACTAGTTTGATATACTGAGCCATGTTGAATCTTTGATTTTGTGTTTCAGGACTGCAATATCATTTGGACAATGATATTTGGATTGATTCACACAGAAAAATGACCAAAAAAAGGAAATATCCATCATGTTCTTGCTGCTTATGTAGCTCTATATATATAAAACACATATGGTTATAAAGTTAGAAGGCTTGGGGCAAAGTTTCCTTATCTAGGATGCGGTGTCCAAGCCTAAACTCAATGAAGCTTTGGTTTCCATTGTGTTTGGATGAAAGTGCTTTTGGTGTTGGCGTACCTAGATGAACTTGCAATGGTAGCATTGCTTGCATGAAAATGAGCATTTGTATTGAGCACATTGTCTTTATGGACTTTCATACATATCAATGTCTTTATTTTTAAGTCCTAAGTATGTCTTGAGCACATTGAGCATCTGTATGATGCAAAAATCTTGTGAATTGCATGCTTTTGTGACTTGCAGGTTTGGGAAATATTCTATTTACAGACGGCATGCGGCTGAAAATTTGTTAAATTATTTTCAAAATAATCAAATTCATATACCATATTTGTGAGAATGATTATAGTGTGCTAAATGTTAAAAATTTTTGAAAGGATGAGTGAAGTTCAAAATTATTTTGAACTTCATTTCCAAATTTATTTTTACATATGCTAAGTGAAAATTCTATCAATTATTGACTCATTTGCATTATTTGATTATTATAGTTATTTTTGAGTCTTAAGGAAGTCATGTAAATCATGAATATCACATTCTATTTTTTCATAAAACTATATTTTGATATAAATTCTCCGTGGGATGCATGAACACATTATATTATTTAATGCTTATTATATGAAGCCCTTGTGCACTCATTAAATTTATTTCTGGTTTGATTATTGTGAACTATTTATTGTAAACACTCATGTTTGGAGCATATCTCTATGGAAAGTGTCTTATTTACAAATGAAATGCTATCAAAATTTTTCTAAACTAATAAAACTAAACTATTTAAAATTGTATCATTTTCTTTAATTATGTTTGAATGTTCGATTATTTTGCTATCAAATCATTGATACTTATAGTACCTGTATATGTTTAAAAATCGTATACTAATTTTTTTTTAACTCTTGATTTGTAGGGTTTACGACTATTACGACATTAACATGATGTCATACAATACAGTTGAGAGCAACTTTTGATTTTTTTCTTATTTTGTTTTTTTTTTTTTTGTTATCTGAACAGATGAAATTTTTGTATTTTAATTTGAATTTGTATAATGTGTTTGAATTTGAATTTGGATATTGAATTTTTTGTATTTTTTTTTATTATTTGATCAGATGAAATTTTTGTATTTTAATTGAATTTGTATAATATATTTGTATATAAATTTGAATTAGAATTTTGAATAATTTATAAACTTTTTAGTAATTATGGTTTAATGTGTATGCAAAAATGTAATTATAGATTTTTAGAGGAATTAATGATTAAAAAAATTATTAATTTTATATTATTAGTGATGGGGTTTTAAAATCGTTACTAATAATTTTTTATTTTTTAAATATTAGTGAATGTTTCAAAACCGTTACTAATAGTAGAGTATTAGTGACGAATTTTAAAAACGTCACTCTATTATTAGTGACGGTTTTGAAACCTTCATTAATAGTATAATATTAGTGACGGTTTTGAAATTCGTCATTAATATTCTATTATTAGTGACAGTTTTGAAATTCGTCGCTACTACATTACTGTTAATGACGATTTTGATTTGAATTAATGTAGAATTTATAGTGGTTGTATTTTGATTTTAGTGACGGTTATAATTTGTCACTAATACTCTATTATTAGTAATCCTTTTAAATTCATCACTAATAATTATTTGTAATTGCAGTTATGATGACTAATTCAAAATCGTTACTAATGCTTATAAAATCGTTGCTAATATTATTAGTGACGGTTTTTGGAGTATTAGTGACAGTTTTGATCCTTCACTAAAAACCTAATTTTTTGTAGTGATTTTCCCTGTGAGCCTAAATTTCAGGAGGAGTACGAGGAAGAAGTTCAAACTCTAGACTATGATGTTCACATTTCTGGTGACAACCATGATGTGGGTAAATTGGATACAAGTGGTATAAATTTTGATGCTAGTGGTGATGAACATTGACAACCTAGGTCGTCCAGTCAAGAAGTGGGTGAATTAGATTTGAATGGTATAACTTTGGACCAAAGTGATGATGCACAACTAGAAACTGAAGTTGTGGCTCCAGTCTCGTCTGAATCCCTCGCACAACATGCAACTAATACACCAAACCAATCACTAGTTGAGGATATTCCTGAACTAGTTAGAAAATAGCTACCGCAGCGTCATACCAAAGGTATTCCTAAATCCACATACGAACTCGATCTTTCTAGTAAAATTAAATATCTTATGAGTCACTATGTGTCTAACCATTGTTTGTCAAAATCAAATCAGTTATTTGTAAATCAATTATCTATTGTATCTATTTCTAACAGTGTGCAAGAAGCCGAAGCTGACCCAAGCTGGAAAGCTATTACGAATGATGAATGAGATCCTTGCAAAAGAATAAAACTTGGGAACTTGTCGATTGTCCACTAGGAAAGAAACTAGTTGGATGCCTGAGAGTTATGGTGTGATACTAAGAGAGGGGCGAATTGGGATTTAAAAATATTTTGCTAATTTAAATTTCACTGATTCACCACATTAAATATCATTTAAAATTTAAAGCGTGCATGAAAAATAAGAATGAAAATAAATAAACATTCATGCACATGCGGAAATTAAAGTGCGGAATTTAAATGAGAGAGAGAGAGAGAGAAGATTTGTTATCGAGGTTCGGTGAATCCTGCCTATTTTCCCACCTCAAGCCAAACTAGTTTAGAGAATTCTACTACTTTTGCTCACTTACCGGGTGGAGCGACACCGGTACAATCTCTCCTTACGGGGCGAGGTAAACCCCAACTCAAAATTCGGGGCTGAGCCACAACCTACAACTACACCTTACTGGATGGTGCTCCTAGTTCTCCTAACTAGGTTTGAACCAATCCGGTGCACGTTATAGGCCAATGTAATCCTCTTCTGACCATACGCCAAGAATACAACAACAATAAAAAATTGTGTACAAAGAGAATGTTTCTCAGATAAGTAGAGATATACACAATGAAAGCTCTAATATGCAGTCTCAAATGATTTAAAAATGAAGCTCAGTAGAGTAGTATTCCTCTCAAAATAGTTTTCAAGTAAACCAATGAGAGTATGGAAAATGATTTTCTCTATGAAAATGACCTTTTAAATTTTAATTTAAATAAGGCTTTCGAGCAAAATATATGAAAGTGAATATTAATTTAGGCCATTGTCAAGAAGCTTCTCAAGCACAATATATATATCAATGAATATATATGCTCAAAGCATTCTTAAACTAACCCATAGATTTTCTCCAATAAAAACATTTCCAAATAAATGAATAGGAGAAGTTAGGGTTCATTTAAAATGACTGACCTTTATAAAAGCAAATTCAATAAAGGTTTTCTAGCAGTATGTGTAATGACCCGAAAAAAAATGATATTTAAATATTAAATAGAGAGGGAAATGGAAGGTGGAAGCAGACTTCGTCGACGACGTGGCAACTTGGGCAACTCTGAATTTTGTCGACGAAGGGGAGAGTTCGTTGATGAATTATCTCTTAACCTCGTTGACAAGGTGACGTGACTCGTCGACGAGAAGACACCGAGAGGATATTTTGGGCGACTCTAAATTTCGTCGACAAAGGGGAGAGTCTGTCGACGAATTGCCTCTTGACCTTGTCGACAAGGTGACGTGGCTCATCGACGAAGCCCCTTATATAAACAGCCAAAAACTCAGATTTAAACGCAGAAAAATTAGAAAATCACTCCCTTTCTCTCTCCCTACTATTTCTCTCTCCTCTCTCTTCGATTTTGGCTCCATCGTTCGTCGAATCGACGATCTGAGGCCACCACGATGCTCCAGGGGTTTTCTCCAAATCTGCCGAAGCGGATTGTTGGTGGGAGTGAGTTGAGATTCATCCTTGATTCAAGTTAAGGCTAAATATTTAAAATTTGGTCTTCCCGTAATTATAGGAAAGGTTATTCAAGGAGAAATACTGAAGTTTAGTTCTGTGAGTTGTTGATTTCAGGGTGTTGCTTGAGGAACCCTGCGGGTGCAGGACGAGTAGATTTTTTAGGGGAGTTTCTTTTCAATATCAGGAAAGAGAATAAACTAAAGCAGTTATTTTCCTAGCAAATTACTATTATTTATCAGCAAAATAATTTTTAGAAAAACATGTGTTATGTCTGAATATTGTTGAATAAATGCATATTTGGGAAAATACTGCTGTTATACAAGAATTACGATTTTAGAATGAAATGTATGATTTTATTCAGCATTGTGTGGCATGAATATTATTTTTACATGATATGTATTATATTATGACAATTTTACGAATAAACATGTTTTTAGAAATTATGAAATAATGCAGTATATGATGATTTTGAAATACATGATAAATGACTTATATACTCAGAATGATATGTATGAGATTTTCGATGTAAGGCCGTGATTGATAGTCGGCGCAAGACCGTGTTTATGAAATGTTCAGCGCAAGGCCATATTTACGAAATGCTCGGCGCAAGGCCGTATTTATGAAAGTATATAAATGCTATAAATTCATTTATGTTAAATGCTATATTATCATGTACTAAATGTTATCAGAACTCGGATGTTAGTTCAGTTTCAAGAGTACGGTACTGTAGCTATATAGATCATATATCCATGTTCATATTAGTGTTAACCACCCCATGAGGGGGTGGGAAATGGATAGCTGATGTAGCTTTCAGTGTAGAGTTGTAGACGTTCACCTGACAGTCTGGACCAAGGTGTGGCGGGCCCATCGTACGTACAGACATTTTTGACTCAGCAGTGGTCGGCCAACCATTGTCGGGTCCGGCCTTCGAGCTGCACAACTCGTCATGGGGGGTAATACATGACATCAGCTAGCTATTCATCTTGGGTATGTTTTCAGTATTATCAGCTATACCAGACATTTTATGAACTATATGATGTTTTAGAAAATACGAAAGTATTTGATTATTCAATACGTTATGATGAATGTTTCAGATATATGAAATGTACTGCATATGTATAATTGCATCAAATATTCATGTTGTCACATAGTTGTGTTTAGTTTATTTTCCCTTACTGAGAAGTGTCTCACCTCCAAACATTAAATGATTTTCAAGAAACCCAAAAGGACCGGCAGGTCGTGGCCGCCGTTGAGTCTGTTGTGCTATCCCGTTAGGAGGGTAAGTTTTGTACTAGAATTAGGAGATTTTTGTTGTGGGATCTTAGATGTATTTTTGATATTTTGAGATTATATATGAATACAATATCATTGTGGATTGTAGTTGTCTCTAGTATTTTATATTTTATGGTCATAAGAATGTGATTTACATTTACTGCTGCCTAAGTTCCGCTGTGTATGACAGATGTCTCCATTACCCACAGGTTTTGGTTGACTATTTTATTTAGTATGTTTATTAAATGATAAGATAAGCAGTTCGTTACAATATGTGTATAAGCTTAAATATATGCTTAAGCCTTCAAGACAACTTCAAAATAAATTTCTCCAAAATATTTTCAAATAAAAGGTATGGGAGAAATTTGATCTTTGTAGAACATGATAATAAAAAGGCTATCAAGCTATATATATAAACTTGAATATAAGCTCAAGTCTCTAAAAAAAAAAATAACCTCCAAAATATTTTTCTCCAAAAAGATTTTCAAGAAGAGTAGGAGAAATTTGATCTTTGAAAAACAATAAGAATAAAAAGTAGAGGTCTTCAAGCAATATATATAAACTTGAATATATGCTCAAACATTTTCAAAATTACTTCAAGAAAAAGAAGTCTTATAAGTAGAAATATACGAGTGGATATATACTCCAAGCTTCCTTCAATAACCTACAATAGTTTCTCCTAAAAAGAAATTTCAAAGTAAAAAAGTAGGCGAAATATGAAATTTAATGCATAAAGGGGGTATGAAAAATGAGGGAGAAACAAAGAATGTGTATATATGCTCTCAAGATGTTTCTCCTCAAATTTTCAAGTGTCTTTGGCTTGTATTTATAGGCAAAAACCAAAACTAGCCGTTTTATGGCCGTTGTGGTATTAAAATATGATCTAATTTGAAAACTAGTCGTTGGAGAGCTTTCTGTGCGGACACTCTTATGTGTTTTGCCCATGACGTTTTCTATACAACAAAAAACTGAATGTTCTTAGTATTAACAGAAAGCTAAGAGAAAAACCCACAACTTTTGTGTTGAACACTTGTTAAGATAAGAAGTTATGGATGGAGAAAAATGCCCATCAATGAGACGGAAGAAATGTAAAGGGAATTTTTCTACTATGGACACCTTAGTGCTTTGACCATAACATTTTCTATACGACTTCAAATTGAATGTTCTTGGTGGCAACAAGAAGCTAAGAGAAAATCTCACAATGTTCATGTTGAACATGTTTTAAGGTGAGAATGGATTGATCGAGAAAATCACTCATCAATGAGCTGGAAGAAACATGAAGGGATCTTTGAAAAGCTTGCTTTGGAGTTTTTCATTTAAAAAAAAAAAAAATTTTTGCACTTGAAATAATTTTTGCACATTTGTAAAATGATTTTCCATGAAATATAGAGTGCCTAAGGTCAGTTTAAAGTCAAGTATGAGCTTCAAATTAAATCATGAGATCATGCACAATTAAACTTAATTAATTATTACAACCCAAAAATAAATAAAGTCTTCAAGCTTGCTCTCTTGATTCCCATGGAATACGCTGATTGGTGCGAGCTTGAAGTGCTTTTTATGGCTTCTATTTTGCATATTTCACTTGTACTTCTAGAATTATAAACATGTATATTCACTCAGTACACAAGTGAGATGTTGTTTGTCATAATCAAAACAAGGATCGGACTCAAAAAGTCAACAATCTCTCCCTTTTTGATGATGACAAACACAAGAGCAAAATTGGGTTTGCTTGACAAGGCTCTCTCTCTGACACTGTGCATAATTTAAAAGATATTCAATAAAGTTCATTTTCACAGATGAAGACTTTAGAAATTTTCAAGTTATACATTTAAATTCAGTGGTTCAATGTGCAGTATATGTTTGAAGCTTACGGAAAAAATATTCAACTAAGCACGTTTATCAATTTCCATTTTTGTAAAACAAAAGCAAAAGAATAAATGAATTTTAATTTTGCTTATAGATCTCCCCCCCCTCCCCCCCTTTTGTCATCAACAAAAGGGCCAAAAAAAAATTCTCCTTTGAAAAGAAGACCATTTAAAACTGTAAAGCCTTTAAGATGTAAAATTTCACGACACAAACAAATTTTAGTAAAATATGTCACGAATGCATTTAAGCTCACAAGCAATAGATAAAATTGAAATTATAAGATGATTCTTTCCATAAAAATTTTAAAACAAATTCCCCCTTGGATATTACTAATAAGTTATGGAGACAATGTTTGTTGAAAAAGGAACTTTAACATAAGGACTTAAGCAAGCAAAGAATTTTCTAGTATACGTTTAAGAACAATCCATAATATAAGTTGAAAACCCAACCATATAGATCTAATTTTTTTTTTGAAATTTTAGAATAAGATAATATAGCAAATTTTAAAAGATTGTGGCAAGCAACAAGTTGTCACTTAAGTTTTTCAATAAAATCATCATGCTTTAAAGTACACAAGCCACAAAGAATTTCAAAATAGATGTAAGCCACAAATGTTGGTGAGCATAACAAGATAGAAAGTTATTTCAGATGCCCCCCCTTTCGATTTGAATCCTAACTTAGATGCTTTTATCTACGTATACTGATACCAACGGTGAAAAATTCATTATGATAGTATAAGCAATAATTTTTAAAAAAATTTACTGGATAAAGATTGGGCCTTTTATCTAACTAGTAAAATCATTCTATAGAATTTACATGCATCAGAAAATTGAAATTTAGTCCTACAATGATGTTCATATATTCAAGAATGATCCATATTATAGTATAATTCTATAACGAACATGATATGATGTTCATGGATCCAAAGAAGATTAGGACTTAAAAACAAAAACAACGATACATATGCTACAATAAAGCTCTATTTTAATTTCTAATGATGGGGCACAACTCCCGTGTATAATCTCAAGCATACATAAGCGCATTTATAGTTAAGGATGAATTTCATTTAAAAACATTCATCATATGTTCATCCTTTATAATAAAACTTAGCATGCGAGAGATTATAGACATTTATCACACAAGGTATTCCAGAATACCATCAGAACTCAAAGATAAAAACAATGGAAGAACATTGCATATGAATCCATAGGGCAGGTGATTTTAAATCTTTTTTTTCATAAGGATGGGGCTTAAGCTCCCCTGTATATTTGCATGCATACATGAATGCAATTAGTTCAAGGATGATGTTCATTTATATGCACTCATCTTATATTCATCATTTCAAAAGTTTTCAGCATGCAACAAATATTAGACTTTTAGTATATAAGCATGACATATTGCATTTCAATTAGGGCTTGATAGCCAGTCAAGGCCATACTCAAAAATTATGCAATAGGGGTTCAATATAAAGATGACACCACTCAAAATACACAATGAGTGTGTTACAAATGAAAACTCCCCCTATGTCATGCATTTGATCTAATTTATGGACCATCATCAAAATATGTATGCGTCATTTAAATACAAGGATGATGTTTTACCATTTAGGTCCTGAGTGAAAGTATATAAACCAGAGATTTGGATCAAATGGTGTCCATGAACTAGAATTTCCTACCTAAGATTATAAAACATGTGTACATGTTTTCAATTTATATGGCATTTTGGATTTAACATGTACTAATCTATTCGATTAATTTGCATGCACTAACTATATTCATTTTGCCCAACCAGAATGCAGTGGATTTCAAGCCATGATCATTAAGCATGCATCAATAGTGAATATTTAGTAATGGAAAAATACATATAACATTGTAAATGAAGACTTAAGATAAACTATTATGTTCAACATGGTCACAAATTTGAAACTGCATAAGACTAGTGAAACTATATAGAATTCAAAAAAAAGTCTTATGAAGTCATGATTTCAGTTAACTAGATGTCATGTGATTATATGATCATTCAATTCATGATGTAAGATCCTAGTTAACTACCAGCATACAATTCACAATACAGTATTAGCCATACATTTGGCATTCAGAACAAGCATACATACTAGTATGACTTAAATAACAATTTTTGTTATAAATTATCCATCGATCAGATAATATAATCATTAAGTAAAGAATGGATAGTAGCATTCAACTCATGCAAATCATCTAATATATAATTAAGTAGGGCAATAAGATATATCGAAAGTATGCATAATATAATACTGTATTTATTGGATGAAATTTTAAATTGTGGTGCTCCCTTTTATATTCAAATCATTAGCCAAAGAATTATATATTCAATTAGAAATATTTGGCATAACTAATATTTTCTACTAGGGGATGAGTTTTAAATGCATTTGAATATGATTGATCATTTAAGCTCAACGACGAGTTTCGGGATATATGATACATAACATTGATTGATTCCCTAAAACTCAATTCAATGTGGTGGACAACAATTAAGACTTTAAGCATATATATAGCTCTAAGAAATAAGAACACATATGTCCACTTGAGGAGAGTTTCACTTACGCATGCTTCTAAAATTCAATTCAATAAATGATAATTTATTTAAGCATGCTATAGCCAATATAATCAAATACTAACCAATCATCATGATATATATATATATATATATATATATATATATATATATATGTATGTATGTATGTATGTATATATAAAGTTATTAGATTGGATATTTCACTAAAATTCTTATATTGGCATGCCTTTCTATGGTTCTTAATAAAACAATAGTGTATATTAAAATTCAAAATTTTAAGCATAAAACGCTACTTAAGCATTTAAAGTATTATAGCCCCTTTTATATTATTTCCTAAAATCTTATGAGTATATACAAAATTCCTATGTAGCATCTCATAAGATGGTATACTAATATCACATGATTCATAAAAAATTTAACGCAAAAATATCACATAAATCATGGCATTGAATATTAAATAAAGTTGAAGGAGGAAGATGTACCTATTTTGATTTAACTCCTTAGTCGTTTAAGCCTGATGTTGACTCTACGAGTCCAATCCGTTTTTGATAATGACAAATTACTTGGTATTTGATCTGTGCATGGAGTTTGTGAACAGGAACTATATTAAGCATGCATGGAAAGATAACGAGTCATGGAAGTCTTCAAGTAAAACTTACAAATCTTGGCAAGATCCATGGAACTCAAAGAGTATGAGAATCAAGATGCAAGCGGAAAAATTCAAGATCATCTTGGGAATGGGTATTTAGAACTCATGTACTTACATTCTCATATGATTTAATTTGAGGCTTAACATAAATTAGAATTTCTTTAGGATTCATGCATTTCATGTATATCATTAGGGAACCTTCATGGACTTAAAAATGTTTTTGAAATCATGGAAAATATGTTTTATAAAAGGCCCAAGAAAAAGAGCAAAACATTTTTTTAATTTAGAAAAAGGAAATATAAAAAAAAAAGGAACTTCGGTAGCTTGAATTCCACCTCAGTAGCCTGAAGAATTTCTTTAGGAGCCTGAAGATTAACTTTGGTAGCCTGAAGAATTAATGGGAAAACACAAAAAGTGGCAGAGGAACTTCGATCGCCTAACCTTCGAACCTCAGGTGCCTGAACTTGCCATTTCAGGAGCCTGAACCCCACTTCGGTTGCCTGAAGTCACGGGAAAGTTTAAAAATCAGATTTTTATTAAAAGAACTCATGAGCTATTTCATTGATCCAATGGTTGAGATCAATCCTAAGGGTAAGATACTATATATACTGAATATCTAAACCCTAGAACAAGGCTAAGACACACAAGAAAGAGAAGAATACACCTTGTTGAAAGAACATTGAAAATTTGCTCCTATTGCTATACGATTTCCTACACTTCAATCTCTAATCTTCAAGCTTGGGCAAATCAACTTTGATTCTCAAAGGGAACTTGTTTACTCAACTGTACTTCAATCTAGTATTGATGTTTGATCTTTAAAGTTACTATTCTTAAGAACTTCTCATCTCATCCATTACGTGCTCTTGACTATCATTAGAAAAGTTTTGATCTTGAGTGAGCATATTCGTATAAAAATTGATTTTTGAAATGATCATTGCTTGAGAAAGTTTATTTAACTTGGTTGATTGATTTTTGATTCAAGAGTATATAAATATACATATATATCATTCATAGAGCTTATTATTGAAAAACTTATTTTGATTAAAAGATTGATCTTGAAAGTGCCTATACATATATATAGTTATTCTAAACAAGATCATTACTTGATTTAGGATGTGTGATTGATTGAAAGTTTTTGATTCAAGTGTGCGTTTGATAAAGAATCTGTATTTTAGATATATTAACGCTTGATTAAATATCCTTGGTACTTATAATTATATATTCTATTGAGGGATAATTTCTGAAAAATAATATACTCAGTTTGTGATTGAATACTTGAATGAAAAACTTTGTGTTTTTGATTGATTTAATATTCAAGACAAAGTTTTTGTTAACAAGTTCACTTCAAATATATTTGGGCATTTTTGCAAAGTGAACCAAGAACCCTAGTATACTCCAAAACATTTTAAATATATCTTTACTTGGGAGTTTTGGTTAAATAGGGATTTGTGTGTTGAAACATATCATACATTAAAACGATTGTATCGTTTTCATACATTCATGAGCTTCAAGTTATATCATATGTTAATGTATTAGGAAATTGAATTGTACTCACAAGATTTTTTTAGAAGCATTGTTTTGAGTGTTATTTTTTAGATTCTATTGTATACACAGTTCGGTGTGTGAACTGGTATGTGAGGAGAGAGTTGTATCTCTTGTAAGCAGCGGAGTAGGGGGAGCTGTGCCTCTTGTAAGCAGCGGATTGTAAGGGAGGCTCTATCACAATTTAAGGAGCGGGGATTTAGTGAATCATTGAGTTGTTGCTCAAGGCAAGGACGTAGGCCATGTTGGCTGAATCTCATAAAACTGTGTTTGTCTTCTTTCTTCCCTTTACTCTTTATTTTTAGCACTGCATTTAAATTGTGTACATTGCATGCATAGGTTGGATAGCCTTACACATAAGTAATTGAGTTACAAGAATTCATTGGTAAATATATAAGAATGGTTTAAGCGGTAAATAAGTGTCAAAGAATTTTTAAACACCCAATTCACCCCCACTCTTGGGATTACACCTGATTCAACATTTGGTATCAGAGCGGGTTTACATAGATTTGATAGTTAATTTGTAAAATGATCACATGACACACATTGGTGTAACTCCATTCGGTAAGGGACACTCATCCACTAGAGCACCCATCTTCTGTGGTGTAAATTACTCCTATTGGAAACGTAGGATGAGCATATATCTACTAAACGTAGATTGGAAGGTTTGGAAGATAGTGGTTAAGGGAAATCACATTCCCATGAAAGTAATTGATAAGATTAATGTACCTAAAACTGAAGATGAATATACTGAAGAGGATTGGAAGTCAGTTCAAATCAATGCCACTGCCATGAACTTACTTTTCTGTGCATTAGATGTCAATGAATTTAATAGGGTAATGGCATGTAACTCAGCTAAAGAAATTTGGTTACATATGAAGGCACTAAGGAAGTCAAGGATAGTAGGATAGACATGCTCACTAGTGAATATGAAGCATTTAAAATGACAATTGATGAATCCATACAATCCATGTACACTAGATTCATATACATCATTAACTCTTTAAATGCTCTTGGAAAAACTTACCCTACTTATGAGTTGATTAGGAAAATCCTCAGGGGATTACCTCCAGTGTGGGAAGCGAAAGCTACGACAATAGCAAAAGGGAGAAATCTCAAGGAGATGTCGGTGGACGAACTCATTGGATCACTCATCACCTATGAGTTGGCAATAAACGAGAGAAAAAATGAGCAAAGCAAAGCTAAGAAAGTCACTGCACTTAAGGCATCATCAAGCTATTCAAGTGAAGGAAGCGATTCCGAAATGGATGATGACATGGCCTTGCTAACAAAGAAGTTTGGGAAGTTCTTGAAGAAGAACAAAAGGTGCAACAAAAAATTCTAGAACTCTAAATTGAAAAGAGGAGAGTAGAGTGTGAAGAAAAAGAATGAGGATTCACCAACATGCTACAACTGCTGAGAAGTTGGACACATCAAGCCTGAGTGCCCCAAGCTCATAAAAGCTTCAAAGAAAAAGAAGAAGGTGCTGATAGTCAGCTGGGATACACACAACACTAGCAGTTCTGAATCTGAATCCTGTAACGACGAGGTTGCCAATCTGTGTCTAATGGCACATGATGACCTTGAGATACAATCATTTTTTTCATCATCTTCATACTATTCTAGTGAATCTAAAAATGAAAATGATATGATTTCATATGATGAACTAAAACAAGAATACCTGTACACTATTAAAATGCTTGAGAAGAAAACAAAGAAAATTTCTAAGTTGAGAAGCAAAGTCAAAGAACTTTCAAATCTAGTTGAACACCAAAATGAATTCCATGCATCTTTCATAAAAGATAAAGATTTGAAAATTGAGGAGTTAGAAAAGGACTTGAAAGATAAATTTGAAAACGTATATACCATGAGCTTTGATAACTTAACTTCACAGAGTGTGACATGCTTATTTGTTATGAATGAAATAAACTAGATTTGGCATATGAGACTAGGACACGCAAACATGGATTTAATCTCAAAACTAGTTAAGAAAGAATTAGTTAAGGGACTACCTAAGACTAAATTTGTGAAAGATAAAATCTGTGATGCATGCCAACTAGGAAAACAAGCAAGAACAAACTTTAAGAAGAAGAAAGAGATCTCCACTACTAGGCTACTTCAAATGCTACACTTAGACTTATTTGGACCAAACCCAATTCAGAATTTAGGAGGAAAATCATACGCTTTTGTCATAGTTGATGACTTTT
The DNA here is from genome assembly GCF_029873635.1 of Malania oleifera. NCBI lineage: Eukaryota > Viridiplantae > Streptophyta > Magnoliopsida > Santalales > Ximeniaceae > Malania > Malania oleifera. Next base: position 41,265,161 of record NC_080428.1, on the reverse strand, counting down.
CAAGATATACATGAGTACTATTCTTAAGTCATAAAGATGAAGCATGTGAAAAATTTATAAACCTATGCAAGAAAGTCCAAAATGAAAAGGGATACACAATTACTAAAATTTGAAGTGATAGAGGTGGAGAATTTAAAAATCAAGGCATGGAAGACTATTGTAATTCATTAGGAAATGCCCATAATTTTTCAGCTCGTAGAAAACCACAACAGAATGGTGTAGTTGAAAGGAAGAATGGGTCTATATAAGAAATGGCCAAAACTATGCTTAACGAATATAAATTACCTAAATACTTTTAAGCCGAGGCAGTGAATACCGCCTGCTATGTGCTAAATAGAGTTCTGATCAGACCATCACTTAATAAGACTCCTTATGAATTATGGAATGGCCATAGACCAAACATATCATATTTTCATGTCTTTGGCTGTAAGTGTTTTGTTCTTAGAGACAATGAGCATCTAGGAAAGTTTGATGTGAAATCAGATGAAAGTATCTTCCTAGGGTATGCTTTAGATAGTAAAGCCTATAGAGTGTATAACAAACGAACATTGACGGTCATAGAATCTATTCATGTAGTGTTCGATGAGTCAAATCCTTTCTCCAAAAGAACTGATGAAGATGAAATTGAATTAAACAAGGAACTAGAAGAACTACCAATTGAGAATGATTCAGAAAAGAAAAATGAACTTAAAGAACCATCCATTGAAATTGATCAAACTACAAATGAGGTTAATGAACCACCTAGAGAATGAAAACACATAAAGAATCATCACATAGATCAAATAATAGGTGAACCATTGCGTGGGGTAGCCACTCCCTCCTCTCTTAGGAACATGGTTAGTCATTTTGCATTTCTATCTCAATAAGAACCTAAGAATGTGAGTGAAGCTATAGAGGATGAATCTTGGGTGCCATCCATGCAAGAAGAATTACATCAATTTGAAAGAAACAAAGTGTGGACTTTAGTTCCTAGACCAAAGGATAAGTCAATCATAGGAACCAAATGGATATATAAGAATAAGAAAGATGAACATGGAGTAGTTGTGAGAAATAAGGCTAGATTAGTAGCTTAGGGATATAATCAAGAAGAAGCTATAGATTTTGAAGAAACATTTGCCCCTGTAGCTAGAATGGAAGTTATACGAATGCTTTTAGCATATGCACCTTTTAAGCATTTCAAGCTATATCAAATGGACGTCAAAAGCGCATTTTTAAATGGCTATATAAATGAAGAAGTGTATGTAGAACAACCCCCAGGCTTTGAAAACCATAAGAATCCAGATCACATATATAGATTGACAAAAGCCTTGTACGGTCTGAAGCAAGCTCCTAGAGCTTGGTATGAAAGGCTTAGCGGTTTTCTATTAGAAAATGGATTATTAGAGGAAAGATAGATACAACCATGTTCATAAAGTCTAAGAAGGATGATATTCTCCTAGTGCAAGTATATGTAGATGACATCATATTTGGCAATACAGATAAAGAATTGTCTAATGAATTTGCCAATACCATGCAAAATGAATTTGAGATGAGCATGATGGGTGAACTAAACTTCTTCCTAGGACTTCAGATCAAACAAGAAAATCATGGAATATTCATAAATCAATCAAAGTATATTAGAGACTTACTCAAAAAGTTTAATATGGAAGACAAAAAAAATACTAGGTACACCTATGAGCGCTTCATTGAAATTAGACAAAGATGAACAAGGTATACCAGTAGACGTCAAGCTATATCGTGGAATGATAGGTAGCTTGTTATACCTGACTGCCAGTAGACCAGATATAATTTTTAGCATATGTTTGTGAGCAAGATTTCAGTCTGCACCAAAAGAGTCTCATTTACTAGCTATTAAACGGATACTTAGATATCTGATAGGAACCGAGGACATTGGGTTATGGTATCCTAAGTACACATCCTTTGAGATTAGTTATTTAGATGCTGATTTTGCGGGTAGCAAAGTCGATAGGAAGAGCACTAGTGGTACTTGTTATTTCTTAGGACACTCTTTGGTCTTTTGGTTTTCAAAGAAACAAAATTCAGTTGCTCTTTCCATAGCTGAGGCCGAATACATAGCAGCAGGTAATTGTTGTGCTCAAACGCTTTACATGAAGCAACAACTGAAGGATTTTGGTTTAAGTTATTATTACAATCCCTATAAGATGCGATAATACAAGTGCAATAAATATCTCAAAGGATCTCATATTACATTCACGAACTAAGCACATAGAAATACGACATCACTTTCTTTATGACCATGTGCAAAAAGGGGATGTAACACTAGAGTTTGTATGCACGAATGAACAATGGGCATATATATTCATGAAACCACTTGCGGAGGATAGGTTTATCCAAATTAGGCGTGAATTAGGTCTCATGTATAGTAGAGAGGTTGTGTAGATTCATGTTAGATGATATAATTTAGGGGGAGCAACGTCACTTACGATATAATCACTTGGTATTGCATTAATCAACAATTGGACATATTTAATACCTTAAGATTTCTAAGAGGAGAAAAACATAAGGGTACGTCTACTCATGCTTTATTGTTTACACTTTTTTGTTGATGTCAAAAAGGGGAGAAAATTTGGAAGCAAAAATAATACAATGGAACCAAAGGGGGAAAAACAATTGGTTGATGTCATGGTTGAAACATCATGAACATATTTATTATGAGCATATTTCATAATTCATTTGGATTTATGCTAAACACTTTGTGTATGAATATGAGCATATTGTCATTCATTGATTATTTGATGCATTAATTGAGGGGGAGCTATATATTTTTGCTCGTGCATTTGTCATCATAAAAAAAGGAGAGATTGTTGACTCTATGAGTCCAATTCGTTTTTGATAATGACAAATCACTTGATATTTGATCTATGCACGGAGTTTGTGAACAGAAACTATATTAAGCATGCATAGAAAGATAACGAGTCATGGAAACCTTCAAGTAAAGCTTACAAATCTTGGCCAGATCCATGGAACTCAAAGAGTACGAGAATCGAGGTGCAAGTGAAAAAGTTCAAGATCATCTTGGGAATGGGTATTTAGAACTCATGTACTTATATTCTCATATGATTTAATTTGAGGCTCAACATAAATTATAATTTCTTTAGGATTCATGCATTTCATGTATATCATTAGGGAACCTTCATGAACTTAGAAATGTTTTTGAAATCAGGAAAATATGTTTTATAAAAGGCCCAATAAAAAGAGCAAAATATTTTTTTAATTTAGAAAAAGGAAATAAAAAAAAGGGACTTCGGTAGCCTGAACTCCACCTCAGTAGCCTGAAGAATTTCTTTAGGAGCCTGAAGATTAACTTCGGTAGCCTAAAGAATTAATGGGAAAACACAGAAAGTGGCAGAGGCACTTCGGTCGTCCGACCTTGGAACCTCAGGCGCATGAACTTGCTACTTCAGGAGCCTGAACCCCACTTCAGTTGCCTGAAGTCGCGAGAAAGTTTAAAAATTAGATTTTTATTAAAAGAACTCGCAAGCTATGTCATTGATCCAACGGCTGAGATCAATCCTAACGGTAAGGTACTATATATACTGAATATCTATACCCTAGAATAAGGCTAAGACACACAAGAAAGAGAAGAACACACCTTGTTGAAAGAACATTGAAAATTTGCTCCTATTGCTATACGATTGCCTACACTTCAATCTCTAATCTTCGAGCTTGGGCAAATCAACTTTGATTCTCAAAGGGAATTTGTTTACTCAATTGTACTTCAATCTAGTATTGAGGTTTGATATTTCAAGTTACTATTCTTAAGAACTTCTCATCTCATCCCATTACGTGCTCTTGACTATCATTAGAAAAGTTTTGATCTTGAGTGAGCATATTCGTATAAAAATTGATTTTTGAAAAGATCATTGCTTGAGAAAGTTTATTTAACTTGGTTGATTGATTTTTGATTCAAGAGTATATAAATATACATACATATATATATATATATATATATAGTTTTTCAATAAGAAGCTCTATGAATGATATATATATATATATATATATATTGAAAAACTTATTTTGATTAAAAGATTGATCTTAAAAGTGCCTATACATATATATATAGTTATTCTAAACAAGATCATTACTTGATTTAGGATGTGTGATTGATTGAAAGTTTTTTATTCAAGTGTGCGTTTGATAAAGAATCTATATTTTAGATATATTAACACTTGATTAAATATCCTTGTTACTTATAATTATATATTCTATTGAGGGATAATTTCTGAAAAATAATATACTTAGTTTGTGATTGAATACTTGAAAGAAAAACTTTGTGTTTTTGATTGATTTAATATTCAAGACAAAGTTTTTGTTAACAAGTTCACTTCAAATATATTTGGGCATTTTTGCAAAGTGAACCAAGGACCCTAGTATACTCCAAAACATTTTAAATATATCTTTACTTGGGAGTTTTGGTTAAATAGGGATTTGTGTGTTGACGCATATCATACATTAAAACGATTATATCATTTTCATACATTCATGAGTTTCAAGTTATATCATATGCTAATGTATTAGGAAATTGAATTGTACTCACAAGCTTTTGTTAGAAGCATTGTTTTGAGTGTTATTTTTCAGATTCTATTGTATACACGGTTCGGTGTGTGAACTGGTGAGTGAGGAGAGAGTTGTATCTCTTGTAAGCAGCGGAGTAGGAGGGAGCTGTGCCTTTTGTAAGCAGCGGATTGTAAGGGAAGCTCCGTCCCAATTTAAGGAGCAGGGATTTAGTGAGTCCTTGAGTGATTTCTTAAGGTGAGGACGTAGGCCAAGTCGGCTGAACCTCGTAAAATTGTGTTTGTCTTCTCTTTTTCCTTTATTCTTTATTTTCAGAACTGCATTTAAATTGTGTACATTGCATAAGTTGGATAGATTTACACATAAGTAATTGAGTTACAAGAATTCATTGGTAAATATATAAGAATGGTTTAAGCGGTAAATAAGTGTGAAAGAATTTTTAAATACCCAATTCACCCCCCCTCTTGGGATTACACTCGATTCAACACCCGAAATTTTTGAAATGGCGTTCTCCTCTCTCTCAATTTCCCTACACTTCTTAATGTTCCCAAAATACCTTAGCACTACTTGTACAAGATATGTTAGCTTTACAGTGATCCTAAGTGGGGGGTGAATTGGTATTTTTAAAATTTAATCCCTAGGTAAGTATTCTAACACTAGTAAATTCACACCCCTATGGTCAATCTAGTGCAGGTAATGAAAATGTATATCAGAAAGTAAATAAAGCAATTTAGTCAAACACACATGCACTATAAAGAAGTAAAGTAAGAGTGACACAGAGAAATGTTATCGAGGTTCGGCCAATAGCCTACGTCCCCGCCTTGGCTAACAAGCACAAGGATTACCACTATAATTTGCTCACTTAAACGGGTGGAGTGGCACCTAAAAAAATTAGGTCAATTAGCACAGGGTCGACCTCAACCTTTACAACCAATCCTTCTCGGGCTGGATTACGGCTCCCTTAGGCCACGCCTGGAAACACTCAGATTTTACGGTCAAATAATAACGGTACAATGATTGTGCCTTCATGTAAGGCAGATATGTACCCAAATGCGCTCAGTCACATACACTACAAGATGATTTAATTTGTAAGCTTAGTGTGGTCTAATATTTCAACTCTCAAATATATTTGTTATCTATGTAATGAGGGCGTGAGAGTATCAACAAGCAATCTTTGTATCTCAAGATATTCAATCAATCAGGTTCACAAAGATATCAAGCAAGTTTCAAGTATATTAATTAATAGGATATCTCAATCACGAATATAGTGTATATGCTTGGTTTGCAAAATATATTTAATTTTTGTATTCAACAAATGATATGTAAGTGAATAAATATTGCAACAAACACCAATATCACAAACACAAATATCTTTTCAAAAATATGTCAATATAAATCACACAAGATATTTAAGTATGTTTTTGAAAATTTTTTTGCAACCCAAACACAAATATAGGCTTCCTAAGATATTGCAACACAAATGCAATACTCAGAAGCTAAATGCAAGCCTTCTTAGGATAGACTTATTAGCAAAGCCCCCTAAGAACACTTAGGTTCAGCTTTTGTTAAAATCAAATCAATCAACACGAATGGGAGTGCAAACCTATGAACACAAACACTCAATCAACTTACAAAGGATTTAAGAACTTGAAGAGAGTCAGTATGAGTGATTAGAGCAAGAAAATGAGCAGTATAAAATATTTTTCTTGAGGGAGAATTTTTAATTAGGTTTACTAATCTCGTTACTAATTTTCCCAAATAAAGGGGTATATATAGAAACCCCATGAATTATGACGGTTGGGGACAAGACTAGTATTATTAGAAAAGATAAATGACGTTTTAGCAATTTTAACCTTATTAAAAAATAGTTAACCACGGTAAACATTCGGAGCAACCCGAGAGCACCGGTCAACCAAAAGACTTTTGGTTGACCGACGTTCTCATGGCTTGGTCGACCGGGCCAATTTTGAACTTCAGGGTCGGTCGACTGGAAAGGTAAGTCTGAGGTGATTTTTTCAAAATAGTGTGGTTTGGTCGACTAGGGTAAAATTGAACTAACTAGTTGGTCGATCAGACCGTTGGATTCCTACACGTGGGAACTCGGTCGACCAGGTTGGTGCAATACAAAAATATCTCAGTCGACCAAGAAGTCAAACTGTTGACTTCAAGGGGTTTCGGTCGACCAAGGTCAAATGATTTATCATGGCCCGGTCGACTGGACAATAGTCAACCAGTTGACCCAGACCAGGTTCGGTTGACCGAGGCATAATGAACTATATGTTTCGGTCGATCGAAAGTGCATAACTTGTGCATGTCAGTTCTGTTTTAATACACATTCACCCTATTCAAGTGCCTAACACAAACAAGTGTAAGGGTGAGTGCCCTAGGGTCTTTTCTAGGTCAGTTTTAGTTATTGATTAATCTGAGCTTACCTATTAGAACATGCACATGGGGTGTGTGAATATTACAAGTAAAAGTCCTTAATTTACTATTACAGACCAATTACAAAAATGAATTATATAAATTACAACACAAGGTAATTAGGTCTTCAATCTTCACTTGTTCTATATGCATCAAGATCTGACAACTAAAGTTCCTACACATAATCTCAAACACCCATTAGATATAATCTGTATTTGTCATAATCAAAATCGGGTGTGACCTATAAAGTCAACATTCTCCCCCTTTTGATGATGACAAATACGACCAGCAAAAATATGGGTTTAAGCCTAAAAAGGCTCCCCCTATCAATATGCATCTAATTTATTTTAACCAAATTACCTTGCCCATTATTTTTGCCCCTTTCCATCTCCCCCTTTTGGCAACAGTAAAAAGGGCTATGGGAGTTAACACTCTAGGCAATGGGTAAGTGTTACATTTATACATAATAAATTTTGGAAAGATTTTGAAAAATTTCGGTAGAGTGTCGTTTGTAAATCGAGCTTTCCAAAATAAATCCTGTATAAAGTGTAACCTGTTTGAGTTTATATATCCTAACAGTTTATCCACAAATACTCAAACAGTCCAATATGGTCCAACAATTCAATATAAAATTCAGTATCATCATGAAGTGGACAAAGGAGTTGTACACCACAAGTAATAATCAATGAATAATTGCATCCAATATTATCATGCTATATATATAAGACATGTGCACACAAGTAATAATCAACATTCACAAAGTCTAAGGCAAGAAGACAAATCAACAAAAATAGCAGTTGCTAAGACTTATAAATTTCATTTAAGAGTTCCCCATAAATTTATGCAAGTTATGAAACATCCAAGAAGCTTCTCTACTGTGCATTAAGCCTAATTCAAGTCTAATTTGTATGAACCTATCCTCAGGAAGTGGTTTAGTAAATATATCCGCCCATTGTTCATTAGTGCACACAAACTCAAGAGCCACATCTCCTTTTTGCACATGATCACGAAGAAAGTGGTGTCTAATCTCAATGTGTTTAGTTCATCAATGTGAGATAGGATTTTTAGAGATGTTGATTGCACTAGTATTATCACATTTATCGGTATTGTATCATAGTGCAATCCAAAATCCACAAGTTGTTGTTTCATATAAAGAGTTTGGGTACAACAACTTCTAGCCGCAATATATTTAGCTTCGGTTGTGGATAAGGCAACTGAGTTTTGTTTCTTGGAAAACCAAGAAACAAGATATTGTTCTAAATAATGACAAGTGCCGCTAGTACTTTTTCTATCAACCTTACTACCGAAAAAGTCAACATCAGTATAACTAACAATTTCAAAGGTAGTATGCTTAGGGTACCACAAGCCTAGCTCTATAGTCCCAACAAGATACCTAAGGATTCGTTTAACAGCTTTTAGGTGAGATTCCTTAGGGGCAGCCTTAAATGTAGCACACATACACACACTAAACATAATATCAGGCCTACTAGTTGTGATATATAGGAGACTCCCAATCATGCCACGATACAATTTTGCGTCAACAGGGATTCCTTGCTCATCTTTATCAAGCTTAATGGAGGAGTTCATAGGTATACCAAGAATTTTGCAATCTTTCATATTAAATTTATTTAGCAAGTCCCTAATATATTTAGATTGGCATATTAAAGTTCCATGATTAGCTTGCTTAATTTGTAGCCCTAAGAAGAAACTAAGTTCACCCATCATGCTCATTTCAAATTCACTTTGCATGCACTTGGCAAACTCATTACACAACTCATCATTAGTTGCTCCAAAAATGATATCATCCACTTAAATTTGAACAAGGAGCTTATCATCATTTTTAGATTTAATGAAAAGTGTAGTGTCAATCTTGCCACGGCTAAACCCATTTTTTAGTAGAAAACCACTAAGCATCTCATACCAAGCTCCAGGAGTTTGTTTCAATCCATACAAGGCCTTAGACAACCGGTAAACATGACATGGATATTTATGATTTTTAAAACCAGGGGGTTGTTTTACATAAACTTCCTCATTAATGTAGCCATTTAGAAAAGCGCTTTTAACATCCGTTTGAAACAATTTAAAATTTTTAAAAGCGGCATAAGCAAGTAGCATACAAATGACTTCTAATCTAGCAACATGAGCATATGTTTCGTCAAAGTCAATCCCCTCCTCTTGATTATATCCTTGGGCAACTAGTCTAGCCTTATTTCTAGTTACTACCTCATTCTCATATTTCTTATTTCTATATACCCATTTAGTTCCAATAATTGTGTGATCATTAGGCTTAGGAACTAGAGTCCACATTTTGCTTCTTTCAAATTAATTAAGTTCTTCTTGCATGAACAACACTCAAGACTCATCCTCTATGGTTTCCTTAATATTTTTAGGTTTTTCTTAGGATAAGAAAGCAGAATGATTTACTAGATTTCTTAAGGAGGGTCTTATAGCTACTCCACGAGATGGTTCACCTATGATTTGATCTATAGGATGATTTCTAACGAATTTCCAATCTCTAGGCAACTCATGATTTTCATTTTCATTATCTTCAGATGATTTTTCATTTACTTCTTGGTTCTCACCTGCATTGCTTTCAATAGACATTTTTTCTAAACATTTTCTAATATCAATATCATCTTCATCATCTTTATTAGAAAATTGATTAGATTCATTAAACACAACATGAATAGATTCAATGACTTTATTGAAAACTCTATATGCTTTACTATTAAGTGCATAACCTAGGAAAATGTCTTCATCAACTTTGGAGTCAAATTTTCGTAAGTGTTCATTGTCCTTAAGCACAAAGCATTTACAACCAAACACATGAAAATAGGAAATATTAGGTTTATGGTTGTTCCACAATTCTTAAGGGGTTTTATTTATTGATGGTCTAATCAACACCCTATTCATAACATAGCATGCAGTGTTTATGGCCTCGGCCCAAAAATATTTAGGTAATTTATGTTCATTCAGCATAGTTTTACCCATTTTTTGCAGTGACCTATTCTTTCTACCACACCATTTTGTTGAGGTGTCCTACGTGCAGAAAAGTTGTGTGATATGTCCTCTAAGTCACAATATTTTTCTATGTTCTCATTTTTGAATTCCGTGCTTCTATCACTTCTTATATGAGTCATCTTATATCTTTTTTCATTTGGAATTCTCCTACAAAGCTTGGTAAATTGTTCACATGATTCATTTTTGTGTGCAAAAAATAGTACCCATGTGAATCTAGAAAAGATATCCACAATTACAAAAGCATAAGATTTCCCACCAAGACTTTGCACAGAATTAGGTCCAAACAAATCTAAGTGAAGCATCTCAAGTGGTCTTGTAGTAGATATGAATTTCTTTTTCATAAAACTAGATTTTGTTTGCTTACTCATTTGACATGCATCACAAATTTTATCTTTTACAAATGACATCTTAGGCAAGCCTTTTATTAGTTCATTTCTAAGAAGTTTTGACAATAAATCCATGCTTGCGTGTCCTAAGTGTCTAAGCCATAACCAACTAGCTTCATTTACAGCAGAAAAACATGTTACGTTGTGAAACTAAATTATCAAGAGATGTAGTATAAACATTTTCATGGTGATTAGCAGTAAAAAGCATTTTATGATCTGATTTGTTTTCTACTATGCATTTATCATTTTCAAAAGATACTTTATATCCTATGTCACACAACTGACTTATGCTTAGTAGATTATGTTTTAGCCCATCAACCAGTAAAACATTATCAATAGTAAGAGAGGAATCCTTACCAACCTTACCTACCTCGATGATGCAGCCTTTTGCATTGTCGCCAAATGTTACATAGTCTTCATCCTAGGGAACAATTGAAGTGAATTTTCCCTTATCGCCGGTCATGTTCCATGAGCACCTGCTATCCAAGTACTACTGGTCCTTGGAGGAGGACGATCTTAGGCATACCTGCAAAATAAGCTAAGTAACTGATGCTGGTTCCCAAATTTTGTTGGGTCCACGGGGATTAGTAACAGGATCTCCCTTAACTACCCATACTTTCCTAATTCTAGCACGCTTATTCCTAAATGGACAATCAAATAGAATGTGACCAATTTGTTTACATTTAAAACATCTTATTCTACACTTAGGATCTTTAGGAGGAATATGAAACTTTGACTCATGTGTAAAATGTCCTAAGTAAAGATAAGGTCATCTAACATTTTTAATACCATTAAAACCAAGACCCTCTTTACTTTAGGAGTTTCTTTGGGCACTAAGTAGTTTTTCAAAATTGCGTTTGCACTCGGTGAATTTAAAAATGATTTTGGAGCTATCCTCCAATTTTCTATCAAACTCAACAATTGTAGCATCTTTTTCTTTTAAAATGGAAGCATGAGAGGTTTTTGTCATATTAAACAATTTTGACCAATTTTCACATTTCTTTTTCAAATCATTATTCTCTTTGGTTATTTTTCCTAACAGTTTAGATACACAAATATATTCAAGTTACAACTCTCTAAATGTAGGCATGTAATCAGAATCACAATCGTCAGATGAACAATATGAAGATAATGAACTAAAAGACGATACCTCATCATTGTGTGCCATCAGGCGCATATTAGCGGCCTTTGAATCGCTGTGGTCTGAATCTGAGTCGCTGCTGCTAAGTTTGTTCCATGATGTCCTAGCCTTTAAGGTTTTCTTTTTTTTTCTTAGCCTCCTTTTCAGCAGTGGGCAGTCAGGTTTGATGTGCCCAACCTTGTTGCAGTTATAGCAAGTAGGAGCACTAGATTTTTATTTTCTTTTGTTGGACTCTCCCTTCTTAACAGTAGATTCTCTATATTTTTTATACGACTTCTATTCTTTTTGAAGAATCTGCTGAATTTTCTGGTTAGCATGACCATTTCATCATTAGTGTCAGATTCACTGCACTCACTAGATGTGTTAGAGGAAGCTTTCAATGCAAACACTTTCTTAGCCCTATTATGCTCATTGAGTCTCTCGTTTATGGTCAATTCATATGTGATCAGGGAACCTATCAATTCATCGAAGGTCATGACCTTAAGGTCTCTACCCTTAGCAATGGTCGTAGCCGTGGCTTCCTATATAAGAGGTAAGCCTCTAAGGATCTTCCTAATCATCTCATATGTGGGATAGGTATTTCCTAATGCATGTAGTGAGTTTATAATGTGTGTGAATGTAGTGTACATGCTCTGAATGGACTCACCTACATTCATCCTATATGCCTCATACTCACTGGTTAACATATCTATCCTATTGTCCTTTACATCTCTAGTACACTCATATATGACCTCTAACTTATCCCATATTTATTTTGTAGTAAAAAATCCGACAATTCTATTAAATTCATTTACATCAAGACTACAGTTTAAAATAATCATGGTAGTGGCATTAAGACTAGCAACTTTCATATCATCATCATCATATTCATCCTCAGTCTTAGGAACCCTAGCTGCACCCTCGATTTTCATAGGGACATAGTTTCCCTTAGAGACAATCCTCTACACCTTCCAATCAGTATTCTGAAAGTAGATGCACATCCTCTATTTCCAGAAGGTGTAATTAACACCACTGAAAACAGAAGGTTATGTGGAAGATGGTCCCTTAGGGAAAGGAGTCATGGAGCTATGAGCCATATTTGATCTTTTGCAAAATAACAACTAGTCTATGCTACGTGGCTCTGATACCAATTGTTAGTTTTACTATGATCCTAAGAAGGGGGGGCGGGTGAATTGGTATTTTTAAAATTTAATCCCTACGTAAGTATTCTAACACCAGTAAATTAACAACCCTATGGTTAATCTAGTGCAAGTAATGTAAATGTATATCAAAAACTAAATAAAGCAATTTAATCAAACACGCATGCATGAAAAAGCAGTAAAGTAAGGGTGACACACAAAAATGTTATTGAGATTCAGCTAATTGCCTACGTCCCCGCCTTGGCTAACAAGAAGGATTAGCACTATAACTTGCTCACTTAAATGGGTGGAGTGACACCTAAACAAACCAGGTCAATTAGCACAGGGATGACCTCAACCTTTACAACCAATCCTTACCAGGCTGGATTACTGCCCCCTCAGGCCACGCCTGGAAACACTCAGATTTTACAGTCAAATAATAATGGGACAGTGATTGTGCCTTTATGTAAGGCACATATGTACCCAAATGCGTTCAGTCATATACATCACAAGATGATTTAATTTTTAAGCTCAGTGTGGTCTAATATTTCAACTCTCAAATATATTTACAATCTGTGTAATGAGTGCGTGAGAGTGTCAACAAGTAATTTTCATATCTCAAGATATTAAATCAATCGGGTTCATAAAGATATCAAGCAAGTCTCAAGTATATTAATCAATAGGATATCTCAATCACGAATATAGTGTATATGCTTGGCTTGCAAAATATATTTAATCTTTGTATTTAGCAAATGATATGTAAGTGAATAAATATTGCAACAAAAACCAATATCACAAATACAAATATCTTTTAAAAAATATGTCGATATAAATCACACAAGATATTTGAGTACGTTTTTGAAAACATTTTTGCAACCCAAAAACCAATACAAGCTTCATAAGATATTGCAACACAAATGCAATACTCAGAAGCTAAATACAAGCCATCTTAGGATAGACTTATTAGCAAAGCCCCCTAAGAACTTTTAGGTTCAGCTCTCTTTAAAATCAAATCAATCAACACGAATGGGAAAGCAAACCTATGAACACAAACACTCAATCAACTTATAGAGGATTTAAGAACTTGAAGAGAGTAAGTATGAGTGATTGGAGCAAGAAAATGAGCAGTAGAAAATATTTTGCTTCAAAGAGAATTTTTAATTGGGTTCACTAATCTTGTTACTAATTTTCCCAAATGAAGGGGTATATATAGACACCCCATGAATTATGACTGTTTAGGACAAAGATGGTATTATTAGAAAAGTTAAATGACGTTTTAGCAATTTTGACCTTGTTAAAAAATAGTTAACCACGGTAAAAATTTGGAGCAACCCGAGAGCACTGGTAGACCAAAAGTCTTTCGGTCAACCAAAAGTTTTTTCGGTTGACCGAAGTTCTTATGGCTCGGCCGACTGGGCCAATTTTGAACTTTAGGGTCGGTTGATTGGAAAGGTAAGTCTAAGGCGATTAGTCCAAAATAGCGCGGTTCAGTTGACTAGGGTAAAATTGAACTAACTAGTCAGTCGACCAGACTATTGGATTCCCACACGTGGGAACTCAATCGACCAGGTTGGTGTAGTACAAAAATATCTCGGTCGACCAAGAAGTCAAATTATTGACTTCAAGGGGTTTCGGTGACCAGGGTCAAATGATCTATCATGGCTCGATCGACTGGACTGTGGTCGACCGGTTGACCTAGACTGGGCTTGGTTGACCGGGGCAGAATGAACTATATGTTTCGGTCGACTGAAAGTGCATAACTTATGCATTTTGGTCCTGTTTTAATACACATTTACCCTATTCAAGTACCTAACACAAACAAGTGCAAGGGTGAGTGCCCTAGGGTCTTTTCTAGGTCAGTTTTAGTTATTGATTAATCTGAGCTTACCTATTAGACCATGCATGTGGGGTATGTGAATATTACAAGTAAAAGTCCCTAATTTACTATTATAGACCAATTACAAAAATGAATTATATATATTACAACACAAGGTAATTAAGTCTTCAATCTTCACTTGCTCTATATGCATCAAGATCTGACAGCTAAAGTTCCTGCACATAATCTCAAACTCCCATTAGATATAATGAGTATTTGTCATAATCAAAACTGGCCGTGACCTATAAGGTCAACAAGATATAAACCTCTTTAAAAACATTACTAGCATAAGGCACAATAAATAATGCATGACACTCAAACGATATGCATTAAAACCAATGTCACGCTCATTCATTTCACATTCAAGCTTGGGAAACTATGGATTTTTAAAATCATTTTTATTGAGATAAAAATCCTTTGACAAACTCTTTCCAAAACCTCCAATCAAATAATTTTGCAAAAATCATTTTCAATATTCAAATGGTAAAATCTGTACAATAAAAGTAGTGGAAGATTTGCAAAGGTTTGACCCTCAAAATAGGGATACATCAAACATGAGCCCCTTCAATCTTTCTGCAAAAACAATTAAGCTTATTACAACCGGACTCTGATACCAATTGAGAGTCATAGTGTGATCCCAAGAGGGGGGTGAATTGGGATTTAAAAATATTTTACTAATTTAAATTTCACCGATTCACCACATTAAATCTCATTTAAAATTAAAGTGCGCATGAAAAATAAGAATGACAATAAATAAACTTTCATACACATGCAGAAATTAAAGTGCATAATTTAAATGAGAGAGAGAGAGAGAGAGAGAGAGAGAGAGAGAGAGAGAGAGAGAGAGAGAGAGAGAGAGAGAGAGAGAACATTTGTTATTGAGGTTTGGCCAATCTTGCCTACATCCCCATCTCAAGCCAAACTAGCTTAGAGGATTCCACTACTTTTGCTCATTTACTAGGTGCAGCGACACCGTTACAACCTCTTCTTACGGGTGAGGTAAACCCTAGCTCAAATTTTGGGGCTGAGCCACAACCTACAACTACACCTTACTAGACAGTGCTCCTAGTTCTCCTAACCAGGTTTGAACCAATCTGATGCACGTTACAGGCCAATGCAATCCTCTTCTGACCACACGTCGGGAATACAATAATAATAAAAATTTGAGTACAAAGAGAATGTTTCTCAGATAAGCAGAGATGTACACAATGAAAGCTCTAATATGCACTCTTAAATGATTTAAAAATGAAACTCAATAGAGTATGGTATTCCTCTCAAAATATTTTTCAAGTAATACAATGAGAGTATGGAAAATGATTTTCTTTATGAAGATGACCTTTTAAATTTTAATTTAAATAAGGCTTCCGAGCAAAATATATGAAAGTGAATATTAGCTTAATCCATTGTCAAGAAGCTTCTCAAGCACAATATATATATATATATATATATATATATATATATATATATATATATTAATGAATATACATGCTCAAAGCATTCTTGAACTAACCCATAGATTTTCTCCAATAAAAACATTTCCAAATAAATAAATAGGAGAAGTTATGGTTTTCATTTAAATTAATTGACCTTTATAAAAAAAAATTCAATAAGGTTTTATAACAATATATGTATAAGTTTAAATATATGCTTAAGCCTTCAAGATAATTTCAAAATAAATTTCTCCAAAATATTTTCAAATAAAAGGTATGGGAGAAATTTGATCTTTGAAGAACATGATAATAAAAAGGCTATCAAGCTATATATATAAACATGACTATAAGGTCAAGACTTTCTAAACAAAACCTCCAAAATATTTTTCTCCAAAAAGATTTTCAAGAAGAGTAGGAGAAATTTGATCTTTGAAAAACAATAAGAATAAAAAGTAGAGGCCTTTAAGCAATATATATAAACTTGAATATATGCTCAAACCTATTCAAAATTACCTCAAGAAAAAGAAACCTTTGAAGTAGAAATATACGAGTGGATATATGTTCCAAGCTTCCTTCAATAACCCACAATAGTTTCTCCTAAAAAGAATTTTCAAAGTGAAAGAGTAGGAGAAATATGAAATTTAATGCACAAAGGGGGTATGAAAAATGAGGGAGAAACAAAGAATACGTAGATATACTCTCCAGATGTTTCTCCTTAATTTTTCAAGTGTCTTTGCCTTCTATTTATAGGAAAAAACCAAAACAAGCTATTTTATGGCTGTTGTAGTATTAAAATATAATTTAATTTGAAAACTAGCCATTTTTTAGCTGTTGAGGAGCTTTCTGCGCGGACACCCTTCTGTTTTTTGCCCATAACGTTTTCTATAAAATAAAAAATTGAACATTCTTAATATCAATAAAAATCTAAGATAGAAACTCACAACTTTTATGTTGAACACTTGTTAAGATAAGAAGTTATGAATGGAGAAAAATGCCCATCAATGAGACGGAAGAAACATAAAGGGAATTTTTCTACTATGGACACCTTTCAGTGTTATGACCATAGTGTTTTCTATACAACTTCAAATTGAATGGTCTGGGTGGCAACAGAAAGCTAAGAGAAATTCCCACAACTTTTATGTTGAACATGTTTTAATATGAGAATGTATTGATCGAGAAAATCGCTTATCAATGAGCTGGAAGAAACATGAAGGGATATTTGAAAAGATTGCTTTGAAGTTTTTCATTTAAGAAAAAAAAATATTTTTGCACTTGAAATAATTTTTGCACATTTGTAAAATTATTTTCCATGAAATATAGAGTGCTTAAGGTCAGTCTAAGTTTAAGTATGAGCTTCAAATTAAATCATGAGATGCATGTACAATTAAACCTTATTAATTATTACAACCCAAAAATAAATAAATTCTTCAAGTTTACTCTCATGATTCCCATGGAAAACACCGATTGGTGCAAGCCTAAAGTGCATTCATGGCTTCTATTTTACATCTTGCACTTGTGCTTCCAGAATTATAAACCTGTATATTCACTAAGTACACAAGTGAGATGCTGTTGTTTGTCATAATCAAAACATGGATCGGACTTAAAAAGTCAACAATGCTGGTGGATTTTTATTGTGAAATACAAAAAAGATGATACAATTGAACGCTTTAAAGAAAGATTGGCTGCAAAAGGATACAGCCAAACCTATATGACCGATTATAAAGATACTTTTGCACTCATAGCTAAAATCAACGCAGTTCAAGTATTATTCTCTCTAGTTGCAAACTTGGATTGACTATTACAACAATTTGATGTGAAGAAAACCTTTCTACATGGCGAGTTGTTCGAAGAAGTCTACATATATCTCCCACCAGGAAGCATGATACCAGAAATACATAGTCAGGAGGTGTACAGGTTAAAGAAATCATTGTATAGGTTTCAACAATCTCCAAAAGCATGGTTTGGCAGGTTCACAAAGGCTATGATAACCTTTGGTTACCATCAGAACAATTCAGACCACACTTTATTCCTAAAGAAACGACAAGATAAAATCACTACATTTATCATATATATAGATGACATAATAGTCACAGGAAATGATCGTGAAGAAAGGAAACCATTGTAGAGGTACTTCTCTAGAGAATTCAAAATGAAAGATCTCGGTCCCTTGAAATTCTTCCTTAGAATTGAAGTGTCCCGATCTAATAAGGGGATCTTTCTCTCTCAAAAGAAATATACCATAGATTTTTTACAAGAAACTGGTATGTCAGCATGTCAACCATTTGATACAAAAGTGGAAGAAGGTTTGAAATTATGTGTTAAGTCTAATCAGGTACCAGTTGATAAAGGGAGATACCAGAGACTTGTAGGAAGATTGATATACTGAGCACACAAGGCCTGACCTTGCCTATGCATTGAGTATTGTTAGCCAATTTATGCATCATCCTATAGAACACCATATGAATGTTGTTATGCATATTTTGAGATATGTTGGCTTTTTGAATCCGATCTCCATTTTGATGTTGACAAACACAAGCAATTCTTATGTGTGCTTTTAAGTGCATGAACAGGTATAATTCAGGTCACACATAAGATCAAGAGGACATGGAGGCCTGGAGGAACGTAATGCTCACATTTGGCGTATTCCATGAAGTCAAAAGAGCAAAAGAAGAAAGAAGAAGATGAAGACATTTGTATTTTATATGTAACTGCATTTAATTTTTATCTCTTTGGTCTGTAATAATGCTTGCATCTGCATGATGTGTTTGAATGCTCAGAATGACCATAGACAGACCCTAAGGACTAGCACATCTCACCAAAAACCTTTTTCTAAAAAGACTAAAATCATACAAAGTTTTTGGAATAGCTTTAGGGTCAAAATCGGGGCTAAAACAAAGTTTACAAACGGTCTACTGACGCCAGATTTTTTTTGTGTCTTCAAAAGGACCTAAAAATGACCCTAAGACACTCACACATGCATTTATATGAATGGTCATTTGAATAAGGTAAATGTATAAGGGAGTTGGAACCGAAATGCACTTTAAATGCATGTTCGATCGACCGTACCATCTAGCACAATTCCTCCCAGTCGACTGAATCGGGTTCGGGTCAACAGTTTAACCATGACCCAGTCGATCAAACTTGCCAGTTCGATTGAACTCCCTTGGAGTCAACATATTGACTACCTGGTCGACCAAGCCCAATATGTACTCCAACGCTTTGGTCAATCGAGGGTCCTCAGGCGATGCACCAACTACCTGGTCGGCTAAATTTCTCAGTTCAAAATGTCCTAGTCGACCGAACTGCACTATTTTGAAAAATCCTCTTTCCTGATTGACTGACCCTGAAGTTCAAAATTGGCTTGATCGACCGAGAGTGTTATGGTCGACCGGTGCTCTCAAGTTGGTCCGAATTTTTATCGCAGTTAACTTTTTAAAACGAGGTTAATTTTAATTAAATGTTATTAAACTTTTTATAAAATGACCTCCGTATCCCCAACGGTCATATTTCTCACAAACTCTATAAATACCCCCTCATTACTCTAGATTAGCAACTTTGATTAACTCTAAGTTTCTCTCTAATCATTTGTTAATCAAAGTTCCCCCAATCCATTTTTATTGCAAAAAATTCTTCTTTGGGGTAAAAGTTTTCAAACTAAACTCTCCAACTCTCTTTAAATCTACTTATTTCAAAATCATTTTGGAAGAGAGCATATTCATTTTGGGCATTATTTTTATATATACATGCTTACACTCTCATATATTATTCATCTTTGAAAATCACTTTCTTGAGAGTATAACTTTGGTTTTCTCCCAGATTATTTCTTTGATAAATATTCTTTTGGGATAAAATAATTTATTGCACAAATACTTCCTTGCACATAAACTCCAGATTCTCCAAACACTCTTGTTTGCAAAAATCTTTTTTGGAGAACATATTTCTTATTTATATATATTTATATATATTATTTATGCAAAACTAATTGAAAGAGCAAAACCCTAGGTTCTCCTATATTATTATTGAAATATTTTTTTTGGAGAAAACTTTTTATTAGGGTTTAAATATATAATTAAGCACCCTTACTCTTCCGAGCATTATTTCATATCATTGGAGTGCATACTTTTACTGAGCTTATTATGTACATCTCAGCTTGTATTTTCAGAAGCAATTTCATGTACAAAAATGTTTTATTGTAACGGTTGGGTTTAGCTTGTTAATTGAACTGAGGAGTCTCAGCCCCGTAAGTGAGACCGGTTCAGTTTAGTCCGGAATTGAACTGGGGAGTTTTAACCACGCAAGTGAGCTAGTTTGGCTCAGCCTAGTAATTGAACTGGGGTTTTAATTGCCCCGTAAGGAGAGGATGTAAAAGGCTTTTGTTCTGCCTGGTTAAGTGAGCAAGTATAGTGGAATCCTTGGGGGTAAGCCCAAGGCGGGGATGTAGGCTGGTTTGGCCAAACCTCGATAACAAATCTGGTGTCGCTCTCTCTATCTTATTTAAATTCTTGCACTTTAATTTCAGCATGTGTATGAATGATTGTTTAATGTCTTAATTATTCTCATGCACACATTTGATTTAAATAAGATACAGCACACGTGTATGTTTATTTTTAGTGTTAAAATTATTTTACACATACATATATATGTTGAATAGGATATGATACGTGGTGAATCGGTGAAATGTTTAAATTAGTGAAAAATGTTTTAAATCCCAATTCATCCCCCTCTTGGGATCACACCAATTCCGACAAGATATCTAAAGTCAGCTCCTGGAAAGGGAATTTTTTCCCCTAAAAAAAAGATTGTTAAAGCATGGAAGCATATACTGATGCTAACTAGGCTGGAGCAATAAATTATAGACAATCTACTTCTGGATATTTCACCTTTGTAGGTGTTAATCTCGTTACATGGAGAAGAAAAAAACAAAAATGTTGTTGCAAAATCAAGTGTAGAAACTGCATTTAGAGGCATGGCACTTGGAGTTTGTGAAGTATTATGGCTAAATCTTCTCTTGAGGGATTTAGGATATCCTCCTCGGCAACCAATTTGAATATATTGACACAATAATGCAGCATGTGATATTGCTCATAATCTGGTTCAATATGATCGTACAAAGCATGTAGAGGTAGACAAATTTTTCATTAAAGAAAAATTGGATAAGAGAATTGTGGAGTTGCCTAACATTCTATCAGAGGATTAGTTGGCTGATATCCTCACCAAAGTAGTTTCAAATCGAGTGTTCTTAAAGTTTCTAAGCAATTTGGGCATGTGTGACATCTATGCACCAACTTGAGGGGGAGTGTTGAAATATTAGTTGTAATTAGTTGTCCAGTCATCAAATGAATAGCTTGACTTTAGGAGATTTATTGTAAGACTCATCTATATATATGTACAGATGAATTCATTAAGATATATAAGAAAAAATATTATTCCTACACTCTGAATTTTAAGTAGTCATTTTGGAAAGAGCATATATATTAGCGTTTGATTTTTATTTATTTGTCTTTGGAAAGGGCATGTATCTTGCAGTTAGATTTTTATTTATTTGAATCTTTGGAAAGTGCATGTACCTTGAAATTAGACTTGTATTCAATTAAGTCTTTGGAACGGGCACATATATTAGAGTTAGGTATCTATTTATTTAGGTTTTGGTTTTTTGTGTTTCTTAAATTGAATATATTAATTAGACCTTATTTTTAAGTATTGTGTGTCTATAAATACCCTAAAGCATTGGCTTTAAAATATAAGTCTCTACAAACAATTCCCTTTATATCACTCTTATCATACTATTCTATCATTCAAGTATAAAGAGTTTGACAACTTAGGAAATGTGTTCTTTGTGCAACTTTGGACTCTTTCATTTGCATAAAATTGGAAAGAGTCATACGATTTAAAATTAAATCTATTTAAAAGGATTTATGCCTTTAGATTGAATGTTTGCATCGCGCCTAACTAATTAAATTTGTGCACCACCTTTAATAAATGAGATTCTACCTATTAAAGTTCTTTATAAATGATATATGTACTATGACTACTTGCACCTAGAATAAAATTAGGTCCAAGTTTGATCAATTGACAAGATAAAAGTTAAAGCCATGACATAACAATAGAGACCCTTTTGTGATACAACAACAATAACAAGAAGTCTTAGGTCCCACTATGTGGGGTAGATTACATGAATCTTTTTTTGGAAATTCACTTAAAAGAGTGTTTTCCTCTATTAAATTAAGGGTTGTTAAATCCTTCCTCACTTCCTCTATTAGAGACCCTTTTGTGATTATCCTCCATAAACTAGTGCTTTTTAAATAAAAAAAAAATAAATATATAACTATTTAGTTTAAAGTACTTGTTCTATTTATAATGCAATGAGGGAAACTTCTTATTCAAAAACTTTTGCCATGCCAATTAGTTTAAACTATTTAAGACAAATAATTTGGTACTCTGATTGTATGCTTGCTCAAACTTATAAGCCAAATGATTTGTTTTCAACAGCTGATGTGAAATTTGCGAGCATACTTCTCTCCACGCACATATAAACAATTTAGAAAGCACATAACGTATAAAAGCTTTGCATTATTTTTTCCCCATAAAACCTGATGCGTTTAGTATGAAAAAAGATCTTTATGGTTGATATTGCAAAGTTGTCTTGAGATATATTGAAATTTACTTCTGCATGCTTCTTCAACTATATGAATTTCAAAATATTTTGTTTGATAAGATTTTGATGATTTCCAAAACATAGTCAAATCTCAAGAATATAAATTTTATACAATCAAAAACATTATACCAAGAAATTGATAAATAAGATGACTAATCATGAGACAAGTCATAAAAACATCACATGCATAGCAGAATAATGAAATTTTGAACTACTACCTTTTTGAATATTTTATCTACGAGCCCCACTAATTTAAATTAAGACACATGTTTTAATTTGTCAAATTTATTCAAACTATTAATCTTTCAATCAAGCAAATACTAAAATTCATAGGATATAATTTCAATTACTATATGCTTTGTTGCATTATTGCATCATCATGCATGGTTGGTGTTTATTAGTTATACCCTTTATAGAAGTGTTATACCTTGTTTTTCTATAATTTCTTTTGGTATTATATAATTAATCAAGTTGATACATTATTTTGATATTTTTTTCTAAAAAAAAAAAAAAGCAAAAAAATAGGATACTTGATGGAGCAAATCTTAAAAGATAAAGTGCAATGGCACATAGTTTGGTATAGTATTTGATTTGTTTTCTATTTCTTTGGATGGAGATTTTTTACGAATAAACAATTTTACAATTTATTTAGATACGTGTAACCATAGGGCTGGTGCATATATAAAAAGGAATAAAAATTAATTGATTACCTACAAGTTTACTACTAATCAGTTGCTTTTCTTATGCATATATTTTTTTTAAATTATGTGACATTTTTTCTTCCTTTCTAGGTGATGTTTTTTATATTTAGAAAACAAATGATAGCATTTTAATTTAATTTTAAATGAGAAAAGGCTAAAAATAGTATTAAGATGTGAAGCAACTAAATTGTCTTATCCTGTTGATTTTTTTACCTTCAATGTAGGAGAGTTGCCAAATATATATTTGCTCATGTGCATTTGCAATTAAACATTTTCTTTGATTTTGACCTAGCATTGAGTTAAATTAACAAAGGGTTACAATATTTATTGGTTTACTTACGAATTGTTGAATACTGGAATGATATGATAAAAATAAGATTTCAATTATAACATTGGAAGCTTGGGAAGGTCATGTGTTGAATTATATTACCTTTGAATTTGAAACTCAGGCTTGTTAGCCACAATTGTTGAACTATCTCAAATTTCTCAGTTTAAATTTTATATATTTCATTCATGATCTCATGCCTCTCAATATGATGAGTTAGTTAGCAATACGATAAAAAAAAAAAATTAGTAATTCATTTAGAGATTAATTGTGAATTGAGTTCAGCAATTACGTCTTTTTTTTCCTTATAATTAGAGGACTTGATTTGAACCAATCTTCCACAAGTGTTTTAACTCATGAGGTTATTGTAGTTTAAGAAAGTCTGCCGCCTCTTGCATAAACATTCAATAGCTCAGCCCGAAAAGGATGAGCAACGACAAATTTAATAGTGAGTTTTCTATCTTCTCTGAGTTACTAGAATGCTAGGTTATTGTTTCATGGCTTTGGTCCCATCTCACACCACTACATGCGACTTTTAGCATCAATAAGAAAGATAATACTTCATACATATGCGGTCGATCCTCAGGCTCTTGACAGGTGCATGACAATGCTAGTTTAAAGAGTTCTTCAATTATTTCGACATGCTTCTCATCGAAAATGTTTGAAGCGAGATCCACATCTACAATTTCAAGAAGTCGATTCATTCCGCACCGAAGGGTTTCCTCCACCAGTTGACGCAGAGTAATTGGCAAACCATCATCTTGGGTTAGCCCCGTTGGCCTCTGTTTAGTTAAGAATTCCATCACTATCATACCAAAGCTGAATACATCCACTTTTGTTGTAACTTTCCTCATGTACGCAAATTCTATGAAAAAACACAACAAAGTCACTTAACAATACTTAAGAAAGAACAAAGTAAAAACGAAAAATGATGTACAAATAAGAAGTAGCTAGGGCAGTCAAAATAAAATCTGCACAAAGCTAATTTAAACTTATATAAGTATATATATATATATAGGTAAAACACAAGTCTAACAATAAACATATAAGCTAGTATTTGCAAAACAAGACAACATAACATGTTCACTGTCATCACTAGCTATCATGCATGGAATGCATGTGCAATGTATTTTTCTATTATCCTTTTTATAAAACTAATCAATTCTTCACTTTTTTATTATTTTGATAATTCAATTAAATTATTCTTATGTCTTTATTGTTTAGTCTCTAATCCACTATGAATTATTGTAAGTCGCTCGACAAATATCACCAAGTAATATTGAATCTTTTTATTGAAAAAAATTAATTAGAATTTGTAATCGGGTTTTTAAGGAGTTATATAGGTAGCTTTGAGATAATTTTGACTTTTGATTTAGTCATGGGATATTTCTATATTTATCCATCCTTTAAATTTTTAATTTTTATTCAATTTAATAATTTAATTTATTTTTTTTATTTTTTTTATTTTTTATGTTTCTAACATTTATTGTCTATTGTATCGAATATTTAACGTCCCCATCAGGGTGTCTCCAAGCAAGATCCCACATTATAGTACCCCTAAGATGACTCTGATACTAAATGTAATATTCTTGAATTTAACTCCAGTAAGATATTGTCCGGTTTGGCCCACTAACCTCACAGATTTGTCTTATAAAAGGCGTCTCACACAGTTGAAGTCAAAATCCTCAATCCCTATAATGTCAAATTTCCTTAGTACACATTCAATGTGGGACTATAACATCTATCCACTGTGTATTACTGTAAGTTGTTGGACAAATATGATCAGCTACTGATGATTTTTTATTGAAATTTAAGAATTATATTTTGGTATTTAAGGATATTAAAAAAATAAAATATTTGTTATGAGTGTAAAGAAAGCTTTTGACAAATATTATCAAGTAATGATAAAATATTTGTTAGAACGTAAAGAAAGATTTGTAGTTATAGGTAGTTAAAAAATATTTGTTAGTCATAATTACGTGTAGTCTTAGATTATGAAATAAAAAAAATACATTTTTTCTAGGTTCAATTAACTTAACCATTAAACCATTACTTAGGGAACAATCACCTTTATTCTAATACTAGCAACCGTACACACCTTATGCGTGTTGATATATTTGGTTTTACTTCTATAAATTTTTTATGTTTTTAACATTGGATATTACAATTTGAATTATTGTAAGTTGTTTGAAAAAAAAAATAATATTTAGTAAATTTGTTCTTAAAAAATATATATATATATATATATATATATATATATATATATATATATATATATATATATGACACATTAAAGTAAATATAGTGTGAGGGCATTTTAAAAGTTAACATAAAATTTGGGGGGGAGGGGGAGGGGGAGGGTGGGGGGGAACTTTCATGTGCACTTCTTTATTGTCCTAAAGTATCTCTATGAGGACGAGTTATTCACATTTCATTTGATGGTCAGAGGCGAATTGAAAGCTAAGCAGTGGGAATTCTAAAGATTCCCTAGGGGAAGTAAAACTAATGATAATACAAGAAAATATTATATATCCACTAACGAATCTATAACTTCATAAATATAAGACAAATATCTATAACTAGTTAACACATAATTAATTCATAGTTGTGTAGTATATCATTTTCTTTGGTGTTTACCTAACAACTTGAAAACATAGAAAAGTATTTCATGCAAAAACATTTTCAACAGAGAAAAATGAAGTATTGGAATGACAACTAGCTATGGCCAGTGAAATGTTACCTGGCGCAAGGTAGCCTATAGTGCCTTCAAATGCAAAACCTGAGGAAACAGTGCTTCCATTTAGCAGGTGAACACCGAGAATTTGAGCTGTTCCAAAATCACTAACATGGACCTCCCAGTCTTCATCAAAAAGAATATTAGAAGGCTTTAGGTCACAGTGAACTATTGGGACATGATAACCTGAATGCAAGTAATCCAAGGCACTTGCAATAGAAGCAAAAACATTGATTCTCTCTAACAGTGTCCACCTTGAATGACCCATGCAAGGCTCGTGGATAATACTCTCTAAGTTTCCCTTCTCCATGTATTCTAGAACTAGAGCCTTTAGCTTTCCACTCTCCCAAGCATAACCGAGTACCTTGACTAGATTTCTGTGCTTCAGCTGGCTTAGGGTATTGATCTCTCTGTTGAAGTACTTTGACGCGAATTGGTGCAAATTCAATTTTTTAACAGCAATAATCTGCTCATTTTCCAACTTGCCTTTATATACTGTGCTCAAATTGCTAGCTCCAAGGATGTTATCTTCACTAAATAAATCTGTAGCCATTTCTAAATCCCTTTGGTCAAATCTCTTAAGGGCTAATGCTGAAATATACTTTGGTTCTGGATTCTTAGCCCCTTCTTTTTCATGCATCTTAATGTAACCAATGAGGAGGGAAATAACAAACACAAAAACCAACCCAAATGCTATTAGAATTATTATAATTTTCTTGGGGAAACTATGTGGAGCATTCTGATTTCTACAATAATTTAGAAATTTAGCTCCACAAAGAGCCAAGTTTCCATCTAAATAGGATGTAGTGATATTTCTAAATATGCCAGTATTTGGAATAGGTCCTTCAAGTTGATTGAAAGAAAGGTTCAAAATTTTCAAGAAGGAGAGACTGCCAAAGCTTTCAGGAATTATGCCATTGAACCTATTCTGAGAAAGGTCAACGGAAACAAGATGCATCAGATTCCCCAAACTTTTAGGAAGTCCACAATTGAACAAATTCCTTGAAAGGTTCAAGCTAGTAAGCAAAACCATTTCTGTAAAAAATGTGTCTTGGATTTCACCAGAAAGTTCATTGGAAGATAAATCAAGTGAGAATAGATTTTTACAGTCTCCAACTGCTTCAGGAATGCTTCCTGAAAGTTTATTGTTTGAGATGTCAATGGTTTGTACCATTTCCAACATACCAAGCTCATTTGGAATGGCTCCAGTTAAAAGGTTGTACGAGAAGTTCAAGTATAACTGCATGCTTCTCATACCTGCGATCACAGATCCAGGAATGGATCCTGTGAGAAGGTTGTGAGAAAGATCCAATGCCACCAGTCCACTAAGATATGCCATACTTTTTGGGATGGACCCATTAAGCATGTTTCTATTGAGGTATAAGTCTGAAAGCACCTTAAGATTAGCAATTGCATCTGGGATGGCACCCGTGAACCTATTATTTTGCAGCTCTAGATAAGTCAAACATGTTAGTTCAAAAATTTTCTCAGGAATTGCACCTTCTAGCATGTTATCATGCAACAAAAGACCTTGAAGGAGAGAAAGTTTTGATAATTCAGGAGGAACTAGACCTGAAAAGTTATTTGTAGCAAGATCTAAGCACATCAATTGACTTAGATTGCCAATCTCCCGTGGAATTTGCCCTACCAATGAATTTCTGTGGACCTTTAAAATATGTAGATTGTAGAGTTTGCCGAAACCTGGTCTCAACATTCCTTTGAAATAATTTGCAGATAAATCAAGTTTGTATAGACTTGAGCAGTTAAAAAGGTTGTCTGGAATCTCCCCTGACATGTTATTCTCTGCAAGAATAAGGTATGTCAAGTTCTGCAACTTCCCTAAATCCTGAGGAATTTCCCCAATCATTCTGTTAACACCCAAATCAATCTGGATAAGATGGGTACAGTTGGAAAGACAAGAGGGAACGGATCCCTCAATATAGTTGTAACCCAGAGATAGGTTCTTCAAATTTTGAAGTGAACAGATAGTTGATGGAATAATCCCGGTGATGAAATTGCAATACATGTTTAGAGTGACTAACTTCTTACAATGAACTAGCTCAGATGGAAATTTGCCGGTGAGCATATTATTAGACAACTGAAGAAACTCTAAATTTGATAGATTCCCAATTTCCCAAGGGATGTTCCCTGATAAATTGTTTCCACTTAGGTCCAAAGATAGGAGATTAGCCAAATTTGTAATGCCAACTGGGATTGCGCCACTGAGTTTATTGACGCTGGCATCAAGCATTCTCAAGGATGTGCAGTTGCCAATGCTTTCAGGAATGCTTCCATTTAAGGAATTACTGCTTAAATCCAAGGATTGCAGATTTCCAAGGTTTCCCAATTCAAGTGGGATGGGACCAAGAAGAGAATTCTCATAGAGGGTTAGCTGTAGAAGTTGAGAGCAATGCCCCAACTGAGTTGGGATGTGCTCCGTGAAAGAGTTTGAAGATAAATCAAGAACCTGGAGGCTGGCAATGTTTCCAATGAATGGGGAGATGCTACCTCGAAGGTACTTACCAACTAGGGATATAGAAATGACATGATTTGAGGAAGGATCACAGGCAATGCCAGACCAGTTACAGTGATGGTTTGTGTCAGTCCAATCTGAAAGTGCCCCAAACGGATCATTTGTGATGGAATTCTTGAAGGCCTTCAATGCCTCAATTTCAAACTCCGAAGTGGGCTCTGCAGGAAGCACCATAAATGAAGCAGAAACATAACAAACAAGGATTATAAACAACTTAATACATTGAGAAGCCATTGCAACTGAACAATATGAATGTTGAGCAGAAGTGTATATAACGTTAACTAATTCAACATTTGAACAGGAAAATATTAACCAAATTGGAAATAAATATTATGATATTTAGGGCCTCTACTAGTATGTTGACCAGTCGATCAAAAAGGATGAAACAAATAATTGGGCATATTATACCTGTAAAGAAAAGGAGTGGAATACCTCACAAGAGGGTTTTACCCGGTTCTGCCTGCTGCCTTTTCGGGAATCCCCAATTTCCTAGTCTGCAGTCCTCTGGAATTTCTTCTGACCGAAATAAAAAACCATCTATCACTCTAATTCCTCCCCCTGCTTCTCTCTCTCTCTCTCTCTCTCACTGAACGCGCAAGTCGGGGGTTCGTAGATGGTCGACTAATTCAAGGATTCCAATCCTTTTCACCAACTTTTTTCCTTTCACCAATTTTCTATTGTCTCGCCAGTTCGGAATCTCGATAGTCTCTTCGCGGCATGGCTCTCACGTCTCACGTCTCACGTCTATTGCTTCTCTCTCGCTTCGATCTGAAGATTTTCTATCCTTTCTAGTTTCTCCTGCGCAGGCGCTGGTAGCCAGGCAACTGAAGATTTTCTACCCTTTGGAAATGAGATCGACACCTCCACCAACAAAACCAAAAAAAAAAAATTGTCTCCTTCACGTATATCGATTCCAATTTAGTTGCTCCATAGATATCGCTGGCCACCAAGACAGACTAATAAATAGATTGATAAACAAGTTCACGGCCTTGACTCACTGCTCATATTCCATGATCTATTGAACCAAGTTCAATCGCCCAAGAGCCCGAGAGCTGATCATGAGAGTGATGAACCATCACGGGGTGTAAATGCAAAGTTGGTGTAAATGTAAGATTATGGGTGAGGGACTTTCAACAAACACCTATTTGGATCAGGCGGTCGTGATCAGGGATCGTGATCAGGTGGTCATGGTCGTGATCAGGATCAATTTTTGGCTGCGACCAAATTTAAAAACATGGTTAAATAGATAAAACCAGTCCATCTGTTTCTTAACTTACCTATTTTATTTGAAAATGTGGTTATCACTTTAATTTTATTTTTTAAAGGTTAAAGTTAAACAAAAAAGCTTTTAAAAGATTTGATTTTAGAAATACATTTGTGAATAGGGAAGGTAACCAACAAATTTCCTAGAATAAAGAATTAATCAATTATTTAGAAAAAAAAAAAACTTTTAAAATATTTGATTTTAGAAATATATTTGTGACTAGGGAAGGTAACTATATAATTTTCTAAGCAAAGAATTAATCAATTATTTGCCCTATTAGCACATGCTCTATGAACAATTATCAAAATTATATGTATCCATGTCTCCTAATAAAATATATTTTTTAAAAGCATATTTTTATGGAAAATTAAAAAAAAATTATTAAGCAATAGGGAGCGGTCGACTACTCACTAAGATCGGTCAACCACACATGTTGAGTTGAACCGGTCAACTAGGCCCCCATAAAGGATAGCGGACCGCTTGTAGCAAAATTGTAAAATTTTATTATTTTATTTAAAAATTTCGTGTTACCCCAAAATCATGAAGATATATTTTACGGGATTTATATGGAGGTATAACCTTCATGGAGACTCCACTACTTTAATTACCTCCCCATTTTCCCTTATTTATTTTTAACACAAACTAAAACAAGCACACATAAAAACAAAGGAAAATGATTTTTATTTTGGGAATCTGTATAGGCCTATTCCCTTTTAAAAATTATAAGCTACCTACATACCCCACGAAGGGATCAAGTCAATATAGTTCCAAAAAAATTATTTTTAATGAATTAAAAATATATTTTTTGAAATTTTTGAATAATAAATTGAATTTTTGAAAATCACAATTTTTAGGAAAAGATCCTTTGAATGTTGTTTTAAAAAGACATCTTGGAATGTTGTTTTTAAGAAATTTGATTTTAGGAATCTATCCAAAAATCACATCATGAATAGTTTTTAAAAGTCAATTTTTCTAGAAAATAAAAGAAAGAAAATGATTTTGGGCTTTTTTTTTTTTTTTTGGAAAGAAAAACTGTAAAACAAGTACAACATAGGTTCCTTGAAAATACTAATTTTTCCGACAAAAAAAATATTTATTTTAGGAACGTATTCAAAAGTTGGATCATGAATAGTGTCTTTAAATCTTTTCTTTTTCTTTTTTCTAAAAAATTATATATTTTTTATTTTTTTCTTAGGAAGAAAATTCATAAAAATGAAAAAATGTAGGATCGAGAAGATTCGATTCAATCTCACAGAAATTACAAAATCAAAGATAAATAAATAAATCTTAAAAAAAAACTAAAAAACTAAGCTTTGATTTTGCTAGTCGATCGTCACTTAATGTGGCAGTCAATCATCTATGAACAATAACTACCAGACAACCATCCATTTGCTAGAGGATAAACGCTTGCAAGCCATTTCAATAAAACAAGCAATTCTCATTTAAATTTGGATGCTAAATGCATTTATCTACTCTAACACACTCTTAGATGGCATTCCAATCATAAATGCAAACATGCAAATGTGAAAACTTTTTTGAAAAATCATGCAAATTCATTATAAAAACATTTTCATGCTTATGAAGAAAACACAAATATGCTCTAAATTTACCAATGCTTGCTTCATCATGCAACATTCTAAACTCTAATGTGCTATTTTTAGAGTTTTAAACATAGAAACATACATATGTATAACACACAAATGTGACATGCATATTCATGCATACATAGAATGAAATAAATGCATGAAACTTTAAAAGGAAAGTAAGGGCTAGCTTGAAGTAAGATACCACATAAGGATAGAGGAAAATGCACAAAACCCACTGCAAATGTGTAAAATATGAAATGAAATAGAAGAAGACTCGCAAATGGGATAAATTGCACAAAGAGAAGTGAAGGAAAGAAATGATCAAAGGAGGAACATTTCCTTGGATTAGAGGGTGTCTCTTATTCAATTTTCCACTATGTGCATGCATGGAGAGGGTCCAAGGGTGATCAAGCAAAGGATCTGCATATATTTGTAGTATGTAGTGTCGCAATGTCTCGGAGCACGTGTGCCCCAAGGTGGCAAAATAAAAAATGTGGTTTAAATTTTCGGAAAAAATGGTGTAATGGAGTCGCCTCTAACCTTTTAGTGTGATTAGAACACATGATTACTACCCAATTAAGGGTAGAATTGGTCTGCATTACCAAAACCAGGATCGGGAGTTCGATTACACAAGGGGAAGGTACGAGCACTCTCTACGCGCTCGTTCTTACGAACGGTACCTAATTAATTAAGAGTTATCCCAAATTTAATTTAATAGATCTTTAAAATTACTCTCTTTTACTAAATTTTTGAAATACACACAAAAATATATATACTATATATTCCCTCAGAATTGGGGTACGTGAAGCCCGAAAGCTCATACTCATTTTTTGAAATCATAGGGATACACACGAAAGACATAATAATATAATACAAAATTACTTAAAAAAAATAAAGGCATCAATTCATAATATAAAGTATAAACATATAGTACAATTAAATACTAAAATTACCAAACAACACCATAACGAGCTATACTATGCTAAAATTTTAAAAATATGTAATAGTAACAAATATCTTAATGTATGTACATGATAATAGCATATACTATGTTAATAATAATAATGACACACAACTTACCATATATATAATAATAAGACATACCTTTTATGATAATAGTACTTACCTTGATATACATATGTATATATATGTAACACCTCTTAGTATAATAATAAGTCACATATCATAATAATACACTAATTAAAGCAATAACATACTTACTATAATAACATAGAACATACATTAATAATACTCTACAATAGTGAAAATAGTCAAACCCTAAAGTTAACGTACAATATATATAAACAATTAATCCATAAAAATGATAATATATAAACAATTCAAACCTTAAATAAATATACTTTACGTACAATATATGTAAACAACTAAGGTCTTGCCATTAATAGTAATATTGTGAGAAACCAACCAAATCCTAAATAAAACATATGATAATCAAAGCCCTAAATGTACAATTAAGATCCAAAAAATACCATTAAAACCCTAAAATAACACATATGATAAACGAAACCCTACATACAATATAAACCATAAACATTATAACTATACTAAATAAATCAAAAACCCTAAATAACATGTAAACAATAAACATAGTAATAAACACCCTAAATAAATTATGGCTTGAATAATACAACTACAATAATATGAAATACAAAAAAGAACAAGAAAAAGACAATACACACCCAAGCACTCACATACCTAATAAAATAAATGTGAACATAATACCTGCAAAAATTTCAATTTCATCGGACGAGTAATCGTCATCCGATTATCTACATCACGTGGACTGCGCAAGAGTTGATCAACTTACCGCTGCTGCGGTGAGTCGACTGATCAATAAACAAAAATAGAAGCTTCAAAGCTCTAAATTAAAATCCAATTGGTGACAATTAAAATTAGTGAGTTAGGAAAGATCTGGTAAAATTTCAATTCAATCGGATGAGAAACCACCATTCGATTGGCTTCATTAAGTCAACCACGTAGCACCAGCGAACCTGCTGCTGCTGCGGTAAGTTGGCTGTCCAAGAAATAAAAATCGAAGCTTAAAAGTATTAAAAAAATTCAATAAGTGAAAATTAAACTTAATGAGTCAGGAATAGCCTAGAAAAATTCCAATTTGATCAGATGAGGAATCAATGTTCAATTGGCTTCATTAAGTCGACCACGCAGCATCGGCGATCCTGCTGCTGTTGCAGTAAGTTGACTGTCCAAGAAATAAAAATAGAAGTTTCAAAACTCTAAATAAAAATCCAATAGGTGAAAATTCAAACTAGTAAGTCGGGAACAACCTGGTAAAATTTCAATTTGATCGGATGAGAAGCCACCATTCTATTGGCTTCATTAAGTCGTCCACGCAGCACCGAGAAGCCTGTTGTTGTTGCGGTAAGTTTGCTGTCCAAGAAATAAAAATCAATGTTTAAAAGCTCTAAATAAAAATCAAATTGGTGAAAATTAAAATTAATGAGTTAGGAACAACCTGGTAAAATTTCAATTCGATCGGATGAGAAACCACCGTTCGATTGGCTTCATCAAACTGATTGCGCAGGCGTCGATGATGTTGTATTGCTGCTACTCTTCTTCTTCTTCTTCTACTTCTTCTTCTTCTTCTTCTTCTTCTTCTTCTTCTTCTTCCTCTTCCCATGGTCGTGTTCCCTTGCTTTATTCAGCCTCTAGCCCACTTTGTAGCACTTCAAAACCCTAAAATAAACCCTAATTCATTTTGGAGAATGCAGCCCCTTTCTTTCCTTTTCCATGGGCTGCATGGCCCATGCAACAAAAGCCTCTCTATTTTAATTTCATTCCTCCAATCAACTAAGGATAGGCCTGGGAAAAAAAACCAAACACGATTTCTTGGGAAAAAAAGGACCCGAACTCAATTTAATGACTAAAAAATAAAAGGAACTCAACTTTTTTATTTTTTTTAAATAACCACAACCCAAAAATAAATAACCGAGACTCAAAAATTAAAATAACTAGGACTCCAATTTATAAACACCTAGTACTTAATTTAAAAATATTGGGACTTAATATAAAAATATCTAAAACACTAATTAAAAATTTTGGGACTCAATTTTAAAATACTTGGACTTAATCGGATCCTTCTATTCCCGAGATACAAATTCAACTTTTATTACGAAGGGTCTTTCCAACCCGACCTAATTAAAATCAGGGTGTCTACAACAGTCCCTCTTTGTAGGCTTCGTTGCTTCAATATAACAGTAGGAACTCTCCTACGTTATTTGCAGCAACAAGCCTCTAAAGATAAAAGACTCCTATTTTAACCAGACCGAACAACTGCCTAAAGCTTTCAAATCAACCAGTAGGGATCAGAAAATTTAAACTGGGAAAAATGGGAATGTGGCGCAATTCTCTAGGAAGTTAGTGGATATAATCTCTGAAAAATGGTTACTTCATTGGGGATGATCAATCAAGTGTAAGATCCTGAGTATTCAGGTGTAGGGTATTGAGTCTTTGAAAAATGGTTACTCCATTAAGAAATGATCAATCGGGTGTATCCCAAGTATTTAGGTGTAGGGTCCTGACTCTTTGAAAAATGGTTACTCCATTGGGAATGATCAATCGGGGTGTAAGATCTTGAGTATTCAGGTGTAGGGTCCCAAGTTTTTGAAAAATGGTTACTCCATTAGGAATGATCAATCAGGTGTAGGGTCCCAAGATCCTTTGAATGTTTGACTACTCAAGTGTAAGATCATAAATCTCTAAAAAATAGTTACTTCACTAGGGATAATCAATCGGGTGTAGGGTCCCAAGATCTTGAGAGTCTGTTGATTGCTCAAGTGTAGGATCTCAAGGACTCCTCAGATGTTGGATTTCGAGAGTCCGCTGATTGATCGAGTGTAGGATCTTGAGGACTTCTCAGATGTAGGATACTGAGAGTCTGCTGATTGCTTGAGTGTAGGATCTCGAGGACTTCTCAAATGTAGGATTCTGAAAGTCTGCTAATTGCTTAAGTGTAGGATTTCGAGAACTTCTCAGATGTAGGATTCTGAGAGTTT
This sequence comes from Malania oleifera, assembly GCF_029873635.1. NCBI lineage: Eukaryota > Viridiplantae > Streptophyta > Magnoliopsida > Santalales > Ximeniaceae > Malania > Malania oleifera. Next base: position 41,229,400 of record NC_080428.1, on the reverse strand, counting down.
TCTGATTGCTTGAGTGTAGGATCTCGAGGACTTCTCAGATGTAGGATTATGAGAGTTTGTTGATTGCTCGAGTGTAGGATCTCGAGGACTTCTTAGATGTAGGATTCTGAGAGTCTGCTAATTGCTCGAGTGTAGGATCTTGATGACTCCTAAGATGTAAGATTCTGAGAGTCTATTGACTGTTTGATTGGACTTATGGACCAATGGTTAATGAAGGTTCGAGTGTAGAATCCTAGTTAGCAACGCTTTTGAGGAGGACTTGTGCTGGGTGTAGGATCTCAATGACTTAGGAAGTGACTACTCTGGTGTAGGATCTTGAGAGTCTAATGACTACTCGAGTGTAGGATCTCAAGAGCCTGATGAATTGCCGAATTGATGATGAATGCCTGCGTATAGGATCCTGAGAGCCTGATGAATTGTTGAATTGAAGATGAATGCTCGGGTATAGGATCCCGAGAGCCAGATAGATGAATTGTCGAATTGAAGATGAATGCTCAAGTATAGGATCTCGAGAGCCAGATGAATTGTCAAATTGAAGATGAATGCTCGTGTATAGGATCCTTAGAGCCAGATGAATTGTCGAATTGAAGATGAATGCTTGGGGTGTAGGATCATGAGAGCTAGATGACCTAATTTGGTCTTAAAGGCTGGTGCCCCAGTTTCAAAGTGGATGCTAAAATTTTGACTAGGGTCAATTGCCTTAGCTTCGGAGTGGATGACTTGACTACGAGCTGGGCCAATTGCTTAGTCTCAGAGTAAAAGGATCGATTTGTACTTGGGCCAGTTGCCCCAATTTTTTAGCGAGACATTGATTGCTTAAACAAGGATGATGAGACAAGTGTGAACGAATGATGCTATGTGGTGTATGCATGTTGCTACTTATCATCCTAGAATGCAGGGATGCATGCATGCTATTTGATATGATACCAAAACATGGGGATATGTATGCATGTTGCATGATATGACATGTTTGTACTCTTTTTCTTTTTATGCAATGGAAATGCATAAATTGTAAAATGACGCATGAACTTTCTTTATCCAACGTGCCTATAATCAACAACTCAATCTCTGATCTCGGCTATATTGTCCCTAAATCGGTTCCCTTGAAACTCAACCTGAAAGTTGCCCTAATTGAATGGATCTATAACTGATCTTGGCTCGATTTTCTTAATGGAGGTGGTGAACTTGTCTTAAATGAAACTCGACCACAAAATATGGCCCAGTTGAATGGATCTATAACTGATCTTGTCCCTGTTTTCATATTCCAATCTGATAAGAAGGTGTTTGAATGGGTTCCACTGAAACTCAACTTGAAATTTGCCTAAGTTAAATGTATCAGTAACTGTTTAATATCATGTTGTTAAATTCCTCTTGAATAAGCAAATCTTTGAATCGACTCACATGAAACTTATCATGAAATTTGCCCCAGTTAGATTATTCGGTGACTGATTCTACCTACAACGTATATTCCCAATGGGGACCTTCTTTACAAGAAGCCTACTAGCGATCTTGAAACTCTTTGACTATCCGTCTTCTTTTCAAGCTTGGAAGAGTAAGAAGGTTTTTTTTTTTTTTTATATATAATACATGATGACGCGCCAATTTCCCAACGAGACCATAACAAACCAAATTCTGATATTGGCCATATTTTCGAATTCCTATCTAATATAGATGTCCCTGAATGCGTCCTCTGAAACTCGACATGACACTTGCCCTAGTAGATGCATTTGTAGCTTATCCTATCCATTTTACATTTTCTCCACAAGGACGTTCTTTGGATTGCATCCTTAATGTTTTAAAATCTCTTTGAAATTTAAATAAATAAGCATGCAATCAGATAACTCAATCTCAATAGGAATATGGATGGAATGTACAAACTTGCTTGTCTTTGCTTGATTTTCTGTGCTTGTTAAATAGGAGATAAATTTTACATGTACTTTGACACTAATGTAACTTTGCTAGCTTAGAGAATCATATCAATGGGCAAACCTTCCTTCTTTCTTTTTTTTGGTTTTTTTTTGTTTTTTTGTTTTTTTGTATCAGCCTCCTAACCATAACTCCCCCATTGTATCACCATTCAGAGATTATTTCTTGCGCTGTGTTCCATGACTTATTTCAAGCTTCCTATCTTGGATTAGAACTAGTGTCTCATTAAGTAGTCTGATCAATATTCCAATCTCAGGGTGGACTTTAAAACACGAGACGAAATGTAGGCTAAGGATTCAAGTTTCAACAAGAACAAGGAAACTAAGGCTAAAAAATCCTTTCCCCGAATGATATCTTCTGCCCCAGTTTGTGGCAAAGTATTGACCGAACTTGTCATTTGAACAAGTTGTCTACATACTTTTAGAATTGGTGTATTCCCAAGAGGGGGGGTGAATTGGAATTTTAAACTTTTCTCCTAGGTTGAACTAGATGTCAGTAGAATATTACAACCTAGGGTCTTTCTATACAATTTCAAATACACCGATAAATATAATATACGGAAATTTAAATCAAGCGCATCATTCACATAATAACATACACGTGCGGTAAATATAAAGTGCAGAAATATAAACAAACACACGATATGTTATCGGGGTTCGACCAACTGTGCCTATGTTCCCGCCTCTAGCTCGTAAGCCCGAGGATTCCATTAATGGCTCACTTAAAGGTGAAGCGGCACCGATTACAACCAGGTCAATTAGCACAGGGCTGATCTCAATCCTAACCAGGTCAATTAGTGGGGCTCACCTCAACCTACACGCCTTAATAGGATGGCGCACCTAGCTTTCCTAGCCGGATCTAAGCCAATCCGGGACTATTCCAGGACTAGTCTCCCTCTTCAGGACCGTGCCTAGAAATACAATAGATGTATATTACAATCAACTGGTACAGTGATTGTGCTTTTGTGTAAAGAAGATATGTACCCAAATACGCGCAATTACATACACCACAATATGATTTAATATGTAAGCTCAGTGTGGTTCAATATTTCAACTCTCAAAGTATTTTCTATCAGTGTAATAAGTACCTGAGAGTGTCAACTAGTATAATCTTTGTATTACAATATGTGTTCATTCTAATAGCTCACACAAAGATATTAAGTCTCAAATATTTCAATCAACAGGATGTCTCAAGCATGTAAATATCAAATCATGTATATGTTTGATTTGCAAAAGATGTGTAATCTTTGTATTCAGAAAATAATATATGAGTGAATGAATATTGCAACAAAGATCACTATCTCATAAACAAATATTTCTTCAAATATATTTTTCAATATAAAGCACACTATGTTGACACTATGAGTCAAATCTGTTTTTGATAATGACATATCACTTGGTATTTGATCTGTACATGGAGTTTGTAAATAGGAACTACAGGAACTATATTAAGCATGCATGAAAGGATAATGAGTCATGGAAGCCTTCAAGTAAAGCTAACAAATCTTGGCAAGATCCATGGAACTCAAAGAGTACGAGAATCAAGATGTAAGTGGTAAAGTTCAAGAACATCTTCGGAATGGGTATTTAGAACTCATATACCTACATTGTCATATGATTTAATTTGAGGCTCAACATAACTTAGAAAGACTTTAGGATTCATGCATTTCATATATATATATATATATATATCTATGGGGGACATTCATAGACTTAGAAATATTTTTGAAATCATGGAAAATATGGTTTATAAAAGGCCCAAGAAAAATAGCAAAAATTTTTTTTTGAAATTAGAAAAAGAAATTAAAAAGGGGAACTTCGGTAGCCTGAACTCCACCTCAGTAGCTAAAAGAATTTCTTCAGGAGCCTGAAGATTAAGTTCGGTAGCCTAAAGAATTAATGGGAAAACACAGAAAGTGGCCGAGGCACCTCAGTTGCTTGACCTTGGAACCTCAGGAGCTTGAACTACCCTCTTTAGGCGCTTGACCCTGTATTCCAAGCTATTTTTTTGAAGGGTTAATGACTTCGGTCGCCTGAACTTCACTCCTCAGGCGCCTGAACTTGCGGGAAACTTAAAATTGTGATTTTTATTAAAAGAACTCTCAAGCTAATTTATTGATCCAACAGCTGAGATCAATTCTAAGGGTAAGACTATATATTTTGAATATCTAAACCCTAAACAAAATCTAAGACATACAACAAGAGAAGAACACATCGTATTGCAAGATTGTAGAAAAACTTGAGCTGATTGTCTGCACGTCATTCTACTTTCATTGCCTTTGGGCAAATCTATTTCGTAAATCAATGGACATTCATTCATTCAACTATACTTCAATCCAGTATTGAGGTTTGATCTTTCAAGTTATTATTCTTAAGAACTTCTCATCTCATTACGTGCTCTTGATTATCATTAGAAAAGTTTTGATCTTGAGTGTGCGTAAACATATAAAAGTTGATTTTTGAAAAGATCATTACTTGAGAACGTTTTTGTTAGATCAGCTGATTGGTTGTTGATTCAAGGGTATATAAATATACATATATATTGTCCATAGAGCTTATTATTGAAAAACTTATTTTGATTAAAAGATTGATTTTGAAAGTGTCTATACATATACATCGTTATTCTAAACATGATCATTACTTGATTTAGGGTGTGTGATTAATTGATAGGTTTGATTCAAGTGTGTTTGCTAAAAGATCTATATTTTAGATATATTAACGCTTGATTAAATATCTTTGGTACTTATAACTATATATTCTATTGAGGGATATTTTCTGAAAAACAATTTACTCATTTTGTGATTAAATGCATGAAAGAAAAACTTTGGGATTTTAAGTGATTAAATATTCAAGACAAATTTTTTTTGTTTTTTATAAGTTCACATCAAATATATTTGCACATTTTTGCAAAGTGAACCAAGAACCCTAGTGTACTCCAGAACATTTTAAATATATCTTTACTTGGGAGTTTTGGTTAAATAAGGATTTGTGTGTTAAAGTATATCATACATAAAACGATTGTATCGTTTTTCATACATTCTGAGCTTCAAGTTATATCATATGTTAATGTTCTAGGAAATTGAATTGTACTCACAAACTTTTGTTAGAAGCATTGTTTTGAGTGTTACTTTTTAGATTCTATTGTATACACGGTTCAGTGTGTGAACCAATGTGTGAGGAGAGAGTTGTATCTCTTGTAAGCAGCAGAGTAGGAGGGAGTTGTGCCTCTTGTAAGCAGCGGATTGTAAGGGAAGCTTCGTCCAAATTTAAGGAGCAGGGATTTAGTGAATCCTTGAGTGGTTGCTCGAGGCGAGGACGTAGGCCAAGTCGGCTGAACCTCGTAAAAATGTGTTTGTCTTCTCTCTTCCTTTTACTCTTTATTTTCAGCACTGTAAAAATTGTGTATGTTGCATGCATAGGTTGGATAGTCTTACAGTTAAGTAATTGAGTGACAAGAATTTATTGGTAAATATATAAGAAGGGTTTAAGTGGTAAATAAGTGTCAAACATTTTTTAAATACCCAATTCACCCCCCTCTTGGGATTACACTTGATTCAACATTTGGTATCAGAGCGGGTTTATATAGACTTGATAGTTAAATTGTAAAATGATCACATGACACACATTGGTGTAACTCCATTCGGTGAGGGACACTCATCCACTAGACCACCCCTTTTTTGTGGTGTAAATTACACCTACTGGAAATGTAGGATGAGCATATATCTACTGAACGTAGATTGGAAGGTTTGGAAAATAGTGACTAAGGGAAATCACATTCCCATGAAAGTAATTGATAAGATTAATGTACCTAAAACTGAAGATGAATATACTGAAGAGGATTGGAAGTCAGTTCAAATCAATGCCACTGCCATGAACTTACTTTTCTCTGCATTAGATGTCAATGAATTTAATAGGGTAATGGCCTGCAACTCAGCTAAAGAAATTTGGGAAAAATTAGAAGTTACATATGAAGGCACTAAGGAAGTCAAGGATAGTAGAATAGACATGCTCACTAGTGAATATGAAGCATTTAAAATGACGGTTGATGAATCCATACAATCCATGTATACTTGGTTCACACACATCATTAACTCTTTAAATGCTCTTGGAAAAACTTACCCTACTTATGAGTTGATCAGGAAAATACTCAGAGGACTACCTACAGTGTGGGAAGCGAAAGCTACGGCAATAGCAGACGGGAGAAATCTCAAGGAGATGTTGGTGGATGAACTCATTGGATCACTCATCACCTATGAGCTAGCAATAAACAAGAGGAAAAATGAGCAAAGCAAAGCTAAAAAGGTCACTACACTTAGGGCATCATCAAGCTATTCAAGTGAAGGAAGCGATTTCGAAACTGATGATGACATGACCTTGCTAACAAAGAAGTTCGGGAAAGTTCTTGAAGAAGAACAAAAAATTCAACAGAAAATTCAGGAACTCTAAATCGAACAGAGAAGAGCAAAGCATGAAGAAACAGAAGGAGGATCCATCCACATGCTACAACTGCCGAGAAGTTAGACACATCAAGCCTGAGTGCCCCAAGCTTATGAAAGGCTCAAAGAAAAAGAAGAAGACGCTGAAAGTCGGTTGGGATACACACAGTACTAGTGGTTCAGAATTTGAATCAAGCGATGACGAGATTGCCAATCTATGTCTAATGGCACGTGATAATCTTGAGGTACAACCATCTTTTTCATCATCTTCATATTATTCTAATGAATCTGAAAATGAAAATGATATGATTTCATATGATGAACTAAAACAAGAATACCTGTACACTATTAAAATGCTTGAGAAGAAAACAAAGAAAATTTATGAGTTGAGAAGCAAAGTCAAAAAAATTTCAAATCTAGTTGAACACCAAAATGAATCCCATGCATCTTTCATAAAAGATAAAGATTTGAAAATTGAGGAGTTAGAAAAGGATTTGAAAGATAAATCTGAAATTATTTGTAAATTTACTAAAGGGCAAAAAAATTTTGAAAAGCTCCTAAGATCTCAAAGAAATTCCCTTGAAACGGAAGGGCTCGATTTTAATGGTAAGGAAAATATAAAGAAAAGACATCTTTACATGGGGTATTTTACAAAAGAATCAAAGTCATATGTTCCAATTAAGAATCATTATAGAAATACTACATGCTTTAAATGTAGAAGGTTGGGTCACATACAATTCGACTGTCCTTTCAAAAATTAAGATGTAAAAATAAAGAAAGTATGGAAGGTCAAAGGTCAATCTAGTACTAACCCTCCTGGACCCAAGACAATTTGGGTACTAAAGCTAGTTGTTTAATTGTGTCTTGCAGATTTGTTTAAGATCAGCATCCTCAAAAGATAAATGGTATATGAATAGCGGATGCTCATGCCACATGACCAAGGATAAAGCAAAATTCACATCCATCATACCCAAGGATGAAGGGTTTGTTACTTTTAGAGAAAATTCTAAGGGAAAGATCACAGTTGTCGGTAAAGTCGGTAATGATTCCTTACTCATTATTGATGATGTTTTATTAGTTGAAGGTTTAAAGTACAATTTATTGAGCATAAGTCAACTATGTGATAAATGTTGCAAAGTATCATTTGAACATGACAAGTGCATAGTTGAACACAAAATTGATAATAAGATACTGTTCATTGCTAAGCATCATGAAAACGTATATACCACAAGTTTTGATAACTTAACTTCACAGAGTGTGACATGCTTATCTGTCATGAATGAAATAAGTTGGATTTGGCATAGGAGACTAGGACACGCAAACATGGATTTAATCTCAAAACTAGTTAAGAAAAATTTAGTTAAGGGACTGCCTAAGACTAAATTTGTGAAAGATAAAATCTATGATGCATGCCAACTTGGAAAACAAGCAAGAACAAGATTTAAAATGAAGAAAGAGATCTCCACTACTAGGCCACTTCAAATGCTGCACTTAGACTTACTTGGACCAAACCAAATTTAGAGTTTAGGAGGAAAATCATACGCTTTTGTCATAGTTGATGACTTTTCAAGATACACATAGGTACCATTCTTAGGTCATAAAGATGAAGCATGTGAAAAATTTATAAACCTGTGCAAGAAGGTACAAAATGAAAAGGGATATACAATTACTAAAATTTGAAGCAATAGGGGTAGAGAATTTAAAAATCAAGGCATGGAAGACTATTGTAATTCATTAGGAATTGCCCATAATTTTTTAGCTCCCAGAACACCACAACAGAATGATGTAGTTGAAAGGAAGAATAGGTCTATATAAGAAATGGCCAGAACTATGCTTAACGAACATAAATTACCTAAATATTTCTACGCCGAGGCAGTGAATACCGCCTGCTATGTGCTAAATAGAGTTCTGATTAGACCATCACTTAATAAGAGTCCTTATGAATTATGGAAGGGTCATAGGCCAAACATATCATATTTTCATGTCATGGCCATAGACCAAACATATCATATTTTCATGTCTTTGGCTGTAAGTGTTTTGTACTTAGAGACAATGAACATCTAGGAAAGTTTGATGTGAAATCAGATGAAGGTATCTTCCTATGGTATGCCTTAGATAGTAAAGCTTGTAGAGTTTATAAAAAATGAACATTGACGATCATAGAATCTATCCATGTAGTGTTCAATGAGTCAAATCCTTTCTCCAAAAGAACTGATGAAGATGAACCTGAATTAAACAAGGAACTAGAAGAACTATCAATTGAGAATGATTCAGAAAAGAAAATGAACTTAAAGAACCATCCATTGAAATTGATCAAACTACAAATGAGGCTAATGAACCACCTAGAGAATGGAAATACATAAAGAATCATCCCATAGATCAAATACTAGGTGAACCATTACGTGGAGCAACCACTCGCTCCTCTCTTAGGAACATGATTAGTCATTGTGCATTTTTATCTCAAGAAGAACCTAAGAATGTGACTGAAACTATAGAGGATGAATCTTGGGTGCTGTCCATGCAAGAAGAATCAAATCAATTTGAATGAAACAAAGTATGGACTTTAGTTCCCAAACCAGAGGATAAGTCAATTATAGAGACCAAATGGATATGAAAGAATAAGAAAGATGAACATGGAGTAGTTGTGAGAAATAAGGTTAGATTAGTAGCTCAGGGATATAATCACGAAGAAGGCATAGATTTTGAAGAATCATTTGCCCTTGTAGCTAGGATGGAAGCCATATGAATGCTCTTAGCATATGCAGCTTTTAAGGATTTCAAGTTCTATCAAATGGACGTCAAAAGTGCAATTTTAAATGGCTAAAAAAATGAAGAAGTGTATGTAGAACAACCCCCAGGTTTTGGAAACCATAAGAATCTAGATCATGTTTATAGACTGACAAAAGCCTTGTACGGTTTAAAGCAAGCTCCTAGAGCTTAGTATAAAAGGCTAAGCGGTTTTCTATTAGAAAATGGATTTATAAGAGGAAAGATAGATACAACCCTATTCATAAAGTCTAAGAAAGATGATATTATCCTAGTCCAAGTATATGTAGATGACATCATATTTGGCACTACAGATAAAGAATTGTGTAATGGATTTGCCAATACCATGCAAAATGAATTTGAGATGAGCATGATGGGTGAACTAAATTTCTTCCTAGGATTTCAGATCAAACAAACAAATCATGGAATATTCATAAATCAATCAAAGTATATTAGAGACTTACTCAAAAAGTTTAATATGGAAGAAGGAAGATACTAGGTACACCTATGAGCGCTTCATTGAAATTAGACAAAGATGAACTAGGTATATCTGTAGACATCAAGCTATATCGTGGAATGATAGGTAGCTTGTTATACTTGAATGCCAGTAGACCAGATATAATGTTTAGTGTATGTTTGTGCGCAATATTTCAGTCTACTCCAAAAGAGTCTCATTTGCTAGCTGTTAAACGGATACTTAGATATCTAATAGGAACCATAGACATTGGGTTATGGTATCTTAAGTATACATCATTTGAAATTCTTAGTTATTCAAATGCTGATTTTGCGAGTAGCAAAGTAGATAGGAAGAGCACTAGTGGTACTTGTCATTTCTTAGGACACTCCTTGGTCTCTTGGTTTTCCAAGAAACAAAATTCAATTGCTTTTTCCTCAGCTGAGGCTGAATACATAGCAGCACGTAGTTGTTGTGCTTAAACGCTTTATATGAAGCAACAACTGAAGGATTTTGGATTAAGTTATGAAACAATCCCTATAAGATGCAATAAAACAAGTGCAATAAATATCTCAAAGAATCTCATATTACATTCACAAACTAAGCACATAGAAATATGACATCACTTTCTTCGTGACCATGTGCAAAAAAGGGATGTAACATTAGAGTTTGTATGCATGGATGAACAATGGGCAGATATATTCACGAAACCACTTGCGGAGGATAGGTTTATCTAAATTAGGCGTGAATTAGGTCTTATGCATAGTTGAGAGGTTGCTTAGAATCATGTTAGATGATATAATTCAAGGGGAGCAACATCATTTACAATATAATCACTTGGTATTGCATTAATCAGCAATTGGACACATTCAAAACCTTAAGATCTCTAAGGGGAGAAGAATATAAGGGTATGTCTACTCATGCTTTATTTGTTTACACCATTTTGTTGATGTCAAAAGGAAGAGAAAATTTGGAAGCAAAAATAATAAAATGGAAGTAAAGAATGTTGGTAAAAGTAATTGCAATAGGGAGATATGCAAAGGGGGAAAAAAAGTTTTTTTTTTATGTCATGGTTGAAACATCATGAGCATATTTATTATAAGCATAACATATTCATCATGAGCATATTTCATATTTCATTTGGATTCGGGCTAAACACTTTGTATATGAATATGAGGATATTGTCACTCATTGAATATTTGATGCATTAATTAATGGGGAGCCTTGTTAGGTGTAACCCATTAAATATTTTTGCTTTTGCATTTGTCATCATCAAAAAGGGGGAGATTGTTGACTCTACGAGTCCAATCCGTTTTTGATAATGACAAATCACTTGGTATTTGATCTGTGCATGGAGTTTGTGAATAGGAACTATAGGATCTATATTAAGCATGCACGGAAGGATAACGAGTCATGGAAGTCTTCAAGTAAAGCTAACAAATCTTGGTAAGATCCATGGAACTCAAAGAGTAAAAGGATCAAGATGCAAGCGGCAAAGTTCAAGAACATCTTGGGAATGAGTATTTAGAACTCATGTACCTACATTATCATATAATTTAATTTGAGGCTCAACATAACTTAGAAAGACTTTAGGATTCATGCATTTCATATATATATATATATATCTGTAGGGGACATTCATGGACCTAGAAATGTTTTTGAAATCATGGAAAATATGGTTTATAAAAGGCCCAAGAAAAATAGCAAAGATTTTTTTTGAAATTAGAAAAAGAAATTAAAAAGGGGAACTTCGGTAGCCTGAACTCCACCTTAGTAGCCTAAAGAATTTCTTCAGGAGCCTGAAGATTAAGTTTGATAGCTTGAAGAATTAATGAGAAAACACAGAAAGTGGTCGAGGCACCTTGGTCGCCTGACCTTGGAACCTCAGGTGCCTGAACCCACTTCAGGAGCCTGAACTACCCTCTTTAGGCGCCTGACCCTGTATTCCAAGCTATTTTTTTAAAGGGTTAATGACTTCGGTCGCCTGAACTTCACCCCTCAGGCGCCTGAACTTGCGGGAAACTTAAAATTGTGATTTTCATTAAAAGAACTCGCGAGCTAATTTATTGATCCAATAGTTGAGATCAATTCTAAGGGTAAGACACTATATATTCTAAATATCTAAACCCTAAACAAAATCTAAGACACACAACAAGAGAAGAACACATCGTATTGCAAGATTGTAGAAAAACTTGAGCTGATTGTCTGCGCGTCATTCTACTTTCATTGCCTTTGGGCAAATCTATTTCGAAAATCAAAGGGCATTCATTAATTCAACTGTACTTCAATCCAGTATTGAGGTTTGATCTTTCAAGTTATTATTCTTAAGAACTTCTCATCTCATTACGTGCTCATGATTATCATTAGAAAAGTTTTGATCTTGAGTGTGCGTAAACATATAAAAATTGATTTTTGAAAAGATCATTACTTGAGAACGTTTTTGTTAGATCAGCGGATTGGTTGTTGATTCAAGGGTATATAAATATACATATATATTGTCCATAGAGCTTATTATTGAAAAACCTATTTTGATTAAAAGATTGATTTTGAAAGTGTCTATACATATACATCGTTATTCTAAACAAGATCATTACTTGATTTAGGGTGTGTGATTGATTGAACGGTTTGATTGAAGTGTGTGTTTGCTAAAAGATCTATATTTTAGATATATTAACGCTTGATTAAATATCTTTGGTACTTATAACTATATATTCTATGGAGGGATATTTTCTGAAAAACAATTTACTCAGTTTGTGATTAAATACATGAAAGAAAAACTTTAGGATTTTGATTGATTAAATATTCAAGACAAAGTTTTCTTTTTTTACAAGTTCACATCAAATATATTTGGGCATTTTTTCAAAGTGAACCAAGAACCCTAGTGTACTATAGAACATTTTAAATATATCTTTACTTGGGAGTTTTGGTTAAATAAGGATTTGTGTGTTGAAGCATATCATACATAAAACGATGGTATCATTTTTCATACATTCAGAGTTTCAAGTTATATCATATGTTAATGTGCTAGGAAATTAAATTGTACTCACAAGCTTTTGTTAGAAGCATTATTTTGAGTGTTATTTTTTAGATTCTATTATATGTACGGTTTGGTGTGTGAACCGGTGTGTGAGGAGAGAGTTGTATCTCTTGTAAGTAGCAGAGTAGGAGAGAGCTATGCCTCTTGTAAGCAGCGGATTGTAAGGGAAGCTCCGTCCAAATTTAAGGAACAAGGATTTAGTGAATCCTTGAGTGGTTGCTCAAGGCGAGGACGTAGGCCAAAGTTGCTGAACCTCGTAAAACTGTGTTTATCTTCTCTCGTCCCTTTACTCTTTATTTTCAGCACTGTATTTAAATTGTGTTTTTTGCATGCATAGGTTAGATAGTCTTACAATTAAGTAATTAAGTAACAAGAATTTATTAGTAAATATATAAGAAGGGTTTAAGCAGTAAATAAGTGTCAAACATTTTTTAAATACCCAATTCATCCCCTCTCTTAGGATTACACCTGATTCAACACATTAGATATTTGAAAGTGATTTTTTCAAACTGAAACAAATATAATCTTCTCAAGATGTTACAATGGAAGTGCAAGCTTAGAAGATCTAACAAAGTCTCCTTAGGATAGACTTATTAAAAAAGTCCCCTAAGAATCCTTAAGGTTTTACTCTCAATAAAAATAATATCAATCAAGTAGAGCAAGGAGAGCAAACCTATAGAACAACCACACTTAAACACACTTACAAAGAAGTTTGTGTAGTAAGATCAGGTAAGAATAAGTGTAGGAGGCTCAAAAATGAGTATTATAGGTTTTGAGATTTTTATGGAATTTCTCCTAATCAAGATTGCTAATCCATTGCTAATCTTTGCAAATGATGGGCTATTTATAGAAAATGGAAGAATTATAACCGTTGGGGACCTATTGGGCATTATTAGTAAAGTTTTAAATCATTTTAAAATATTTAACCCTGTTTAAAATATTTAACCACGGTAAAAAATTCAGGGCAACCCGAGAGGTCCGGTCGACCAGAACCATTTCGGTCGACCAGGGTTCATATGAATTGGTCGACTAGGGCACTTTTGAACTGAAGACTCGGTCGACCGAAAGTGCCTGTTTTAAGGGCGATTTCCCATTTTACCGAAGTTCGATCGAGTAGGTCATTTTGAACTGAATGGTTCGATTGACCAAATAGTTGGGATTTCTCCTGAGGACCCTCGGTCGACCAGGTAGTTGGTATTCATTTTTGGCTTGGTTGACCAGATGGTCAATTTGTTGACCTCGGGAGGTTTCGGTCGACTAGGGATTTTGAACTACACTGGTTCGATTGACTAGGACCTTCCTCAACTATTGACCCAAACCTGTTTTAGTCGAACGGGGCAGAATGAACTGCCTTAGTCGGTCGACTGAAAGTGCACACAATGTGCATTTCGGTCCCGTTTCAATACAAATTCACCCTATTCAAGTTCCTAATATATGCAAGTGCAAAGGTGAGTGTCCTAAGGTCACTTTGGATCCAATTTTGAAGACACCGAAAAAATTCGGTGTCGGTCTACTATACCCTAAGGTCATTCTAAGGTCACTTTGGGTTGTATTTTGGTTTAAGCTTACGTAATAAATCATACATGTGATGTGTGTGAGCTTATTACAAACCAGAGCCCTAATTACTATTACAGACCAATTTCACAAATGAAATATATTACAACACTGAATATAAATTGGTCTTCATTCATCATTTGCTCCATATGCATGTGCATTATGATTTTGACAATTTAGGTTCTTGCACATAACCTCAAATACCCATTAGATACAATGAGTATTTGTCATAATCAAAATCGGGCATGACCTATAAGGTCAACACATACCTTTTCAGGATCAAGTCATTACGTAATTCAGACTTAACATCAAATCTGACAAATCATATGAGACAAGAATGTATACCAATTTGGTTAGGACTTTCATTTGGACCATAATGTAGGCTAGGGGTATGAGTTAAAAAAGAAAGACTTAAATAAGGCTAAAAATTTATCAATCTCATCATGGGTATTCGTTAGTCAAAGATCACACATGTAGTATGTCCCTTATTTCTTTCCTTTTTTCTATCGCTTTTTCATCTTATTTTTCTTCTTTTACTGCACATTTTGCTTTTCCTTTTATGAAGGAATATTAACTTCATTTTCATTTGAATTCCATTTAGGATTGATTTTTTTTTTAAACTGCCCCAGTGTGGGGTGTGATCCTTTGACGAGTTAATTAAGAATTGAACTTTTCAACATCAAAAAGGGCTTGCAAGGGATTTCTTCTTTGACTTTCTTTTGGGTAGTAAAAAAATGGTCTACCATCATTTTGGTAGTGATCATTGCCTCAAATGATTTTTCAAACACTAGGAGACCCAAACCCAGGTTGAATTTCTGATGAACTGACTTTTAAGAAAAGATTGGTTTAACATTCAAGTTCAACTTGGTTAACAAATGGTAAATCATTATTTGGTCAATTATTATTATTATTATTTTTTTGGGAATACTGGTCGGCCAAAGATGGTCACCCCTTATTTGATCAAAATATAATCATTATACCTTTAAGACGCCAATCATAATTTATATAACAAAGACAAGAGACTTTGCTCATCGATTTCCTCAAACAAATGTATGATAGAGCTTGATAAGTCATTTCTATATACTTCTCCTATGACTCTTCATCATTTTGAAATCCACATCCCAACTAGGCTCTTAACAACATCTTGAAGTGGGGGTCTTCTAGCATGGAGGTTTTTCCTTCATTTTTTTTTTTTTTTACCTCATTGAATAGAATCCTAAAATCAACTAATGGCTCTAAGTACTTTGTACTGAAAAAACTATTTCCTATGTCACTTACACAAAATGCAAGCAAAAATAGGCAAAATTTGGCCCAAGGTGATGATCCAAGAAGGATAGGATGAGATGAGACTGAAAGACATTATTATTTCATTCAATTTCAAAATGATTTAAATGAAAAACATGGATGCATTTCTCTTGTTATCACCCTTAGGTGATCAAACACATCATTTTTATATCATGTGAGCTCACTTCTAAAGTTGAATACCAATTAATCCTTCAACCCGTTGGCATTTGAGACATTTCAACTATAATCGGGCAACGGGTTCCCATGATTTTAACCTTTCGCATAGAATAGAGAGATTGTTTTTGCTCTACTCAATGATGGAACCCTGAATCTTTAACTTTTCCACCTTGGCACACCGATTTTACAGAAAATTGGGATGTGATTACCGACTTATTGAAGATGACTATGCATGCATGGTTATGAAATTAAGCATGGGATGCATGATTATGTTGTGCAATGGGTGTTTATATATGGATGTAACTAGTGCAAACATATATATAAACAGGGATACGAATATGCATGTCACCTATTGTGCATGGTTATGCATGAAATTATGTATGAATGCTTGAATGCAATGTAACCTAAACAACTACTTTGCCATAATTCTAGAAAAATTCCTATCAACTAATGAAATGTTTCATGATTAAGCCAACCATTGATGGACCACTAATTCAATTCAATTACTCACTCAACCATTTCTTTCTTTGATGATTGTCCATGTACCTTAGATCCTATGAAGGGTTAGGTTATGATGGGGATCAACAATCCCCAAGCATAACATTCGCTGAGATGGTGTCACGTGGATACATTCGCTGGGATGAAGGCAACTGCGCACCTTTACAAAAAAAATGCATAACTTCATCTACAGAGGCCCAAATAACCCGATTCCAATTGGCCTAGAAAGAAGACTCCCATACCTTTCTTTAGGTATAGGTAAAACCATGAATTTCAAATTTTGCACAACTTGGAAGCCCAATAATAGTACCCATTCGTCCAAAAATTCGGCATCACATGGACAGTTGTACACCTTCACCAAATATGCCATAACTTTCTCAAAAAATGTCCAAATGGAGTCGTTCAAAGTGTGTTGCAAAGAAGACTTCGATATATTTAATTTAGTATATGGTAGGTGAGATAATTCAAATTATTGAACATCTAGAAGGCCGAAGAATGAGACTATTTGTTTTGAAAATGTTACATTTTTGAATTTTTGGTTTCACTTTATAATTTTCCATTCAAAGCTTGTTATATTTTATTTACTTATGGTTGGAGGGTCATTCCAAAATCTCTATATATAGCTGGGCATGTAAGTTATTAGGGACATCAAGTATTTTGAATTGAATCAAGATTTATTGCTTTGTGCTTAAGCTTTAAGCTTGTTCCCTCTTTGTGAGTGGTGAGAGACCACATCCCTTTTCCTTTGAAGATTGAGTGGTGAGAAGTCACACGATTATCATTCTCCATTTTCCATCTTACCATTCCAGTAGCTGTTGTGTGAGATTATTACTTCAACAATCAAGCAGATCAATCACAACCCTAAGAAGCGCCGAGAATCACCATTCGGGATATAGAGCAAGGTTCGAGTGTGTTGTGTTCATCATTCCGAATAATTTCAATAAGCTCATTTCAATCACTTCCAAAATAAACCCTAGATAGCCAATATGATATTCATCTTCCATTAGCCTTTTTGAAAATATCCATTGCATGTCTTTGAATAATCTCTGCAGACAAACTCTTCAAAGTCCAAAAGATTCTTATACTTGAATGCTTGATTGTGTCTTATTCTAAGGATATATAATTTGCATGTTTAGGCTTAATTCTAAGGCTTGAATTTACCATATTTCAAGTAATTATCTTATCCTACTTGATTAGGTCCTAATGACAAGTCTACATGAATCCTATAACTTTTTGAATTTTCCACAACGTATAGTTTTCATATATAATTTATATTGGTCATTGTGGTTAATTAAATTCTCATCTTAAAGTGTATCTGGTGTGTGCACATTTGTGAGAGGGTCTTTGGTCGGACTAGGGTTCCTAGAATTGTCCTACATCATATTTGTATCAGAGCCTAGGTTTGGCTAGGTTGGCTAGTTTACATAGCTTGACTAGTGGATTGACCCTCTTTTTCACTTTGGTTGAATGCCCCATTGGGTGTTCCTTGTGTTGGTCTAATACCCATTAGATGGCAACTAGGTCTGGAAATGCATACCGAGGTCATAGATCTGATTATGATTGGGATAACCTCCTTGATGATCTCCAAGAACAAGTCCTTAGATTGAATAGGAATCTGGAAGAGGCCTTAACTAGAATTGAGGGGTTGGAAACTCAAAACCCACAAGACCCACCTCAAGGAAGCATAGAGCAGCCCTTAGAACAAGAAAATCAAGGCCAAGAGAGGTCTTTATCTAGGGAACGACCACTGTCCCTGAGGATTTGACCTCACCTTCCAAGAGGACGACCTCCTCCTCCACCAAGATGATCTCCTCCCCGAGCTAATTATGGAAGAACCCAACATCGTGATCCTTATGACCCATACTAGGATGATGAGGAATATGACTTGGATGAATTTCAAGGTCAGAGAGCACACCATAGGGACTGACATGATCCTTACGAGGACATGTCTAGGAAGGTGAAGATAGAAGCCCCTACATTTTATGGTCAAATGAATCCAAAACTTTTTCAAGATTGGTTAGCTGAGATGAATGCCTACTTTGAGTGGTACGGGATGATTGACCCTTATCGGGTCCAATTCGCTAAGATGAGATTGATTGGACAAGCAAAGCTAAATTGGATGAATGTGGAGAGGCAAGAGGCTTGCCTACGTCATAGGCCCATTGAGCATTGGGATTTGATGAAAGATAGGCTCACTGAAAAGTATGTGCCATTAGCTACCAAGAGTGCCTTATGGATCAACTCTACAGCTTGCGCCAGGGTAATATGACTGCTTCTAAGTATATGACCCAATTCGATGAGTTGTCTATTAGGTGTGGAGTTGATGAGACAGAGAGCCAACAAATTGCTAGGTTTCGCACTCGGTTAAGGCCTGAATTAAGGAGAGATATGTTTCCCCATCATATAACATCTCTTGAACAAGCATTTAATCTAGCTCATGACTTTGAGCAGATGAACAAAGGGCAAATGGGAAGGCGGTATGGCAACCCCTCAAATGAAACCTATCATAGGAAAATCCAAGGCACTGATAAGTCTAAAAAAGCATCTGCAAGGCAAGTCACTTCTCGTGGGAGCAACCCCACAGTCAAACAACTAGTGGACAAAGGGAAAGCCCCGATAACGGGATCCTCTCGCCAAAATTCTGGCACAGAAGTATGTTTCAGGTGCCACAAAAAGGGACACTTTTCTAGGCAATGCCCTAATAGGAATTTGGTAATTGAGAGAGAATAGGAAGAGGAAGAGGAAGAAGATGATGTGCCATATGATGCTGCAAATGAAGCAGGTGAAGATGTGCTAAGTAGTGAGGATGATGAGAATGTGCAACTAAGTGTGATGAGACGCCTTTTGGTAATGCCTAGGGGAGAGGAAGATCGGTGTCGTACTTCTATTTTATACACTTATATCAAGTGTGGGAGTAAAAGCTGCAAGATGATCATAGATGGTGGGAGCTGCATGAATGTGATTTCAAACTCAGTAGCTGAAAAGTTGAGATTAAAAACAGAGCCTCATCCCAACCCATATAATGTTGCATGGGTTAATGCAACCACCATGCCAGTAAGCCATAGGTGTTTGGTCCCCATTAAGATTAGAGAGTATGAGGACCAAATTTGGTGTGACGTGCTCCCCATGAATGATGCTCATATTCTATTTGGGAGACCTTGGCTATTTGACATGGATGTCTCACATAATGGGCGTTCCAACACCTACTCTTTTAAATGTAATGGCAAAAGAATCATTCTCAGTCCACTTGAGCCCAAGAGTGAGAAAAGCAAGAAGAAAGAGGAGACGAAAGGAAAAAAAGTTGGTCGATCCTTACATATTTTGAACATGAAGGACTTTGTGTTTAAGAGTCAAGAAACTCAGGTCGTTTATGTGATTTTTGCTAAGGAAACCAAGCAGAAGAGTCTTGAGTAGGAGTCACCTCCGAAAGTATTCCCCATACTTTCTGAGTTTGAAGATGTCATTTCTGAGCCACCGAGTGAATTGCCTCCGATGAGAGATATTCAACATGTTATTGATCTTGTTCCTGGTTCATCTTTACCTAATTTGCCACATTATAGAATGAACCCAAAGGAACATGACGAGCTAAAGAGGTAAGTAGATGAACTAAGGGAAAAGGGTTTTATTCAGGAGAGCATGAGTCCATGTGCATGTCTTGCCCTTCTCACTCCCAAAAAGGATGGCACTTGGAGGATGTGCATTGATAGTAGAGTTGTCAACAAGATAACCGTCAAGTATCGATTTCCTATACCTAGACTTGACGACATGCTTGATCAGATGGTGGGATCCAAAATATTTTCCAAGATAGATCTTAAAAGTGGATACCATCAGATTAGAATCCGACCAGGGGATGAGTGGAAAACTATTTTTAAGACAAAGGATGGGTTATATGCGTGGTTAGTGATGCCCTTCGGCTTAACTAATGCACCAAGCACTTTCATGAGAGTTATGACCTAACTTTTAAGACCTTTCATTGGGCACTTCCTAGTAGTCTACTTTGATGATATCTTGATCTATAGTCAGACTAGTGAGAATCACCTTCTCCACTTGAGGAGCGTCTTTGAGGTCCTAAGAGAACAAAAATTGTATGCAAACCTAAAGAAGTGTGTCTTTATGACCACACAAGTAATTTCTTAGGGTTTGTAGTCTCTGACATGGGAGTTTCTTTTGACCCCAAAAAGGTCAAAGCCATCAGGGATTGGCCCACTCCTAAAAACATTTATGAGGCAAGGAGTTTTCATGGGTTAGCCACATTCTATAGAAGGTTCACTAGAAACTTCAGCACTATCATGGCTCCCATTACAAACTCTCTCAAGAAAGGTAATTTTTCATGGTCAAAATTTGCAACTAAAGCTTTTTTGGATATTAAGGATATGATGACTAGAGCACCAGTGTTACGTCTCCTCGATTTTCAAAAACTATTTGAGGTTGCATGTGATGCATTGGGAGTTGGCATAGGAGGAGTACTTAGTCAAGAAGGTCACCCAATTGCCTTCTTCAGTGAGAAGTTGAATGAGACAAAACAGAGATATTCCACTTATAACAAATAGTTTTATGCTGTAGTGCAGTCATTGCGACAATGGAGACATTACCTTCTTCCCTAGGAGTTAGTCTTATACTCTGACCACCAGGCCCTTTGGTATTTGCATACTCAAAGGAAGTTGGGGCATAGACACATAAAATGGGTTGAGTACATACAACAGTTCACCTTTGTGCTCAAATACCGAGCTGGTGTCGAGAACAAAGCAGCTGATGCTTTGAGTCGGGTCGTAGCCACATTGGAGACACTTCATATTAAGGTTATTGGCTTCGAAAGCATCAAGCATGAATACCCTCAATGTCATGACTTTTTTGATATATTCTCTGATCTGCTTCAGGGTACTTCTATTACTCACCCTGATTTTGTCATTCATGATGGGTTCCTTTTCAAGGGAACAAGATTGTGCATCCCATCCACATCTCTACGTGACCAATTGATTGAAGAGTTACATGCGAGGGGCACCGCAGGTCATTTTGGTAAGGACAAGACAATTGCTATGGTAGAAGATAAGTTTTATTTGCCTAGTATCAAGAGGGATGTTGCCATAATTGTTTCCCACTGCCGCACATGTCAGACAGCTCAGGGTAGGAAACAAAACACTATTGCCAGTACCACACGTACCTTGGCAAAACATTAGCATGGACTTTGTGCAAGGGCTCCCTAGGATTGTGAGGGGAAATGATTTAGTATTTGTTGTCATGGATAGATTTTCCAAGATGTCACATTTTATTCCATGCAACAAAACACATGATGCATCTAAAATTGCCACCATATTTTTTTCGAGAGGTAGTGAGGCTTCATGGTCTTCTTAAGACTATTGTTTTTGATAGAGATGTTAAATTTGCTAGCTACTTCTCGAAAACCTTGTGGGCAATGCTAGGTACCAAGCTCAAGTTCTCAAGTGCACACCATCCTTGGATCGATGGACAAACTGAAGTGGTAAATAGGAGCCTTGGTGACCTACTGCGCTGCTTGGTTGGAGAGCATATCACCACATGAGATTTATGTCTTCCTATGGTAGAGTTTGCATTCAATAGGTCAGTGAATAGGACCACATGACTTAGCCCTTTTCCGATCATCATTTGTTATAGTCCCCGGAAGCCTATAGACCTCATTCCATTGCTACCAGAGTCTAGAGTTAGCGAGTCAGCTAATACTTTTGCAAAACACATACATGACTTATACTCTGAGATCAAAATAAAAATTAATTTGAGCAATGAGCATTACAAATCTATTGCTGACATACATCGTAGGTTGCAGGAATTTTCAAAAGGTGATATGGTTATGGTTCGAATTCATCCCAAACGAATTCCTTTAGGAAGGGTAAGAAAGCTTCATGCTAAAAAGATGGGGCCATTTAAAGTCCTAAAGAAAATAAGCTCTAATGCATACATGTTAGATATTCCTCTTGATTATGACATAAGCAATGTATTTAATGTTGAGGATCTAACCCCTTTTCTTGAAGCCAATTCTTTTTTCAGAGCCTAGCCATACTAACCCTGTAGGTGATCTTTCTCCATTTATAGACACAGATACTGTGAAAGAGCCAAAATTGCCTTTGCTGCCACCATTAATTCCACCCAAGAAACCTGAGCAAATTGAAAAGATTTTGGATGATAAAACAACACACACATGACGTGGATCATATAAAAAATTCTTGGTCAAATGAAAAGGCAAGCCCCTATCAGAACAAAGTTGGATCTTACAGGAAGAAGTTCTGCGCCTCATCCCAGAATTGTACACCGAGTATCTTCAACAAAATTCTGTAGGGAAGAATTCTTCATAGCCAAGGAGAGATGATGGAGATCAACAATCCCCAAGCATAACATTCGCTGAGATGGTATCACGTGGATACATTCGCTAGGATGAAGGCAACTGCGCACCTTTACAAAAAAATGCATAACTTCATCTACAGAGGCCGAAATAACCCGATTCCAATTGGGTTGGAAAGAAGACTCCCATACCTTTCTTTAGGTATAGGTAAAATCATGAATTTCAAATTTTGTACGAATTGGAAGCCCAATAACAGTACCCATTCATCCAAAAATTTTGCATCACATGGACAGTTGCACACCTTCATCAAATATGCCATAACTTTCTCAAAAAAAGTCCAAATGAAGTGGTTCAATGTGTGTTGCAAAGAAGACTTCCATATCTTTATTTTGGTATATGGTAGGTGAGATAATGCAAATTATTGAACATTTAGAAGGCCGAAGAATGAGACTATTTGTTTTGAAAATTTTACATTTTTGACTTTTTGGTTTCACTTTATCATTTTCCATTCAAAGCTTGTTATATTTTATTTACTTATGGTTTGAGGGTTGTTCCAATGTCTCTATATATAGCTGGGCATGTAAGTTATTAGGGACATCAAGTATTTTGAATTGAATCAAGATTTATTGCCTTGTGCTTAAGCTTTAAGCTTGTTCCCTCTTTTTGAGTGAGTGGTGAGAGACCACATCCCTTCTCCATTGGAGATTGAGTAGTGAGAGGCCACGAGATTATCATTCTCCATTTTCCATCTTACCATTCCAGTAGCTGTTGTGTGAGATTATTACTTCAACAATCAAGTAGATCAATCACAACCCCAAGAAGGACCGAGAATCACCATTCGGGATATCGAGCAAGGTTCGAGTGTGTTGTGTTCATCATTCCGAATAATTTCAGTAAGCTCATTTCAATCACTTCCAAAATAAACCCTGGATAGCCAATATGATATTTATCTTCCATTAGCCTTTTTGAAAATATCCATTGCATGTCTTTGAATAATCTCTGCAGACAAACTCTTCAAAGTCCAAAAGATTCTCATACTTGAATGCTTGATTGTGTCTTATTCCAAGGATATATAATTTGCATGATTAGGCTTAATTATAAGGCTTGAATTTAACATATTTCAAGTAATTATCTTATCCTACTTGATTAGGTCCTAATGACAAGTCTACAGGAATCCTATAACTTTTTGAATTTTCCACAACCTATAGTTTTCACATATAATTTATATTAGTCATTGTGGTTAATTAAATATTTTAAAGTGTATCTGGTGTGTGCACATTTGTGAGAGGGTCTTTGGTAGGATTAGGGTTCCTAGAATTGTCCTACATCAGGTTATGATCTGGGTTTGGGATTAACTTGGGCGAGTCAACCCATTGGTTGGTTCAACGCTGGGTTGTGGACTTTGATATACACTTAGACCTTGGGTATTTCAAAATATGGGCTTCAAGCTATTTTCTGATGGGTCGAGACCCAAGTTTAAAGAGAGTTAAGATTGGATTGCTTTAAAAATGTTGGCTTGGGTTTTTAATTAATAGGGTTGAAGCCCCCTTTTGAAATATGGGTTTGGCCCTTTTTGAAAATTAAGCCTAAGCCGGGTTTTTTGTTTAAAAAAAAGGTCAGGCCTAGAGTTGTTTTAAAAAAGTTGGGTCCAAGTTATTTGAAAAGGATTGGACCAAAAAATCTTTTAAAATGCTTAGACCAAGTGTTTTTTTTTTTTTTTTGAAAGGATGGGTCATGGTCTCATCATTGGGCTTTTCCAGAATGATGGCTAAGTAGTATGCATGTCTAAAATGGATGTAAGATGTGTCACACAATACAAAAAAAATATACAAAAGACACGGATTAAGTCACATAGAGAAGGATGAGGATCGTATCCCAACCCAATGTAGATACACCTATTTTATAGGGCTTCTTCATGACTCTATTCTAGTTAGGGAAAACTATAGACAAGTATGTGTGGGTAAGCCCTAGCACCTATTGACAAAAAGGTTCCCAATCTAACCTCCATCCTCGCTTAAAAAGGGTTTGGACAAAGGTCAAACTAAGTGGAGTGGTTCACGGGTCCCCACAAGCCGTGTCACGTGGGGACAAACGGTATTACACTTATTTCTAATCTTAGCAGGTAAAGTCTGGGTAGAAAGCGCGTGAAAGTGTGTGAATTCAAGTTCAACCTAATCCCGCTACCCCACATGCATGTCACAAGTTTATTCACAATTAATCATATACTTATTCAAACAAGCATAGAAATAAAGTATTTACAAATAATCACATCAAACAACCATAGAAATAAAGTATTTACAAATAATCACATCAAACAACCATAGAAATAAAGTATTTACAATTAATCACATGCTTAATTCAAACAACCATGGAAACAAATATTCTCATTAAATCAGGGATATTTTCAAATATGGATGCTAAATATTCACATTAAATCCAGAATATTTACAAATATAGCAATAAACATTCACATTAAATCAAGAATACTCATAAATATAGTAACAAATATTCACGTTAAATCAAGGATATATTCATAAATATGGAAACTAAATATTCAATCTAAAATATTCACAAATATAGTAACAAATATTCACATTAAATCAAGGATATTCACATATATGGGAACTAAATATTCACATTAATTAAATATATTTATGAATATTCACATTAACTAAAGGATATTTACAACTATGGAAACATATATCCACACAAAGTCAAACATATTATAATTTTCACAAACCAATTATTAAAGTATGGAAGTATATCATTTACAAAGGAAAACAGTGTAATTAAAAGATTTATTAAATTCAAATTTTGGGATAATTCTTAATTAATTATTGGCTCGACTCTCTAACATCCCTAGTGGAGTCGCCAAGTTGTTGCGACATCCCAAAGTGAGTGTGCCCTGGGGTGGAAAAATAAAAAATATGGTTTAAAATTTCAAGAAAAATGGTGTAATGGAGTAGCCACTAATCTTTTAGTGTGGTTAGAACACATGATTACTACCCAATAAAGGGTAAAATTGGTCTGCGTTACCAAAGTTGAGACCGAGAGTTCAGTTATGCGAGGGGAAGGTACGAGCACCCTCTACGTGCCCGTTTTTACGAACGGTACTTAATTAATTAAGAGTTATCCCAAATTTAATTTAATAGATCTTTAAAATTACTCTCTTTTAGTGAATTTTTTAAATACATACAAAAATATATATAATATATATTTCCTCAGAACCAGGGTACGTGAAGCCTGAAAGCTCATACTCGTTTTTTTAAATCACAGATATACACACGGAAGACATAATAATATAATACAAAATTACTTAAATAAAATAAAGGCATCAATTCATAATATAAAGTATAAACATAGAGTACAATTAAATATTGAAATTACCAAACAGCACCATAACGAGCTATACTATGCTAAAATTTTAAAAATACGTAAAAGTAATAAATATCTTAATATATGTACATGATAATGGCACATACTATTTTAATAATAATAATGACACACATCTTACCATATATATAATAATAAGACATACCTTTTATGATAATAATACTTACCTTGATATACATATGTATATATATGGTAACACCTCTTACTATAATAATAAGTCACATATCATAATAATACACTATAATTAAAGCAATGACATAGTTACTATAATAACATAGAACATACATTAATAATACTTTACAATAGTGAAAATAGTCAAACCTTAAAGTTAACGTACAATATATATATATATATATATATATATATATATATATATAGACACACACACACAATTAATCCATAAAAATGATAATATAGAAACAATTTAAACCTTAAATAAATATACTTTACGTACAAATAATAACCATGTAAACAACTAAGGCCTTACCATTAATAGCAATATTGTGAGAAACCAACCAAATCCTAAATAAACCATATGATAATCAAAGCCCTAAATGAACAATTAAGAACCAAAAAATACCATTAAAACCCTAAAATAACACATACGATAACTGAAACCCTACATACAATATAAAAAATAAACATTATAATTATACCAAATAAATCAAAAACCTTAAATAACATGTAGACAATAAACATAGTAATAAAAACACCCTAAATAAATATGACTTGAATAATACAACTACAATAATATGAAATACAAAAGGGAACAAGCAAATACAATACACACCCATGCACTCACATACCTGATAAAAGACATGTGAACATAATACCTACAAAAATTTCTTTCATCGGACGAGTAATCCCATCCGATCATCTACATCACGCGGACTGCGTAGGCGTTGATGAACCTGCCAATGCTGCGGTGAGTCGACTGTCCAAGAAATAAAAATAGAAGTTTCAAAGCTCTAAATAAAAATAAAAGTTGTAAAAATTAAAATTAGTGAGTCTGGAACAACCCGGTAAAATTTCAATTCAATCGGATGAGAAACCACCGTTCGATTGGCTTCATTAAGTTGACCATGCAGCACCAGTGAACCTGCTGCTATTGCTGTGGTAAGTTGGCTGTCCAAGAAATAAAAATAGAATCTTAAAAGCTCTAAATAAAAATTAAATAAGTTAAAATTAAACTTAATGAGTCAGGAACAGCCTGGTAAAATTTTAATTCGATCAGATAAGGAATCATTGTTCAATTGGCTTCATTAAGTTGACCACGCAGCATCGGTGATCCTGCTGCTGCTAAGGTAAGTTGACGGTCCAAGAAATAAAAATAGAAGCTTAAAAACTCTAATTAAAAATCCAATTGGTCAAAATTAAAATTAGTAAGTCAGGAATAACTTGGTAAAATTTCAATTCGATTAGATGAGAAACCGCCATTCTAATGGCTTCATTAAGTTGACCACACAGCACTAGCTAACCTGCTGCTATTGCGGTAAGTTAGCTGTCCAAGAAATAAAAATCAAAGCTTAAAAGCTCTAAATAAAAATCCAATCAGTGAAAATTAAAACTAATGAGTTAGGAACAACGTGGTAAAACTTCAATTTGATCAGATAAGAAACCACCATTTGATTGGCTTCATCAAAATGATTGCGCTGATGATGCTATATTGCTGCTGCTCCTCTTCTTTTTCCTCTTCTTCTTCCTCTTCCTATGGCCGTGTCCCCTTACTTTATTCAGCCCCTAGCCCACTTTATAACACTTCAAAACCCTAAAAGAAACCCTAATTCATTTTGGAGAATGCGGCCCCTTTCTCCAATCAACTAAGGATAGGCTTGGAAAAGAAAACGAACTCGATTTCTCGGAAACAAAAGGACCCAAACTCAATTTAATGACACAAAAATAAAAGGGACTCAACTTTTTTTTTTTTAAATAACCGCAACCCAAAAATAAATAACCAAGACTCTAAAAATAAAAGACACCTATTTTAATCGGCCCGAACAACTGCCCAAAGCTTTCAGATCAACTAGAAGCAGTTTGCTTTTGCCAACCAGGGATCATAAAATTTAAGCTAGGAAAAATGGGAATGTGGCACAATTCTCTAGGAAGTTAGTGGATAGAATCTCTGAAAAATGGTTACTCCATTGGGGATGATCAATCAATTGTAAGATCTTGAGTATTCAGGTGTAGGGTCCTGAGTCTTTGAAAAATGGTTACTCGATTGGGGAATGATCAATCGGGTGTAAGATCCCAAGTATTCAGGTGTAGAGTCTTGATTCTTTGAAAAATGGATACTCCATTGGGAATGATCAATCGGGGTGTAAGATCCCGAGTATTCAAGTGTAAGGTCCCAAGTTTTTGAAAAAGGTTACTCCATTGGGAATGATCAATCGGATGTAGGGTCCCAAGATCCTTTGAATGTTTGACTACTTAAGTGTAAGATCATAAATCTCTGAAAAATATAGTTACTTCGCTGAGGATGATCAATCGGGTGTAGGGTCCCAAGATCTTGAGAGTTTGTTGATTGCTTGAGTGTAGGATCTCGAGGACTCCTCAGATGTAGGATTTCGAGACTCTGCTGATTGATCGAGTGTAGGATCTCAAGAAATTCTCAAATGTAGGTTTCTGAGAGTCTGCTTATTGCTTGAGTGTAGGATCTTGAGGAATTATCAGATGTGGGATTCTGAGAGTTTGCTGATTGCTCAAGTGTAGGATCTCGAGGACTTCTCAAATGTAGGATTCCGAGAGTTTTCTGATTGCTTAAGTGTAGGATCTCGAGGACTTCTCAGATGTAGGATTCTGAGAGTTTTCTGATTGTTCTAATGTAGGATCTCGAGTACTTCTTAGATGTAGGATTCTTAGAGTTTGCTAATTGCTTGAGTGTAGGATCTCGATGAATCCTAAGATGTAAGATTCTGTGAGTTTGGTGACTATTTGATGGGAATTATGGACCAATGGTTAATGATGGTTCGAGTGTAGAATCCCGGTTAGCAAGGCTTTTGAGGAGGACTTGTGCTGGGTGTAGGATCTCGATGACTTAGGAGGTAACTGCTCAAGTGTAGGATCCTGAGAGTCTAATGACTACTCGAGTGTAGGATCTCAAGAGCCTGATGAATTATCGAATTGAAGATGAATTTCCGAGTATAGGATCCCGAGAGCCTGATGAATTGTTAAATTGAAGATGAATGCTCAGGTATAGGATCCCAAGAGTCAGATGAATTGTCGAATTGAAGATGAATGCTCTGGTGTACGATCCCGAGAGCCAGATGAATTGTCGAATTGAAGATGAATGCTTGGCTATAGGATCCCGAGAGCCAGATGAATTGTTGAATTGAAGATGAATGCTCGGGTATAGGATCTTAAGAGCCCGATGAATTTTTAATTTGAAGATGAACGCTCGGGTGTAGGACCCCGAGAGCTAGATGGCCTAATTTGGTCTTAAAGGCTAGTGCCCTAGTTTCAAAGTGGATGCTAAAATTTGGACTAGGGTCAATTGCCCTAGCTTCAGAGTGGATGACTTGACTAAGAGCTGGGCCAGTTGCTCAGTCTCGGAGTAAATGGATCGATTTGTACTTGGGTCAGTTGCCGCAATTTTTAAGTGAGACATGGATTGCTTAAACAAGGATGACAAAACAAGTGTGAACAAATGATGCTATGTGGTGTATGCATGTTGCTACTTATAATGCTATAATGTAAGGATGCATGCATGCTGTTTGATATGATACCAAAACATGGGGATATGTATGCATGTTTCATGATATGACATGTATGTACTTTTTTTTTTTTTTTAATGCAATGGAAATGCATAGTTCCATGCCATGGCATTTGCCTTCCCATACTAATACAAATGTGCAATCATTCCCTCCCTCACATGCATTTGCAACAGATTCTTCCAACATGCCTGTAATCAATAACTCAATCTCTGATCTTGGATATGTTGTCCCTAAATCGGTTCCCCTGAAACTCAACTTGAAACCTGCCCGACTTGAATGGATCTATAACTGATCTTCGCCCGATTTTCTTAATGGAGGTGGTCGACTTGTCTCAAATGAAACTCAATCACAAAATTTGCCCTAGTTGAATGGATCTATAACTGATCTTGGCACTGTTTTCATATTCCAATCTGATAAAAATGTGTTTAAATGGGTTCCATTGAAACTCAACTTGAAATTTGCATAAGTTAAATGTATCTATAATTGCTTACTGTCGTGTTGTTAAATTCCTCTTAAATAAGCAAATCTTTGAATCATCTCACGTGAAACTTATCATGACATTTGCCCCAGTTAGATTATTCGGTGACTGATTCTACTCGCATCGTATATTCCCAATGAGGACCTTCTCTACAAGAAGCCTACTAGTGATTCCGAAACTCTTCGACTATCCGTCCTCTTTTCAAGCTTGGAAGAGTAAGAAGGTTTGTATTTTTTTATTTTTGGATGTAATACACGATGACGTGCCAATTTCCCAATGAGACCGTAACAAACCAAATTATGATCTTGGCCATATTTTCGAATTCACATCTAACGTAGATGTCCCTGAATGTGTTCCTCTAAAACTCGGCATGATACCTACCCCAGTAGATGCATTTGTAGTTTACCTTGTCCATCTTACATTTTCTCCACAAGGATGTCCTTTGGATTGCATCTTTAATGTTTTAAAATCTCTTTGAAATTTAAATAAATAAGGATGCAATCAGATAACTGAATCTCAATAGGAATATGTATGGAATGCATAACTTAATTGTCTTTGCTTGATTTTCTGTGCTTGTTAAACAGGAGACAAATTTTACTTGTATTTTGACACTAATGTAACTTTGCTAACTTAGAGAATCATATCAATGGGCAAACCTTCCTTTTTTTTTTGTTTTTGTTTTTGTTTTTTTTGTTTTTTTTTGTTTTTTTTTTTTTTGTTCTTCTTTGTATCAGCCTCCTAACCATAACTCCCCCACTGTATCACCATTCAGAGATTATTTCTTGCGTTGTGTTCCATGACTTATTTCAAGCTTCCTATCTTGGATTAAAACTAGTGTTTTATTAAGTAGTCTGATTAATATTCCAATTTCTGGGACGAAATGTAGGCTAAGGATTCAGGTTTCAATAAGAACAAGGAAACGAAGACTCAAAAATCCCTTCCCCGAATGATATCTTCTGCCCCAGTTTGTGGTAAAGTATTTGCAAAGTATTGACCGAACTTGTCATTTGAACAAGTTGCCTACGTACATTTTTAGGATCAGGTCATTACGTAATTCAGACTCAACATCGAGTTTGACAAATCATTTAGGACAACAATATATACCAATTTGGTCAACACTTTCATTTGGACCGTAATGTAGGTTAGGGATATAGGTTAAAGAAAGAAAGACTTAAATAAGGCTAAAAATTTATCAATCTCATCACGGGTATTCGTTAGTCAAAGATCACATATGTAGTATGTCCCTTATTTCTTTCTTTTTTTCTTCATTCTCTTTCTTTTTCTTTCGCCTTTTCATCTTCTTTTTCTTATTTTACCACATATTTTGATTTTCCTTTTATGAAGGAATCCTAACTTCATTTTTTGAATTCCATTTGGGACTAATTTTTTTTTTTTTTTAAAACTGCCATAGTGTGGGGTGTGATCCTTTGACAGGTTAATTAAGAATTGAACTTTTCATGCTCAAAAAGGGCCTGTAAGGGATTTCTTCTTTGAATTTCTTTTGGGTAGCAAAAAATGGCGTGCCATAATTTTCGTAGCGACCATTGCCTCAAATGATTTGTCAAACACTAGGAAACCCAAACTTAGGTTGAATTTATGATGAACTGACTTTTAAGAAAAGATTGGTTTAAAATTCAGGCTCAACTTGGTTAACAAATGATAAATCATTATTTGGTCCATTTTTTTTTTTTGGAATACTGGTCAACCAAAAATGGCCACCCCTCATTTGATTAGAATATAATTATTATACCTTTAAGACGCCAATCATAATTTAGATAACAAAGATAGGAGACTTTGCTCATCGATTTCATCAAACAAATGTATGATAGAGCTTGATAAGTCATTTCTATATACTTCACCTATGACTCTTTGTCATTTTGAAATCCACATCCCAACTAGGCTCTTAACAACATCTTGAAGTGGGGGTCTTCTAGCTTGGAGGCTTTTCCTTCATTTTTTCTTTTTGCCCCATTGAATAGACTCCTAAAATCAACTAATGGCTCCAAGTCCTTTGTACTGACAAAACTATTTCCTATGTCACTTACACAAAATGCAAGAAAAAATAGGTAAAATTTGGCCCAATGTGATGATCCAAGGAGGATAGGATGAGATGAGATTGAAAGACATTCTTATTTCATTCAATTTCAAAATGATTTAAATGAAAAGCATGGATGCATTCCTTTTGTTATCACCCTTAGGTGATCAAGCACATCATTTTTATATCACGTGAGCTTACTTCTGAAGTTAAATACCAATCAATCCTTCAATCCGATGACATTTGCGACATTTCAACTATGATCGGACAACAGGTTCCCATGATTCTAACCTTTCGCATAGAATAGAGTGATCATTTTTGTTCTGCTCAATGATTGAACCCTGAATCTTTAACTTTGCCACCTTGGCACACCGATTTTACAGAAAATTGGGATGTGATTACTGACTTATTGATGATGACTATGCATGCATGGTTATGAAATTGAGCATGAGATGCATGATTATCTTGTGCAATTGGTGTTTACGAATGGGTGTAACTAGTGCAAACATGTATATAAACAGAGATATGTACATACATGCAGCCTATCGTGCATGGTTATGCATGAAATTATGCATGAATGCAATGTAACCTAAATAACTACTTTGCCAAAACTCTAGAAAAATCCCTAATGACTAATGAAATGTTTCATGATTAAGCTAACCATTGATGGACCACTAATTCAATTCAATTACTCCATCAACCATTTCTTTCCTTGATGATAGTCAATGTACCTTAGATCCTACGAAGGATTAGGTTATCATTTGGGTTTGAGATCAACTTGGCCGAGTCAACCCATTCGGTTGGTTCAATGCAGGCTTGTGGACTTTGATGTGCACTTGGACCTCAGGTGTTTCAAAATATGGGCTTCAAGCTATTTTCTGATAGGTCGTGACCTGAGTTTAAAGGGAGTTGATATTGGATTGCTTTTAAAATGTTGGTCTGGATTTTTAAGTAATAGAGCTGAAGCCCCCATTTGAAATATGGGTTTGGCCCTTTTTGAAAATTAGGCCTAGGCCGAGTTTTTTGTTTAACATAAGGTCAGGCCTAGAGTTGTTTTAAAAAGAGTTGGGTCCATGTTATTTGAAAATGATTGGACTGACCAATCTTTTAAAAGCTTAGACTAAGTGCTTTATTTTTTTTGAAAGGATGGGTCATGATCTCATTATTGGGCTTTTCCAGAATGATGGCTAAGTAGTATGCATGTCTAAAATGGATGTAAGATGCATAACACAACAAAAAACATATATACAAAAGACATGGATTAAGTCACATGGAGAAGGATGAGGATCCTATCCCAACCCAATGTAGATATGCCTATTTTATCGGGTTTCTTCATGACTCTCTCCTAGTTAGGGAAAACTGTAGACAAGTATGTGTGGGTAGGCTCTAACCGCTATTGACAAAAGGGTTCCGAATCTAACCTCCATCCTCGCCCAAAAGGGATTTGGACAAAGTTCAAACTGAGCGGAGTGGTCCGCAGGTCCCCATAAGCCCTGCCACGTAGGGACAAATGGTATTACACTCCTTTATAATCTTAGCAAGTAAAGCCCGGGTAGAATGCATGTGAAAGTGTGTGAATTCAAGTTTAACCTAATCCCGCTACCCCACTTGCATGTCGTGAGCTTATTCATAATTAATCACGTACTTATTCAACAACCATGGAAATAAAGTATTTACAAATAATCACATGCTTATTCAAACAATCATGGAAATAAAGTACTTACAAGTAATCACCTGCTTATTCAAACAACCTTTTAGTGTGGTTAGAACACATGATTACTACCCAATTAAGAGTAGAATCGGTCTGCGTTACCAAAATCGGGATCGGGAGTTCGGTTACGCGAGGGGAAGGTACGAGCACCCTTTACGCACCCGTTCCTAGGAACGGTACCTAATTAATTAAGAGTTATCCCAAATTTAATTTAATAGGTCTTTAAAATTACTCTCTTTTAGTGAATTTTTTAAATACACACAAAAAAAAATATAATATATATTCCCTTAGAACTGGAGTACGTGAAACCCGAAAGCTCATACTCTTTTTTTGAAATCATAGGGATACACACGAAAGGCATAATAATATAATACAAAATTACTTAAATAAAATAAAGGCATCAATTCATAATATAAAGTATAAACATATAGTACAATTAAATACAAAAATTACCAAACAACACCATAACGAGCTATACTATGCTAAAATTTTAAAAATATGTAATAGTAATAAATATCTTAATATATGTACATGATAATAGCACATACTATGTTAATAATAATAATGGCACACAACTTACCATATATATAATAATAAGACATACCTTTTATGATAATAATACTTACCTTGATATACATATGTATATATTTGGTAACACCTCTTACTATAATAATAAGTCACATATCATAATAATACACTATAACTAAAGCAATGACATAGTTACTATAATAACATAGAACATACATTAATAAAACTCTACAATAGTGAAAATAGGCAAACACTAAAGTTAACGTATAATATATATATATATATATATATATATAAACAATTAATCCATAAAAATGATATAGAAATGATTCAAACCTTAAATAAATATACTTTATGTACAAATAATAACCATGTAAACAACTAAAGCCTTACCTTTAATAGCAATATTGTGAGAAACCAACCAAATCCTAAATAAACCATATGATAATCAAAGCCCTAAATGTACAATTAAGATAAAAAAAAAAACCTTTAAAACCCTGAAATAACACATATGATAACCGAAACCCTACATACAATATAAAAGATAAACATTATAATTATACTAAATAAATCAAAAACCCTAAATAACATGTAGACAATAAACATAGTAATAAAAACACCCTAAATAAATATGACTTGAATAATACAACTACAATAATATGAAATACAAAAAGGAACAAGCAAAATACAATACACACCCACGCACTCACATACCTGATAAAAGACATGTGAACATAATACCTGCAAAAATTTCAATCATCGGATGAGTAATCGCCATCTGATCATCTACATCATGCGGATTGCGCAGGCGCTAATGAACCTACCACTGCTGCCGTGAGTCGACTGTCCAAGAAATAAAAATAGAAGCTTAAAAGTTCTAAATAAAAATCCAATTGGTTAAAATTAAAATTGGTGAGTCAAGAACAACTTGGTAAAATTTCAATTCGATCGGATGAGAAACCACTGTTCAATTGGCTTCATTAAGTCGACCACGCAGCACCAGCGAACTTGCTGCTGCTGCGGTAATTTGGATGTCCATAAATAAAAATAGAAGTTTAAAAGCTCTAAATAAAAATTCAATTAGTGAAAATTAAAATTATTGAGTCAGGAACAACCTGGTAAAATTTCAATTCGATCAGATGAGGAATCATTATTCAAGTGGCTTCATTAATTTGACCACGCAGCACCGGCGATCCTGCTGCTGTTGCGGTAAGTTGACTGTCCAAAAAATAAAAATAGAAGCTTCAAAACTCTAAATAAAAATCCAACTGTTAAAAATTAAAATTAGTATGTCAGGAACAATCTGGTAAAATTTCAATTCGATTAGATGAGAAACCACAATTCTATTGGCTTCATTAAATCGGCCACGCTGCACTAGCGAACCTGCTGCTGTTGCAATAAGTTGGCTGTCCAAGAAGTAAAAATCGAAGCTTAAAAGCTCTAAATAAAAATAAAATCAGTGAAAATTAAAATTAATGAGTTAAGAACAATGTGGTAAATTTTCAATTCGATCAGATGTGAAACCACCATTTGATTGGCTTCATCAAACTGATTGCGCAGGCACCGATGATGCTATATTTCTTTTTTTTCTTCCTCTTCTTCTTCCCCTTCCTATGGCCATGTCCCCTTGCCTTATTCAGCCCCTAGCCCACTTTATAACACTTCAAATTCCTAAAATAAACCCTATTTCATTTTGGAGAATGCAACCCCTTTCTTTCCTTTTGCGTGTGCTGCATGGCCCATGCAACAAAAGCCTCTCTATTTTAATTTCATTCCTCCAATCAACTAAGGATAGGCTCGGAAAAAAAAAAAAAAAACGAACTCAATTTCCTAGAAACAAAAGGACCGAAACTCAATCTAATGACTCAAAAAAAAAAGGGAATCAACTTTTTTTTTTTTTTTTAAACAACTGCAACCCAAAAATAAATAACCGAGACTCAAAAAATAAAATAGCTGGGACTCCAATTTAAAAATATATGGCACTTAATTTAAAAGTACTGGGACTTATCATAAAAATATCTAAAAGTTTAATTAAAAATGCCAGAAATCAATTTTAAAATACTTGGACTTAATCGGATCCTTCTATTCTTGAGATTCAAATTCGACTTTTATTACGAAGGGTCTTCCCAACCCGGCCTGGTTAAAATTGGGGTGTCTACAAGTAGAATCAAGAGTAGAAAAAATAGTAGGTACTATACAGGTACCAAATTAAAAACTAAGGTTGATACCAATGAACAAAGCTCGTATAATAACGATTAAGATAGTATTTTCTTTTCTCCCTTAAATATTCCTAAAACTTAGCAGCATGCGTATATGTACGTCAACTTTGAAACCCTAGCCTGTTAAGAGTCTCTTTCCCCTAACCCTCTTGCAACTAACCTAAAGGAAACCTCATTTTCCAGTAGTCAATCAAACTTGAAGGGAGCCAACCAATCTCTCTCTCTCTCTCTCTCTCTCTCTCTCTCTGCACTTTTCAACACCAAAAAACTAGTGCCTTCTTGCAATTGCATCTTTCGACCGCCACATTTTTCTAGTATTTGTGAGGGATTGACGAGAATGGCAAAGCAACTTGAAAATGGAAGCTTTTCTATGTAAAGATGGTTCCTAAGTACTTTTCTCTTTTTTTTTTTTTTTGTATTTTTTAATTATATTATTATTCTTATCTATTGTGCCACACATATTCGGTATGTGCATATGCATTTGTTAACAAGTTAAATACGTTTATCTAAAGTCAAGTATAGTTCTTGATGCTATTTGAGATGTTAAAAGCAATTATATATAATAAATTTTTTTAGAAACATTTATATTATTGATAACAATTATTTATCTCCATTATATCAAATAGTTATTCACAAAATTTTGCAATAACAAGTTCTGTGCACAAAACAAAATAGGCACTAACCCTGACACTTTGTAAAGGGATTGTATCTTTGGATCATACCTGTATATACCATGTGTGGGTTAATGTATTTTCATACATAATACATGTTATAAAAATATCCTAAATCATTAAAGTATTTAATAAATATTTGTGCTTCATTCTTGGAATATCTAGTTCTAAAACAAGATCTCCAATAAGGAGGGAATGAAATAAAAAAAATGTACAAGAATAAAATAATCTTAAAAGTTTAACATGCATAAGTTTATATCGAATATAAAATATAATATAATGAAAAATACTTATAATAAAATTTGGGAATAGTCATTAATATGATATGTATAGACATTTCCATAGTAAAATTTATAAATTTTAATTTTTTATCTATTCCATGTTATGTATTCAGAAATTTGAGACTTTTTTTT
Source organism: Malania oleifera (assembly GCF_029873635.1). Lineage (NCBI taxonomy): Eukaryota > Viridiplantae > Streptophyta > Magnoliopsida > Santalales > Ximeniaceae > Malania > Malania oleifera. The sequence continues at coordinate 41,191,798 of NC_080428.1, read as the reverse complement.
TTTTCCAATTCATTAATTCTTAGATTAAGGTTATAGTCAATTTGCACATCTAAACTTATCATTTTAGCTATAAATTTACAAATAAATGAAATTTTGGTGGCTGCTTATTGAAGACAATGACTTTTAAGTCTCTCGTATCCTTCTCATAAGCCACTTCAAGCTTTTATTACATCTTGGAATTATCAAGGTGATCTTTTAGAATTAGTACAAGTTTTTCCTTCATTTCTCTTTAAAGGAAAGCAATTCTATAGAGAACAAAGTGCTAATATATGACCAAGTGTTATAATTTTGTTACACCTAAAAAACTTGGTATTAGTCAAATAACTGTGTCTACTACATACATTATCTTTTGGTTATAACCATAAAAATGCTCATATACACATATTATGTTTGTAACAATCATGATTTTTTTATTCAATTACTTTTATAAGACTGTAACTTGAATAATCGTAATTTGTCAAATTTTGTAATTGTTCAGCACTTGAATATCTTTTGGTTATAACCATAAAAATGCTCATATACGCATTATGTTTGTAACAATCATGATTTTTTTATTCAATTACTTTTATAAGACTGTAACTTGAACCATCGTAATTTGTCGAAATTTTTAATTGTTCAGCACTATATGCCTACATTTTCTTGGGGGAAAGAAATTAGTTGTAGATCAATTAACAAAATTGGGTCCACAGAAATAGATCTAGTGATGGAGCTAGTGATGCCTCCCATTATTTTGCAACCATTACTTGTTATTGATAGATTTTGTTTACTTTTCTTATGATGGTTTGTTTGTTTTCCCTAGAATCCAAAAACCATATATTTTATTTATAGTCTATATTAATAATTGATATGCCCATAATAAATCACGCTAATAAGGGCAGGTCAACGCCTGTCTCATACTTTCTCCAGGTTTGACTTTCTGACGAGTGATTAGCTCCGACCTAATAAAGAGGAGGAGAGATTCACGCCGACGCCCTTAAAAACCGAGTAATAGGCGCACGCACTTATGGCCGGAGAGCGATTCGCACCCCCACGCAATAAATCCGAGCCAACCAACGGTCAACTCAAGCCCCTATAAGAAGGGATTGGGAGTACAGGCAAAGGTAAGTGACATAATACTATTCTACTGTTGCATTTAGCCTTCCTAAAAGCCTTCCTCTTACTTAGGCATCAGAGTGATCCCCCGGAGTACACCCCGGGTCCTCCAAGCCTTTGTTCTTTTCTTCTTTCAGGTCAACGAGAGTCGAAGGAGCATACCAACTATTTTTTTACCCTGCAACAGTTTGCGCCGTCTGTGGGAAGTTACTTTTAGGAGGCGATATTATCTTGCTCTCGACTTTCAAACATTCAAGCAATGCCGACCTCGCGCAATTCTACCTCCTTCCCTGATACCAAAGAACCATCCCAATCCATCCAATCGACCTCCGACTCATCTGGTGTCAGTAGGGAGGAGTTCCTTGCCTTCCAGAAGGAAATGAAGGACATGCTCAACCAACTCTTACAACAGAAGAGTCAAGAAGGGCACGTCCTTCCCCGACCGCAAGAGAAACCTAGCGCAGAAAAACGAGCTGACGAACTAATGGAGAAAGAAGAGAAAACTCACCCCAATAAGAAGGTAGAAGATGCAAATAGCATGGATGTCAACCAACAAAGATCCACCGAGCTCGAGGAAAGAATAAAGAAAATAGATTACATAGAGAAGATGATGAAAGAAGGCAGAACCAGGCCTTACTATGGTGAAACATCCCTAAAGTCCACGGAGTCTCCGTTCAGCAAAGAGATCATGGAAGCTCCATTGCCTAGTAGATTCAAGATGCCCACCTTTGAGAGATATGAAGGTTTGTCCGACCCCATTGATCACCTGAAAAATTTCAAAATGTTAATGCAGCTGCAAGGGGCTCTTGACGCCATCATGTGCCGAGCGTTTGCTACCACCCTTAAGAGTACCGCTAGAGACTGGTATCGAACTCTTCGACCAGGATCTGTTGGTTCCTTCCAAGGGATGGAGCAAATGTTCATCGGCCACTTCCTTAGTAGCCGGAGAGTTGCCAAAACAACAGGCCATCTAATGAATATGGTGCAAGGGGACTGGGAGACTTTAAAGAACTTCATGCACCGGTTCAACACAGCGACCCTAGAAATCCGCAACTTAGACATGGGGGTAGCCTTGGCTGCCCTGACAACGGCCCTCCAACCCGGAAGTTTCTTATACTCCCTAGGGAAAAAACCGCCGGTTGACATGGGGGAGTTAATGATCTGAGCAGAGAAATACATAAACCTGGAGGAGATGATGGACACGAGAGGAAATCGTCTAGAGCGGAAGAGGAGAAACAACGGCAGAGAATCTGGAGACACGTATAGATCTACAAAAAGGCACAAAACTAGTGTGCTGCAAACAGGTCAAAAGAGCAGAGGACAGCACAATAAGTTCTCCACCTACACTTCTAAATGTACCGCGCTCAGAGTTGTTGATGCAGATAAAAAAGAAAGACTACGTCTCATGGCCTGAACCTATGCGAAGGCCTCTACATAAGCGGAACATGTCCAAGTTTTGCGCATTCCATAGGGATCACGGCCACGACACAGAAGAATGCATTCAGCTGAAGAAAGAAATCGAAGTCCTAATAAGAAGGGGACATCTGTCAAGGTTTGTCAAGAAAGAAAATCCACAAAGGGACCATTCGAGCAGAGGAGGCATGGCGCAAAAGAGAAGGAAGAGCAAGCTATTGGTGAAATTGCGGTGATCTTTGGAGGATCCGCCAGTGGAGGAGATAGCGGGAGTGCACGCAAAAGATATGCTAAACAGGTGCTGATGATGGAAAAAGGGGAAACCAGTAGCAAACGAAACAAGAAAGGTGACGCCATAACCTTTGACAGCGGAGATGAAGAGGGAGTGTAGCAACTGCATGATGATGCACTGGTGCTCTCCCTACTCATAGCCAATTACATGGTTAGACGTATACTGATAGACAACGGGAGCTCGGCCAACATCATGTTCTGGTCGGTCTTGGTAGGGATGAAGATAGGCAAGGAACGATTGAAGCCCGTCTCGACCCCCTTGGTAGGATTTGGGAGAGACACTATTCACCCCTTGGGAACAATCACGTTACCAGTAACAATAGGGATGACCCCGCAGCAGGTAACGTTGACAGAGTTCCTGGTGGTTGACCGACCTTCGGTGTACAATGTCATCTTGGGTCGCCCTTTCCTTAACGCAGTTCGGGCGGTAACATCAACTTACCACCTTAAAGTTAAATTCCCTACACCACAAGGGATAGGATATGCCAAAGGAGATCAGGCTGCTGCCCGGAGTTGCTATGTAATGGCCTTGAAAGGGAAGATGGAGGCTAAAGAAGCTCTAACGGTGGAAGACCTAGAAGTCAGAGGAGAGTATCCCCAGATCAGTACATTACATGGAGATATCAACCACATACCACTGCGAGGCCACCAGGAGAGAAGTATACAGATGGGAATCACTTGCCCGACACCTTGAAAGCGGAGTTGACGGAACTTTTGGATGAATTCTCTGATTTGTTCGTATGGTCGGCAGCAGACATGCCCGGCATCGACCCTGCTGTGATAGAGCACCGGTTGCAGGTCAACCCCAACCACCGACCTGTGAAACAGAAAAAAAGGAGCTTCGCGATGGAGCGGATCAAAATAATTGATGAAGAGGTGACGAAACTGTTGCAGGCCAACTTTATCCGAGAAGTGGACTACCCCGAGTGGCTGAGCAATGTGGTCTTGGTCAGGAAGCCCAATGGAAAATGGTGCACTTGCATAGACTTCACGGACTTGAATAAAGCGTGCCCAAAGGACAGCTTTCCTCTCCCTCGAATTGATCAGCTAGTGGATTCGACCTCGGGGCACGAGCTCCTCAGTTTCATGGATGCTTACTCAGGGTACAACCAAATCCCTATGAATCCAGCTGATGAAGAAAAAACTTCTTTTGTCACCGACAGGGGTCTATATTGTTATCGGGTGATGCCCTTCGGCTTAAAAATGCGGGGGCCACATATCAGAGGTTAGTGAACAAGATTTTTAAGGAACAGCTCGGAAAAACAATGGAAGCATACGTGGACGATATGTTGGTGAAGAGCATGGAAGTAGGGCAACATTGTAAAGATCTGAGGGAAATGTTCGAGCTCCTCCGCCGGTACCACATGAGGTTGAATCCCTCAAAGTGCATGTTCGGCGTTTCTGCAGGTAAATTCTTGGGCTTTATGGTGACTCATAGAGGTATAGAAGCAAATCCGGATAAAATACGAGCAGTGCTTGAGATGGAGGCTCCAAGGACTAAAAAGGAAATCCAAGTTCTGACCGGGAGGATAGCCTCCCTCAGCAGGTTTATCTCCTGCTCAGGGGACAAAGGCTTACCTTTCTTTAGAGCACTATGGAAGAAGGGAGGATTCGAATGGGGGAAAGAGCAGGATGAAGCCTTCGAGCAGCTTAAGCAATACCTCAGATCCCCTCCTCTCTTGACAAAAGCAAAGAATGGGGAAGACCTCTATCTATATATAGCTTCCACAGAGAATGCTGTCAGCTCGGTCTTGGTCTGGGAAGAGGGTAGGAAGCATCAGCCTATATATTACACAAGTAAGGTGTTAAGTGGCACCGAGAAGAACTATGGTATGGTGGAAAAAGTCGCCTTCTCCATCATCTGTGCAGCGCAAAAATTAAGACCCAATTTTCAAGCCCATAGGGTTGTCGTGTTAACAAATCTGCCCATGAGACAAATTCTACAGCGACCGAAGAGTTCGGGAAGGATGACGAGGTGGTCGATAGAATTAAGTGAATTCGACCTACAGTATCAACCGAGGCCCGTAGTCAAGGCTCAGGTACTCGCGGATTTTACAGCAGAAAGGCTCCCCGAGTCATCCACCAAGTCGGAGGAGTGGACATTGCACGTTGATGGGTCCTCTAATGCTGCTGGGGGGGGGGGGGGGAGCCGGATTCATCCTTTTTGACCTGGAGCGCAATGAAACTCACTTCGCCCTAAAACTGGAGTTCATAGCAACCAACAATGAGGCGGAGTACGAAGCCCTGTTAGCTGGCTTGCGCCTGGCAGAAGCATTAGGGGTGGCACAGATCAAAGTACTGAGTGATTCCCAGCTGGTGGTAGAGCAACTTAAAGGAGAATTCGAGGCTAGGGATCCAAGAATGAAAAAATATCTCTCCAAGGCAAGAGAGTACATAGAGGCATTCGCCCAGTTTGACATAGAACACGTACCGAGAGCAGAGAATAAAAAGGCGGACGCACTCGCGAAGTTAGCCTCGGCAACCGGTTCGGAATGGAAAGACACTATCTATCTTGAACACATAGGGAAACCCTCGTACGAGGAGGACAAAATTAACTCAGTGGCGTCCAAATTCAACAAGGACGATTGGAGAGCGTCCTTATTCCTATACCTCCAGGACGGATCCTTACCAGAAGATAATAAGGAGGCTCAAAAGGTGAGGAGGAAAGTGGCAAGATATACATTGATGGGCCGGAAGCTTTACAGGCACTCACTAACATTGCCCTACCTTCGATGTTTAAGCAAAGACGAAGGGGAATACATACTACGGGAAATCCACGAAGGAGTATGCGGAAACCACCTTGCCAGTAGGGCTCTAGCTCACAAAGCTATGCGACAGGGATTTTTCTGGCCCACAATGAAGAAGGACGTGGTGGAGCTCGTCAAAAAATGTGACAGATGTCAAAGGTGCGCAGTGGTACCACACGCACCCTCTAGTCTACTCTCCCCTCTAACCAGTCCCTGCCCTTTTGCTCAGTGGGGGATAGATATCCTCGGACCTCTTCCACAGATGACTGGCCAGAAAAAATTCTTGTTGGTAGTAATAGATTATTTCACTAAGTGGGTAGAGGCCGAACCCCTAGCCACCATAACAAAGCGGAATATTACACGCTTCGTGTGGACCTCATTGGTTTGCCACTATGGCATTCCCTCAGTGATAGTTACAGACCACGGGAAGCAGTTCGACAACGACCGCTTCAAAAAGTTCTGTTCAGATCTATCTATTAAGCTTCTCTTCGCATCGGTGGCACACCCCCAGAGCAATGGACAAGTAGAGAACATGAATCGGACGATTTTGCACGGACTGAGGATGCGACTCGAATCCATGCAAGGTAGATGGACAGAGGAACTCCCTTCCCTTATGTGGGTGTACCACACCACCAAGAGAGCAGCAACAGGGGAAACCCCGTTCATGCTTGTCTTTGGCGCAGAAGTAGTCATCCCAGCAGAGGTGGGGATACCCTCTTGGCGAAGGCAATACTTTAACGAGCAGACCAATAGCGAGGAGCTCAGATCAGAAATAAACCTACTGGAAGAGAGATAGGATGAGGCGAGTGTAAAAGTTGCCGCGTACCAGCAGAGGGTAGCAAAGTACTACAACCACTGCGTGAAAGTACGGAATTTTCAGCTAGGGGACTTAGTCCTAAGGAAGAGGCGAAACAACCCGTCCGAGCCAAGGTCGCACAAGCTAAAGCCTAACTGGGAGGGCCCATACAAGGTCACCACTGAGATAAAACCCGGGACCTACAAGTTGGAAGAGGTAGGGGGGAAAGAAATCAAGAACACGTGGAATTCTGAAATGTTAAAGAAATATTATTCTTAAGAACCGCTTTTTGTAAAGCTGTAATTAAAGTGTCTTTTACAAAAAGTTGCATTACAACAATAAAGGTTGAAAAATTCAAAATACATGTTCGGTTCCTACATGCTAGTTTGCTTTACTCCCCTCTCCAACTTCCACCTCCTCCCCTTCTTCATCCTCCTCTAGGTCCTCTGCAGACTTGGGACTCTCGTCGCCATAACCATGAGAGCTTACACCGTCAAGAGGAATCTCAGGATGTTTAGTCCTTACTTGATCCCGGCACCTTCTGAAACCAATTCGATAAGCTTTGGAGGTGTCGATAACGAATTGGTTCGACTCTTTGTACTTCTTCACCGCAGTTCGAGAAGCAGAAGCAGTAGCAGCAGCCTTTCTAGAAGGAAGTTTCTCCCTACGAAGGTGATCGATCTCTGCCTGCAGATCCCGCTCGCGGGCCTCGGCCTCGTGCAGTTCGTTCTGAGCTAGGACATATTTTTCCTGGGCATCGAGGGTCTGGCGGTACATCTCCGCGACCTTCTCCTCCAGGGCTAGAGCCATCGTCACCAGCTGCAGAAAATACCAAATAAGGAAGTTAGCAAGGCTATGCATAAGTCCAAAAGTATAAAGCCCACTTTGAATAGGCACCTGGTACGAAGTATGGCGGATTTTCACCGAGAGGGCGTCAGGAAGGGTACACTGGGCCTGCACAAAATCCTCAGCATGCACAGCCCGACGGAGAGCAGAGGCAGAATGGGTCGGCTCGTGGAAGATGGCTTCAACTTGAGCCTGAGAGTTCCTAGGAGGAGCAGCATGGACCTCACTAGTAAGGGCGCCGGAATCCCCTACTGCGGGTGCATCCCTGTGAGAGGATTCTCCTTCGACCTCCCTTCTCTTCTTCCTGCTCCTGCTAACCCTTTGCTTTCTAGCCTCTCCCATGAGAGATTCATACCTGTTGAAGTCCATGTCTGCAAGGATAAAAGAGACAAGGAGTAAGAACACCAACAGTAAAGACGACAACCAAACATACATACATATACATAATAAGGGGGGAGAATGACTTGAGGAAACGGGGCTGATCCCCCACTGCACGAGGACACGCTCCTGGAGCAGCTCCTCGTGAGGGATAATCCCCTGTTCACCAAGGGCACGAAGTTCTTTAAGGATGGCCTACTCTTCGGGGGAAAGTCTAGGGAGGAGATGGCGCACCCGAACTACAAAGGAAAAAGGGGTGAAAGGAGAAAAGATGAGTTAGACGGATCACCAACGTGTAAGCCCTGCAAAAGAGGGTAGAAAAAAATAACCACGTTACCATCAAGAGGAGAAGACCAGACAAAGGAGCCTGTGTAATCCAGCTCTCCCGACGCAAAGAAGTAACGGGTCTTCCAGTTATGGATGGAAGAACTGCCTGGTGAGAAAAGTTTATAACCTGGTAAAGATTTGAAATAATATAGCTCTTTCTCCGCAGAGTGAGATCGCATTTGGAAACAACTTCTGAAGAGGGGGACGGTAGGCTGATGGCCCAAGCAGAGCAGAAGCACAGCAAAACAGGTGAGCGAAAGATAAGAGTTCGGAAGAAGTTGAGATGGTGCTATGCGATAAAAACGCAATACATTAGAAATAAAGGAGGGAAAAGGGAGCCTAAGACCCAAATCTAGATAATCGGTATACAGGCAGAGCTCCTCGGATTTTTGGTCAAGGGCTGATTCGGAAGCAGTTGGTAACTTAACAATGACATTGGATGGTATGGCAAAAAAATAACGAACATTTTGCAGGTCGGAAGAGGTGAGCTCACAACGAGCGCTCCGAACTGTTGTAGGTACTCTTAATGGCTGTGAGGAGGTCTCCATAGGGAAAAACAAGCCTGAAGGAAACACTACTTAAACCTAAGGGTCAAACGAGCAAGCAACAGCAAAGATCAAGAAGAAAGGAGGCCAAGATAGATCAAGACAGTAAAATTTCACACAAACAACTAGGCAATCTTACAAGACAAGATCAAACATACATAACTAGCGCAAGAACAATGAAGAACATGAAGAACAACAAGACAAATATGCTATAGAGAGGGAAAGCATACCTAGCACCAAATAAGGGACTTGTGGAATGGAGGAGAGTAGAGAAGGAAGCAGTTCTCTTAGAATGAAGACGAGTGCGGAATGAAGGAGTCCACTGGCCTTTATATAGAGAGGAGGGCACGAATCCCTTTGGTGGGAATCTCAAGAATTTTCATTTACGAGAAGGATTGCGTCTCGAGGGAGGCGAAGGACATAGAAAATCTCTAACAAATGCACAGACGAGGCTTCCCGAGGACAAACGCCACCTCGAAAACACCAAGTTGCCTCGGACACAACGTTGGACGGATGGCCATCAATAATGCTTTCCTCCAACCCACTTTCCGAGGTAGAACGCATTTAAAACCTACTTTTTTGTATCTCTCGCAGGACAGAAGCGTGCAACGATGCCTCGGGAAAGTGAGATAGACGCGAAGGACGACCCAACAGATGAGCACGACTCATCACGCGGACGGCCCAAAATGACGAGCACGACTCGTGAGGCCAGACCAACCAACAGATGAGCACGACTCATCAGGAGGATGGCCTGAACTAACGAGCACGACTCGTAAGGCCAGAACAACCCAACAGATGAGCACGACTCATCACGCGGAAAGCCCAAGCAACGAGCATTAGTTGTAGTGCCACACAGCCGAGTAGGGTGGTTAGCTCGGCCTGAATATTCAAAAAGCTCAGAAGAAACAACTCGGCCCGAGTCTCTCTTCAAAGAGCTTGGCACGAAGAGTTTGGCACGAATCATTCTCGGACAGCTCGGCACGAGTCACTCTTCGAAGAGCTCGGCATGAAGAGCTCGGCCCGAGTCTCTCTTCAAAGAGCTCGACATGAAGAGCTCGACCTGAGTCTCTCTTCAAAGAGCTCGGCACGAATCCTTCCTTGAAGAGCTCAGCCCGAACAGCTCGGCAAAAACAGCTCGGCACGAATCCTTCCTCGAAGAGCTCAACCCGAACAACTCGGCAGGAACAGCTCGGCACGAATCTTTCTTCGAAGAGCTCGGACAAACAGAGCCCGGCCCAAACAGCTCGGTAGAAACAGCTCGCCACTAGTCCTGCTTCAAAGAGCTCGGACAAAAGAGCTTGGCTCGAACAGCTCGGCAGAAACAGCTCGGCACGAATCCTTCTTCAAAGAGCTCGGACAAAAGAGCTCGGCCCGAACAGCTCGGCAGGAACAGCTCGGCACTAATCCTTCCTCGAAGAGCTCGGCCCGAATAGCTCGGCAGAAGCAGCTCGGCAAGAGTCCTGCTTCAAAGAGCTCGGACAAAAGAGCTCGGCCCGAACAGCTCGGACAAAACAGCTCTGCACAAAACAGCTCGGACAAACACAGCTCAGCACGAGTCCTTCTTAAAAGAGCTCGGACAAAGGAGCTCGGCCCGAATAGTTCGGACAATACAGCTCGGCGCAAACAGTCGGCACGAGCTGCTCAATTATTCTTCCCAAAAAAAGAAAAAAAGAGGAGAAAAAGAGGGGAACAAGAGGAAGTGTTAAAACTTCTAAATGGAAAGATGCAGACACAAATAATTATTCAAAATTCTATCCAGAAATTTGAAACTAAGGGGGGGACAACTGATATGCCCATAATAAATCACGCTAATAAGGGCAGGTCAACGCCTGTCTCATACTTTCTCCAGGTCTGACTTTCTGACGAGTGATTAGCTCCGACCTAATAAAGAGGAGGAGAGATTCACGCCGACGCCCTTAAAAACCGAGTAATAGGCGCACGCACTTATGGACGGAGAGCGATTTGCGTCCCCACGCAATAAATCCGAGCCAACCAGCGGTCAACTCAAGCCCCTATAAGAAGGGATTGGGAGTACAGGCAAAGGTAAGTGACATAATACTATTTTACTGTTGCATTTAGCCTTCCTAAAAGCCTTCCTCTTACTTAGGCATCAGAGTGATCCCCCGGAGTACACCCCGGGTCCTCCAAGCCTTTGTTCTTTTCTTCTTTCAGGTCAACGAGAGTCGAAGGAGCATACCAACTATTTTTTTACCCCGCAACAATAATGTTTAATTTTCTTTAAAGTATAATATTTAATATAAATTCATGCAATTCCTTGCAAGACGCAAGTTTGAAACTAGTACACTAATGCACTATTTGGAAGAATAGATTTTGAACATTGGATTTGAATTTGGGTGGGTTTGGAAAAATTTTAATTAAAATTTAATATTACATCTTATCCAAATCTAACAAAAATCCAAACCCAAACCCCCTCCAAACATAGGATAAATGTAATTTTATTAAATTTTGGTTGAATGAAATTTTTTTAGAATTTTTTTGTTTCACTTTTGAAAGATAAAGATAAGAATATTTTGTATGATTTATATTATTTGTACTTATATAAAAAGTATAAATTAATGTCATTGCCTAGATAGGAGTCACATGATCTAAGTCCACAACACACAACTTCACACTATGATGGCACCAAGGGAGACACTTGGTTAAGCCAATGTCACACACTCAAATTCATTGGTTAAGTCCTACAAATGTATAGTAATTAAAGCAACATTCACAAGGCAATAGTATTTATAGGAGCTACATTTTCCAACCTTTTCTTTTAATGTGCAAGAACACTATGTATGAATTTCTCCTTATGTCCTATGTCACCCACATGTTAAATTAATACACAGTTGACGCTCCAAATTAGGATTTGTAGTTGACAACCCTAATTGCTTAGGTTGTGTTGGAAGCAACCAAAGTTTACTGACAAGGCTAAAACAAGTTATGCTTGCAAATAAGTAGAATAAAATATATCTAACTTTCAACCCATAAATTTACCCACTTGCCAAGCTTGTCTACTAGTCAACACGTTGCTCCAACATGCGAACCCAAAGGGTCTAATGCCTTAACTCAGGATGGCGAAGGGTAAGAAATTTGTGATTTAAGGTTCATTGGAATTGCCACTAACGTATTATTTACCTAGACGTAGTTAGTTCACCTAATTATTATTCATTAATTGGTGTATAAGTTAATTCTAAGGTCAAGGAATTAGTAGTCTTAGTCTACACTAAAAAAAAAAAAACTAGTTTTTTAGGGACGAAAGTATTAGTGATAGATTCAATTTCGTCACTAAAAATGGGTATTAGTGACAGTTTTTAAGAACCGTCACTAATAGTGTAAGCATTAGTTACGGTTTTAAAAATCGAAAATCGTCACTAATACGACACTATTAGTGATAGTTTTTAAAACCGTCACTAATAATTTTGTCACTAAAAACTAGTTTTCCCGCTTAAACTATCACGGGATACCATTTTTCACAAAAGATTTATCCCGGAAAAATATTAGTAACGATTCTTGGGGTATTAGTGATGAATTAAATCTGTCACTAAAAGTCTCTTATTAGTGACGATTAAGTAACCGTCACTACTATTATTGTATTAGTAAATAAAAATAATTTATTTAACATTGTTATTGACAGTTAAGAGAATTCGTCACTAATAGTATGTTAGTAGTGACGGTTTTTTAAACCGTCACTAATAGCTTTTTATTTTTAAAATTTAAAAATAATTTATTTAATAGTATTAGTGATGATTTTGAATATTCGTCACTAATAGTTCTTTTTATTTATTTAAAAAATAAAAATAATTTATTTAACACTATTAGTGACGGTTTCGAAAATTCGTCACTAATAATAGAGTATTAGTGATGGTAACCGTTCTAATAGCTTTTTATTTAAAAAATATGAAAATAATTTATTTAATAGTATTAGTGACGGTCTTAAAAATTCGTCACTAATAAGCGACTATTAGTGGTGGTTTTTAAACCGTTACTAATAGTTTTCTATATAAAAAATATAAAAATAATTTATTTAATAGTATCAGTGACGGTTTAGAGAACCCTCACTAATAGTTTTTTTATTCAAAAAAAATAACAAGTAATTTATTTAACACTATTAGTGACGGTTTTGCAATTTCGTCACTAATAAGCAACTATTAGTGATGGTTTTCAAATCGTTACTAATAGTTTTTATATAAAATTTATTAAAATAATTTATTTAACAGTATTAGTGACGGTTTTGAATATTCGTCACTAATAGTTTTTTTATTTAAAAATAAAAAAAATGTATTTAACAGTATTAGTGACATTTTTGAAAATTCGTCACTAATAAGCGACTATTAGTGACAGTTTTTAAACCGTCACTAATAGTTTTTTATATAAAAAATATGAAAATAATTTATTTAACAGTGTTAGGGACGGTTTTGAATATTTGTCACTAATAGTCGCTTATTAGTGATAGTTTAAAGAACCGTCACGATTAGATTTTTTTATTTAAAAATAATAAAAATAATTTATTTAACACTGTTAGTGACGGTTTTGAAAATTCGTCACTAATATAGGGTATTAGTGAAGGTTAGGAGAACCATCACTAATAGTGTTTTGATTTTAAAAATATAAAAATAATTTAGTTAAGAATATTAGTGACACTTTAAATAATTCTTCACTAATAATAGGGTATTAGTGATGACTTTTTCAATTCGTCACTAATAGTATATTTTATTTAAAAAAGCAGAATTTATGTAACTAATAGTGACAGTTTTAAAACCCTCACTAATACCCTCTCCGCACGATTTCCCTACTCTCCTGCCTTTCTACTTTCCCCAAATCCTTTCCCTCCAATCTTCTCTCCTTTCCCTCCTCTGGATCCCTACTTTCTTTACCTTTCCCCTCCTTCACTTCACAAACATCAAAGAGCCTTGCCCGAAGATTCAAAAACTCAACCACAATAGCGTATCTGAAGTTGCTCGATGCCCTCTTTCTCTTCTATAGGTGAAAAAGCTATCTGAAACTGCTGTGTTGCCTTCTTGGGTGTCTCCTTTGTCAACCGAGTTTAACGATGAAGGGATCCTGCACATTTGTTGCGTCCATCCTCGCTACATCTATTGTGGCTCTTTCCTCCTCCGAGGATTGCAGTGACGCTTTCAATCCTTGCTTCAATGAGATATGTATTTGAGGAATTATGTTTGCATTGTATGCAATCTTCTCTTGTTAAATATTTGTTGAATTAGTGCTTCATTTGATCAGATGTTTTTGACCTACTAGGTTGTTTGTTTCACTTTTGTTGTTTCTTGTTGCTACAACTTGTTCTTGCATTTTTTTTTTTTGTTTTTATGGAGATGTTATTTTTTCTTTCGACTTGTAGTTTTTCTCTTTTCTTTTCTCTTTTTTCTTTTTCGAGGTATGTTTAGTTTTGAGATTGGGATTATGGCTTTCTAGGGCGTTTGGTCTTGTTGATGGTCATGATCTTTGTTGACATAGTTGTGGGAGTGTTGACAGGGACGAGAACTTAACAATTTTTAAGATTATCAAAAGACAAAATCCTCACTCATAGACCTTATTTTGATTTTATTGGGCCATTCTTTTTAGAAACCATTATATCACAAAATCACAAGGCCCAAATTCTTGCCTCTTTTCTTCATTTTCTATTTACGGTTTTTGGAGCTTAAATTGAATTTATTTATTTATTTTTCGTTTTATGGATTAGTGCTCTTATTATCATGTCTATAATCTAATTTCTAAATATTTAGTCTCAATGAACTTGCAAAATCAATTTAAATTGTATTGTTGGATAAAAATAATGCATATTTTTCATTTGTGATATGTGGGTATTCATAGTTCAGACGGGCAACCTACTTATTGTGACCTAAAACACCCTGAGTTGTAGTCTTTAATACCGAATTCTCAAAAAGTAAATGCAAAATGCAGTAAGGCTTAGTAATGATTCTTAAAGAAACAACAGAAAAAACAGAACTGGAAATAAAGAATAGGAAAACCTAATAATATCTAATTAAGAAAACCCCTCTTTATGCCCTTCCCTCTTTAATTGAAAAAGCTCTGTAACTTGCTAATTCACAGTGTCCTTTCTTTGTTTTTCTTTTAGCAACACCATTCAAGCGAACTCCATTCCCTCCTAGATCAACTAGTCGAATCTCAAGTCATCCAAAATTGTCCCTAGCCATGTACATTCCTTTCCATCCTTGCTTTCCTTAGAAACACTCACCATCTTTGTCTACAAACCATTTTGAATTTATTGGATATATATACACTTTCCATTTTAGCACATTATTTACTTTCCATTTTTTCCAATTCTCTTATGTATATATATACCCGTGTAATCCTTGTATTAAAATATCAATAGAGAAAATCATTCTCCTCCAATCTTAACATGGTATCAGAGCAAGAAAAATAAAAAATTTTTTTTTTTCTTAACCTAGTTTTTTCTTAACTTTTTTTTTTTTGTACCTTGCCGCCGCACACCCACCGACTTCGATCCTGTCTTCTCCCGCGTCGCTCCCTTCTCTCTCTGTTTTTCTTAATTTTTTGACTTTCTTGCAACCCAGCCATCTAGTTCTTCTCTGTTCATGGCTGAAGCTCAGGTTCTCCATTGTTCTGCCATCCGTTTCCTGCAGGTCGTTTCTCCATCTCCAGAAGTTCATGCTCGAATCACCTCTTCTTCTCCGACGGTTCGTTCAGCGCTCCTACGGAATCCTAGCACTCTAAAGGCAGCCTTCCGTAGCCTCTCAGTTCTTTGTCATCTTCTCGGTTCTTCCATTTCTCTACAACCAACAGCAATGAACGATCTTGCTTCCCGACGGCCATCACCACCCAACGTCGTCTTCTCCGGCGAAGAGAAGTAGCAGCTCCCGATGACGTCTCAGCTTGTCACTTCACCTTGTCCGTCTCAGCTACCTCTCTCAGGCTCTGAGTCTCTCTTGGCTACCTCCCTCTTCTGGTGTCTTAGGCTTATAGTCTCAGGCTTTGTCTCGGCTCCCTCTCGTTTCGACGTTGTCTCGGCTCTCTCTTTTTCTGGCGTCTCCCTGCTGCAACTCTTGGCACTCTACTTCGACACTCTCTTGTCGTCTCCTGGGCAACTTCTCATCTGTGGAAACTTCCATATACCAGAGGCTTAGTTTCCTATCCTTTTGTGTCTAAACGTATTTATTTTGTTCCTTGAAAATTTTCGAAAATTTCACATATACGGATTGTTTGATTCGATTTTGATTGGTGATGATTTATTTCGTTTTCAATGGAGAAACGCTTGCAAGTTCATGGCTGGTTCGATGAATTATGTTCTAAATTTGTCGCACTTTGGGTGATTATTTGATGATTTCGTGGAATTGAGTGGTGCATCGTATTCTGGAAATTTAGTGAACTATCTGCTATTATGGAAGCATTTGTTTCTTCAATGGTTGAACATAATGTCATAGATTCTTCAACCTCTTCTGAGATTGATATCCCTGGTCTCACCAGTGAACAATGTTGTCGACTCTTGGATCCTTTATCACCCTTGAACACCAACTCTGCCAATTTTGCTGGTAACCTCGCCTCTTGTCATTCTGCTTCGTTTTCTAACACTGAATGGATTGTTGATTCAGATGCCTCTGATCACATGACTTCCAATTTATCTTCTCTTGATAATATTCAGCTTCTCAATCATCCATGCCCCATTAAGCTTCCAAATGGTGACATTGTTCCTGTAACTCATATGGGCACTATGCGATTTTCTCCTAATTTCTCTCTTTCTAATGTTCTTTATGTGCCTTCATTTAAATTTAACTTATTATTCATCAGCAAACTTACCACTGATCTCAATTGTGTTACTATATTTTTTCCCACCTTTTGTATCTTTCAGAACCTATCAACGAGGAGGCTGATTAGAACGTGTGAAGTACGTGATGGGCTTTACTACTATAAAACCCCCCTCCGCCTCAGTTTTCCACTCTCAACGTGTTTCTAACACTACTCTTTGGCATCAACTTCTCGGTCACCCTTCCATTTCATGTATGTCGAAACCTTAAATATTTCTTCTCCTCATTTGCCTTGTAATGTTTGTGTTAGAGCAAAGCACACTCGTTTACCTTTTTCCTTGAATACATATAAGAGCACATTTTGTTTTAATTAGATTTATTGTGATATATGGGGTGATTATCCTACCGCTTCACTCTCTGGTGCACATTACTTTTTAAAAATTGTGGATGACTACTCACGTGCTACATGGGTCTATCTTATGCGCATGAAATCTGATACTTGCACTTGCCTTAAAAAATTTGGCGCCATGGTCAAAAATCATTTCAATTGCACTATTAAGCATGTACGCACTGATAATGGTTGAGAATTTCTATCCGCCCCACTTCAAACTTTTTTCCATGATCAAGGCATTTTTCACGAGTGCACATGTGTGGATACACCACAACAAAATGGTGTTGCCGAGTGTAAACATCATCACCTTCTTAATGTGGCTCGGTGTTTATGTTTTCAAGCCAATCTTCCCATTTCCTTTTAGGGTGAATGCATTCTGACAACCACCTATTTAATTAATCTTACTCCTTCACCTAGCCTCAATCATAAGTCCCCTTATGAACTTCTTTTTCAGAAACCCCCTTTGTATACACACTTGCGAGTGTTTGGATGCTTGTGCTATGCCCAAACTACTCGCCAACATCGCGATAAATTTTCTCCTTGTGCTCTTCGATGTGTTTTCTTAGGTTATCCTACTCATCATAAGGCTTATTGTGTCTCTCCAACTCCCACATCTTCTCCAGTCCTTCCTCTTCCTATTCCTGATATACATCCTTCCTACACTTTACCTTCTCCACCACCCACACCTAACCTTAGCCCCTCCTCTCTCTCTCTTTCTCCCTTGGTCCCCTCCCTGACACCCCCACCCTCACCCTCTTCCCCTCCACCCCCCCACCACCCCTCCACCCACCTCTTCATAGCCCAAACGAGCTATCACACATCCCTCTCACTTAGCTGATTATATCTGCCCTACTTTACCAAAGTCCTACACGGTTTCACAAGTTTCAAGATGTCCCTCAGGTATGGTTCATTGTCTCTCCTCCTTTTTATCTTACCATCATTTCTATACTCCATATTTGGATTTTCTTTCTGTTATGTCCAACATCCCGAACCCACCTCATATTCTCAGGATGTGCTACACTCCTATTGGCGTGATGCCATGACTTTTGAAATCCAAGCCTTATAAACCAATAATACATGGGTTCTTCAACACCTTCCACCTGGTAAGAAACCAATTGGATGTAAATGGGTGTTCAAAACAAAACTCTGGGCCGATGGATCCATAGAGCGACACAAAGCCCGCTTGGTGGGCAAGTGCTACACTTAGGTAGAAGGTTTGGACTATCATGATACTTTTGCTCCTGTTGCTAAACTAGTTACTGTCAGGTGTGTTCTTGCAGTGGCGGCCGCTTGGAATTGGCATCTCCTTCAATTGGATGTCAACAACGCTTTTCTCCATGGTGGCCTCGATGAGGAGGTTTATATGATCCCCCTCAGGTTATTGCAAATAGGGGGAGACTCGTGTTTGTCGTCTTCAGAAATCCCTTTATGGCCTCAAGCAAGCTTCTCGCAATTGGTTCTCTAAATTATCTTCTGTTTTACTTACTGCGGGTTTCACCCAATCTCAAGCCGATCACTCTCTTTTCACCCACTCTCGGGGTCCGTCTTTTACTCTTATACTTGTTTATGTTGATGACATTCTCATGGTAGGCAATGATCCCTCCGCTATTAGCACTTTCAAAGTCATGCTCGCTTAGAAATTCAAAGTCAAGGATCTTGGCAAATTGAAATATTTCCTTGGCCTCGATGTTGCTCGCTCTCCCACTGGAATTTTTCTCAACCAACACAAATATGCTCTTGAAATCCTCATTGATAGTGGTCATCTAGGTGCTCGTCCTGCCCACTTTCCCATGGAACAAAATCTGAAGCTCAATCATACTGATGGTGCTCTCCTCTCCGATCCAAGCTCGTTTCGGTGACTCGTTGGACGTTTGATCTATCTCACCATCACTCGTTCCGACCTTATATTTCTAGTCAACATTCTCAGTCAATTTATGCACCAACCCAGACAACCACATTATGATGCTGCTGTACGTGTTCTTCGATACATTAAGGCATCTCCAGGTCAAGGCTTATTTTTTCATACTGCCAACACTCTTCAAGTCTTAGCTTATTTTGATTCAGATTGGGCTAGTTGTCCCCTTACTCACCGCTCTACCACTCGTTTTTTCATTCAGTTGGGCACTAGTCCACTTTCTTGGCACACTAAGAAACAAACTACCGTCTCTCGCTCCTCCGCCGAAGAGTACCGGGCACTTGCTTCCACTACCTATGAACTTACATGGCTCAAAACTCTTTTACATGATCTTGGCGTACCGCATTCTCAGCATATGCTCTTATATTGTGACAACCAAGCGGCTCTTCACATTGCCTAGAATCCTGTTTTCCATGAACGTACCAAACATATAGAAATCGATCATCATATTGTTCGTGAAAAGTTACCGGCTGGCCTCTTCTTCACTAAGCATATTCCTACCCACAGTCAGCTTTTCGATATCTTCACCAAAGCTTTGGGTCATGAACATTTCCAGACTTTATCACGCAAGTTGGGCATTTCGGATCTCCATGCTCCAACTTGAGGGGGGAGTATTGGAGATATATACACTTTCCATTTTAGCACATTATTTACTTTGCATTTTTTCCAATTCTCTTATATATATATACCCTTGTAATCCTTGTATTAAAATATCAATAGAGAAAATCATTCTTCTCCAATCTTAACAAAATTGGTGCATTTTAAGTTAAATTTACTTTTTAACTAGGCTAGCAAAATTGAACCAAATATTTCAATTTTGTTTTCTATTTTTTATTTTATATTAATTTTTTTTTTATGAAACAACTTAGGTTCTGTTTGGCCTCACTTAAATCATGAAAATAGTTTGAAATTTGTAATGGCCAAATTATCTCTTGGCATACGTTACTTTGTGAATTCAAGTTAGTATTTTTTGAAGTGCAACCAATTAGTTTAATTTTTTAGTTGAATGTTTAAATTTTATTTGTAGTTTTCTTTTTCTTTATTTTTAAAAGTATTAGTAATTTGTTGACATATTTTATCTAAAAAATAAAATTCTCAAAATGCTTCAACACCTTAATGCTTAAGCTCACTACACAAGGGTTAAAATGCCTCAGTTTTGCCTTTTAAAATATTACTTATGACAATCAAACCACTAACAACCGAATTATATCATCACCTGCAGTACCACTATGTCATTATCTAACTACTGCCCCAAAACTAGGACCACGATCATACCTTGTTGCTATACCAGTCGTTATAATCCACCACCACTAGATTGCTGATACCAGCAGGAACACCACCTTGATCACTTTATTGCTCCTGCAGCCACCTCCATCTTTTCCACTGTCACAACCTTATGTTTCAATCTACTATTTTCTTGAAATATGATGTGCTTATTTAAACAGAGGAATTATGAAATTAGCAATCCACATGAGATAAAATATTTATAAACTTTGATTTTAAAATGAGGACATAAAATACTTGTACTTTAGATTTCTCTAGAATCCTTAATGCAAACACACTAGTTGATTTTGTGGAAAGTGGGTTGACACTGTACAGTGTAACTCATAGATAAAATTTCATACTATTATGTTCAGAACATTGCTTCATGATTGCTTGAAAAATTCTCTGTAGTTCCTCACTAAAAAAAATATGCAGGCCCTTTATTTCTGTCTTCCATTTCGCGAATAGTTGTTGGAATATTATGCAAATAACAAAAATCCTGGAGATGCAGAGGAAAATCTTTTGACATGTTTAGCTAATTTGTTTACTCAGTAACTTGGTTTCATGATTTTCTGTCGTATGAATGTGCTTCTTTGGGTATTAATTTTGGTTAAGCAATATGTTGGAATTGGTGTATTCCCAAGAGGGGGGTGAATTGAAATTTTAAAACTTCTTCTTAGGTTAAACCAGATATCAGTAATACACAACCTAGGGTCTTCTAAGCATATACCAATTGCACAGATAAAATAATATGTGAAAATTAAATCATGCATAGCATTCACAATATATCAAATATAACATACATGTGCAGGAATATAAAGTGCTGGAAATTAAAAGTAGACATTCGATATGTTATCGGGGTTCGACCAATATTGCCTATGTCCCCGCTTCAGCTGGCAAGTCAAAGGATTCCAATAATGCTCACTTCATGGGTGGAGCGACACCAAATACAATACTAGGTCAAATTACCAGGACTGACTTTAACCTTTACAATCAATCCTTATGACTCACTTGAAAAATGAGCAGTTCAAAAGCTATCCCTAGTATAGGAGTTCTGTCGTGTAATATTAAGCCCAAGGGCTTGATCATCTCCTCAGGGAATGCATTTTAATCTCAAAATTTACGTTCATCCAATCGAAATTAAAAAGGTACTGAACTCGGTTCAGATTCAGGATTTTCAAAATTATTTGATTTTACTTTTAACAAATTAAATAGCACGCAAATTAAAGTCCTAAAACTGACATGTATTGAACTAAAGAATAAAAATGGGAAACCCTAACCTACTCAAGGAAACATCAAAGCACGCATTAATTAAGGATGGTAACCTAGAACATGGAATTAAAACACACAGGAATGGAAACTCAATCGGACACAAATGCATACAATAAAAATTGAACCTTTAACACGAACTTAAACCTCAATCACAATTTAAACACAACCATAAAATTCAATGAAAAAGGAACATTCAAACGATAATGGAATACGGTAAAACACGAACTTTAACAAAACCAACCCTAACTAAATCGAACGATAAATAAATAAAAGAAACTAAATTAAATTCTTCAAATATAATGGTAACATTAATTAAGAGAAACATAAACAAATAAAAATTAAACTTCACTAAAACAAATTAAAATTATTTAACACTCATTCAAACAAGTTTTTCAAAAACTCTAATAAATAACTAAATAAAAAGAAAAGAAATATTCAGTTGCAATTTTGAAAATAAAAGAAAGAAAATAAAATAAGAGAGAAGAGAGAGAGAGAGAGAGAACGGAGGAGAGTTGCAGGAGGTCTGCTGGAAGGAGGAGCAAAGGAAGAACCATTGGTGATTGCTGCTACTGGTGCTGGGTTCAACTGGTGACTGTGGCCGAGGGTGGTGCTGGAGTTGGAACTGCAGAGGTTCTGGTTGCTGTGCTCTGAGGCGTGGAAAAGCTGGTTGCAGCTGCTAGCCTCGGGTCCTCTCGGGTGCTTGAAGACTGCCAGAGTTGCAGCACGTCTGGGGAAGCTGGTGGAGTTGGCTCGGCTGGTCTGTGGGAGTAAGAGGCAGGGAGAGGCTCAGGGGTTCACGGCGGCTGTGCTGCTGCAAGAGAGAGCAGAGGGAGGCTGGTTCGTGGACTGGTGTTTGAGGATGGTGGTTTGAGGTAGAGGAGATACAATGGAGAGTTGAAATAGAGAGCTGAGAAAAGAGAAGAACAGAGGGAGAAGAGAAAGAACAATAGAGGAATTTACGAGAGGGAGCAGAGGGAGAGAAAGGTTAAGGAAGAGAGAAGGGAAAGAAGAAGGAAAAAAGAAGAAGAGAAGAAGAAGAAGAAGAAGATGATGAAGAGGGGACAATAGTGGTGCGCAGGAAAAAAAGGAGGATTTAAAGGGTAGGGGGTGGTGCCCTAGGATCCAAGACCCGGATAGGAGACCCGACCCAGCCATGCATGGCCGGGTCACATCAAACTTCATTTAATGTATATATATATATATATATATTTTTTTTTTCGTTCTCTGTTCATCGCCAATCTAAATCTTCTGGAGCTGGTTTCTCGCAAAATGCAAAACATAAAAGTTGTACATAATCCTTTCCTCTTTCTTTAGAAATTTGAATCGTCTCGATCGAAGCTCGGACGGAAAAGTTATGCATGAAATACGAACAGGTGTTGGTTTTGGTTTCCGAGATTTTTCCTGCAACAAAAAATTATCAAAACTTCATAAATAGTGCAATAAAGTTCAAGAATGATGATTTTGGCACTTTATTAAAATATTGGACAATTTTGGACATTTAATTAAAAATATGAACCGTAAAGCCTGGGTTAAGATGCCCAATTATGCAGTTTTGACGCGTAATCACCTTACGGGCTAAATTATCACCCCTTCAGGCCACACCTGGAATACAACAAATAATAAGAATTTTGTGTACAATTCAAATGCTTATATAATAAGCAAGTATGTACCGATACACACAAGAAATAACTAATGCACTCACAAATAATAGTATTTATGCTCAGGTGAGATTGGTCAAGTGATATATCAGCTCAGAACAATTTGTGTATATCAATGTATGTGTGAGTAAGACCTTTGATTCAAGATATTATAATTAACAAATAATCAAAGGACCTTGGGAATCCTAATCAAATATTCTTAACAAATATTTTTTGATATAATTGTAGAGATCCAAAAAATTTAATTAATGAAAGTAATAAAAGAAAAGAAATGAAAGAGAAAGAAAAGGAAAAGGAAAAAGGGGCATCGATAGGAGTTCGTCGATGAACCCAGAGTATTCATCGACGAATATCCTTCTAAGTCACATCGATGAAGTACACGTTTCTCGTCGACGAGAAGATACCGAGCGTTAGGAAATTTTATAGAATTTCAGGTTCGTCGATGAACCAGCCTTTTTGTCAACGAAGTGCCTTCGTGGGCTCGCCAACGAATCACTTTAACTTGTCGACGAAGCCTGGCCTATAAATAGGTTTTCCATCATTTTCTAGTGACAATTTCTCTCTCCTCTCGCTCTCTCTCTCTCTACCCTACAATTTTCCTTCTCTCTCTCTCTCTCTTCGATTTTGGGTTCGTTAAATCCCGTTTTGACGACCAGGGATCACCACAGGGTTCATGAGGAGATTCGTTACAACTTAGCTAGAGTGGATTGTTGGTTTGGAGTTCTTGGGCACCACTCCAAAATCAAGGTAAGTGAAGTATTTTAGGGTTTAATAGGCTATTTGAAGTATTCGGAACCTAGGAAGTACTAAATGAGAATTGTTCTGGGAATTGAGTTGATTAATTTGGGGAAATGTGAATTTGAGGCTTTTGAGCTCCGAACGTCGTGGAACATAGGATCTAGGGTGTTAGTGGACCTCTTAGTAAGCCAGGTAAGGGGAATAAATTATAGAAGTATTTTAGAAATTATGGATTGAATAAATATGTGAAACTGGTGATATGATATTTTAACACTATATATATATATATATATATATATATATTATGATGTGAATAATGGATGAAATTATGTGGCATATGAGTTATACTGAGAACATGTTTGAAGCTAGGTTGTGTGAACTGCATGGTAAATTATGAGAATATGAGATAAACATATATTGAAAGGTTTTTGTGCAGAAAAGAATATAAAAGAAACCCAATGATGTTTATATACTGAATTGTAATGATAAGAGATTTGTTTTATTAAGAAACAATGAAAAAGTGATATATCAAAGAGTATTTTCTGAGAAATGATGATATATATAACATATATATGTTTGCTGGAAATATGATGGAACATGATATATATGCATAGAAATGATTTCTATGATAAATGTGGTAGTATGATATAGCGATATGTTTTATATTGAGAATTGTTAAAATACGTGAAATGAGAACCTATTACGAATACTGAATTGGGAATATTGTAATGTGAATATGGAAAGGTGAATATTGCAATGTGAATACTACAATGTGAATATGGAAATGAGTATATGAAAATGTGAATGTCGGAATGTGCATACTGAAATGTGAATATTGCAATGCGAATACTGCAATGTGAATGTTGAAATGGGAATACTGGAATGTGAATTTGTAAATGTGAAAATGAGAACCTTGATGGATGGATTGTGATAGAAAGCACTGTACGGATGCTAATAGATGATAAGTGCAACCACACAGTTTTGTGGAGAGTGTGGTGTGATAGTCGAATGATCTAGTGAGAAGGGTAGTTTTGCCCCCTAGAGTCTGGACTAGGGTTAGGCACGCCATTTGTACTAAAGACGGGTATATGGATTGTTTATTTTGATATAACTAAGTAGGCCAACCGCAGTTTAGATCTAACCTTCGGGCCGCACAACCTTGATCATGGGGGGAAGCATGGCATGGAGAATATCCTTAGGGCAGCCATGAGTTATAGATGTGCATGTATTGGTTACCGAGGACACTTTTGAGCTAGATGATGAAATGGTAATGAGAAAATAAAGAGTGTGAGTTTAATAACATAAACAAGTAGGCCGAGGTAAAACTCTTTACCTGAGGGCTTACTGAGTAAGGTGAGTGCCCTAATAAGTATCAGTTGTAGCTGCACTCGAACTATTCGGACAAGGTTACAAACTATATCAGAGCAAAGGGGAGCTACATGTATGGGCGTGTAATCCCCCAATCCTTGAGAACTTTTTCTAGTAATTATGGGTTGCATTGGAATGAGTTTGAAAAATGAAATTAAAGCTTACAAAATCTTGTGTTTTATATCTATATAAGTATGAACACATATCAGTATATTTTCTCAGTTATAAGCACTTCAAATGAGTATTTTATGATATAACTAAACTCGTATTATCACACACTGTAAATAATTTATTTTGTCTTACTGGGATGTGTCACCCAAATATCTAAATATTTCAGGGAACCGTGACAAACTAGGAGATAGAGCTCTAAGATAAAGGGGAGCTGGCACCCTGAAATAAAGTGTGAGTGTTTTGAGCTAGGGATGTATGATTCCCCTAGAGTTTTTGGTTTATTTTTGGAGATGTGTTGGAAATGTATATATATGGATGGTTAGAACTTTGTTTATTTGTATTCTGGATGGTTTGTAATTATTGACTTCCGCTATTAGGGTTGTTGGCATTACAAGGCTTAAAATCTTATTATCTTGTTTTGATGCTAACAAACAAGTGGAATTTAACATATTTGTGTAAGTAATGTTATTTCAGGGCTCACATATGAGAAAGCAAGGTCAAAGTGCTCAAAAGGATAAAATGAAGCTTAAATGAGTCAAAGCATGGATTTAAAGATGATATATTAAACCTTGAAGATTATGAGGACATAAATGAGTTGTTGAAAGCCAAGGAATATTAAAGTCAAAAGAGCCAAAGAAAAGCAAAGTGATAAAGCTTAAAGAATATGGAAGCTTGAAGAAAAGATGGACTCAATGCAAGGACAAATCATGAAGATTCAAGAACCTAGAATGTTAATGTCTTAGAAGTCTCATGTAAGTGCTTTAATGTTTAAAATATCATTTGAAATATGTTTTGAAGCTTTTTCTAAGAGATTATCAAGGTTTAAAGACCTATTTAAATATATTGAATTAAGTTTTTATAAAATTCATGGGAGAGTAAAATAGTTTTAAAGAATGCTTTTTGATAAAACAGATTTTAATAAGCTCAGATGACTGAACTTTTCAGTTCAGATGATTGAAGTAGAGACTTCAGATGACTGAACTTTAAGTTTAGACATCTGAAGAATTACTTCAGACGTCTGAAGAATAAGTACGGACGTCTGAAGAATTTCCAGAACAGGCAGAGAGTTGCAGCAGCAAGTTCAGACGTCTGAACTTGCGACTTCAGACATTTGAACCTGCGACATCAGACATCTGAACCCTGACTTCAGACATTTGACCCTGTATCTAGTTCTATTTTTTTAAGGGTTTAAGGAACTTCAGACGACTGACTTGGACACTTTAGATGTGTGAACACTGTTCAACGGGCAAAAATTTAAAAACTCTTATTTTTAAATTGTAGCCGTTTGAAACCCAAACTTTCTAAATTTTTGGGAAACACTTAAAGGAAACTTTTGCAACATGGAAAGAAGTTTGAAAGCCTATAAAAACATGGTTTTGAAAATCAAAATACATCCAAGAATTGAAAATTTTGCTTGTAAAGCTGAAAGCACTCTTGTTCTTTCAAAGCTCTCATCCTCACTCATTGCAAATCTATTTTTCTGAGATATTCTGAAGTGCTAATCCTTCCACCTTTGAATTCCTATTTCTAATCCTCTTCTAAGAAGGATATTGGTGAATTCTACACTTAAGCTTCATTGCATTTCTTATTGATATTTTACATTCAAAGTATATAGTGCTGAAATTGTACTAACTTGCTCTTTGAGAGGGTATATTTGTACGCAGATCTTATCTTGTGTTTCTTATAGTTCTTTGACATTCCAAGGGTTGTTTGGATCATCGATTAAGCAAGGGGACATTGCTTAGAGAGGCGGGCTCTAGCCTATGTAAGGAGTGACCGAACGAGGGAATATCGTTTGGAGAAGGCGGGCTCTAGCCTTAACCAAGGAGTGCTGTAATCGATATTGTTCCACTCGTCAATGGAACTGAACTAGTGAATCCTTTGGTGGTTTGCCAAAGGCAAGGACGTAGGCTGGGTATAAGCCGAACCTCGTAAAAATCTCCGTCTCATTCTCTCTTTCCCTTACTCTTTATTTTCAGCATATTTAAATTACGTGGATTGTTTAATTGATAATCATATATACTACACAATATAGAAATCAAGTAAACTTGAAGTTTAATTTTGATTTGGGTTGTGGAAACTGAAAGGGAGTACGTTGGTTATACCATATCTTGCGGAAACCATATGGGAGTACGTTACTTGGTTAACAGCCCAAGGATAAATTAACTGAGAATTTAGTTAAGTTCTAAATATTGAGAAGAGTGTAGATATTGTGTTGATTGAATGTTATATTGCACATCATATTGAAGAAGTAAAACCATATATACAGGGCTTGCAATTTCATATCCAGGGCTGACAATAAAAGATATATTGTGATTGAATGGTATAAAGCTTGAGATTGATTGGATAGTGTTTGTATTCCAAAAGTGCTAAATTTTGAATGATTTCATCAATTTAATAATGCTGCAGTGAACTTATATTTGATAAATAAAGTGTGGTTGTGTTGTTGTGGAGATTGTGATCAATTGTTTGAATGTTTTATTAACTGTGTGGTTGATTAAAGAGATTAAGTTGTTGTGTGATTGGTGAAATTAAATAAACAAGTTAAAGAATTTGTTAAAAGAAATAAAGAAGTTAAGGATTCTTAAAAGAAGTTAAAAGAAAGTTTTAAAGGCCAATTCATCCCCCCTCTTGGGAAGCTATTCCTAATTTCAAGGGTTATTTATATAAATTTGACTGATTACTTGGTACCCGTTTCGGGTCGGGTTATGCTGATACGGTATCAAAGATTCTGACGTGGCCGATGTTTGAGTATCATTGATTTAATATTTATTAGAAAAAAATGATATGAAAATCGGGGAGTCATAGTATGGTATCAGAGCCTAGGTTGCTAGGTTCTGCAAACTTTAGTAAATAGTGGAATACAATACCAGAGTATAGGAATGGATCGTGGGGAGAGTAGGAGATGGGTAGATTGAGATATGAGTCAATTGTCGTTAGAGGATGAGATTGGAATTTAGGGTTTTATCTTGCGACCTGGAGGCAAGAGTTCTGTAATTGGTCGGTAATTTTCCTAGGGTGACGATCTCAGGAAAGTTATAGTAAACTATCACCGATTTTTGCTTCTGAGTTATAGGACTAAATCTTAAATTGGGATTGAGGATATTGGAGATGAATGATTGTAGAGGAATATTTTATGAGTTTTGTTTGTTGATTATATTAGTGATGTTGAGATGGTAGAGTTCTAAGACTGTTTTATATTATTTTCAGGATGGATTTTGGAAGTAGCAGTGCACAAGCAGGAGGTGATAATGCAGGGCCTTCTAGTGTAGGCGGCGGAGACCTTGATGTAGTGTTACATAGCATCGCCCAGCAGGTGATGGCAGATATGGCTAGGAGTTCAAGGGAGCGGAGTGGCACAATTGAGAAGTTCACGCATATGAGACCCCCGTCATTCTCTGGAGGAGCTGACCCACTCATAGCTGAGAATTGGGTTCAGGATGTAGAGGACATGTTGGCAGTTCTCCTATGTATAGATGAGCAGATGGTGCTGTTTGTGACCTTTAAGTTGATAGTGGAGGTAAAACGCTGATGGAGATTAACGAGGCTACTAGAGGAGTAAGACCTGACCCTGTAGTAGTGACATGGAGCCGCTTCAGAGAGATCTTTTTCGAGAGACACTTTCCCGCTACAATTAAAAGTGTGAAGGCAGCAGAGTTTTTGCACTTGACATAGAGGTAGATGATGGTACAACAGTATGCATCCAGATTTGTCGAGCTATCCCGGTTTGCCCCATATTTGGTGCTGGATGAGGTAAAGAAGGCGAGGAAGTTCGAGGAAGGCCTGATATAAAGTTTGTTTGAGCAGGTTATAGGCTTTCAAACCCAGACTTTTGCAGATATAGTGGATAGAGCTGTAGTGATTGAGAACGGCCTGTAAAGAGGCGTTGTAGCATAAAACAAAGAAAGTGGCATGTGCCTCTAGATTTTCAGGGAGGGTCCAGTCGAGGGCCTTGGAGGAGGCATGAGAAAAGATGAGGATGGCGATAGGAAGTGAGAGATTGGGTAGTGCAGGGCAGAAATAGGCCCCCTCTTTGTCCAATATGCTATAGGAGACACCCGGGAGAGTGTTGAGTCTGAGAGATAGTTTTTGATACCGATGCCATCAGCCTAGGCATATGAAGAGAGACTGCCGAGCACTGCCAGCTGTCATGTCTTTTCCTAAACAATATAGAGGAGGTCATTAGGCACCTAGAGGCAGACAATTAAGGAATACTGCCTCGGCACGAGTTTATGCACTGACACTAGGAGATGCAGAGGCGACAGGAGATGTTGTGACAGGTACTGTTTTAATACTGTCATATAAAGCTATGGTTTTGTTTGATTAAGGGGTGACTCATTTTTTTATTGCCCGGGAATCTTTTAAGTTGTGTGGCTTAGAAACTCGGCAATTGGATGTTCGTGTGTGAGTGGCCACGTCGACTAGGGCTATAGGGATATGTAAGAAGGTAGTTAGGAATTATCCAGTGCGTATTTAGAGGAGGTCTTTATCAGCTAACTTGGTGATTTAAAATATGCATGGAGTCGAGGTAATTCTAGGGATGGACTCGCTAGCTGTCCACTATGCCAGTATTGACTGCCATCAGAGAGAGATAGTGTTCAGACCTTAAGGAGGACAAGAATACAGATTTGTGGGGTTATGTGTGCGTACCCCGCCGCGGTTGTTATCCTCCATTCAGGCAAGGAGGTTGTTGTTAGAGGATTTCCAGGATTATTTGGCTTATGCAAAGGAAGCATCAGAAGGGGAGTTGAGGTTACCGGATATCCCGGTAGTGAGGGATTTTCCTGATGTTTTTCTTGAGGATTTTTCGGGACTACCTCCTGATCATGAGGTAGTGTAAGAACCCAAACCGTGATATATGGAATAAATAAATAAAAGAAGGGTAAAATAGTAAATGAGCAGGCTTCATCGACGAAGCCAGAATTCGTCGACGAGGGCCCTTCTGTTGTTCGGTGACAAAATACAGAGGCTTATTGATGAGGAGAAGTCGAGGGTTTTGGGAAATACAGAAATCTCAGGCTCGTCGATGAGGCCATCGCCTTATCGATGAACTTTCTACATTGACTCGTCGATGAAGACGCCACCTCGTCGTCGAGGTTGGCCGAGTCAAAGGTGCTATAAATATCCATTTGGGTTACTTCTTAGCTAAAAATTAAAAAATCCTCTCTTTCTCTCTAAGAACTTGAACCCCACTCTTTACCTCTAGATTTATTTGCCCCATGTTCCTAGAATTGACGATCTGACGTTACTACAAGGATTAGGGAAGGATTCTCTTCGAGATTTGTGGAATGGATCTCCGTTTTGAGCGTTTTTGGGTTTTGACCGAATATCGAGGTAAGGCTCAGTTTTTATTTCTAGTTTGGTAGATTTGTAGAGAATGGAATTGTAAGTATGTTTTGTACTGTGATTTATAGGTTTTGAGAACTCAGTTCGCTGTTTAGGAGCCATAGAGTTTGAGTTTGGATTTTTGGGGAAAGGTAAGGGGATTCTGTTTATATCGTTTAATTGCTAAACCGGACTCGATAGAACTGTGGTTCACGGTTTTGTGTGTGCTTGACTACTCATTTGGGGAAATCTAACAAGTAAAAATTACGAGATTTTCATGTTACAGTTTTGGGAAAAAAGGAGCATTGGGTTGCATCTTTGGTTTCGTTGGAAAACCGTGAATATATTGTGATATATATTGTGTTATGGAGATGGTCGTGCTTTTACTTGTTTAAACAGTATTTCTGGAAAATAATGACTTTTAGATTACTAAATGGGTGTGGATTGAATTGTTATATGAATATGTATAAGTTGCATTTTGATGAAATGAGATAGGAATGGGGCTCCGAATTGTTCCAGGCTTTGATGTGTGGCTTTTGACGAAGAGTGTGCAATACCACTAGATCGGCTGATTTTTACCAAATGGCGTGAAAATACCAGATCTGCACTGGTTCAACGTTGTGGGCTTATGCTATTCCAGATTACTAGGGCATTGACTTTTGCCGAAGGGTGTGAAATACCACCAGATAGTCCAGCTTAGGCTGAAAGGTGTAACGACACCAGATCATATTGCTTTGCATCGCTGGTAAACTGGAATTGTTTTGTGAAAATACTGGAACTGTATTGAACTGTGTATGTTTTATGTCATGATAACATTCATATGCCACACACCGATATAACCTATATCTTCCTTAATGAGAGGTGTCTCACCCCTATCGTACGTACATGTTTTCAGGTATTTCGAGTAACCAAAACTAGCGTCCTTGTGTTGGGAGCGTAGTGGTCGGTGTACTGCATGAAGTACTTGTGTAAGTACTAGGACTATATCGGGTTGTCGTTTTGGGTTTTGGTTGGCACCCGGGTTTATATTTTGTATTATGGAGCTTAGACTCCTTTTGTATGGACTCTAGTATAGTACCATGTATGTATAGAAAGAACATTTTTTACTGTGTATATGTTATGTATGTGAATGCGTATAGGGTGTACGGGAACCCTATGGGGTCGAAGCCTCATTCATATTTTTTTCATTGGTACTTTGTATGATACAAGAATAGGTTAGGTTATTAATTCACCCCTGGGTCCCATTACTGGGTTCAGGGTGTGACACCTTTGTATAAGAGCTAATCGGGTTGTTAGGTCTTGTAGACTTGGTTAGGTGTAGCTATGTTTACATACCAGAGTATAGGATGTAGGAAATGGGTAGAGTAGGTCGTGAGTTGTTTTGTTACTAGACAAGGACTTATTGGTGGTATTTTGTGCTTTTCATGGAATGACGATTTCAGTAAAATCACGGTAAACCATTGATGATTTTCGTGTCGGTGTCATAGGTCAGACCTGGACCCATGAAATGGTAGTTAACATGATTAGTGGTATATAATTGTGTTAACTGTATGTGACATAGGAGTGCTAATAGATTCCTAATGTATTTTCAGAATGGAGCTCAAGATAATAACTTGGAAAGTGGCTCCAAGGAGATTGCGAGCGATGAGTCCCCTTCTATGCCTCGAGGATTAACGAGGCAGGTTATGTGGGAATACGAGAAGACTCAGAGGTTCGAGAAGGGCCTGAGAAAGGACATCCGTAGATTAGTGGGAATGCTGCAGATCTGTGAGTTTTCAATTTTGGTGGATAAGGCCACTGTGATTAAGACCGACATCTAGAGGATGAGGTGGATTAGGAACCAAAGAAGTGGCCAGTATCTTTTGGTTCTCAGTCTGGATCTCGTTAGGGATCATAGAAGAAGAAAAATAAGAGCTCGGGTTACAGTCAGAATACCAAGCGTCAGGGTTCTCAAGTGAATCAGTTGCGTGATCGTTGTATTGGTGCCACAAATGGCATGACGGTGAATGCCAACCGTTTAGGGGAAACTGTTACAACTATGGCCAGTCAGGTTACATGGCTCAGGATTGTCACACACTAAAGAGGGGTACGCCCACTTCGAGTCAGAATCGGGGAAGTAATCAGGTATCCTGGGGAACTTATCAGACAAACACAGCTCCGGCAAGGGTATATTCACTTAGTCCGGCAGATGCTGAGCATGCGAGGAATGTGGTGATAGGTACAATGATGTTGCTTTTAAATAGAATTGTGGTTTTATTTGATTCGAGTGCAACCCATTCCTTTATATCTGCTAACTTTGTAAAACTGTGTGAGGTTGAGACCTGTGTCATGAATGAAGAATTGTTTGTAGCTACATCATCTGGGAGTGTACCGCCCTAGAGGAGGACGTTAGAAAACTACCCAGTGGTAATTCAGGGAAGACTGCTACCAGCGAATCTTGTGGTATATGACATGTCTGGGTTCGATGTCATACTGGGGATGGATTGGTTATCATCCACTTATGTTGTGATCGACTAGGGATGTCAGGGGTACCTAGCTTATGCGAGGGAATTGCCGCAGGATGAGTTGCAGCTCGAGGATATTCGAGTGGTTAACGAGTTCCCAGATATGTTTTCGGAAGACTTACCTGGTTTACCTCCGAATTATGAGGTGGAGTTTGCGATAGAATTGTTGCCTAACAAGGCACTAATCTCTAAAGCTCCGTATCAGATGACTTTAGCAGAACTTCAGGAGTTGAAGGAGCAGTTAAAGGAATTACTGGACAAGGGCTTTATCCGACCGAGTGTTGCACCCTTGGGAGCTCTAGTTTTGTCTGTGAAGAAGAAGGACTGGTCGATTCACATGTGCATTGATTACGTTGAGATCAACAAGGCAACTGTGAAGAATCATTACCTATTGCCTCGTATTGATGATCTCTTTGACCAGCTGCAGGGCATGCAAGTCTTTTCGAAGATCAACCTATGGTCAGGGTATCATCAGGTGAGGGTTCGATCTGAAGATGTTTCGAAAACTGCTTTCCGAACTAGATACAACCACTATGAGTTTTTAGTCATGCCTTTTGGGTTGACGAATGCTCCGGTAGTGTTCATGGATTTGATGAATAGGGTTTTCCATGAGTACCTGGATCAGTTTGTAGTGGTGTTTATCGATGACATTCTAGCATACTCAAGGAGTTTGGAAGAGCGTGAAAACCATCTGAGGTTGGTGCTACAGATTGTGCGGGAGAGGAAGCTGTATGCCAAGCCAAAGAAAAGTGAGTTCTAGTTGAATCAGGTCACATTTTTAGGACATGTGGTGTTTAAAGGCAGCATCTTAGTTAATCCTAACAAGATCGAAGCAGTAGTCGACTGAGTGAGATTGAAGAGTGTGGAGGAGGTTCAGAGTTTCCTAGGACTGGTGGGTTATTATTGTTGGTTCATGGAGGGATTTTCTAAATTGTCTGGACCTTTGACACGATTGACTAGGAAGAGGGTGAAATTTGATTGGACTGAGGATTGTGAGTAGTGTTTCTAGGAGGTAAAGCAACAATTGGTTACTGCTTCGGTTTTGACCATTCCTTTTGGAGATGGCAGTTTTGTGATCTATAGCGACGCATCTCTGAAGGGGTTGGGATGTGTGCTTATTCAATAGGGTAAGGTAATAGCTTATGCTTCTTGGAAACTTAAGGAATACGAGAAGAATTACCCTTCGCATGATCTGGAATTGGCTGCTGTAGTTTATGCACTGAAAATTTGGCAACACTACCTGTATAGTGTTCAATGCGAGATTTTCATTGATCACAAAAGCCTCAGGTACTTTTTCACATAGAAGGAGTTGAACATGAGGCAGCGGAGGTGGCTTGAGCTGATCAA
Organism: Malania oleifera; assembly: GCF_029873635.1. Taxonomy (NCBI): domain Eukaryota; kingdom Viridiplantae; phylum Streptophyta; class Magnoliopsida; order Santalales; family Ximeniaceae; genus Malania; species Malania oleifera. The sequence goes on along the minus strand of NC_080428.1, from coordinate 41,157,666 downwards.
GGACTACGATTGCACCATCAGTTATCACTTGGGGAAAGCTAATGTGGTGGCTGATGCATTAAGTCGGAAGTCAGAGCATGTGGCAGTATCAGCAGTGGTATCTCAGCATCATATCTGATGGGATTTGGAAAGCCTTCGTATAGAATTGGTGTTCGGTGATCATCACGCCTTCATTGCTAGTTTGGTGATCGAACCGACTTTGTTTGTGCATATTAAAGTCGTGCAGACTAGTGATGCAGAGTTAGTTAAGATTGTGGGAAAAGTGTGGTAGGGGTTGGCTGCATAATTTAACATCTCTGAGGGAGGTGTGTTGAGGTTTGGAACTAGATTGTGTAATCGAAACGACGATGAGATCAGAAGGACGATTCTGGAGAAGGCGCATCGTTCGTTGTATACGATACATCCTGCTAGTACGAAGATGTATCAAGATTTGCGTAAGACCTTCTGGTGGAGTGGTATAAAAAGGCAGATTGCTCAGTTCGTGGAGCAGTGTTTGACGTGCCAGAATGGCCGTTAAGACCATTATAGCCCTGAGCTATTATGGAATGGAAATGAGAGCATATTTCCATGGCCTTTGTGACTGAATTGCTGCCAGCACTTCACAGGCAAAATGCCATCTGGGTGATCGTGGATAGGTTGACGAAATTTGCTCACTTTTTACAGATGAAGATTAGCTATTCCTTGAGTAGGCTAGCAGACTTGTACGTGCATGAGATAGTTAGAATGCACGAGGTACCGGTGTCCATTGTGTCAGATCGAGACTCGAGGTTTACCTCTTATTTCTGGAAGAGCTTGCAGGAAGCATTGGGGACGAGGCTTACTTTCAGTACAACGTTCCACCCCCAGATTGATGGATAATAGGAGAGAATAATACAGATCTTGTAGGATATGTTACAGACATGCGTGTTAGACTTCAATGGTCGTTGGATGCAGCTTCTACCACTAGTAGAGTTCGCCTATAATAATAGCTTCCAGACTAGCATCAGGATGGCATCGTTCGAGGCTCTGTATGGTTGGAGGTGTCGATCTCCTCTGTATTGGGATAAGTTTGGTGAATGTTAGGTTTTAGGATCTGAACTCTTGCAGTAGGTGTTTGAAAAGGTGGGTTTGATCCGGGATAGGATTAGATTGGCTCAGAGTTGGCAGAAGAGTTACGCGAATGTTCGTTGGTGCGAGTAGGAATTTGAGGTGGGAGGTAAGGTATTTCTGAGGATCGCTTCGATGAAAGGGGTGATGAGAATCGGGAAGAAGGGCAAGTTGGATCCGATAGCCTACAGGATTGCATTACCCCCAGCACTCTAGAGGATCCACGATGTGTTTCACCTATTCATGTTGAGGAGGTATGTGTCGGATCCATCGCATGTTATTAGTTATGAGAACTTGAAAATTGAGGATACTTTAGCGTACGAGGAGGTACCCATTTAGATTCTGGACCATAAAGTTCAAAAGCTACGTACCAAGGATATACCGTTAGTAAAGGTATTGTTGCAGAATCACGAGGTTGAGGAAGCTCCTTGGGAATTGGAAGTGAAGATACACCGAAAGTATCCACAGTTGTTCTGAGTTGTGATTTTGATAGTAGAATCAGTGAGTATGTGTGTGTGTTACCCTACTATTGTGTTGGGATAGGTGGTTAGTCGTTGGGAGTGTGTTATTGTGAACTCTTAAGACAGTTTATGTGTATGTAACCACGTTATTCCTCTGCCATAAGTGAGGGTATATATGAATTGTGATGGGGTTGCGTTGTAGTAGTTGCCGGTTTTTTCTAGAGTCGACTGTGTGTGTTTGGTTGTGTGAATGAGTTCGTGAATAAGAGAGTACAAATTTTGAGGAATAAATTTTTGTAAGGAGGGGAGGTTGTAAGAACCTGAACCGTGATATATGGAATAAATAAATAGGGGAAGGGTAAAAAGGTAATTGAGCAGGCTTCGTCAACGAAGCCAAAATTCATCGACAAGGGCCCTTCTGTTGTTCAGCAACGAAATGCAGAGGCTCATCAACGAGAAGAAGCCGAGGGTTTCAGGAAATTCAAAAATCTTGGGCTCGTCGATGAGGCCATCGCTTCGTTGATGAACTATCTACATTGACTTGTCGACGAAGACGCTGCCTCGTTAATGAGGATGGCCAAGTTAAAGGTGCTATAAACATCCATTTGGTTTGCTTCTTAGTTAAGAAGTAAAAAAATTTCTCTCTCTCTCTCTAAGAACTCGAACCCCACTCTTTCTCTCTAGATTTCTTCTCCACATGTTGTTAGAATCGACGATCTGACGTTACTATGAGGATTAGGGAAGGATTCTCTTTGAGATTTGTGGAACGGATCTCCGTTTCGAGTGTTTTCAGGTTTTGACCCAAAATTAAGGTAAGACTCAGTTTTTATTTCTATATTGGTAGATATGTAAAGAATGGAATTGTAAGTATGTTTTCTATTGTGATTTATAGGTTTTGAGAACTCGGTTCACTCTTTAGGAGCCATAGAGTTTGGGTTTGAATTTTTGGGGAGAGGTAAGGGGATTCTGTTTATATCTGTTAATTGATAAATCAGTCTCGGTAGAACTGTGGTTCATGGTCCTATGTGTGTTTTGACTACTCATTTGGGGAAATCTAATGGGTGGAAATTACAAGATTTTCATGTTACAGTTTTACGAAAAAGGGGACATTGGGTTGCATCTCTGGTTTCGTTGGAAAATCATGAATATATTGTGATATATATATATATATATATATTGTGTGATGGAGATAGCCGTGCTTTGACTTGTTTAAACTGTATTTTTGGAAAATCATGACTTTTAGATTACCAAGTGGGTGTGGGTTGAGTTGTTATATGAACATGCATAAGTTGTGTTTTGATGAAACGAGATAGGAACAGGGTTCTGAATTGTTCGAAGCTTTGATGTTTGAATTTTGCCGAAGAGTGCGCAATACCAATAAATCGGCTAATTTTTACCGAAGAGTGTGAAAACATGAGATCTGCCCCGGTTCAACACTGTGGGCTTATGCTATGCCAGGTTACTGGGGCACTAACTTTTGCCGAAGGGTGTGAAATACCACCAGACAGTCCGTCTTAGGCCAAAAGGTGTGACGACACTAGATCATATTGCTTTGTATCGTTGGTATACAAATGTGTTTTGTGAAAATGCTGGAACTGTATTGAACTATGTATGTTTTATGTCATGATAACATTTATATGCCACACACCGATATAACATGTATCTTCCTCACTAAGAGATGTCTCACCCCTATCATACGTACATGTTTTCATGTCCTTCAAGTAACCGAAACTAGCGTCCTTGTGTTGGGAGCATAGTGGTCGGTGTACTGCGTGAAGTACTTGTGTAAGTACTAAGACTATATTGGGTTGTCGTTTTGGGTTTTGGTTGGTACTCGGGTTTATGTTTTGTATTATGGGGCTTAGACTCCTTTTGTATAGAATTTGGTATGGTACCATGTATGTATAGAAAGAACATTTTTCGCTGTGTATATGTCATGTATGTGAATGCATATAGGGTGTACGGGAACCCCACGGGGTCGGACCCTCATTCATATTTGTATCATTGGTACTTTGTATGATACAGGGACAGGTTAGGTTATTAATTCACCCCTAGGTCCCATTACCGGGTTCGGGGCGTGACAGGTAGAGTTAACTATTGATCTAATTCCAGGGACAATGCCAATTTTGAAAGTACCGTACAGAATGGCACCGACAGGATTGAAAGAATTGAAGGAATAGTTGCAGGAACTGTTAGATAAGGGGTTTATTCGACCCAACATGTCGCCTTGGGAAGCGCCAGTTTTGTTTGTGAAAAAGAAGGACGGGTCGATGAGAATGTGCATCGACTATAAGGAAATAAATAAAGTGACTATCAAGAATAAATACTCGCTTCCCCATATCGATGATTTGTTTGACATGTTACAGGGGACACAGAATCTCTCGAAGATAGATCTAAGGTCTGGGTACCATCAGGTGAAGGTAAGGGTGGAAGATGTTCCGAACACAGCACTCAAGACTTGATATGGCCATTATGAATTTCTGGTTCTGCCATTTAGATTGAAAAATGCTTCTGTAGTGTTTATGGATTTGATGAACAAGGTCTTCGACTAGTATTTAGATCAGTTTGTGGTAGTATTCGTTGATGACATACTGGTGTATTCAAAGAGCCCAGAGGAGCACGAGGAACACTTGAGGACAATGCTTCAGGTGCTGAGGGAAAGAAGACTGTATGTGAAATTCCAGAAGTGTGACTACTGACTGAAGCATGTTACCTCTCTTGGACACGTGGTATCCAAGGGTGGTATTTCAGTAGATTTGAGCAAGATTGAGGTGGTAGTAGACTGGGTACGATCGAAGAATTTGCAGGAGATAAGAAGCTTCTTGGGATTGATTGGGTACTGCCGTAGATTTTTGTATGGCTTTTCTAAATTGTTGTGTCCTTTAACTAGATTGACCAGGAAATGTGTGAAGCTTGAGTGGACCGACAAATGTGAATGGAGCTTTCAAGAGTTAAAGTAGTGGCTCATCACTCCACCAGTGTTGATGATTTTTTTTTAAGAAGATGGTTTCGTAATTTACAGTGATGCGTCACATAAAAGGCTTGGATGTGTTCTGATGCAGCAGGGAAGGTGGTAGCATATGCCTCTTGATAGTTGAAAGAATATGAGAAGAATTACCCTACGTATGATTTGGAGTTGGCAGCGGTGCTTTACGCATTGAAAATTTGGAGACATTATCTATACGGGGGTAGGTGTGAGATTTTCACTCATGATAAGAGTTTGAAGTATTTCTTCACACAAAAAGAATTAAAGATGAGGTAAAGGAGATGGCTGGACCTGATAAAAGATTACAACTGCATCATCTGTTTCCACCTAAGAGAAGCTAATGTGGTGGATAATGCTTTGAGCCAGAAATCAGTAGGTTCATCAATATCTACAGTGATGATACAGCATCCGATTCAAATGGACTTGGAAAGGTTCATTGTTGAACTTGTAGAGGGCGATCATTAGAAATTTATTGCCAATTTGGTATTACAGCCGACGATATAAGAAAGAATTAAAGTGGCTTAAAGGAGTGATGCAGAGTTAGTAGAGCTTATAGATAAAGTATAGGATGGCCAGGAGGCAAATTTCAATATGTAAGATGATGGAGCCTTGAGGTTTTATACCAGGCTATGTGTACCTACTGACCCTGATTAAGAAAGTTATTTTGGAGAAAGCGCACCGATTCCTGTATACTGTATACTCGGGTAGCACTAAAATGTATAGGGATCTTTGGGAGTCTTTTTGGTGGAGCAATATGAAAAAAAAGATCGCTGTGTTTGTAGAGTAGTGTTTGACATGCCAGCAAGTGAAAGCTGAGCATCAGAGACCAGCGGGATTATTGTAGCCACTCCATATCCCTAAGTGGAAATGGGAACATATAGCAATGAATTTTGCCACAGGATTACCGCCGACACTACATAGAAAGGACACCATTTGGGTAGTCGTAGATTGACTTACAAATATTGCCCATTTGGTGCCCATCAGAATTAACTACTCCATGGGCAAACTAGCGGATTTGTATATTTAGGAGATAGTTAGACTGCATGGTGTGCGAGTGTCCATAGTATCGAACCGAGACCCACGGTTTACATCTCAGTTTCGGAGGAGTTTACAAGGAGCCATGGGTTCTCAGTTAATGTTCAGCACAACATTTCATCCTCAGACAGACGGCCAAAAGTAGAGAACGATACAAATATTGGAAAATATGCTACGAGCATGTGTGTTGGATTTCGGAGGCAGTTAGATACAGTTCATGCCACTGGTCGAGTTTACTTATAATAATAGCTATTGAACTAGCATTTGGATGACACCATATGAAGTGTTATACGATAGGAGGTGCCAATCCCCGTTGTATTGGGAAGAGAATAGGGAAAGACATTTTTTGGTGCCAGAGCTTATATAATAGACTCAAGGTAAAGTCAGACTTATCAGAGATAGGATTAGAACAGCACAGAGCCGACAGAAGAGCTATGTAGATACTTTCCAGAAAGAGTTAGAGTTTGGCGCAGGGGATCATGTATTTCTGAAAGTAGCACCAATGAAAGGAGTTATGAGATTTGGGAGTAAGGGTAAACTTTGCCCTAGGTATATTGGATCGTTCGAAATTCTTGAAAGAGTGGGTCCAGTTGCGTACAGGTTGGCGTTACCACTAGTTTTGTCTATAATCCACAACGTATTTCATATCTCCATGTTAAGGAAATAGGTCCCAGATCCCTCCCATGTGATCATATTGACCTTTTAAGTCCGATCCCTCGTTTTGATTATGACAAACTACACATTGTAAATGCATTTATGTTTTAAATTTGGTCTGTAATAATATATATCAGTCTGTAATAATCTCTGTGTGTCATGCATGTAGGTAATTGTAAGCTTAACAAGACCGTAGTTTAACCATAGGGGACCAAAGGACCTTAGGGCACCCTTCGGTTGACCAATGTCGAATTTTTGGGACTATCTCAAAACGGCCTTAGAAAAGACCTTAGGTCCCTACACATATCCATGACACAGTCCCCATTCATATTCATAATCAGGGGATCAACTTGAAATGAAATTGAATATAATTGGCATATCGGGCGACTGAACCCCAGGTGTTCAAAATTCCTCAAGCGTCCAAACAGCTAAAAAGTCAGTGGCTTGACCTGGCTTCGAGCGACCGAACCATAAGTGAACCTACCATCCACGGGGGATGGAACAAGTGCCACAACACTTTTCACCAACCCGAGCACCCAAACCTTCACATTCAAAAAGGGCCTCAGGTGACCGAACTTAGCTTCGGGCACCTGAACCACAGAAATAATGTTTTTGACTTTTGTTTAGCTTACAGAACCTAGACTCGGGGTGCCGAACCTTCAAAATGCCTTTTTAGAGCTGAGTCTATTCGGGCGACCGAACCATAGTTTAGCCACCTGAATCATGTCGGGTTACTTAATAATTTATTGCGATTAAAAGAGTTAAACATGGTGAATTTTTCTAAATTGTTTTAAAACAAACCTAATAATGCCCTACATGTCCTAAACGATCATAATTAGGGCTTGGTCTATATATATGAGCTCATTTGTGAAGATTAGTAATGGATTAGAAAAAATCATTAGGAAAATTCCCCTCTATTTTTGAAACCTTATTTTGCCCAAATACTCTCATTTCTTCATTCCCTTAATACATTTTAGTATTTTGAGAGTATATTAATTGTGCTAGTGATTGTTAAATATTACTAATACTCACATTGCCTTGATTGTTTATTGATATTGATTTTTGGAGAGTTTAGTTAAGTTTATCCCACACATTTGAACATTATAAATATTGTATTGGGATAAACTAACAAGCTTAAGGATCTTTGCATTTTCATTGCAAGATTCCTATAGCTTTGATTTTGTTGTGCAAAATATTTTTCTACAAGCTATAATATTTTCAAACTACTCTTGCTCATTTCATTGAAGGAAAATATTTTGTGTTAGTTTGAATATTTGATTAGCATCTTTGAAACCTTGATTCATTATTGAGATTTGATATGATTTGTTTCAAAGATATAGCTTGTTTAGAACACTCTTGAACATTATAGTGATCACATCTTATTGAGTGTTGTTTGCACAAATGGAGTAGAGGAAGGTTTGGTAACTATTAAGTCTATCTCTCCGTACATGCAGATCATTTTATTTTCAACCACAAATTTTACCCTTTGATGCAGAGAGGACAGAATTGCCCTAGTGTTATGGATTCACAGCCTCCCTAGAAGACAACTATAAGAGGACGTGATGGCCATAACCTGGAATGTGATGTTGAAGGTTATTGGACCTATCTGTATAGGGATCTCGATGGATCCTACAGATTCTTTTCGGGTCCCATTAAAAGCCCGTATGACCAGATTATTTTGTCTCATGTATGAAAGGTTAATGGGTAACTTCTATAGAGTGGTCATCGACATGACATTAAGGGATGACCCATTGTCTATTAACACTCTTGCGATCATGTGGTCTTCGCATTTTGTGGAGATGTGTAATGCCCTATTGTGAGCTCTGCCCTTTGGCGAAATCTCTTCATTAGAAAAAGTAAAATTATTCATCGTGAGACTCCCAATTTCATGGTTAAAATTGTCAATGCTGATGTTCTAGGGAATGTAAGCTTGATTAAGGACTTTGAGCAAGGTATCCCGATGAGTTTCTGATTTCAAAAAAAGAGATAATACTGACACTGATAAGACCCTGAACTGCATGATTTTAGGCCCTCATTTACCTTTATTTATCATCACTTTATTATTTATTTACCCATTGTTATCATTGTTCGGAGCTATACAAGGTTTGTTGGTACTTTTAGGAAAAACCAAGGAGTTAAGCATATGAGAGGCTAAAGAAGTACTTGGAGTACACAAAGCTCGAAGTTTGATATTCAACCAAGCTACTGAGCCTTAGATCATCAAAGAAGAGGAAGTCTTTGTTCAACTAAAAGATGCAACCAACAAAAATAGGGGCGACCTAGTCTTCCATTACAGACTCTGAAGTTCAGACTGAGATTAAAATGCTACAAGGATCGACCATGCAACCCTCAAGGGCAACTAAGGCAAGATGCTGATTTCTCTTGAGCCCAGAAATACCAAGAGCATTGACCAAGTGGTCGACCAAGAGACCTTGAGGGGCAACTACGTCGAGTTCCTGAGATTTTCTAAAGATCAAGATCCTGTAAGTCTCGACCATCAGCCCAACCAGCAAGGCCTTGACGTGCACTTAAGATTTGAATTCCTGATTTCTCGAGAGTCTCAACCAGGGGGCGTATAGGGGAAACATGGGAGTGACTTGGTTGACAGCGATGATCATCTACACTAGATTTGTTGCAAACTTTCCTAAACTGAAAACCAACCATTGTAAACCCTAGAGCCTATAAGTATTTGTTACAAACATTAGCTTTGGGTTCCTTTTTGGCTTCTCTTAGATTAGTGAGAGACCTAAGACATCATTGAGAGCCAAGTTAGAGTTGGAGTAGATTAAATTTCAGTTCCTGTTTCGGTTTATGCATGAAGTGTTCGACGACTTGTGACAACTGGCGACTTTTATGTATTCTCTGTGTATATTATATGATCATTCTCGTGTACCTTCTGGTGTTAGTGATAGACGTTTTGAATACTAAAAGGATGATCTTTTTACTTGATTTCTCTTTATCGCTTTCCTTTACTTGCTTTACTTTACTACTTTCGATTTATTGCTTTGATGTTTGATGGAAGGTTGCAGTAAGGAATAACACTACTGTGGTTTCAGTTAGGTAGAAGTAGTTGGCTATGGATACGTGGAGGTGTTTGTGTGATTGTTGAGATAGGGTATACTCCAGTTCCCGACCATGTTTTGGACAATTAGTGCACCTTTGGTATATTGTGCCCTCAAATGAACCTCTCTCACTTTGGCCTGAGAGGCTCAGGTTAGTACTCTTATGTATACCTGGTTGAATGTAGTCAAAGGGAGGAAGTCCAATGTCTAGTTCATATCTTAGCACTGCTTTGTAGGAGTAGGGTACTTTAGACTTAATCGCTTTTCAGTAGTTGTTAGTAAAACACCCATTCAAAAAAATCATCTTTTTTCACTTTCTTTTACATGAAGTATTAATAAACTAATTGAGAAAAGGCTAACAACTGCACGGTTTAGTCCCTACGGATCAACATCTGACTTCTTCACTTTCTATTGAACTTGGGATATTTAGGTGGCATAAATAATATTTTTGATAATTAAGGACCAAAGCCTTGGCGAGCCTACCAAATTTTGGTGCCGTTACCGAGGACTAGGGTACGATTGTTAGCCAATTTCTCTTTTAGGATATTGTTACTTTGTCTGTATATATTTTTGTTTTGTTTTTATTTTCTCAGTTACATATTGAATTTTGAATCTTTGTTCTTAAAGTGTGTATGTTTGGTCTGCGTTCCTTGGAACCCATGATAGTTCCCATGGATCCCGAGATTGAAAAATACTGTAGGTCTCTTAGGAAAGCTATCTCCAATCCAGAGAAAGTTGAGTCATCCGAACTTAAAGCTATAGCCGAAAACAACCCACCAGTTCCCTCTAAAGCATATCTTGGAACACCAAGATCCCTGCCTACCTATTGTAGGAGAGCAACCCCTTTGGCCTCTTAGGGACTACTTTGTGCCTAATGCATAAACCTCACCGTCTTGCATATGGTTTTTGGATGTACAGGCGGCACAATTTGAGATAAAAACTTCCATTATCTTGATGCTGCCCACTTTTCATGGGAATTCCATTGATAATCTTTATTATCATCTGGATGAGTTCTTGGAAATTTGTTCCACCATCCAAATACCTAATTTTAGTGATGATGCTCTCCATCTTAGGGTATTTCTGTTCTTTATGAAGGATAAAGCCAAATATTGGCTGATGCCCTTAGAACTGAAATCGGTGGCCAACTGGGCAACCATGCAGCATGAATTCCTCAAGAAGTACTTACTAATTGTGAAGACTAACTAGCTTCGGAGAGCCATCACGAGTTTTTTACAAATGGACGGAGAACTTCTTTTTAAGACTTGGGAGTTCTTTAGGAATCTACTCTAAAAATGTCTACATCATCAGGTCCTCAAGTGGCAATTAGTGCAAACCTTTTATAAAGGGTTAGCTGAAAGAGATAGGTAGATGATTGATGCATCGTGCAAAGGTACCTTCCTCACAAAGCACGAGGATGAGGCCTGGGTTCTCTTTGAGAACCTAGTTGAGAATTCTTAACAACACATGGATGTTGCTCGTAGACCCCCCAACCTTTCAACTTCCAAACCTAAGGGAGTTTATAAGTTGACATCGACCTATGACCTAGGACCCACTTTGAACAACATATCTAGAAACTTAGATAGGTGCTTGAGGTAGCAATAACAACCACAAGCATGTGTATAAGTGTGTGCAATCTATTCCGATCCTTCTCACTCGTATTACAATTGCCCACATGCGCCATCCTAGACTGAGCTTGTACAAGAAGAGGTTAACTCCACCCATAATCGGTACGATAGACCATCAAATGACCCCTATTCTAATACATACAACCTCCGATGGAGACAACATCCTAACTTCTTCTGCAGGCAACAAGCTCCATGTTTTCACTCTCAAATACCTTCACAAGCCCTAGATGCCCAACCTCCTCACCCTTACAATAATTCTCAAAGTCGTCCTACATCTGCCCATAGACCTTCATCGTTTCAGCATCCACCTGCTCCTCAACCCAAATACGACTCTTTCTAGGAGATGGTGTTGAAAGCCCTAAAGGACATTGAGGCTGACCACCAAATAGGTAGACAACCCCTTCACTCTTACTCCCAATCTATCATGAAACTAGAAGCCACTATGAGGCAATTAGCCATCACCTTGAGTCGGAGGGATGGAGATAACTTGCTGAGTCAACCCTTAGTGAACCATGAGGGACAATATAGGGTGGAATGCGAACTGGAAGATTGACCAAGAGCGTCGAGCCGCTGGCTATCAAGTTGCGGATGGTGGAAATGGAGAACCAAGAGTTAAAACAACATGTGTCCAACTGGGGAGTGGAGAACCAAGAGTTAAAACAACAGGTGTCTACTTGGGGAGCGTAGCTGGAAGCCATAAATAATTGGAAAGCGGATATGGAACAATTGTTGTGCCAAACTTGACGAGATGATGCAGATGGCTCCTTCTCTCATTAGAATGCATGTAAAAGGTAATAACCCTTTTCGAAACTAGCGGTAAGGTAGGGTCCTAGGGAAATATGATGTCTCCATGCCAGGGTCCAAAAGTTGGACCTTTGACAACTACTAGTATTGCAAATATTTGCACACTCCAATCTTCTGCACAAATTCATTCAACATTAAACTCTTTCCTAAATATAACAATGGAGAAGATTAAAACTTAGTTCATTTTAAGCACTTAGGCACTCAATTTGGGCATACGAGGTCCAAACCAAGTAGGGTCAGCCTTGACACGTCCGTGATATTGAGCTTGACGTGCTGGACCCGACGGTGCCGAAAACCTCTTCCTCAATTGAAAATTAAGAGCTCATAGGCGAACTTAGTAAACTTAGTTGATTTGAATCACCTAAGTATCCAATTTAGACATACGATGTCCAAATTGAGTGGGGTTAGTATTAACACATCTATCACATTAAGATGGATGTGCCAGAGCTAACAGTATCAAAAAACTTCTCTCCGGTTGAAAATGATGCACTTAGAGGAGAACTTAGTAAACTTAGTTCATTTTAAGCACCCAGGTGTTCAATTCGAGCATACGAGGTCCAAACTGAGTGGGGCCAGACGTGGAAGAGTTAAGGATGCATAAAAAAGTCCTTATTAGGATCTTTTTTCCCACTTAGAAGAAAAGTTAGAAAACAAACTGCTGGCCTAACAAAGCGTAATCTCTTTTTGATAATAACAAATCAACATTACTTAACATTTTTGTTTAAGTTAAGTTTCAGGGTTCAAGTGTTTTTAGAAAATCAAGTGAGTATGCTTGAAGAGCTTAAATGAAGTTTACACTTAAATTTATAAACCATGATGGATATAAAGCATATTGAAGAATTGGTTAAAGCTTGGACAAAGCATTGAAGCTATAGGACACGAAGACTTAGGAACTTAGATAGTTTGTATCTTGTTAAAGTCTCATGTAAGTACTTCGATGACTCAATATTGAAGATTAAAGCTCTTAAGAATTATTATGGACTTAGATACCTGACCCAGTATTGACTTTCATAATGCACTATTTTTGAAAGAGCTTAAGCGACTGACTCTATGGCCTTGTCAAGTGATGTTGATGTTTTAAACCATTAACAACGTGGAACTTGTTTCTAAATTTTAATGATTTGGTTTCCAAACTCACAGAAAACTTAGGGGAAATGGTCTAAAATCTTTCTACCCTATATAAAGGTATTATTCTCGCAAATTAGGTTAATTCAAAACACACATATAAATTCAAAATTGGAGTTATACTACTGAAATAATTTTTGAAAGGGTTGTTGTATTGTTCTTGTTGAAACCTCACAAAAATCTGATTTGTTCTTCTAAAATCCAAGCCCTATGATCAAATTACTAGTGATATAATCTTGAGCTTCATCTCTTTATTGATTTTATTGAAATATATTGTGATTCTAATGTGTACAAATGTGCTATTTTGAGGAGTTTTTCTATTGTACAAACAATCTTGTTTTGTTATTGACAATTCAAGGCTTTGAATCGTTGCCTAGAGAGAGGGTTGTTCTTGTTAGAGAGGCAGCTACACCTTGAACGGAAAGAGGAGTACTTCACCAAGTAATGAAATGGAAAGGAAAATCCTCAAAGCGGGTTGCTTGAGGCAAGGAAGTAGGCTAATGGCCAAACCTTGTAAAAATCTTGGTGTCAGATCTTCTTCTTGATGTGAATGGTGTATTCCCTGGAGGGGGGGGGGGGGTTGAATTTGGTATTTTAAAATTCCTATGTCAAATTAAAATCTCAACCAATATTTCACAACAAAGGGTATGTCTAATTAAACACAACGCAAGAAGATATACGAGTGTGCAATAAAATAAACTTGTACGACAGTTTCAGTATATTTTCAATCAATTCACAAATCCATTTTCAAGCACACATGCTATCAACGAGTAATTATAAAAATGCATGTACAAAAATGTAAAGAGCGTAGAGAGAGAATAACATTGAATTTGTTATCGTGGTTCGGACAATTTTGCCTATGTCTCCACCTCAAGCCAACCCACTTGAGGATTCCACTATATGCTCACTTAACCGGGCTAAGTCTCCCCAGTTCAATTACAGGGTTGAGCCATAACCAATTCTCCTTACGAGGTCGAGTCTCCTCAGTTCACTTATCGGGCGGAACCAAACCAGCTCTCCTTAGAAGGCGGAGTCTCCTCAGCTCACCTAATTGGGCTAGAGCCAAATCGATACAACTTACAAGATGGTGTATTCCTATTTAGGACACGCCTGAAATACAAAGATAATAAAATGATTTTTGTACAAATAAAATGCTTCTCCAATAAGCAGATGTATACAACAATAAACGAAATGCACTCTAGCATGATGGGAGTTTAAGATTAGTAGAAATGTATAATGCCCACAATATAGAGTATTTAATCTAACTTCAAGTTGCAATAACTTTGCAAAGGAAGGAGATGAACTCAATGCTCTCTTTCTAAGAAGATTTTACTAAGAAATATGAGAAAGAGAATGAGTGAAAGCTTGTGTATGTGGGAAGTATAAGAACAATAGCACAAAATATTTTCTGAGAATTTCTAAGCTAATCCACCCCTAATCATGCTTTAGAATGGGCTATACATAGAGCACTAAAAAATATGACCATTTGGGAACACACTCGTCATTTTAGAAATGTTTAAACAAAAAAAATTAAGCATGTTTAGTGCTGAAAATATTGGGCAAAGTGAGAGGGTTGGTGGTAGGCCAAGGCTTGGGGTCCTTAAATACCAAAGATAAAATTTATACTACCTAACAATCCCAAGTTCAACAGTGAAAAGTAAGGTGTACTCCCAAAAAGGGGGGGGGGGGGTGAATTGGGATTTAAATATTTCTTTGGAAACTGTAATCTAGTATAACCCTTTTAAGTTAATTACAATCACAACTCAATTTAACTTGATATTGATATAATTATTATCAACCACCTTATTTATATTACCTAACAATTAATATGATGTTATCAAGTCAATATATTTGAAAGTCACTCAAGATCTCAACAAACTAGCTTTAATAAAGTAATTTACTTGACAAGAGTAAACTCAACAACTCCACAAGTACAACCAACTATCCTTTGTATGATTAGATAATGCCCTAATCAAATTTAATCTTGTATGGATGAAAAATATTAGTTTGTCAAAATTGCTTTTAGCTGTGATATTCAAAATCAGAGAATTACTTCTTGAATATGTCAATTCAATCAACAAGATAAGCTTGATTTTACAATATGAAACAAATCAGAAATTTCAGAAAGCTTTTAAATCTGTTTTCCGCAAAGATCAATCAATGTACTCCCTTTTTGGTTTCCTCAAGGATTAATCAACGTACTCCCATTACAATTCCCAATCACAAGTTAATTTTCTCAAATTAAACATTCATCCATACAATTTATATATGTTCAGGAAATTAAAGAGATTTAGGGAAAGGGAGGGACATCGGTATTTTTATGAGGTTCGGCTATACCCGCCTACATCCTCATCTTAGGCAACATACCTAAGGATTCCACTATACCACTCCTTTATGGGCAAAGCAAATATTTACAACACTCCTTCGATAAAATAGAACACTCTTCTCCAAGCGATACCCAGCACTCGGTACACCCCTTCAACTAGGGTGGAGCCACCTCTCAAAACGATACCCCATGCTCAGCATAATGATTCAACAATCTTGAACCATCATGAAAATTAAGAAACAAATTTGGGTACTAAGGCACTCTCAATAAGAGCATATTAGTAAAATTGAAAACAATATACTTCAATAAAATAACAACATTGAAAGATGAAGCTCCAGTGTATATCATCGGTTTCTTTCTTAGATAGAAAGATTCAGAATTTGTGCACAAAGATTGGTGAGAAAATATCAGCAGGACTCAGTAGAAAACTTCAGCAAGTATGTGAGAAAGAGAGCTTTTGAAGATCGCAAGCAATAAGGCTTGATTGCTGATTTTAATTCTTGGTTTTTTTTAATCCTTTGTCTTGGGGGGGGGGGCATTTATAAAGTTTAGAACGTGTATTTTGTGTTCCCTAAGTGACTTTGAGTGTTTCCCAAGTTTTCATAATGTTTAGACTTCAAAAACTCAATTTTGGAAACTTCTTGCTCCTTTTAAAAATCTAAATTTCGAAGGGTTGGTCGACTGGACTTAAGGGGTCAGTTGCCTGGAGTTTAAATTTTAGCATATTTTTGAAGTCAATAGATGCTCAGTAGACCAAGCTTTGATGGGTTAGTAGCCTAGATAGGTTTTGTCTCTTGTTCAGTCACCTGAACAGTTATGGTCAGTCGCTTGACAACTTCGACAACCCTTCAGTATTTTTGTCATAACATTTCCTATACAACTCCAAATTAGATGTTCTTATTATTCACAGAATGCTAAGAAAAAATACTACAACTTTCATGTTGATCATTGGTGAAGATAAAAATCCGTTCATAGATAAAATTTCTCATCAATGCGGATAAAGAGAAAAGATCTAAATTTGGAAAATCCCGTTTTAGTGCTTTTCATTCCAAAAATAATTTTAGCCCTTTTGAAATAAATTTTGACCTTATAATTTACAAGTATTTTCAATGGTATCTAGGTCCAATAAATTAACCTAAGAGCTTCATGCATCCATATTGAAATTGTTTGAAGTACTTACATAAAGACTTCTTAAGACTTTGACATTCTAAGCACTTAAGTCTTCATGCTTGTCTTTCTTTGAGCCCATCTTGTCTTCAAGCTTCAATATACTTTAAGCTTCATCATATTTTATATCTTTGAATCCAAGCTTTTCTTTCTTCAATTTTCTTTTGTTTCATTATGGGCCAAGCATAATCTTCATGTGAGCTTCTTTACAAACACTTAAGCTTGATCCTTTAGAGACTTGATATGTTATAAAAACTTTTGAGATTGATCTCTTTTTATGAAAACTTTTGAGTCCTGAAACATATCTTAGCAAAACATGCTAAGATCCTTTGCTTTATTAAAAATCAAAACAAGATTCGAAAGCATTGTTAGGCCAACAATCTCTCCCTTTTTGATGATGACAATGAAGGAGCAAAAAATTGAGTCAGCCTTAATAAGGCTCCCCCTTACAATAAACATCTTAAAAATACTTGTAATATCAAGTGCAATTTCATATTAATTTCAATATCATGCTTATATGTCAAGATCAATTATAATGCTCATATATATCATCATATATCACCATTTTCTATATCAAGATCAATTTCAATATCATGCTCAAATTTTCAATTTATAGTGAGCCAATATACAAGCTTAGGTATTCAATCTCATGCTAGCCATTATATATGCTTAGGTATGCAATCTCATGATCAATTTTTGCTCAAAAATTCTCCCCCTTTTGACATCAATCAAAAAGAGTACGATACTAAGAAAAACATATAAATAAATACTAAGGCAACGAGCAACCATAAGCAAAAGTATACATCCAATGAAGGCACATAGCAAAAACTTTGCATTCATCATACATAAAAAGATAGACAATAAGTTCCAAAATAGCATGAAAAAATACAAACGATTATATATCAAAATTTTCAATGATCTCCATAAATCATGATTTCATAGCTTAACAAATCTAACTCCCCCTAAATGAAATTTATTTAATGTTCAATAGATTTAGAATTTCATTCATGAAGTATAAACTATGCATCCATGAAGTATGAGTGTAAATATCATGTGAAGCTTTGTTTTTAATTTTATCATGTCATGCTCATACTTAGTTTGCTAATAATCAGATTTGCTAAATTTTTTTTTTTTTTTTATATCAACAAAAGTTAAACTGAAATAAATAATATGCAAAGGTGCTAAGGACCAAAAAAAAAGAAAAAGAAATTGCATTTAGATTGTAATAACAAAGTCCATAATCCAGTATATATTTTGTTGACCTTTTGAGTGTAATCCCTATTTTAATGCTGACAAAGCACTAGTTTCTTATGTGTGCTTTTAAGTGCTTAAATAAGTTTACTATTCTACACACACATAAGGAAACGATGATGGAAGCTTGCAAGACTTAAAGCCTATACGATCAAGCGCATTCCATGAAGTCAGAAGAGCAAAAAGATGAAGAAGACATTTATTTCTTATTGTAATTGCATTTATTTTTATTATTTGGTATGTAATAATGCATGCATCTGCATTATATGGTTATTTGCTCAGACAAGACCGTAGATTGACCATAGGAAGTCACAGGACCATAAAGTGACCATAGGGATTGGTCGACCAACGTCGGATTTTTGGCATTAACTCTCAAAGACTATAGATTGACTATAGGTCCCAAAATATCACATGAAAAGTCCCCTATAGCTTAGAAGTTATATATATGTGAACAAGAGTGACTTTGAATAAAAATATGGACTTAAATGCACAATTTTAATATACTCAGTCGACCAAACTTGAACCTACATAGACTTTTAGTTAACCAAACCTCCCAGAGTCAACTTGTTGACTATTCGATCAACTATATTAAAATGGATTTGAACTATATGGTCGACCAAACTAACATGGGGGAATTGCCAATGCCCTGGTTGACTGAAATCTTAGTTCAAATTTGACCTGGTCGACCGAACCTCTGAATTTGGTCAACCGAACATGCTTTGGTCGACCGAACCTCTAAGGGTCCAAAATCATTTAAATATGGTTGATAAAAGCCTTAGTTTAAAAATTCCATGGTCAACCAAACTTAGTGATTTGGTGAACCGAACCTCAAATATGGTTGACCAAAACTCTCGGGTTGAAATTTTTTAAAAGCGCTAAAATGTCATTAACTTTTAATTAAAATTTTTCAAATTACCAGTGTGTCACCAATGGTCAAAATTTTTGGAAAATCTATAAATAACCCCTCATAACTCTAAATTGGCAACTTTGATTAGCCTAACTTTTGTCTCAAATCTTTTTCCTAATAAAAGTTCCCCCACATACTCCTTTATTTAAAAAATCATTTTGGGGTTAAATTTTTCATACTCTCCAACTCTCTTTGTTGCATCTTTTGAAATATTTTTAGAGAGAGTATTTTGTTTGAGCATTTGTTTTTGTTTGTATTTATTTGCATAAATATTATTGAGACTAAAATTCCATATTCTCCAAATATTTTTCATTAGAAAAATCCTTGTTGGAAAACATATTTTTCATTTATATATATTCATATCTTTTATTTGTGCAAAAATTATTTGAAGAGCAAAACCCTAGGTTCTCTTATATTTTTATTGAAATATATTGTTGGAGAAAATTTCGTATTAGGGTTTAAATCTATAACACCCTTACTATACCGAGCATAGCTCATATCATATTAGAGTGCACATATTGAGCTAAATTGTTGTACATCATTTGCTTAGTATAGAAGCATTGCTTTTGTACACATATTTTTATTTAATATCTATTGTATTCCCGATGTGTGGTCGGAAGAGGGAGACTAGCATTGTGAATAGTCCCAGATTTGCTCATATCTGGTTAGGAGAGCATCAGATTGGTTCAGACCCGGTTAGGAGAACAAGGAGATGTACCCTTTTGGGAAAGTGTGCAAGGTGTTGGCTCCACCCGGTAAGTGAGATGGGTAATGTCCGCCTCGGAAGGACATAGTAAACAGTTTCTACTCTACCTGTAAGTGAGCAGGTTTAGTGCAATCCTTGGGGGGTATGCCCAAGGCAGGGACGTAGGCTGGTTTGGCTGAACTTTGATAACAAATATCGTGTGTCTCTCCACTCCCTATCTCATTCAAATTAATGCACTTTAAATTCCAATATGTGTATGTCTATTTATTTACTGTCATATTTATTTGCATGCACACATTTAAATTAAATGAGATATACTGCACACGTGTATGCCTGCACTCACAGTTCAATTATTTTACATACACATTTGTATTATGAAAGGGATATGATATGTGGTGAATCGGTGTAAATGTTTAATTTAGCCAAAATGTTTTAAAACCTAATTCAACCCCCTCTCAGGATCAGACCAATTCCAACATATTTTAGCCAAAACATTGTCATCCATCATTCAACATGCAAAAGAAATATAACATAATCCAAAATAAACATGTGAACAAATAAAAGAACTAAGCACAACAAAATAGTAGCGTCAAACATTTAAACCTAGCTTAGTGTTTTTGACTTTTCTACTATCTTCAAGCACTTATCCTTATTCCATATTCAAAATTTTTATGCAATAAGCTTAATTTGCTTCAAATTTTCCTTCTTTTGATTTCAAATAATTCTTTTACATATGAATACCCAAAATTCATATGGCTTTCCAAATCTTAATACTTTCTAAGTTTTAACCTTGTACAATCCAAACTTGCTCGATTTGTGGCGGACAATGCCATGTTTTTATATTCTTTTAATTCAATATAATAGTTATCAATAAGTTTAGAAGCTTATCTTTTAGATTTTTCTAACTTGTTTCAACTTGTTCAATATCTTTGTAAATTAATTTGAACAAGGATAAATTTTCTTTTTGTATTTGAATTTGGCTATCTTGAATCTTGTAGGCTATGGAGGCATCTCTTTTCATTTTAGTATAGATTTAGATTTCTTAATTTCTAAAAAGGGAATGACTATTCCTAATATCTTTGGAGTCCTTAGTTTGTGAACTAGGTCTTTTTATCTAGGCACCCATACTTTCTTGGGTCCGATGGTTTACCAAAAGATTTTTCTTTTGCTTTCCAAACTAGTTTAATTTTCATACCCTTTCTTTTTAGAGGACATTCAAATTTTATATTTTCATTCTCTTTACGTAGAAAACATGTGGTGTGAGTGTAAGCACTTAAGGAGGTGCTAGCATAGTCTTTGGAGGCTTTTGCAAAGTATCCCATGTAGAGGTTGTTTTTCCTTTTATTCTCAACTCAATTGAATCCCATGCCTTCTATATTCAAGGACATTCTTTGTGCACTAAACATTTTATCAAGATTTTATTTTCCTCTAGTGAAGTTGTAAATTATTTTATTTTGATCCTCAATTTTCTTTTCAAGATCACAGATTTTCGGGTTTTGTGTATTTTTACCCTTTTCTTGATTTTAAGACAATTCACTGATTGTATTTTCTAGTTCAAAAATATATATATCTTTCTCATTATTAATGGAAGTCTGGGATCTTAGATCTTCCAATTCTTTCGTCACCTTTTCATTCTTACTTTCTAATCTCTTAATTATTAAATCCTTTTCTCTTTTAGCAAGATTTTTAGATTCTAATTCTTTCATAATAGCTTCATTCTTATTTTTCAATGAAATGTATTGTTTAGTTACTTTAACTAGAATTTTGTGAACCTTGAATAGGTCACTTTGTAATTCTTCATAAGATGACATACTCCCACCATTGGATTCTTCGGATGAGCAAGATTCATTGTATGAGTCATTTAATGATTTGGATGTGGAACTTTGTTCTTCATCATCGTCCCATGCCATAAAGCACGTATAAGCAACTTTTATGTCACTTGATTCATTTTATGAACAACTGGAACTTATATTGTGTTAACTTTTTGAGTCCGATCCCTGTTTTGATTTTGACAAACCACAGTATCTCATCTGTGTGCTAAGTGTATGAACATGTTCAGTTTTCTAAACACGGATGACAAATGAGAAATGGAAGCCAAGAAGCACTTCAACGAGCTCATCATTTGGCTCAATCCATGATATTGCAAAGGAGCAGAGCATGAAGTTCTTTTGTTTTTATTTCAAGTTATATTGTAATTGTAATAAGTTTTTTATGGTATGTAGTAACTGCATCTCATGCATAATAGGTTTAATGATCAAGACCATAGATTGACCTTAGGGAGGTCAACCGACGTCAAATTTTTTGTTGCCTTCATTGCCTTTTTCTTTTTCTTCTTAGAATCCCTCTTAAGCCATAGACAATTTGGTTTAATATGCCCAACTTTCTTACAATTATATCAAGTAGGGGGTTCATTTTTAGTTTCCTTTTTACTTCTTTCCTTTTCATCTGATTTGGAGTCCCTAAATTTTCTTGGAAATTTATTCTTCTTTCTAAGGATTTTTGCAAGTTTCTTGGTTATGAAGGCTATATCATTTACATCCATCACTTCTTCATCTTCATCACTAGAGCTTTCACTTGAGGCTTTAAATGCAATGGATTCCTTGTTTTAAGATTTTCCACTTCTTTCATTTATTGCCATCTCATAAGTGAGTGGAGAGCCTATTAATTCTTCTAGGGAGGTGTTTTTCAAATTTATTCCTTCAGTTATTACAGTGGCCTTAGGTTCCCAAAATCAGTTGAAGTCCTCTAAGAATTTTTCGGATCCTTTCATATGTTGAGTAATTATTTCCTAAGGCATTAAAGGAGTTTATTATATGGGTGAACCTAGTGTACATAATAGAGATGGTTTCATCTGGTTTCATCCTAAAGGCCTCATACTCGCTTGTGAGCATGTCAGTTCTATTATCTCTAACATCAACCGTTCCTTCATAGGTTACCTCTAGTTTATTCCATATTTCTTTAGATGATTTACATGCCATGACCATATTGAATTCATTTACATCAAGAGCACAATATAGAGTATCCACAACACTTGAATTTACTTGAAACATCTTATGGTCATTGTCGGTCATCTCTTTTTCCCATTAGGTATTTCTTTGTTATCAATGTTTTTGGTAGGGACAAGGTCACCATGTGTGATGAATTTACAAGCTTTCCAATCCATGGTTTGTAGGTATATCCTCATTCGTTGTTTCCAAAAAGTATGTTGACATTGAAAAAGGGCGGGTGGTCTATAAGAGGATTGACCTTCGGCAAAAGCAGATACACCTAGGTGTGCCATAGAAATCTTTATATAGCTTCTAAATTGAGATTTGCTATAACCCCGCTCTGATACCAATTGAAAATTAAGGTGTACTCCCAAGAGAGGGGGTGAATTGGGGTTTAAAAATTTCTTTGGAAACTTTAATCTAGTATAACCCTTTAAAGTTAATTACAATCACAACTCAATTTAACTTGATATTGATATAATTATTATCAACCACCTTATTTATATTACCCAACAATTAATATGATGTTATCCAATCAATATATTTGAAAGTCACTCAAGATCTCAACAAACTAGCTTTAATAGAGTAATTTACTTTACAAGATTAAACTCATCAACTCCACAAGTACAACCAACTATCCTTTGTATGATTAGATCATGTCTCAATCATTTAATCTTGTATGGATGAACAATATCAGTTTGTCAAAATTACTTTCAGTTGTGATATTCAAAATCAGAGAATTACTTATTGAATATGTCAATCCAATCAACAAGCTAAGCTTGATTTTACAATATGAAATAAATTAGAAATTTCAGCAAGCTTTTAAATTTGGTTTTCCCAAAGATCAATCAGCATACTCCCTTTTTGGTTTACACAAAGATTGATCAACGTACTCCTGTTACAATTCCCAATCACAAGTTAATTTTCTGAAATTAAATATTCATCCATGGAATTTACATATGTGCAGAAAATTAAAGAGATTTAGGGAAAGAGAGAGACACTAGGATTTTTACGAGGTTCAGCTATACTCGCCTATGTCCTCGCTTTAGGCAACACACCTAAGGATTCAACTATACCACTCCTTTACAGGTGGAACAAACCTTTACAACACTCCTTCAATATGATAGAGTACTCCTCTCCAAGTGATACCCCATGCTCAGTACACTCCTTCAACTATAAGGCGAAGCCCCCTCTCCAAGCGATACCCCATGCTTGGTATAATGATTCAACAATCCCGAACCATCAAAAAAATCAAGAAACAAATTGGTGTACAAGGAAAATCTCAACAAGAGTAGATTAGTACAATTGAAAACAATATACTTTAATCAAATAACAATATAGAAAGATGAATCTCTAGTGAATATCACTGGGTTCTTTCTTAGATTGAAAGATTCAGAATTTGTGTGCAAATATCAGTGAAAAAATATTAGCAAGACTCAATAAAAAACTTCAGCAAGTATGTGAGCAAGAGAGCTTTTGAAGATTGTAAGCAATAAGGCTTGATTGTTGATTTTAATTCTTGGTTTTTTTGATTCCTTTGTCTTGGGGGGTATTTATAGAGTTTATAAGGTGCATTTCGTGTTCCCCAAGTGACTTGGAGTGTTTCTCAAGTTTTCATAACGTTTAGAATTCAAAAACTCAATTTTGGAAACTTCCTGTCTCTTTTAAAAATGTGAATTTTGAAGGGTCAGTCAACTTGAATTAAGGGATTGGTTGCCAAGACTTTAAATTTTAGCATATTTTTTAAGTTAGTACAAGGTTAGTTGACTAGGCTTTGATGGGTCAGCCGCCTGGGCTGGTTCTGTCTACTGTTTAGTTGCCTGAATAGATATGGTCAATCGCCTGAAAGCTTAGACCACCCTTTAGTATTTTGGTCATAATGTTTTCTATACAACTCCAAATTAAATTTTCTTGGTATCCACAAAAATATAAGACAATATCATATAACTTTCATGTTGATCATTTGTGAAGATAAAAATCCGTGTATAGATGAAATTGCTCATTAATGCAGATATAGAAAAAAGAACAGAATGTGGAAAATCCTGTTTTGGTGCTTTTCATTTCAAAGATAATTTTAAACTTTTTGAAATAACTTTTTACCTTATAAAAAAATTTTCCAATTATTTTAAAAGGTATCTAGGTCCAATAAATTAACGTAAGAGTTTCATGCATCCATATTGAAATTGTTTGAAGTACATACATAAAGACTTCTTAAGACTTTGACATTCTAAGCAATTAAGTCTTCATGCTTGTCTTTCTTTGAGTCCATCTTGTCTTCAAGCTTCAATATACTTTAAGCTTCATCATATTTTCTATCTTTGAATCCAAGCTTTTATTTCTTCAGTTTTCTTTTGTTTCATCATGGGCCAAGCATAATATTCATGTGAGCTTCTTTACAAACACTTAAGCTTGATCCTTTAGAGACTAAATCTGTTATAAAAACTTTTGAGCTTGATCTCTTTTTATGAAAATTTTTGAGCCCTGAAATGTATTTAGCAAAACATGTTAAGATTTTTTGCTTTATTATCATCAAAACAAGATTCATAAGCCTTGTTAGGCTAACAAGTAGAAAGTGGGGAAATCGGGTGTTGATCCTCAAGGACTTAGAGCCCAGTTATTAAGCTACTTCCAAATTAGTTTACTATAGACTTTTGTAAAAGAGATGTAAAAGGTGGTATTTTTCATTGAGTGAAATCTAACCAACTACTGGAAAGAACTTAAAGAAAGCAAGTAAATCAAAGTTAACCCTACTCCTACAAAGCAGTGTTTAAACATGAGTATAGTTTAAGATGTTGTTTTTCGTAATCTAAGCTTAGTGAGTTTACCATACTAAACTAACTGGAACCCAGCTAAACAATCCGAGGAGCCGTTCAATGGCATAGAGTAGCATGGGTGCACCAGCTGTTCGGAGCACTATCAGAAACCGAAGTATACTCTATCACAAATGATCATGAGAACCTCTATGGGAGACTGTAGCCTAATACGTGTACCTGATTGAAGCAATAGAGGTGCAAATCTTGTCACTAAACATCATCACCATCTAAATAATAAATGAATGCGGTAAATGAAAGCAGTAAAGAGAAAGCTTGTAAAAAGATCATCCCTTTGCAATCAGAACATCTGTGACTAATGCTAGAAAATACAATTGAACGATCATGTAATATACACGAGAAAGCACAAGAGCTCCTCCGGTTGTCATAGGCTGTCGAATACACCTTGCACAATCCAGAAATCTACACTAGTCCTAATCTAAATTAGCTCTCAATGACATCTTAAGTCTGTCACTAACCTAAGAGAGGCTAAAGAGGAACCCATAGCTCATCTTCAAAGCGATTATTTATAGGCTCTAGGGTTTGCAAAGTTTGTTTTACAATTTACGAAATTTTGTAGTAAATTTTGCGCAGAAGATCATCGCTGTCGACCAAGTCACTCCCCCGCTTCCCTTTTGTGCGCCCTATTTGAGACTCGTGGGAAATCAGGAATTCAAATCTTCGATGTTTTCGATTGTGTCACACCTTAGTGTCTTACTAGTCGAGTTGATGGTCGACACTTGCAGGATCTCTAGCTTTAGGAAATCTCTAGAACTCGACATAGTAGCCCCTCAAGATCTCTTTGTCGACCACTTCGTTGAGGCTCTCGGTAATCTTTCTCTCAATTTTGTCTCAGTATCTAGATGTGGTTGCCCCAGAGTTTTACATGGTCGATCATTTAGTTGACCCTTGCAGCATTTCGATCTCAGTTTGAACTTCGGAGTCTGCAGTGGAAGACTAAGTTGCCCTTGTGTGTTGCTAGTTGAGCCACTTGGTCAGACAATGACTTCCTTTTCTTTGATGATCTGAGGCTTTGGGAGGTTGGCTAAAATTTTGACTTTAAGCTTTGTGTACTCCAGACACTCCTTTAGTGTTTTAAATACCTAACTCCTTCGTTTAACTGGTATTTCCTGAAAGACGAACAAACCTTGCATAGCTTTGAATAATGATAACAATGGGTGAATAAATAATAAAGTGAGAGTAAACGACGGTAAATGAGGGTCTAAAATCATGCATTTTAGGGACTCATCACAACCCCCAACTTACATTTTGTTAGTCATCTAGTAAAGTAAAATCTAATAAAATTCTACAAGCATATCTATATCCTCTTTCGTGAGAAACACAGTTGCATTTACCATATGCAACAAGGCTTTAAACGCCTAGGTTGATTCCAGTGGATGAGTTCCAGTCTAGTGAGGGTTTTCAGGGTGGTACTCACAAACACCATTTCAGTGAACAAAAGATGATAACACATGTAGCACAATCATGCCAATTTACGTACAGAGATATAACCTTATTACATACAGATTCCTTTATACATGACTCTACTATACACACACTCCACAACTATTCAATTATGCAAATCTCAACAATACACAACCATCTCAAAACACAACTCACAAAGAATCAACCTATGATTATAATTCAGAGTAAATATTAGCATGTAAATTCAAGTATGAATAGGCCACTTTGCAAGGTATGTGTAAAGTATATGATTTGTCTCACTCAGAGTGCCCCGGGACACCTACAGAATTGTCATCTTGACTTAGCCTCACTGGTTTATTCCCTTAGAATTCACTCAAGAATATTAGTTCACTCTCATATGTGAGGAAGAGTGTTATGATCAAACATCCCACATATTTGAAGAACTAACGCTAAAAATGTGGAGTAGACTAATCTTATAGGAAAGGAATCCAGCTTTTACTGAGGTGTCGAGTCCTTCACCCTATCATCTTCTCACTTACTCACAACATTCAATCACAACCACCCTAGATGAACTTATTCCTAGACTAAGCATGAATTCATCAAATGCATCGCTTAGGAGAAGATTCTTCATACGTGTAGAATTGTGGTGTCGTGTCCTTAGCTTGACCTCTTTACATTTGTTTTGAGCAGATTTATATTTTTGTTTTCATTTCCTCTTCTCATTTTTTGTTTTCATTTTATTTCTTCACATGGTCAGCTAAGACAATCATTACACTCTTATATCGTCTTCATATCTCCAATGGGAATGTAGCTCGAATAGAAGTCCATAGAAAAAGTCTGTCTTTAGAGGTGGCTTAACCTTCACGTCTAGAGTAAGCTACAAGACCTAGATTTATATCTCCCCACTTGATGTCACCTCTGAGCTAGAAAATGCAAAAACAAAGAGTAGTTGGCAAAGGTAATCCAGCAAAAAAAGGAAGGTTGAGTTTTATAAACTCAAAGTTTGACATCAATAACTCAAGAAATGAACAAACAGCTCAACGGTACCTCACAAGGTGTCATAGTCACCACGGGTGTTCTCTCAATGCTCTCAAAGAACCCTAAGTGTAACAAATCAGGTGTAGGTGTGTTTTTAGCCTTATGAAGTACCATGTAAATACAATAGTTTATGCAGCAGTATTAACCCAAAAAAACCACTTGTTAAACTACCTGAAGTAATACCAAGATATCGGTCATGTTATGCAAAATTTACACAACTAATTCACTATGCTGTTAGTGAGCATAATAAAATCATGTAAATGAGAAGCTTATATATGTAACACTAGGTTATATAGGTGTATGTAGAGGGTATAATATAAATGTTAGCATGGCCTGGACAGATAGAGTTCATTGGAAATTTTTAAAAAATTTAAAATTTGTCATTTTTGTGCATGAAATGTGCCATGCAGTGTGCCATCCCCTACCCCTAACTTAGAAATTTAGTGCCCTCATTGAAGTGCGGAAAGAAAGATAGAACCTAGGCATGAGAGAGGACAGTGCATGGTGCCAGTAATAAAAAATTGTGTACCTTCAAATTATAGAATCCAGAAATAGCATGCATGCAAGCATACACTGTAGCACGAAAGATAGATAGATCCAAAAACACCATGCATAATTATTGATAACAAAAGAAAGTACAATATGTATAAAGCATTACAAGTATGGGACCATCAGCCAAAAACATGATGTAGCATATACCCAAAATCATCGCAAACAAAAGAAAATAGAAGAAAAAGTAAGAGTGTCGCGGAGACACGGTACATATGTTGGTTGTGCAAAAGGGATCCTAAGCAGTTAGCCCTAAGCCTATCCTACTCCTCCTATGTTGACTTGCTGGTGTCATATTCTGAAGTGCTGCCTCTGCCTCCTAGGTTATCAGATGCATCAGACAAGTCATAGACTACTTGGCCTTATCAGAAGGTGTATTTGTGGCAACCTCCTCTTCCGCAGACACAAAAGCTGGTGAAACTGGAGATGACGATGGTACAAGATCAGGCGTATGAGAAGTTGGCTCAAGTGTGATTAGGGGGGCCGACGAAGTAGATGGTGGAGGGACCATCCTAGATTGACTATATCGCCAGATTATGGTGGTTGGACTTGCAGTGGGACTAGCAGCTGTGGTAAGTTTGTTGGTAAAATAAGTGCAGTGGTCATAACCGCGATCGACGAGCAGGTGCCAAAGGGGGTGTCGGCTAAATGATTGGCACTATACCACCAGTATTCGCAAAAAGTTGCATGGGGGACTGAGCCTCACCCGCTGTGGCAGCTAGCATAGAGGCCTCTTCTTCCTTCTCGCCAGATGGATTCAATCTCAATCATGATTTCCAAACCGACTAGAGATGTGGCCTGGGGAGTAGGAGATTGATGGGTTGGTGAATGTAATTTTGGGGAAGCTGCAGGATATGATGGATGAAATGGCGAGGCAATAGATTTGGGAGGGTGAGTTGGGGCTGCAGTTGAGTCTGCTGCAGTAGCATATTCAGGAAGGATAACAGATTCAACAGTCTACGGGGAGTTAAAACACAAAATCTCAAACAAAGAATGAAAACCCTAGTGCATCTCCTTTCAATATCCACCGCCTCAAAACAAATGAGCACCGGACTGTGGCGTAAACTGTAACAACCTGTTTAACTTATCATATAATAAAACATAATACATAAAATAGTTAATCCGAACTAGTGGGTAACGGGGACACCTGTCATACACAACGAAACCTGGGCAGTAGTAAATGTAAATCACTATTCTCATAACCACAAATACATAATACTAGAGTCTACTATAATCCAAAACACTGTGTTTATATACAATCCCCAAAAGAGTACAAAAATATCTCTAGGATTCCACACCAAAATCTTCTGATCCTAGGTCAAACTTACCCTTCTACCGGGGCAGCACAAGTGACTCAATGGGGGCCTCAATCCACCGGTCTTTCTGTGTTTCCTAAAAATTATTTAATGTTTAGGGGAGAAAAACTTCTCAATAAGGGAAAACAAACTAAATACAGCTGTGTGGCAACATGAATATTTAATGCTAATATAGATATACAGTACATTTTGTATACCAGAAAAGATTGATCATTTAATAATTGCATAAACATATACTTTCATATTTCTAATAAGTCATACTGTTCATGAATTGTCTGGTATAGCTAAAAATATTATTGAAAATTTACCCAGGATGTATAGCTAGCTGATGTCATGTATTATCCCCCATGATAGGTTGTGCAGCTCGAAGGCGGGACCCGACAATAGTTAGCCGATCACTGCAGAGTCAAAAAAATGTCTGTAAGTACGATGGGCCCGCCACACCCTGGTCCGAACTGCCAGGTGGATGTCTACAACTCTACACTGAAAGGCACATCGACTATCCATCTCCCACCCCCTCGTGGGGCGGTTAGCACAAGTATGAACATAGTAATCTAATCTGTATAGCTACGGCTCCGTGCTCGTGTAACTGAACTGAACTATCATCCAAGTTGTGATAATACATAATACATGATAATATACAGTTTAACGTAAATAGATTGATAGAATTTTCTGTAATAACGTAAATACATATGGCCTTGCGCCGTTTACTTTCACATTTGTGGCCTTGCACCAAAATAATACATATACATAGCCTTGCGACAGCTATCAATCATGGCCTTGCACCAAACATTTCATAAATATCATTCTGAATAAATAATTCATTTATCATGTATTTTGAAACCATAATGTACTGTATTACTTCATAATCTCTAAAACATGCTTTATACGTAAAATAAACATAACATAATATTTTTCATGTAAAATAATATTCATGCCACACAATGATGAATAAACCGTACATTCCATTCTAAAATCATAATTTTCGGAATTTCGTACATATATATATATACATTTCTACATCATAGCAGTATTTTTCCAAATATGCATTTTTTGAATAATATACAAAAATAATAAATGCCTTCCTGAATATAATTCTTCTAATTAATAATAATTTTTATGGAAAATAACTGCTTTAGTTTATTCCCTTACCTGATTATTGGAAAGAAACCCCCCTAAGATTCACTCGTGCTGTACCTGCAGGGTTCTCCGTTTAACGCCCTGAAAATTGACAACTACCAGAATTAAACTTTAGTATTTTCCCATGAATGACATTTTGTATAACTATGGGAAAACCAAATTCTGAACATTTAGCCTTGGAATCAAAGATGAATTTTAACTCACTTTCACCAACGATCTGCTCCGGCAGATTTGGAGAGAAATTCACCATGAGCGTCGTGGTGGCCACAGATCATCGATCCGGCGAATGACAGAGCCGAAATTGAAGAGAGATAAGGGAGAAACCGTGAGGAGAGAGAGAGAGAGAGAGAGAGTTTTCTGATTTTTTGCATGAAAAATCCGAGGTTTTAGGCTATTTATACTATGGGATTCATCGACGAGCCACGTCATCTCGTCGACGAGGTTAAGGGGCAATTCGTCGACAAACTCTCCCCTTCGTCTACAAAATTCAGAGTCACCCAAAACAATCTCTCAATATCTTCTCGTTGACGAGACACACCTTTGTCGACGAGCCCAGTATGCAACGTCGTCGACGAAACCTGCTGCCTCCTTCTGTTACTGTTTCCTATTTACCATTTTATTTATTATTTAAATACCATTGTTCTTCAGGTCATTACATTCTCCCCTCCTCAAAATATTTCATCCTCGAAAAATATTATTCATATAATTCATCATCCCTTAAATAAAAACGGTCTACTTATTTTATTACTTACGCTCACTTATAGCGGAGGAATATCGTGGTTACATTCTAAGTCCTTGGAGATTACATATACAAAGGAAAATTCCCCCA
Organism: Malania oleifera; assembly: GCF_029873635.1. Lineage (NCBI taxonomy): Eukaryota > Viridiplantae > Streptophyta > Magnoliopsida > Santalales > Ximeniaceae > Malania > Malania oleifera. The sequence goes on along the minus strand of NC_080428.1, from coordinate 41,126,377 downwards.
AAACTAAAATACCACTTACTAACTAAAGTATTACATGTACATGCAAAAGAAATACTACATATTTACTTATATTTCCTAATTACACCTGAACTTCTTGGAACAATCGTAAAAATATTTCTATGTGGACTCTTCCTCGAGGTCCTCAGAAGCCTCTTCTATTGCATGATTCCTCCATAGAACCTTTACCAGAGGAATCTTTTTATTACGTAATTCCTATTCTCTTATATCTAGAATCTACACTAGTACCTCCTCATAGACTAGTGAATCACTAAACTCTAATTCACTATAATTGATAATATGAGAAAGACATGGGACGTATTTCCTTAGCATGGAAACATAGAATACATTGTGCATCCTGGATAACGTAGGTGGTAAAGCTAACCTATAGGCAACCCGTCCCACTTTCTCTAGAATCTCAAATGGACCGATAAGCCTAGGGCTAAGTTTACCCTTTCTTCCAAACCTCATAACCCCTTTTAATGAAGCTATCTTCAAGAATACATGATCACCAATGTCAAATTCTAACTTCCTACATCGATTATCAGCACAACTCTTCTGTCTGCTTTGAGCTACACTGATTATATCTTTGATGAGCCGAACCTTATCATACGCCTACTGCACAAGCTCTGGTCCCACAACTCGCCGCTCACCTATCTTATCCAAATACAAAGGTGATCGAAATCTCCTACCGTATGAAGGCCTCAAATGGTGTCATGCCAATGCTAGCTTTTACCTGTAGGCACGTCAGACACTATGCTACATATTCGACTATTTCCTTCTTCACACCACTCCACCAGTAAAACTCTTGCAGATCCCTGTACATTTTCATACTATCGGGATGAACTCTATACAAAGATCTGTGAGCCTTCTCCAAAATAGCCTTATTGATGCTAGCATCAGCAGGAACACACAATCTGGAGCGGAACCGTAAAGCCTCGTCATCTGAAATGCAGAATTCCTCTCCTTAACCAGTCTACACTCTATCTATCACCTCTGCTAATTATGGATCCTCCTTCTGAGCAGTTTTAATTCTTTTCTGCAGAGTAGGTTGTACCAATAAACTAGTGATACATACTGCAGGATCAATTTCTACCAACTCTATGCCGAATCTCCAGATCCATCATGATAAGATATTGGAACTCCATAGTTGCTAACGCTGGTCTCGTCGACTTCCTACTTAACGCATCAGCTACCACATTTGCTTTCCCTGGGTGGTAACTAATAGTACAAGTAAAATCTTTAATTAACTCTAACCACCTTCCCTGTCTCATTTTCAGTTCCTTCTGAGTGAAGAAATACTTTAAACTCTTATCGTCAGAGAAAATCTCACACCGCTCACTGTACAGGTAATGCCTCCAAATCTTCAATGTGTATACCACGGCAACCAATTCAAGATCATGGGTAGGGTAGTTCTTCTCATATTCTTTCAACTGTCTGGATGCATATGCCACCACCCTGCCATGCTGCATTAATGCACAGCCAAGTCCTTTTAAGGACACGTCACTGTAGATAGTATAACCCTCACGCCCAGACGGGATGATCAGTACTGGTGTTGTGACTAGCCTTTACTTTAATTCCTAAAAACTTTGCTCACAGTTGTTGTTCCATTCAAATCTGGCATTCTTCTTAGTCAATTGTGTCAAAGGCCCTGATAAACCTGAGAACCGCTCGACAAAATGACGGTCGTAACCAGCTAACACTAAGAAACTCCTGATCTCTTGGATGTTCCTCTGCCTAGCCCAATTCACTACCGCCTCAATCTTACTGGGATCCACATAAATTCCATCTCCTGAGATAACATAACTTAAAAACATAACTTTCTGGAGTCAGAAGTCATATTTACTGAACCTAGCATACAACTTCTTCTCCCTAAGCATCTGCAAAACCTACCTTAAATGTATCTCGTGCTCCTCATAGCTCCTTGAATATACCAGTTCATCATCAATAAAACAACAACAAGCTGGTCTAAATATGGATGAAAAATCCTATTCATCAAATCCATAAATATAGCAGGAGCATTTTTCAGACGAAATGGCATAATAAGAAATTCGTAATGCCCATATTTGGTCCTGAAAGCCATATTTGATACATCTTCTGCTCTTACTTTTACTTGATAGTGGCTTGATCTGAGGTCGATCTTAGAATACACCCATGTACCTTGGAGCTAGTCAAACAAGTCATCGATACGAGGTAGAGGATACTTGTTCTTGATTGTCACTTTATTAATCTCCCTATAATCTATACACATCCTCATAGACCCATCCTTCTTTTTCACAAATAGTACTGGAGCTCTGCATGGGGATACACTAGGTCGTATAAAACCCTTATCAAGCAAATCCTACCACTGATCTTTCAGTTTTTCCAATTCTGTTGCCGCCATTTGATACGGTGCTTTAGAGATCGACGTTGTATCTAGAAGTAGATCAATGGGAAAATCTACCTCACGATTAGGTGGCAAATCCGGTAATTCATCTGGGAACACATCTGCAAATTCTTTCACTACTGGCATGTTAATAAGCTTCAATTCATTCTCTGACATTTCTTTCACAAAGGCTATAAATCCCTGGCAACCATTCTGGAGCAGTCTCCTCGCCTGTACAGCTGTGGGACCATGTAAATCTAAATTCTGGTCTTCTTGGTGGTCTGAATATCACTTCTCTCGCACGACAGTCTATACTGAAAAAATTAGCTGCTAGCCAATCCATGCGAAAATGATATCAAACCCATGCATGTCCAGTACTATTAAATCAGCAGATAGAATCCCCCCCTGAACATCAACTTGATAACCCCGGAGCATCCTACTACACCTCACCGCTGACCCGGTCAGTGTCGCTACTAATAATTCAATATCTAATGTTTGTGTGTCTGCCCCAAATAATTTAACACACCCTACAGATACAAACGAGTGTGTGGCCCCCGAGTCAAATAGTGCAATAACTTTAAATGAAAGCATATTAACTGTACCTGTCACCACGTCATCGGCCACCTCAGTATCGCCCGGCGTCAGAGCAAAAACCCTTGTTGGGGCCATATTTCTCTGCTGGCCTCCCTGTGGCGCCTGGTAGCACCTTCGGGTAGGTCTAGGAGCAGGAGTAGCATCAATCTGAACCTGACAATCCCTCATCATATGTTCTAGCTCCCCACACCGGTAGCAGATACCTCGCCCTATACGACACTCCACCACGTGTCTTTTCCCGCAAGTTGGGCAAGCTGGAGATGGCTGCACACCTTGAAAACCATGATTTTTAGTCTCCTACCTCTGATCTCTGTAGTAGCCACCTCTCTTCCACGAACCACGGCGGACTCCCTATTGGGAACCAGAAGGTGTGGATCTCTTCTTTTGTCTCCGCTCCTCAGCCTCCATCCACTCCCTAACCTCTGCTATAGTGGCTCTATTTACCAATTCAGTAAAATCCTGTAACTTCAGTATCGACACCTGCTTATGTATTTTTGTTCTCAGGTCTCTTTCAAACTATCGTACCTTTTTCGCCTCATCTGGTATAATGTGTGGGGCACAGCGAGATAGTTTGATGAACCTCGCCACGTATTATTGCACGGCCTACTATCCCTACGTCAGATTTAGGAACTCTTCTATCTTAGCTTCCTTGGACGAGGCTGGAAAGTACCTGTCAAAGAATGTCTCCTTAAATCGCTCCCATGTCATCTCCATAGGTACTTTCCTCTGATGCTTTAAGAGTTTCACCACTGACCACCATCTCTCGACCTCTCCAGTCAGTTTATATGTAGCGAATAATACCCTTTGCTCCTCTGAACACTGCAACACTACAAATACTTTCTCGATCTCCTGCACCCAGTTTTCAACGACTGCAGGGTCAGTTCCTCCTGAGAAAGTCGGAGGATTCATCTTAATGAATTTCTCGATCGAGCTACAATGGCCTGCTGACGGACCACCCTATTCCCTCGAGCTCCTAGAAATTTCGGCCATGACTTGCTATGCCACGTTACGTAAGACAACATCTGTATCACCACCCACAGTGCCTGAGGGTCCAACACCCTCATTCCCACTGGCATGGGCACTACTGCTACCAGGGTTCATCCTAAAAAACAAAGAACCTAACTTAGATCCCTATCACTATAATATATCATCCAACTAGTACAATATTTCCTTCAATTAATTCATCACTCTTGATCTTAATTAAAGGTTTAATCCTGCAACCTAAATACCCAACCTGAAAATAGTTTACCATGACTTTCCTGAAATTGTCACCCCAGGAAAATTACACAAACCACCACGAAAGTCTTGCATCTAAACTACAAAACTAGATCTCAAATTCCCTTATGGTATACTCTAGTATTATTACTGCTGCATTTTAGAGTCTATAGAACCTAGTATCCTAGGCTCTGATACCAGACTCTAATGACCTATTTAACTTATCATACAATAAAACAAAATAAGTAAAATAGTCAACCCGAACCCGTAGGTAATGGGGACACCTTCCATACACAACGGAACCTGGGTAGCAGCAAATGTAAATCGCCATTCTCATAACAACAAAATACATAATATCAAAGTCAACAATAATACAAAACACTGGGTTTATATACAATCTCCAAAAAAATACAAAAATATCTCTAGGATCCCACACCAAAATCTTCTAATCCTAGTTCAAACTTACCCTTCTATCGAGGTAGCACAAGTGACTCAACAGTGGCCTCGATCTGCTTGTTTTTCTAGGTTTCCTAAAAATTATTTAATGTTCAGGGGTGAGACACTTCTCAGTAAGGGAAAATAAACTAAATACGGTTGTGTGTAAACATGAATATTTAATGCTAATATAGATATACAGTACATTTTGCATACTAGAAAACATTGATCATTTAATAACTGCATAAACATATATTTTCATATTTCTAATAAATCATACTATTCATGAACTGTATGGTATAGCTAATAATAATACTGAAAATTTACCCAGGATGTATAGCTAACTAATGTCATGAATTAACCCCTATGAAGGGTTATGCAGCCCGAAGGTGGGACCCGACAATGGTTGACCGACCACTGCCGAGTCAAAGAAATGTCTGTAAGTATAATGGGCCCTCCACACCCTAGTCCATATTGTCAGGTTGATGTCTACAACTCCACACTGAAAGCCACATCAACTATCCATATCGCACCCCCTCATAGGGCGGTTAGCACAAGTCTAAACATAGTAATTTGATTTGTATAGCTACGGTACTGTGCTCCTGTAACTGAAGTAAACTATCATCCAGGTTCTGATAATGCATAATACATGATAATACATAGTTTAACGTAAATAGATTGATAATATTTTCTGTAATAACGTAAATACATACTGCCTTGCACCGTTTACTTTCATATCTCTAGCCTTGCGCCAAAATCATACATATATACGGCCTTGTGCCAGCTATCAATCACGGCCTTGCGCCAAACATTTCATAAATATCATTCTGAATAAATAATTCATTTATCATGTATTTTGAAACCATAATGTCCTGTATTACTCCATAATCTCTAAAACATGCTTTATACGTAAAATAACCATAACATAATATTTTTCATGTAAAATAATATTCATGCCACATAATGCTGAATAAACGGTACATTCCATTCTAAAATCATAATTTTTGGCATTTCATACATATATATATATATATATATATATATATATATATATACATTTCTACATCATAGCAGTATTTTCCCAAATATGCATTCTCTCAATAATACACAAAAATAATACCTGCCTTCTTGAACATAATTCTTCTAATTAATAATAATTTTCATGTAAAATAACTGCTTTAGTTTATATATATATATATATATATATATATATATGTATATATACATTTCTACATCATAGCAGTATTTTCCCAAATATGCATTCTCTCAATAATATACAAAAATAATACCTGCCTTCTTGAACATAATTCTTCTAATTAATAATAATTTTCATGTAAAATAACTGCTTTAGTTTATTCTCTTACTTGATTACTGGAAAGAAACCCCCAAAGATTCACTGATCCTTTACTTGTAGGGTTCTCCATTCAACACCCTGAGAATGACAACTCTCAAAACTAAACTTTAGTATTTTCCCGTGAATAACATTTCCTATAACTACGAGAAAACCAAATTTTGAACATTTAGTCTTTACCTTGAATCAGGGATGAATTTCAACTCACTTCCATAAACGATCCGCTCTATCAGATTTGGAGAGAACTTCCCCACGAGCGTCATGGTGGCCTCGGATCGTTGATCCAGCAAATGACGGAGCCGAAATCGAAGAGGGAAAAGGGAGATACTGTAGGGAGGAGAGAGAGAGAGAGAGAGAGAGAGAGAGAGAGAGAGAGAGAGAGAGAGATTTTTTTGATTTTCTACGTGAAAAATCTGAGGTTTTAGGCTATTTACACTATAGGATTCGTCGACGAGCCACATCACCTCGTCGACGAAACCTCCTGCCTCCTTCTGTTACTGCTTCCCATTTACCCTTTTCTTTATTATTTAAATACCATTATTCTTCGAGTCATTACATAGACGGTCCAAGTCCTCCCTAGTCCGAGGCATACCATGGGATGATGCTACAAGAGGAGGTACAACTGTGGACGTGGAGGGTACATCTGTCATCCTCCTTTTCTTCTTCGTAGCTCAGCGAGGAGGCCGCACTGGTAACCATGGGGTCTCATCTTCGATGTCATAAATGAATTTTGGTACCAGTAGTTTTGACCCCAAGGCACCTTCAAAGGGTGCCCACTTATGCACCTTTAATCGCGTTGTGGTGACTAAGCTCAAACTCTGGCCCTATGTCTTTTCTATGGTAACTTCACCAAGTTGAACATGTTTATCAAGATTACCTAAATGGATCTTTTTCATTATCATGATGGCCATAATCAGCTGTGCATATAGAATGAGAGGTCTCTTTTGTTCTCACTCTGACTGGCTACGCGCATGTTTTGGAGATGGCTTCTTTAGATGACGATTCTTCACTTGTCGCTCATAGAAAGTGATCATTTCCTCCAAGATAATCTCCATACCCTAGTGCACCACATATAATACCTGCAAGTGAATGCTACACCTTTCTGAATGATGACCAAACGTGCAAATGTTGCGTTGTAGTATGAGGTCAAGGAGTAGCAAATAGTTGGGTATGCGATTCCTTGTTGTACACGTCCCTCTCAAAGTAAGTGAACTATCATAATATAGACTATGAAACATATGGTGGATGATGTGGTGCACATCTGAGGGGTCAAGAGGTGCCCACAGGGTAGTGTCCATTTCCTCATTGGCCCAAACTTGATCAATTAGGGATGGTGTCAGCTCAAATGAAATGCCTTGCATAGTAGTAAGCTAGACCCCCTTAGTGGGGTTGTGCGCATGTTGGTGTAAAATTCCCGCACCAATCATGGATGACATGTCATGGTTGGCAGGGTCATATAATGATCGAACTTTATTGTATGAAGGATTTCGACAAAACACTTACAGCACGGGTGGGCAAGAGTTTCCGCTAGTTGGAATACATACATTAGCTTTAGATCATAGTAATTAAGGGTCATATTTTGAGCTCCACTTTCTCACCATCTCCTTTTTAACTTTGGATGAACCATCCAGCCACTCACTGTTGCTGAAACAGGCGGTGTATGTTCAAAGCCTGACAACGAAGGTTCATCTCTTCATTGAAGGGGAACCCTTCATCGTTTGGTGGTGGCATGGGATGACTAAGTTTTCTTGGAAACAACCCTGGATACTGGTTAAGGAGGCATTTTTCAAACACCAAAGAATGGAATGAAGGGGTGAAAATATTACTCACCAAAAAACCCTAGAACCCACACGGATTAGAAACAACTTACAAGGGAGGTTACAACTAGGCTAAGAGTCACTAGAATGGTCGCCAGCATTCCATCGTGGTCGGGAAGGATGGAAAAAGCTTGGGCGACATGGACAGAGTGGGTGCGATACTGTACGACTACAAGAAAGGGAGGTTAAAAAATGGAAGATCATAAGGGAAGAATTAATTTTAAGCTGTTGCTTTATATGCCCAACCAGGTCGCACATGCTTCAGTGCTAGTCAATTGCCTAGTCGACCCTCTTGGTATTTTGAAAGCTTAGAGAACTTTCTGAGTTATGACTAGGATGCCCTTGAGTGTATTGGTTGCTATTGGCCTAACAATGCTTACAAATCTTAGTTTGATGATAACAAATCAAGTGAACTTAACATATTTTGGTTATGCAATGATGTTTTAGAAATCAAGCATATGAGTTTAAGATCAAGTGCTCACAAGCTTTTTTGAAAGTTTATACTCCAAATACAAATGGTCAAATGAAAGCTTAAGAGTATAGGCTCTAAAATAGGAAAATCCAACGAAGGTTAAAGTATATTGAGCTTGAAGACAAGATGGACTCAAAGAAAGACACACATGAAGACGTGATGCTTAGAACGTTTAAGTCTTAATGCGTCTTATGTAAGTACTTCATTTAATGTTGATACAGATGGATTGAAGCTCTTTGGTTTCATTATTGATATAAAGGCCAAATTTTTAAAAACTGCAAAAAATTTTATAAAAAGTCTTAAAGCAATATGGCAAGTATAAAAGTTAACACAAGTTTTTGGAAACAAAATTAGAAAATCATATGTTATTGCACATTCAAGCGACTGTACTTTTTATGCTGAAATAAATTGGGAACAGAGAATAGACCTAGTCAACTGACCCCATTTTGACTTTGAAATTTCGCTGGTTTTAAAAAGAGTTTGTGACTAACCTCGATAGTCCAGTCGACTCTACTTCATAACGATCATATTTAAACAGCGAAGAAAAGTTTCAAATTTTGATTGCTTGGACCCCAAACTTTAAGAAAACTTGGGAAATACTCAAAGCAACTTGGGGAACACGAAATAGAAGCTTTTTTCATCTATAAATACATGGGAAACCTAAAGATTTTAGACACCAACAAATTGCAAACAACATTCAATCTATATCATTCACACTCTTCAAAAACTCTCATTGCAAACACCCAGCTGAAGTTCTTGCTAATCAACTCACACGGTTCTTTGCTTACTTAGTGAGAAATTCAAATCCAAAAGAGAACCCAATGATAAATTTCTAAGCTTCAATTCTTTCTATATTGATATTTAATTGAAGTATCTTTGTTTGGAATTCAATTGTAATAATCAGCTCTTTTGAAAGTGTCATTGTACACAAATTGTATCTTGTTGATTTTGACAGTTCAGGTTGTTGAATCGTTGGACTAGTAAGAGGGGATTCTTCCTACGAAGATTTGTTGACGGTTCAGGGGATTGGATTGTTGTACTAACGAGAGAGGATTCTTGTTCGAGAGGTTATAACTTTGGCCTGATAAAAAAGTTGGAGAGGAAAATCCTCACAACGGTTTACTTGGGGCAAGAACATAGGTCCTGGACCGAACCTTGTAAAAATGCCGTGTCACCCTCCTTACCTTACTCTCTTTAATTTTCTGCATTTATAAATTGCATGGATGCTTAGTTAATTGTTGGAAATTAATTTGACTTTGGTAATTGCGGAAACCTTGATTAAAGAAAGTATGTTGATTGTATAAATCTTGATTAAAGGTAGTACGTTGATAAATATCAAAGTTCATTAATAGATTTATACTCAAGTAACTTATTTGATATCAAAATCTGAATTTTGAAGGATTTTTGAAATTTCTATTTTATTATGAAATCAAGCTTATCTTATTGATTGAATTGAGTATTGGTCATCGCAAACCAATTATACTTGTGTGGTTGTGTTGGTTAAAGTTCAAAGGCTTCGTAATCATTGTGTTTGTGTGTGATAGTTGAAAAGAAACACAGTTGGAATTCAAAATTAATTAAAGGAACTTATAAAAAGAAATTGCAAAGAAATTTTTAAATCCCAATTCACCCCTCTCTTGGGAATACACTTACTTTTCAAATTGGTATCATAGCGGGGTTGTAGTAAATCTTAAATTAGAAGCTACATAAACATCTATATGGCACACCTAGGTGTATCTCTCTTTACTGAGGGTGAATCCTCATCTAGGCCACCTATTTTCTGCAGTGTAAACTACACCTTTTGGAAACAAAGAATGAGAATTACTTACAAACTATGAATTGGAAAACATGGAAGGTTGTCACACATGGTGATCTTATCCACCCAAAAAAAGTAGATGGTAAAGAAAGACCTAAAGAATAAAAAGAGATGACCAACAATGATCTCAAAATGTTAAAAATAAATTCAAGTGCTATGAATGCTCGATATTGTGCTCTTGATGTAAATGAATTCAATAGGGTCATGGCATGTAAATCAGCCAACGAAATATGAGATAAATTAGAGGTAACCTATGAAGGAACGATAGATGTTAGAGATAGCCGAATCGACATGCTCACAAGCAAGTATGAGGCCTTTAGGATGAATCCAGAAGAGACTATCACTAGTATGTATACTAGGTTCACCTATATAATAAACTCCCTCAATGCTTTAGGGAAAATCTACTCAACTTATGCAGAAAATCCTTAGAGGACTTCATCTAATTTGGGAACCTAAAGCTATTGCAATAACGAAAGGAAGAAAGTTGAAAAATACTTCCCTAGATGAATTGATAGGATTGCTCCTTACATATGAGATGACTATAAATGAAAGAAATTCTAAAAATAACAAGAACAAGAAATCAATAGCTTTTAAGGCTACTAAAGAAAGCTCTAGTGAAGATGAAAAAGACAATGAACTAAATGATGATGAAATAGCTTTCATCACTAGAAGACTTGGAAAGTTTTTCAAAAATAATAAAAATTTCACTCAACAGCTTAAAGGATCAAAAGCTGACAAAGGAGAACGAAATAAAAAGAAAACTAAAAATGAACCGCCCACTTGTTATAATTGCAAGAAGGTTGGGCATATTAAACCAAATTGTGCATTGCTGAAGAAAGATAAGAAGAAGAAGAAAGTAATGAAAGCTACATGGGATGAGACTAGCTCAAGTGAATCAGAGGATGAATCAAGTGATCAAGATGTGGCAAACATCTGCTTCACGGCAAGAGATGCTGAGGTAAACTCCTACACTAGTTCATCTGAAGGATCTAGCGATGAATCTTGTAGTGATTCATGTGATAGTATGCCTTCATATAAAGAAATGCAAGTTGAACTATTTTCTCTACATAAAAGGTTCATAAGAGTATCCAAAAGAAACATAGCCTTGAAAGAACAAAATGAAAAGCTAAAAAAACCAACTAGAAATGTCAGTATCTACTGAAAAAGAAAAAAAACACAAATATTGATGATCTTATGAAGTAAATAAATGAAATGTATGAAGCTTTAGTAAAGTTACAAGTGAATGGTGAAAGTAAGAAGGACTTAGAAATAAGTAACCTTAAAAATAAAATTGAAGATAAAGAAAAAAGCATCTACCATTTTACTGGAGGAAAATAAAATTTTGAAACAATGGTTGGACATCAAATGATGACTTGTGATAAAGAAGGAATTTAGTTCAATGGAATTGAAAGCAAAAAGAAAAAAAACTCATACATGGGATATTTCATAAAGGAATAAAAAAACTATGCAAGCACATCTTCTTCAAGTGCTTATGAAGACACTACTTGCTTCTTGTGTAAGAAAAAGGGACACATAAAATTTGAATGTCCACTAAAAAAGAAATATGTCAAAATAAAAAATGAATGGAAAATGAACACTAAAAATAAACATGACTTAAAAAGGATTAAGAAGGTTTGGGTACCAAAAATAACACCTTGAATCATTGTTGTAGGTGTGCATTAGGACCTCTCCATCAATGGACAAGAGATACTTGCATAGCGGGTGTTTAAGACACATGACCGAGGATAAAACAAAATGCACCACCCTAATGCAAAAAGATGGAGGGTATGTCATCTTCGGCGACAACGCTAAAGGTAAAATTATTGGAATTGGAAAAATAGGCAAAGAACCTTCCTTAACCATTGATAAAGTGTTGTTAGTAGAAGGATTAAAACATAATCTATTAATTATAAGTCAATTAAGTGACAAAGGGTTTGACATAATCTTTAAACAAGAAAAATGGATAGTTAAAAATCTAGAAAAATATGATGTTCTATTCATTGCTTATAGTGTTAATAATGTATATTGTATAAACTTTGAAAATCTTATTTCTCAAGAGGTCACATGCTTAGCAGCCATGAATGAAGCCTGTTGGCTAAGGCATAGAAGATTAGGACATTCAAGTATGGATCTGTTATCAAAATTATCTAAAATGAAGTTAGTCAAAGGCCTACCTAGCACAAAATTCATAAAAAACAAAATTTGTGATGCTTGCCAACTTGGGAAGCAAACCAAGACAAGCTTTAAAAAGAAGAAACATATTTAAGCTAGTAGACCTTTAGAACATATCAATTTAGATTTATTTAGTCCTACTATAAAACAAAGTATAGGAGGAAAGCAATATGCTTTTGTCATAGTTGATTACTACTCCGGGTTTACCTGGGTACTCTTCTTAGCCTCTAAAGATGAAGCTTGCAAGATGCTAATTAACTTGTGCAAAAGACTTCAAAATGAAAAAGGATATGGTGTTTTAAATATAAGAAGTGATCAAGGAAGAGAATTTAATAATAAAGAAGTTGAAAAATTTTGTAATGAACACGAAATAAATCACAACTTTTCAGCACCTTAAATCCCTCAACAAAATAGAGTTGTAGAAAGAAAGAATAGATCCCTTCAAGAAATGGCTAGGACCATACTCTGTGAGCATAAGCTACCTAAATACTTTTGGGCTGATGTGGTAAATAATGCATGCTATGTAATGAATAGAGTTTCCATAAGATCAAGCTTAAATAAAACCCCCTACGAACTATGGAAAGGAAGAGGGCTTAACATGTCTTATTTTCATGTATTTGGGTGCAAGTGCTTTGTATTGAATGATAAAAATGACTTAGGAAAATTCGATGCAAAATCAGATGAAGGATTATTCTTAGGATATGCATTAAGAGGCAAGGCATTCAGAATCTACAATAAAAGAACTCTCACAATTAAAGAATCAACAGATGTAACTTTTGATGAGGAAAATCCATTCACTAGAACAATAAATGTTGAAAAAGCTGAAACAACACGAAAGTTAGAAGACTTAGAAATAAAAGAAGTCAAGGACGAGACAAATGAACCAACTTCAAATGATGAATCTTTAGATAATTCTGAACTATATAGAGAATGGAATTTGACGAAATCATCCAAAAGATCAAATTATAGGAGAACCTTCACATGGTGTACCCACTAGATCTCCATTAAAAAATATATGCAGACATTATGCATTCTTATCTCAAGAATAACCTAAGAACATTGAAGAAGCTTTAAGTGTTGATTCTTGGGTAGTTGCTATGCAAGAAGAATTAAATCAATTTGAAAGGAATAAAGTATGGAATTTAGTTCCTAGACCCAATGATCATTCAATAATTGGAACAAGATGGGTATTTAGGAGTAAAAAGGATGAAAATGGAATTATAGTAAGAAATAAAGCTAGACTAGTGGCTCAAGGATATAACCAAGAATAGGGAATAGATTACGATGAGACCTTTGCTCTTATAGCTAGAATTGAAGCTATAAGAATATTATTAGCCTATGCATCCCACGAGGAGTCCAAACTCTATCAAATGAATGTAAAAAGTGCATTCTTAAATGGATTCATAAATGAAGAAGTCTATGTGGCACAACCTCTTGAATTTGAGGATATCCATAACCCTGATCATGTGTTTAGGTTAACAAAAGCTTTATATGGGTTGAAACAAGCCCTCAGGGCTTGGTTTAAGAGGTTGAGTGGATTTTTACTAAAAAAAGGATTTTATAGAGGAAAGGTAGACAACACATTATTTATTAAAACTAAAAATAAAGATATGCTTATCATTCAAATCTATGTAGATGATATTATATTTGGTGCTACAAACGAAGATTTATGTAAGGATTTTGCAAAATGTATGTAAGATGAATTTGAAATGAGTATGATAGGAGAATTAAATTATTTCATAGGATTTCAAATAAAGTAAGCCAAGAATGGTTCATAAATCAATCTAAGTATATAAGGGACATGCTTAAAAAGTTTGACATGGAAAATAGCAAGCCTATAGGAACTCCAATGAGTACATCCATAAGTCTTGACAAAGATGAAAAGGAAAAACTAGTTGACATGAAATATTATCGTGGCATGATAGGAAGTTTACTATACTTGATAGCAAGTAGATCGGATATAATGTTTAGTGTATGTGTGTGTGTCCGGTTTCAGTCAGCTCCTAAAGAGCCTCACCAAATAGTTGTGAAAATAATCTTAAGATACTTTATAGCCATTATTGACTTAGGTCTATGGTATCCTAAAGACACCGACTTTGAGATAATAAGCTACTCGGATGCTGATTATGCCAAATGCAATATTGATAGAAAAAACACAAGTGGTACTTGTCACTTTCTTGAACTGTCTCTTGTCTCTTGGTTCTCTAGGAAACAAAACTCCGTAATTTTGTCTACTGTTGAAGCTGAATATGTGGTAGCTAAAAGTTGTTATGCACAAACACTCTATATGAAACAACAATTAAGAGATTTTAATTTAGAGTATTCATCTATTCCTATGAAGTGTGATAATACAATCTCGATAAACATCTCCAAAAATCTAATATCACACTCAAGAACGAAGCATATAGACATAAGGCATCATTTTTAAGAGATCATGTACAAAAAAAAGGAAAGATATTATAGTTGAAATTGTGAATACAAGTGACCAATGGGCGGATATCTTTACCAAACCTTTTTCGGAAGATAGATTTATATCTATAAGAAGAGAACTTGGCTTATTACACAGTAGAGAAGTTGCTTAGAGGGATACATGATGAGTGCTACTTGAAAGATAGATGAGGTCAGGTGACTGTGCCTTAAGCCCTAGTCAACTGAACTTGTTCTGACTCTCTCAATTTTTCAGGATTAGTAAGGTCAAGCGACTAACCCTCAAATTCCAGTCAACTGACATGCTACTATCACTTAAAAATTAAAATGCACCAAAGGACAAGCGACTGCGCCTTAAGTACACGTGATTGACTAACGAGATTTTAAATACTGTTAACCTAATAGATCATACCTTGTTTTGATTATGACAAATATGCAGGTATTTAATGTCTATCAAGTTTGTGTGCAGGTTCATATAAACAATATCATTTGATGGCTTGTGGAGACTTGAAGACTAAAGACCTAGAATGTTTATTGTAATTTATATAATGCCTTATTTGGGTCTGTAATATTTAAGTAGGAAAGGTCTATAATAATTAATGCATTGCATGCATGATAAAATAGATAAGCTCAAAGGCCTTAGATTGACTATAGGACCCACAATATTGTATGAAAAAGCCCCCCCATAATCTTAGAATTAATTATCATGTGAATAGTGACAACTTCATAAGAAGAATAGGACCGAAATGCACAAAGTTGGCATGTTCGGTCGATCAAACCCCAACACTCTGAGCACTTCGGCCATTGAACCTCCCCAGGGTCAATGGTTTGACCCTTTAGTCCACCGACCTCAAAATAAGTAGCAATGCCCTGGTCGACCGAACTGGCATGTGGGAAATCCCAACGTCCTGGTCGACCAAACTTTTAGTAGAAAATTGACTTGGTAGACTGAACATCCATGTTTGGTTAACCGAACTCAATCTAGTTGACCAAACCTCAATCGAACTCAATCTGGTTAACCGAACCTCGGAGGTTCTGAAAATTGCCTTAAGCCTAGTCGACCATCTTCCCAGTTCAAATTCATCTTGCTTAACCGAACTAGGCAACCCGGTTGACTAAACCATTAAAATAGTTGACCGACCCTCTCGGCTTGCTCAGATTTTACCGAGGTTAAAACTCTGTTAATTTTTATTAACCCTATTTAAACTTTTTAAAAAATACTAGATAGGTCCCAAACGGTTATAAATTTAGGGGTGTCTATATATACCTGCTCATTTGCATGGATTAGGACCAGATTAGCAAATATGATTAGCATATTTTCTCTAAAATTCAAAAATCCCATTTCTCATATTCAAGCCTCACACTTTCATTCTTACTCATCCATATTGCAAAAATCAATTAGTAAGAGTGTTCTTGTGTTCAACTCATTAAGCTTACACTCTCACTTGCTTGTTTTGATTGAGATTCACTTTATTTTGAGAGTAAGCTTTTTCAGTTTTTCTAGGAGACTTCGTTAATAAGTCTTCCATAGGAAAAACTTCTTTGAGCTTGTGAGTTTTGCATAATCATTACAATACTCAAGAGTTTGTATTGTATTTTGTTTATAAAATAAGCTTTTACGAATCGATTTCGAATATCTCTTATTGTTATTTTGAGAAAAATATTTGTTGAAGATATTTGAAGTGTGCTTGTGATCTTTGTTATTGCTTTGGTGATTAGCATTATCATTTTGATAAAAAAAACCCTAACACATATACTCTCACATACTGATTTCTATACTTGCTTCATTTTTTATAGTTGACATTAAAACTACATTGAGCTTATCATATCTTATCATACGGTAGTGTGTTGATTATACTAGTACAAATTTGCTTGATTGAGAAGCATACATTTTGTACACAATCTATATTGTGATTCTGTTGTACCCCAGACATGGCTTAAGGGAGCGGTAATCCAGCCCAGAAGGATTGGTTGTAAAGGTTGTGGTTAGCCCTGTGCTAATTGGCCTGGTTGTAATTAGGTGCCACTCCACCCATTAAGTGAGCCTTAGTGTAATCCTTGTGCTTGTGAGCCAAGGCGGGGACGTAGGCAGTTTGCCAAACCTCGATAACGTACTTGGTGTTATCTCTCTTTACTACTTTATTATGCAAGCTTAATTAATTTACTTGTGATGTTTAATTTTTGCTGAATATATATTGATTTATTTTATCCATGTTGACTCTGGAAGTACAGTCTGGTTTTGATAATGACAAATCACTTGGCATTTAATCTGTGCATTGAGTTTGTGAATAGGACTTATATTAAGCATGCACGGAGGGATAACGAGCATTGAAAGCCTTCAAGTAAAGCTTAAAAATCTTGGCAAGAACCATGGAACTCAAAGAGTATAAGAATCAAGATGCAAGCGACAAAGTTCAAGAATATCTTGGGAATGGGTACTTAGAACTCATGTACTTACATTTTCGTATGATTTAATTTGAGGCTCAACATAACTTAGAAAGACTTTAGGATTCATGCATATCATGTATATCATTAGGAAAATTTCATGGACTTAGAAATACTTTTAAAATAATGGAAAATATCTTTTATAAAAGACCCAAGAAAGAGAGCAAAGAAGAATTTTAAATTAGAAAAGAAAAATTTAAAAATTAGGGACTTCGGTTGACAGAACTCAACCTCAGTCATCTGAAGAATTTCCTTAGATGTCTGAAGATTAAGCTCAGTCGTTTGAAGAATTTAAGGTGCAAAACAGAAACAGGAAGAAGCACTTCAGATGACTGAACCTTGACCTCGGTCGTCTGAACCCAACACTTCGGTCGTCTGAACCTTGACCTCGGTCGTCTGACCTGTGTCCAGGCTATTTTTTTCAAAGGAATTCAATGACTTCGGTTGTCTGGGCCTATGGCTTCAATCGTATGAACCTGCGGGAAAACTTGAAAATATCATTTTTATTAAAAGAAGTCGCGAGCTATCTTATTGATCTAATGGTTGAGATCAATTCTAAGGGTAAGACACTATAAATACTGATTATCTAAACCATAGTACGTAAGAAAAACACAAAAAATAAACCAAAAGTGAAGAACACATCTTGTTGAAAAGAGAACTAAGAAGCTTGAGCTGATTGATATACGATTGCCTGCACTCTAACTTCTACATATCGTCTTTGGGAAAATCAACTCCGGAAGTCAAAGGGATTCATTAACACAACTGTATTTCCTCTTGGTATTGAGGTGTAGTTGATCCATTTAGTTTTTCCAAGTGATTCGCATATCAATATCTAATATTGAATTTTTTTTTGGAGTGTAAAATTGAGTTTCTTCATATTCACATAAAGATTGTTTTTGAAAAATTGAATACTTGAGAAAGTTTTTATTTGGTCATTGTTTAAAGAGTAATCACTCAAGTGTGTTCTTAGTTTAAGGTTGATATTTTGAATACATCTAAACTATTTGATTATATATATCCTTAGCAGAGCATAAATATATATATATATATATATATATATATATATGTATGTATATATATTGAAGGATAGTTTTCGAAAATATATTTTAAGTCAAATATTACCAAGATCACTTTGAGATTGTCATCTTGAGAAAAATATTGTTTTTGACAAAGTGTACTTCAAATCTTTGCAATCTTCAAAGCTATTTTTGTATTCAAAGATTGAACCCTAATTTCTCCAAAGTATTGATTCACACATTTTGGGAGATTTGTTAAAAAGAGAATTATGTGTTAAAGTATCTCATTCATAAACGATTATATCGTTTCGTACATTCTAAGCTTCAGATTATGTCATATGGTAAATGTATTAGGAATTTGAATTATACTGGTGTGTGAACCGGTGTTTGAGGAGAGAGTTGTATCTTTTGTAAGCAGTGGGTGAGGTGGAAGACGTACCTCTTGTAAGCAGCGAATTGTAAGGGAAGCTCCATCTCAATTTAAGGAGCAGGGATTTAAGTGAAATCCTTAAGTGGTTGCTCAAGGCGAGGATGTAGGCCGAGTTGGTTGAACCTCATAAAAACTGCGTTTGTCTTCTCTCTTCCCTTTACTCTTTACTTTTAGCACTACATTTCAACTGTTCATATTGCATGTATATGTTGAATAACATTGCACACTGTTAATTGGAAAATTAGAACTCGTTGCTAATTATACAAGTAGGGAGTAAGTGGTAAAAAGATTCAAAGAATTTTTAAAATACCCATTTCACCCCCCCCCCCTTCTTGAGATTACACCTAATTCAACAATCCACACTAGATTGGCCTTTGGATTGTGTAATACTGCTGCAAGTTGATTGACCTGGGGGAAGAAATTTTAAAATACAAATTCACCCTCGTTTTGGGATTACAGTAAATCTAACAATTGGTATTAGAGCCTAGTAGCTTAGACTTAATAGTTATTTTGTAAAAGATCTAGATGGCTCAGTAACCCCTTTACCTAAGGGACCCTCTTCCACACTACCTCGAGTTTTCAGTGGTGTCAATTATCCCTTCTGGAAACAGAGGATGCGTATTTATCTTCAGAATATTAATGGAAGGTGTAGAGAGCTGTCTCTAAAGGAAACTATGTTCCTATGAAAGGTCAAGGTGAGACTAGAGTTCCTAATACTGAAGAGGAATATACTGATGATGATATGAAAGCTCTTAGTATAAATGCTACTACAATGAATAATATGTATTGTGGTCTTGATGTTATTGAATTTAATAGAGTTATGGCATGTTCGTCTGCTAAGGAGATATGGGATAAGTTAGAGGTCACCTATGAGGGTATTATAGATGTGAAAGATAGTAGCATTGATATGTTGACTAGTGAGTATGATGCATTTAGGATGAACACTAGTGAGTCCATTTAGAGCATGTACACTAGATTCACATACATCATTAATTCACTGTATGCATTAGGTAAGACCTATCCTATGTATGAGATGATTAGGAAACTCTATAAGGGTTTGCCTCCTATTTGGGAAGCAAAGGCTACGACCATATTTGAGGGTAGAGACCTTAAGGTTATGTTAGTAGATGACCTGATAGGTTCACTTATCACCTATGAGTTAGCTATTAATGAAAGACTTAATGAGCACAATAGGATGAGAAAAGTGACTGCATTGAAAACTTCTACTAATACTTCTAGTGAGTGCAGTGAACCTGAATCTGGAGATAACATGGCTATGTTTACTAGGAAGTTCAGCAGGTTCTTCAATAAGAATAGTAGGTTATACAGAAAGTTTAGAGAGTCCTCATCTGAGAAAGGAGAGTATAGTAAAAGAAAAGAAACATTGAATGCTCCCACATACTATGATTGCAACAAGGTTGGGCACATCAAACCTGATTGCCCGTTGCAGAAAAAGGAGTCTTGGAAAAAAAAAAAAAAAACCATGAAAACAGGTACTTCATTGGATAGAAAAAATAGCTGCGATTCAGATTCAAATTGCAACAACTTTGAGATGGCAAACTTGTGCCTAGTGGCACAGGGTGATTAGGTATTGTCTTCTTGTTCCTTATCTTAATGTTATTTTGATGATGATTGTGATTCTGATAGCATGCCTACTTTTAAATAATTGTAATATCAATATATTTGTGGATCTAAATTTTTGAACAAAATGACTAAGGAGAATGATGTTTTGAAAAAGAAATGTGAGAATTAGTTAAAACTATTTGAAATTGCAAAAAATTCAAATGCCTCGATTCTTAAAGAAAATACTTGCAAATTGCCGAGCTTGAGAGAATATTAGAGGATAACTCCAAAATTGTTTTTAAATTTATTAAAGGCCAACGCAATTTTGAAACACTACTTGGAGCCCAAACAAACTCTCTTAGCAAAGAAGGTCTTTGATTTAACGGTGTTGAAAATGTAAGACGACCTAATCTTTACTTGGGACATTTTACTCGAGAATCAAAATCCCAAATTCCAACTAAAGTTCCTCAGTGTCAATCAGTATATTTTAAATGTAAACAAATTGGTCATATTCAATTTGACTATCCACTTAGAAATAGACATGTAAAAGTTAAAAGGGTGTGGAGAGTAAAAGGTGAATCAGGAACTAACCCCTTTCGACCCAATAGAATTTGGGGACCAGCGTCAGTTACATAGACATTTTTGCAAGTGTGCTTAAGGTCGTCATCTTCCAAGGGAAAATGGTACTTGGATAGCGGTTGCTCATGGCACATGACTGGTGACAAGGCCAAGTTTGCATCTATCACTCATAAGGAAGGAGGATTTGTGACATTTGGGGACAACGCAAATGGGGAAATCATCGGAGTAGGTAAGGTTGGTAAGGAACCTTCTCTTGTCATTGATAATGTATTGCTTGATGATGGCTTGAAACATAATTTGTTAAGTATTAGCCAATTGTGTGATAAATGGTATAAAGTTTCTTTTGAAAATGATAAATGTATTGTTGAGAGTAAATTTGATAATAAAGTACTTTTTACTGTTGAACGTTATGAAAATGTGTACACCACTAGTTTTCATAATTTAGCTTCTCAATGCTTTTCTGCAACAAACGAAGCTAGTTGTTTGTGGCATAGATGTTTAGGACATGCTGATATGGACCTTTTGTAAAAACTTGTGCAAAAGGACTTAGTCAAAGGATTGCCAAAAAAATATTTTGTAAAAGATAAAATTTTTTATCGTTGTTGTTAGATTTGGTGTATTCCCATGAGGTGGGGGGGTGAATTGGAATTTAAAACCTTTTCTCCTAGGTTAAACTAGTTTAGCAACAGTACATTCACAACCTAGGTCTATCTACCCAAATGCACAGATATGTATAATATGTAGAATTTAAATCATGTCCATCATTCACACAATAACATACACGTGCGGTAAATATAAAGTGCGCAAATATAAACAGACACACGATATGTTATCGGGGTTCGGCCAATTGTGCCTATGTCCCCTCCTCTAACTTGCAAGCCCAAGGATTTCTCTAATGGCTCACTTAACTAGTAGAGCGGCACCTAATACAATCAGGTCAATTAGCATAGGGCTAACATCAACCTATACAAACTCTCCTTGCGGGGCGGAGAAGGCCCTAGGTCAAATTCACAGGGCTAAGCCCAACCTGATCCTTCCAGGCAAGATCAAACCCCCTCAAGCCATGCTTGGAAATACAATAGTATTTTCACTCAAATGGTACAATGATCATGCTTATCAGGTAAAGCATATATGTACCCAAATATGCGCAATATAATTAATGCACCTCAATGATGTAAGAAGTATAAGCTCGGTGCTCTACGTATGCAATCAACACTTAACATTATGGATAATCTCAAATATGCACAAGAGTGTATAAACAAGGTTTTCTTTGAAGAATAATATAAAATATCTCAATGCAAGCTTAGGGTTTCAAAGATGCTAATCTGAGTATTCAAACAACCTCAAAAGTATTTTCTCAAATGTATCTAGCACAAGAGTTATTTGAAATCTAGCTTTGAAAAGTATTTTTGCACACAAAAGAATAAGCCTAAATGAGTATTGCAATGATGTTGCAAACTCACTTAGCTATATGATTTTTCCCATCCCAAGATTTATCAAATGAAATCGGGGGAAAAATCAAGCTAAACTCTCAATATGAAAATCACAAGCACAAGAGCAAGTGAGATTTTTTAGAAAAATGGAATAATCAATCAAACACTCACACAACTATATTTCTCAAAAGAATGGATGTATTATGAGTGTATGGGTTTGGAATGAACAAATAGGGTTTTGGAAATTTGAGAAATTTTTTGTCAAATCCTATTTGCTAATGGTCTCTAATCTAAGCAAATGAATCCTTATATATAGAGAAAGGGTAAATTATGACTGTTGGGGGATACACAGGGTATTCTTAAATTTTCTTAAAAAGGTTTAACAAAATTAACTCTGTTTACTTGATTTTAACCCCGGTAGAAAATAATTTTACCCGCGAGTTTCGGGTGGCTGAATCGAGGTTCGGTCTCCCGAATATACTCATCTTGAAAAGCCCATTTTAAACAATTTGGTTGCTTGTGTATAGGTTCCGTAGCCCGAACAAAAGTCAATAGCATTTGTTGCGCGGTTTGGGTGCCCGGCTCACAATTTGGTTAACAGAACTAGGCAATTTGGTCGCCCAACCCCTCTTTTGAACGTAAACGGTCGGTCGCCCGAGTAGATGAAAAGTGCTCTGACATAGTGTTGGGTGCCCGAGGAAGATATCTTCAAAATAGGGTCAGGTGCCCAAACACCAAGTCAACATGTTGACTAGTTCAGTCGCCCGAGTCGTTTTACACGGCATAGGTTCGGTTGTCCGAACCCTCTCAATGTTTTCTATTAAGGTCATTTTTAGCCTGACTTGATTCACCAGATATAATAAGTTATGTTGGGGACATTCTTGTGTGCAAGTGCTAGGATGTAGGGTCTTTTCTAAAGCCTTTTAAAGTACGCTAAAAAACTTGGCGTCGGTCGACCTTCCCTAAGGTCTCTACGGTCTTTGAGCTTTAGTTCCTACGTGCATGTCATGCATTAATAATAAATATTGCATACCCAAATTAAACTTTATATACTATTACAAAAAGTAAATCTTCTGGGTCTTCTTTTGCCTTTGAGTCATCGTGTGCCATCATACGATCTTGTCAATGAAAACCTACACACACACACTCGGCAACCATTAAATACCAATGTTGTTTGTCATTATCAAAACTGGGAATGACCCATGGGGTCAACAATCTCCCCCTTTTTGATGATGACAAATACTTGCCTACTTCTCCCCCTTTTGGCATCGACAAAAGGGCCTAGATAAAAATTTAACTATATATAGGCAAAAGAATATCTATATAAAAATGTTCTAATTGAGTTTTAAATTTACAATATAGGCGCAACAATCAACTCAAACAGTTCAGTATTCTCAAAACATAAATATAACTATCAACATGCAAGAGATATGATAGTTATGCATTTCATACCACAAACAAATTCATAAAGTATAAAGTAAGGACAGATTTAACAATTAAACACACAAACTCTATAACTAGTTATTTAAAGATTTAAAAGACATGAGAAAAAGAATTAGACCATAATTATGCACAAACCATTTCAATTGATGCATATCATAAGACTCGTGAAAGATTTGAGTTTAAAGGACACGACATATGATACCAAAAAGGGAGTTTGAGCATAAGTATAGTCTAACTAGTTTGCATGCATTTTTATGTGAAATTACTGAACCAGTTATGCAACATCCATTGTAAATTTTTTTTAAAAAATAAATAGAAAAAAATAACTTCATGACTTAAAATTTTAAACCATAGATAGCAAAGGTCATGAAAGCCTTTAGCACACAAGTAAGAACTAAAACATGTTTAGTTTAAAAGCATTTCTTGCTATAATATAGTAGATATATATATAAAATATATATATATATATATATATATATATATATACAGGTATTAAAAATATATCCCCTTTGATATTTGCAAAAAGAAATGGGTGTTGCTTGCTGGAAAAATAAGATTTCAATTTAAAGTAAGCAAGTACAAGTTTTCTAGTTTGTCCATTAAGCACACACTAAAATGTAATTTGAAAATCACAACCACAATGGTTTGAAAGATGTCAAACAATTGAAAGCAAGGATCACATGGCAAACACAAACAACATGTGGCAAGGAAATATATATCAACTTAAGATTTTCACAAAGATCATTTTGGTTAAGCACATGCCACGACAAGTTCACAATAGATTTAAGCTAAAAATATTTGTGAGCAAACAAGATAGGAATTTATGCCTAGATGCTCCCCCTATAAATTTGAGTATGTGCTTAGATTCTTTAACTACTTATACTAACCAATGATTAATTTCATTATGCTTAGTAGTATAAGCCATTCAATTTGAAACTTTAAAATCAACTATACTGAGTATTTGTCAATTGCATTTGTCACTTCATTAGTACAGTTGTCCCTATAGGTCATAGATGCATAAGAGAATATATATTAAGGCATGCTATGTTCATGACCCAAGAACATTCCATATGAAATCATAAGCCTTAAGAGCAAGATATAATGTTCAGGGATTTTAGAAGAGCCTCAATATTTCAGTGGATAAAAGTGATGCATATGGACCATGCATTCGCTTCCTATAGGGATGGATTTGAGCCTTTCTAAATGGTTGATGATTATGTTAGGATGAAGTTTAATTATCTATTTGGTTTCACTCATCCTTTCAAAAATGTTTTAACATTAATTTTATCATAATCATCTTTAGCACAAGGTTTTATTTTGGGAAAATTCCTATCAAAATTTCGGCAGCATGTTGTCTGTAAATCAGACATTTTCCCATAAAACCGATACTTGATAGGCTCAATTAAGAAATTTTTAATTAATTTCAAGGCACACGAGAACCTATATCCACTACCAACATGCAATTCTCATCAACTCCATCCGCCATGCAGGAGGCATTCTAAACAAAGCATGCAATCAGGTAGCAATCAATAAATGATACAAAAGATAAACTATCTATTAGAAGATATACTCATTTAACACATAATGAATGGTAGGAATTCTGTGCTTTTCATATGAAGGCACACGGGCATAAAAGATAAAAATCATGAGAGCATTTAATGCATATATATATATTCATGAAGAGAAATGCTCCCCCTGAGTTATGTGCCTATTCAATTTGTGCCTTTTTGTTTTCTAATTACTTAACCAAGTGTTTTAAGATTTTCAGTTATTATATCTTGGCGGTAGATGCATAGGCTTTAAAGGACCAAAGAGTCACAATCAATATTCCTTCAAGTGTGATAAGCCATTGTCTGGCTCTTTTTAAAATATATATATATATATATACATATATTTCAATACGTGAGAGAGGCACAAGATCGAATGGTGTTGAATTTTAACTACATATGCATAGGTGTCTTTCTAATTTCACTTCATCATTTAGATTTGAAACCTAGTGCAATCACTTTAGCTATTCAACGCATTTCAAACGATTTAAAGCTCTAAAGGATTTGATTTTAATGTTTGAGAGCTTAGCATGTTAAGTTGATTAAATACTCTTAAGGATTATAATTTCTGTTGAGTTCGAAGAGTATTAAATATAAGTGGACATGACTCAAGATATTTTCATGTAAGTGGATATGTCTAATCGTTTAGGCAAAGAGCATTTATGAGTATTTGAATTTTCTTGAACAACGCTCTTCGAAGAATGTAAAGTATCCTATAAATATTACCACAATTTAGAACAAGGATACAAACCAAGAAATGATGAATCTATACCTGATATGATCGTGGTTTGGTAAAGATTTCCTATGGAGGGATTAAACCAAAATTAAAGTATTTACAATTTGAACTCAAAGGAACCAATCCCCTAGTGGATAGCTCTAATTTGGTTATAGCTATGAGAAGCACTCAATATATATTAGTCATTTATAATCAATAGTGCTTTAAGCCTAAAGTGATGACTAAATTTTGGTTTAGGATTTTCATATTCAAAAATGAGTTTAGGGCATAGTGATATATGATATAAGATAGAACCCTAACACTCAATTTTGTGCAATGGACAACAGTTGCTTAACTTTGTGATTTACATGTTAGCATGGGTCAAGCATTTAGAATTAAGTACCGAGCAAGGATGCTTTAGTCCATTTGGAAGTTGATTTTATTCAATTTTTAAATTTGCTTGCTAATCTTATGATTCTTAGTATGGAAAAAGTGTATAGTGAATACATATACTAAGAATTTTCATTTTGAGCACCAACCACTTCCTAAACCTATAGTCATCACTACCCCATAAACCTAATCCTGAGATCTAAGGAACAATTAACTGATTTGATAATTTAAATCCATTTTTCCTTAGGTCCTATGGGGTTTGCTTTCATTATTACCCACACCATTTCCCTTTCTAACCCTCTGGCACTTCTGGATGAGAAAATAAATCGGTTGTGCCCTTTTCTTTTATAATGTAAGCAGGTTTTCTAAATGCGTGAAAGGATATGCTTACAATTCTTATGATTGCTTGTTGAGGCATGATAGTGGGAATTATGTGATAGTCCTAAATCCTTTTTGAAAATATTTTTGTTTTTAATCTCTAAGGATTTATTATGATTATTCTTCTCATTTATAACTTTGAGTGTAGCTCTAAAATAATCATCCATTTCTTTTTCTAAGAAGATAATTTTCAAGATCTTCTTAATCTTTCTCTTTTCTAAGATGGCATAATAATATTTTATTTTTCTTAATTGCTTTGCCATGCTTTTATTTTCCTTTTTCAAAGTGGATTTCTGTTTAGATAACTTCACTAGAAATTTATTCATTTTCAATATGATTCTATCTAGCTTTTCATAGGAGGGCATGCTTTCATTTATGAAATTAGCACATGATTTATCACACAATTTGACACAAGAATTATCATATGAATTAGTGCATGAATTTTCAGCCAAACCATCACATGAGCAATTAGATGATTCATCACAAGATTTTTCATCGTAAACATCACATGAACCATTTACAGTATTATCAATAGATGATTCAGTATATGACACATCACAACATTCATCACAAGAATCATAAAACGAGCTAGAGTGAGAATCATATACCTCTTCATTGATTTCCAGATCATGATTTACCTCCTCTCGATCATTTGAGCTCGAAGCATTCTGAGGATTTACAATCTCCTTCCCCTAGGACTCTCCATATTTCCTTTCTAGTTCATCCCAGATCTCCCTCGCATTTGTACATGCCATAATCTCAAGAAAAATATTAGAGTCAAAAGCACAATATAGCATGTCCATGGCATGTGAATTTGCATGCAACAAATTAATATCATTTTCTACTAGCATACAAATTCCTTTATCGATCACTTGCCAAGCCCTCCAATTCTTAGATTTTATAAAAATGGTCATTCTAAATTTCCAAACCATAAAATCTACACCATAAAACAATGGAGGACCTGAAAGGGATCGTCCCACACCAAATGGGGATACACCAAACTGAACCATTGTGATAGTTTTTGCAAAAATGTTTAAGTCTAGTGCAATGAGGCCCTGATACCAATTGTTAGATTTGGTGTATTCCCAAGAGGGGGGTGAATTGGAATTTAAAACCTTTTCTCCTAGGTTAAACTAGTTTAGCAACAGTACATTCACAACCTAGGTCTATCTACCCAAATGCGCAGATATGCATAATATGCAGAATTTAAATCATGCCCATCATTCACACAATAACAAACACGTGCAGTAAATATAAAGTGCGCAAATATAAACAGACACATGATATGTTATTAGGGTTCAGCCAACTGTGCCTACGTCCCTGCCTCTAGCTCGCAAGCCCGAGGATTCCACTAATGGCTCACTTAATAGGTGGAGCAGAACCTAATACAACCAGGTCAATTAGCACAGGGCTGGCCTCAACCTATACAAACTCTCTTTGCGGGGCGAAGAAGGCCCTAGGTCAAATTCACAGGGATAACCCCAACCTGATCTTTCCAGACTAGATCAAAACCCCTCAAGCCATGCTTGGAAATACAACAATATTTTCACTCAAATGGTATAGTGATTATGCTTCTCAAGTAAAGCATATTTGTACCCAAATACGCGCAGTATAATCAATGCACCTCAATGATGTAAGAACTATAAGTTCGGTGCTCTACGTGTGCAATCAACACTCAACACTATGGATAATCTCAAATATGCACAAGAGTGTATAAACAAGGTTTTATTTGAAACACAATATAAAATATCTCAAAGTAAGCTTAGGGTTCAAAGATACCAATCTGAGTATACAAACAACCTCAAAAATAAATTTTCAAATGTATCTAGCACAAGAGTTGTTTGAAATCTAGTTTTGAAAAATATTCTTGCACACAAAAGAATAAGCCCAAGTGAGTATTGCAATGATGATGCAAACTCACTTAGCTATATGATTTTTCCCAACCAAAGATTTATTAAATGAAATCAGGGGGAAAATCAAGCTAAACCCTCAATAGGAAAATCAAAAGCACAAGAGCAAGTGAGGGTTTTTAGTAAAATGGAATAATCAATAAAACACTCACACAACTATATTTCTCAAAAGAATGGATGTATTATGAGTGTATGGGCTTGGAATGAACAAATAG
Organism: Malania oleifera; assembly: GCF_029873635.1. NCBI lineage: Eukaryota > Viridiplantae > Streptophyta > Magnoliopsida > Santalales > Ximeniaceae > Malania > Malania oleifera. Next base: position 41,097,652 of record NC_080428.1, on the reverse strand, counting down.
GGTTTTGGAAATTTGAGAGATTTTTTGTCTAATCCTATTTGCTAATCATCTCTAATCTACACAAATGAACCTCTATATATAGAGAAAGGGTAAATTATGACCGTTGGGGGATACACAGGGTATTCTTAAATTTTTTTAAAAATGTTTAGCAAAATTAACCCTGATTACTTAATTTTAACCCTGGTAGAAAATAATTTTACCCGCGAGTTTCGAGTGGTTGAATTGAGGTTTGATCGCCCTAATAAACTCATCTTGAAAAGCCCATTTTAAACAGTTTGATGCCTGTGTATAGTTTCGGTAGCCTGAGCAAAAGTCAATAGCATTTGCAACGCGGTTCGGGTGCTTGGCTCACAATTCGGTTAACCAAATTAGGCAATATGGTCGCCCGACCCCTCTTTTGAACGTAAATGGTCGGTCGCCCGTGTAGTTGAAAAGTGCTCTGACATAGCGTCGGGTGTCCGAGGAAGATACATTCAAAATTAGTTCGGGTTCCCGAAGACCAAGTCAACATGTTGACTGGTTTAGTCGCCCAAGCCGTTTTACACGGCATAGGTTCAATCGCCCGAAACCTCTCAATGTTTTCTATGAAGTTCATTTTTAGCTTGACTTGATTCACCTGATATAGTAAGTGATATTGGGGACTTTCTTATATGCAAGTGCTGGGACCTAGGGTCTTTTCTAAGGCCTTTTAAAGTACGCCAAAAAACATGGTGATCTTTGTGCTTTAGTTCCTACATGCATGCCATGCATTAATTATTACAGACCGTTCCTATATTACTATTATAAACCCAAATTACACTTAATATACAATTACAACAAGTAAATCTTTTGGGTCTTCTTTGCCTTTGAGTCATCATATGCCATCATGCGATGTTGTCAATGAAAACCTACACACACACTCGGCAACCATTAAATACCAAAGTTATTTGTCATTATCAAAACTGGGAATGACCCATGGTGTCAGCACATGTTAAATGGGTATGCAAACTAAATCAAGTTTTAAGAAAAATAAATTCATATCCACCACTAGACCACTTGAAATGCTACAGATAGATTTATTTGGTCCTAATCAAGTTCAAAGTCTAGGTGAAAAATTGTATGCTTTTGTTATTGTGGATGATTATTCTAGGTTCACATAGGTGCTGTTTTTGTCTCATAAAGATGAATCATGTTATCAATTCACTAAATTATGGAGACGAATTGAGAATGAAAATGACTACAAAATCGCTCACATAAGAAGTGATAGGGGCACCAAATTAAAAAATGATGGTAGAGAAAACTATTGTGACTTAGAGGGCATTTCACACAATTTTTCTACATCTAGGACCCCACAACAAAATGAAGTTGTAGAATAAAAGAATAGGTCCTTGCAATAAATGGGTAGGACAATGTTAAATGTTCTAAATTACCCAAATATTTCTGGGTAAAAGTTGTGAATACTGCATGTTATGTCATAAATAGAGTGTTAGTTAGGCCTTCACTTAATAAGAGTCCATTTGAATTGTGGAACAACCATAGACCTATATTTCTTATTTTCATGTTTTTGGTTGTAAATGCTTTGTACTTAGATATATTGAGCACCTAGGGAAATTTGGCTCTAAATCCGATGAACGTATTTTCCTAGGCTATTCACTTAATAGTAAAAGCATATAGAGTTTTTAATAAAAGAACATTAATTGTTATTGAATCTATTCATGTTGTGTTCGATGAATGTAATATTTTTTCTAAAAGAGATGATGAAGATGATATTGATATTAGAAAAAGTCTAGACAAGCTATCTATTGAAAATAATGTAGATATCAATTTAGAAGCAAATAATAAACCAATTGAAAATGATAAAGTTGAATGTGAGGTTCATGAACTGTCTAAGGATTGGAAATTCATTAAGAACCATCCTTTAGATCAAATTATACATGAACCTTCACATGGTCTAGCCATCCAATCTTCTTTAAGAAATTTAGTTAACCATTTTGCATTCTTATCTCAGGAAAAGCCCAAAAATATTAAGCATGCCATAGAGGATGAGTCTTGGGTAATGTTTATGCAGGAAGTGCTTAACCAATTTGAAAGAAGCAAAGTCTGGACCCTAGTTCCTAGGCCTAATGATCATACTATTATTGGAACTAAATGGGTTTATAGAAAAAAAAAAAAAAGGATGAAAATGGGGTAGTTACTAGAAACAAAGGTAGGCTGGTTGCCTAGGGATATAATCAAGAAGAAGGGATATATTTTGAGAAAACCTATGCTCCTGTAGCTAGAATGGAAGCCATTCATATATTGCTTGCTTATGCTGCTTTTAAGAACATTAAATTGTACCAAATGGATTTTAAAAGCGCATTCTTAAAAGGCTATATAAATAAAGAAGTATATGTAGAACAATTGCCAGGGTTTGAAAATCATAAATATCTTAATCATGTTTACCGGTTGTCCAAAGACTTGTACGGATTGAAACAAGCTCCTAGAGCTTGGTATAAGAGGCTTAGTGGTTTCCTTTTAGATAATGGCTTTACCCGAGGCAAAATTGACACTACACTTTTCATCAAATTTAAAATTGATGACATGGTCCTTTTTCAAATTTATGTTGATGATATTATTTTTGAAGCAACTAATGATGATTTGTGTAATGAGTTTTCCAAATGCATGCAAACTGAATTTGAAATGGGCATGATGGGTGAACTGAGTTTTTTCCTAGGTCTTCAAATCAAACAAGCTAAACATGGAACCTTTATATGCCAATCTAAATATGTTAGGGACTTGCTAAAGAAATTGAATATGGAAGATGGTAAAATTCTTGGTACTCCTATGAGTTCTTCCACAAAAATTGATAAAGATGAGCAATTCATCCATGTTGATGTGAAACTATATCGTGGCATGATAGGTAGCCTCCTATACATTACAGCTATTCATCCTGATATCATGTTTAGTGTGTGTATGTGTGCTAGGTTTTAGGCTACTCCTAAGGAGTCTCATCTATTAGCAGTCAAAAGAATTCTTAGGTACCTAGTTGGGACTATAGAATTAGGCTTATTATACCATAAGCATATGACATTTGAGATTATTAGCTACACTAATGCTGACTTTGCCGATAGTAAGGTTGATAGGAAGAGTACTAGTGGCACTTGTCACTATTTAGGACAATCTCTAGTTTCTTGATTCTCCAAGAAACACAATTTAGTTGCCTTATCCACAGCCGAGGCAGAATATATTGCAGCTAGAAGTTGTTGCCCTCAAACGCTTTACATGAAGCAACAACTCATGGATTTTGGATTGCACTACGATACAATTCCAATCAAATATGACAATACTACTGCAATAAACATCTCAAAAAATCCTATCTCACATTCACGAACCAAACATATTGAGATTAGACATTCGTGATCATGTGCAAAAAAGGGATGTGGCATTTGAGTTTGTGTGCACTAGTGAGCAATGGGCTGATATTTTCACCAAACCTCTTCAGGAAGATAGGTTCATACAAATTAGACGTGAGCTAGGTTTGATGCATAGTAGAGAAGCCATATAGATTTCTGATAAAGTGCATAAACCCAGGGGGAGTCTCTTAGCATAGAAAACATATGGCTCTGAAACTTTTAAATCTTTCATTGCATTATACTTCATGAATTTGGTTGTGATTTTCAATGCATGGTTATAATATCTCTTGCGTTATTAATAACTACATTTATTTTTTCCATCTTGATCATACAGAATTGTTTGAGTTAGTAGTTGTCGATAAATTGTTAATTTAAAACTCAGCCAGGTCATTTCTATACAGGTATTTTTGAGAAAATGTGCTCTATTTTCGAATGGCATGCTACCGAAATTTCTAAAATATTTCCCAAACATGTCTTGTATTTAAATGATTCATACTCAATGCCTATGCCTATGTGCTTTATGTTTGTCATAACCCTTTTTGCTGTTGCCAAAAGGGGGAGAAGAGGCAAAATTGGGTACTTTTTTTAAAAATGTTTCAACTCTAAATCTTTAAACATTCTTATTGTGCATACTGTTAAGGAGAGCCTTTCAAGGCTGTACCCACTTTTGCATGATGTATTTGTCATCATCAAAAGGGGGAGAAGGTTGACCTGGTAGGTCATACCCTGTTTGGTTATGACAAATACTCAAGTATTTAATGTCTATCAAGTTTGTGTGCGGGTTCATATCAACAATATCATTTGACTGCCTATGAAGACTTGAAGTCTAAAGACCCTAAATGTTTATTTTTATTATAATTTATATCATGTCTTATTTGGGTATGTAATATTTAAGTTGAAATGTCTGTAATAATTAATGCTTTGCATACATGATAGGAAAGAAAGCTCAAAGGCCTTAGATTGACCATAGGACCCATAATATTGCTGAAAAAGTCCCCTATAATCTTAGAATTAATTATTATGTAAATAGGGACAACTTCATAAGAAGAATAGGACTAAAATGCAAAAAGTTGGCATGTTTGGTCGACAGAACCCCAACACTCTAAGCGCTTCGGTCGATCGAACCTCCCTAGGGTCAATGGTTTGACCCTTTATTCAATTGACCCCAAAATAAGTAGCAACGCCATGGTTGACCAAAGTGGCACGTGGCAAATCCCAACATTCTGGTCAATCGAACTTTTAGTAGAAAATTGACCTAGTCGGCCGAACATCCAAGTTCGGTCAATTAAACTCAATCTGGTTAATTGAACCTCAGAGGTTTTGAAAATCACCTTAAGCCTGTCAATTAAACTCAATCTGGTTAATTGAACCTCAGAGGTTTTGAAAATCACCTTAAGCCTGGTTGACCATCTTCCCAGTTCAAATTCATCTTGGTCGACCGAATTGGGCAACCCAGTTGATCGAACCATAAAAATGGTTGACCGACCCTCTTAAGTTGCTCAAATTTTATCGAGGTCAAAAGGCTATTAATTTTTATTACTTTTCCAAAAATACTAGATAGGTCCCTAACGATTACAATTTTAGGGGTGTCTATATATACCCCCTCATTTGCATGGATTAGGACAAGATTAGCAAATATGATTAGCATATTTTCTCAAAAATTCAAAAATCTCATTTCTTATATTCAAGCCTCCAACTTTCATTCTTACTTATCCATGTTGTGAAAATCAATTAGCAAGAGTGTTCTTGTGTTCAACTCATTATGCTTACACTCTCATTTGCTTGTTTTGATTGAGATTCATTTTATTTTGAGAGTAAGCTTTAAGTTTTTCTAGGAGACTTCGTTAATAAGTCTTCCATAGGAAAAACTTCTTTGAGCTTATGAGTTTTGCATAATCATTGCAATACTCAAGAACTTGTATTGTATTTTGTTTGTAAAATAAGCTTTTACAAACTGATTTCAAATATCTCTTTTGGTTATTTTGAAAAAAATATTTATTGAAGATATTTCAAGTGTGCTTGTGATCTTTGTTACTACTTTTTGTGATTAGCATTATCATTTTGATACAAAAATCCTAACACATACACTCTCACATTCTGATTGCTATACTTTCTTTATTTTTGAGAGTTGACATTAAAACTACGTTGAGCTTATCATATCTTATCATACAGTAGTGTGTTGATTGTATTGGTACAAATCTGCTTGATTGAGAAGCATACATTTTGTGCGCAATCTATATTGTTAATATGTTGTATTCCAAGCGTGGCCTAAGGGGGCGGTAATCCAGCCCGGAAGGATTGGTCGTAAAGGTTGAAGTCAGCCCTATGCTATTTGAGCTAGTTGTAATTTGGTGTCACTCCACCCGTTAAGTGAGTTTTAGTGTAATCCTTGTACTTGTGAGCCAATGCGGGGATGTAGGTAGTTTGCTGAACCTCGATAATATACCTGGTGCTATCTCTCTTTATTGCTTTATTGTGCATGCTTAATTAGTATACTTGTAATGTCTAATTTTTGCTAAATATATATTGATTTATTTTATCCCCATTAGATTTGCCTTGGGATTATTTAATACTGTTGCTAGTTAATTGACCTAGGGGAAGAAATTTGAAAATACCAATTCACCCCCCCTCTTGGGATTATAGTAAAGCTAACAAATACTTAAAATGCATGAAACCCTAATTCTTCAAATCTTATTAATTTAGTTGTAATACCAAGAGGGGGGTAAATTGTGTATCTAAAAATTATTTAAGAATATTTTATCACTTAATCCCTATATTAATTTTCAATAAAATATTCATAAGTTAGGGAATACTTAGGTTTCAATTTATTAGGCTATCTAATGAAATTAACTCAAATTAATATCTTAATAAATTCAATGATACCCAATTAACTCTCAAGTGCACATAATATTCAGCAACATACATACATGTAGGATAAACAATCAAACTCAAGCATAAATTTAAAAAGCTAAGGGAAGAGAGATGCAAACATAGATTTTTACGATGTTCAGCCTACCCCAGCCTACATCCTCGCCTTGAAAAACCCACTCAAGGAGTCCACTAATCCTACTCCTTTAATTGGGATGGAGCTTCCTGTTACAATCCTTTGCTTATAATAGGTGTAGCTTCCTCCTCACTCCGTTTCACAATCCGAACCGTCAATACAACAATATATTACAATTTTCTGTAAAACTCAAAGCGCTCCTTAACAAGCTAATGAGTACAATTGAAATCCTAATGCATACTCAGACGATATCACATGAAGCTCAATAAGTGTATGTGATATAGTCAATAACGTATTTTAATAATTTTTGTATAAATATAGATATGACTATTATGTTTCAGAGATTGAATCCAACAAAACGATCTTCGTAAAAAATATATGTATCACAGTTTTGCTTCAGAGATCTAAAACAAATATTTATTTGCCAAAATGAAGCTGATATGAAATTTTTGAATAAGGTATATAATAGTGAATGCTTTCAAAGAATTACGCTTTAATAAGCTCTTTAAAAAATTCTTCAAGTAATATATATATATATATGTAAAAAAAACATTCTTGCTCTCAAGGAATATTTCACAATATGATTGTGAGAGTATAAACACTTTGCGAATAAAGATCTATATATAAAAAAAAATACTTTGATTACCAAACCTCGATACCCATGTTCTTTGCAAAAGATATGAGTGAACGCCCTTTGATCTTAAAACTCAACGCACGAAATGCCCAAACTTGATATAAATGTTTTGGAGCACAGGCAAGAATTTTGTAATACATTTAACGCTTTTAAGAAGTATGTAAAAAGTGATGCCCAAGAATTTAGAGGTTATCTTTATGGCCTTTGAATCATTTAAAACAAAATATTTCCATTCATGTTCGTGTTGGAGCATCGTTCAGCATGACATACTTATCGATGAGTGCACACATTCATTGACAAGTGTTGAACACTCATTCGTCGACGAGAATATGAGTTCGTCACTGAATTGCCTGTTTGAGGTTTTTGAGCTCTCAGTAGTTCATCATCAACGAGAGTAGGGTACTCATCACCGAGTGGCCTTAAGAATTTATTGACAAGGTCAAGAGGTTCGTCAACAAGGCCTTTATTTTCTAGAATTATTTTGCCTTTAAAATGTCCATCCAACCTAGAACTAGTGTAAATAGATATTCCATGAAATGCATGAGTCCTAAGGTCAATCTAGGGCCTTTTTGAGCTTCCAACTATATCATATGAGATATGCAAATACAATCAAACATAAATACCCATTACACTTGACAAACTTGAAGCTTGCTTCTTCATCCATTTGCTCTTCTAATTTCATGAAGTGTGCCAAGTTGTATATGCTTTAAGTTTCTCATGGCTTCCATGACTTGTTTACCTTCCATGCATGCTAAGTAGTGATCCTTTTCACAATCTCAATGCACAAGTAAGATACTATGTGATTTGTCATTATCAAAATGAGGTTAGATTCATAAAGTCAACAATCTCCCCCTTTTTGATGATGAGAAATACATGAGCAAAAATTTTGAGTTTAGCCAAATTAGACTCACCCTAAGAATATGCATAAAAAACAATTTTTCAAAGTAATCCAAACAAGTTATAGAATAGAGACAATAAACTTTTAAGGATTTTAATTCTTTCTCTTTCTTTGTTCAACTATTACTGTGAAATATTTCACCCCTTTTGTTTCAAAATTTTACTGCGGGATATTTCTCCCCCTTTTGACATCAACAAAAAAGGTATACATGAATATACAAAGTTAAACATCTATTCCCTTTGTAAAAAAAATTATCTCTCCGTATGTGTTAAACAATTTATTTCTCCCCTTTTCTAAAGATGTAGCTGTTTTGTTAAATCAAATTTCATGTTGAGCATGAACATCATTTCAATCGACATTGATATAGGTAAGAAAATTAGTTTATTAAAATTCAAAATTTCATGGGCGCATCAACATGTAGCATATATCTATAAAGTATTTAACATTCAATAGTCATCACTTAATTTTAATTTACGTTACTCCCCCTTATTTATGTATTCTAGTATATCTCTAGACAACTTCTCGACTATGTATTAGACCTAATTCGCATCTAATTTGATTAAACCTATCCTCCATAAGTGGTTTCGTGAATATGTCTACCCATTGTTCATCTGTGCACACTAACTCAAGTTTCACATCCCCTTTTTGCACATGGTCATGTAGAAAATGATGTCTAATTTTTATGTGCTTAGTTAGTGAATGTGATATCGGGTTCTTTGAGATGTTTATTGCGCTTGTATTGTCACACTTTATAGGAACTGATTTATAGTTCAATCCATAGTCCATTAGTTGTTTCTGTACATATGTTAGCTTTGGTACAATCCCAAGAGGCGGGGTGAATTCGATATTTAAAAATTATTTCCTAAGTCAGCTAGTCTAATAACAGTATTATGCAATCTAGGGCCTGTCTATGCAATTATAAATCCAATCATTCATGATATAACATACACGTGCGGTAAATAAATTATAGAAATGTAAATTGGACACAAGATATTTTATTGAGGTTTGGCCGAAGTGCCTACGTCCTCGCCTTCACTCGCCAGCACAAGGATTCCACTATAAGCTCACTTCATGGGTAGAGTGGCACCTAATACAACTAGGTCAATTAATGGGGTTGACCATAACCCACAACTACACCTTACCAGGATGGTGCACCTAGCTTTCCAAAGCGGGTCTAAGTCATTCTAGGACTATTCAACAAGGCTAGTCTCCCTCTTCAGGTACACGCCTGGGATACAACAAATGTAAGTTTTGCGTACATGGAAATAGTAAATATGCTCAGTGCTTAATAATGCGTGCTAAACACTCAATCTAATGTAAATATACAGTCAATATCTAGAGTGTATTTCCAAGCAAACTTTGAAACAACTAATCAATGTAAATCAATCACCACAAGTTTCAAAGTGTTTCAACAAGTATATTCAAAATATCTCAAACAAGATTTTTCACAAAATAATAGCTCAAGAGATATTTGAAAAGTATAAGCTTGTGAAAAATATTTTTGCACACCAAAAAATGCAAGCCCTAATAAGTCTTGCAATGATAATGCAAAGACACACTTAGCTCTAAGATTTTTTCGAACCAAAGATTTATTAAATAAAATCAAGGGGAAAAATTTGTGTTTAACCCTCAAATGGAAATCAAATGCAATATACCAATGAGGGTTTTTAGCCCACAATGGAACAATCAATAAACACTCACAAAGATTTGATTTCTCAAGAGAGTAGTAGAATATGAGTGTATGAGGTTTGTATAGCAAGATAGGGTTTATGATTTTTTATAGGATTTTTTTTAATCTCTTTTTGCTAATCCATCTATAATCCAAGAAAATGAGCCCCTATATAGAGAGAAGGGCTAAATTTTGACTATTGGGGACATAGGCGTAGTTATTAAAATTGTTTTAAAACTGTTTAAGAAAATTAACCCCATTTAACCTTTCTTAACTACAATAAAAATTAAAACAACCCTAGAGTTTCGAGCGACTGATCCATGCTTCGGTCGCCCGAAAAAGACACAATGAAAAAAGTTATTTTTGAAGTTTGGGTGCCTGAATTTAGGTTCGGTTTTATGGTTAAAGACGATTTGCATTTTGTCCGAGGTTCAGTCGTCTGAACCATAGTTCAGCTTACTGAACTGCCAAGTTCAGTCGCCCAAGGGTAAAATGAACTATAGGTTCGGGCACTCGAGGATGATGGAAAAGTACAAGGTATAAATTTGGTCGACTGTGGACACTCAAGTCATTTAAGATCGGTTGCCCGAATCCAGGTCAACCTTTTGATCGGTCCACGGTTCGGTCGACCAATGCAATTTGACTTGCTAGGTTCGGTCGCCCAAAGCCTTATTATTTTAACCTATGGTCCATTCTTTGATTTTAATTTATCCCTTGATAACATGTAAAGTATAGTGGGGCTTTGTGCACTAAGTGTAGGAACTTAAGGTTAATCTAAGGTCTTTATGAGCATATTTTCCTACCATGCATGATGCAGATTATTACAGACCATATAGTGTTACAATCCATAATTAATTACAACCCAGAATGAAGAATATAAAACTACAATTACAAATAAGGTACAATATTCTTTACTATTCTGTAATATCACCATATGTCATCATGTTATAGCATTCTTTTTAATTCCATCCATAAAGTGAACCTGCATGGAAGCCTTAATGCGAACATCAGTACTGAGTGTATTTGTCATTATCAAAATGGGATATGACCAACTAGGTCAATAGTCTCCCCCTTTTTGATGATGATAAATGCTTTATGCAAAAGTGGGTATAATCAAGAAAGGCTCCCACTGACTATATACATAAAGAGAATTGAAGCTCAATTAAATTAACTAATTAACTAATGTGCCTAATGTACCCAATTTTGCATCTTCTTCCCCCTTTGGAAATAGCAAAAAGGGCTAAGAATAAAGAATTATAAATAATTTGGGAAAACAATGAGTAACAGTCATTTCAATACAAGAAATAATTTCGGAATATTTTTGAAAATTTCGCGAGCAAGCCTTTTGAAAATAGAGCATTTCCATAAATAAATCTGTACCTAAGTGACCTATTTGAGTTCAAAAGTTGTATGCAACAATTTACATCTAACAACTCAAACAGTTCAATATTGATCCACTTAAATCATCAAGTCAAGAAGATAATATGATCATGCTGCACAAAATGACTGAAGGATGCAAATTGTTGACACCAATTGTTAAAGATTTATGTTTTCCCACAAGATATAAATTTCAATGATGCATAAAGTGAGATACATTTGACATTTCAGAGCCATATATTTGCAAGTGAAGTGGCACTCCCTTAGATTGTGCGTTCTCTTTAATTTTATAACTTGAGCAAAAGGCACAAGTGTTTTAAACATTTATGAGCACATATCATAACAAAATATTTTCATTTAAGTTCATTTCTTGTAATTTTGACTTCAAAAGAAACCCCCCTTTATAAATTTGATACCAGTTATTGTTTTGGAGATACAATTTGCCACAAGATGTTTAATTTAAGTCCAACAAAGTGATTGAAGCAAACTAAAACATATAATATTAAAAAGATATTCATTGATGCATAAAGAGATGATGTTCTAAATCACAACCTAAGTAGAAAATGTTCAGTTTTATAAGACCGTAGGATGTGTGTATGGTGAATTTGGAAAAATTTTGACAGAACTTCGTTTAAAAATACAACTTTTTTCCATAAACACCTATCAATTACAAAGAATTTAAATATATGCACAAGCTTCGGATGATTTAATTTAAATTGAGCTAAGTGCAAGGAATTTTACAATCCAAAAGCAAATTTAGCATGTACATCCATCAATATTTTAGTAAGTGTTTTGAAATATTGGGAAAATGTCAAACAAAAATCTGGCAGCATATCGTCTGTAAACAAGACATTTCCCATATTAACCTACATAAAAGGGTTCAAGCAGATAATATGTCATTTCGTTTTGAGCATGCGAGAACCTAACATTTCTACTAGCATCAACTACATCCGCCATGCAGGAGGCATCAATTAGGCAAACATATGTATATATATAAAAGTACATAGAAGCCATCAAACCATCATATATATATATATATATATATATATATAAGTATAAGCAAAAGACCATCACCACATAATAGTATCTGTGTGTGTGTGTGGTAAGAGTATAGCCGGAAAAAAAAAAAAAAAAAGCTGTTAAGTTAATACAGGCCCCAGATGTGAATGTATGTATATAAAAGATATGATAAATAAAATAAAAGAGTAGCTGATCTCCATGGCTCCCCTCTATGTCTCCCCATCATCATGCTCGTCATTCCCATCACCGCTCACCTCCATCTGATCCTCGCCAATGTCCGCATCATTCATGTCCCTCAACCGCTCACCGAGTATATGAAAGTTCGCACTCACATCAGACCGAAACTTGGTGAACTCGGCATAGAATGCATCATGCCAGGCCTGGGAGGGGGAGGCTTGCTTCCTAATCTCACCTTGGATAGAGGTCTTAAGCTCCTAAATAGATGCAGTGAGACTAATAATGGCAGCCATGATCTTGGTATTTGACGGCATGTGGCGCTGCTCCTGTGGAACCTCCTGAGGCCCTAGACCTCTCTCAGGTATGATAGGCAACCACATGTTACTAGCAAGTTTGTACCCCATCAACTTCAGAGTAGTGGAGGTGAAGACGTTAGTGCCCTTGATCTTCTTTAGAACTGCATATGGAGTCCTCATGACTCTTTCTTTGACAAACGTCCTAGATAGGATGCCCCCACATGGCAGTATAATCCTTTTCCTTACCGTCTTCATGAACATTCATCTCAGTTCAGTTTAGGGAAGTCCAGCTTCTTTCTCACAAACAATCACCACATCACAAAATAGTCAAGGTACGAGACATAATCTCTTAATCTAGACTTTGGAAAAATATTATAAGATATCAGGTCGTGTACCACTTTCACCTCCAGAGTCAACAACCTATAGCTGGGTGTATGACTGAGATCAACAACAGGATAAGACATAACCAAATTCAAGAAGGTACTCACAGTGAAATCTTGCTCATTGATCTAGGTCGAGGTGTAGTCAGGACAGTCGAAGTCACCTCTCTAGATGTTGAACGCTTCAGCTAGATATGCATCATCGAATGAAATGTCCATCTCAAACACCCGGGACTAAGATCTCTGGTCGTCCTGCTCAATATTGGCATAGAATAGCCTGACAAGGATGGGGTAGATCCCCCTGGGTTGGAAGCTTATAAACTCATACCACCCCTGATATTTGAACATTTCTAGCACATTATTAAAGTAGGTTTGCATAAACTAAATGTCTAGAACCTTACCTAGTATGGGCTCTTTGAGCTAGAAGACCTTCTCATACTTGATCCATCTTTTAGGCGATGGAACCATTACTCAAGAGTAATGCCTGATTCACACATCTTTGATCTCTAGACATGATTAGGAGAGTGTTCTTCTAAGAAATATTGGGTTAGGAATGAAAATGGGAAGGTTGGAAAACAGAAATTCCAAAGGGGCTCTTAAGAATAGAGGAAAAATGAGGCTGTTCACATGGGAAAAAATATATATAGACCGTGGTTCGGTCACCTGAACAAGCCTTCGGTTGCCTAAACCATAATAATTGCCCAAAGGCTTTGAGTCGATTCAGTTGGCCAAACACAGGATCGGTTGGTTGAATTTCAACAGTCTTCTAGTGTTCCAACGCTCGCTAACCTGAACCAAAATAGTTTATTTTGGTTCGGTAGGATGAATCAGGATTTGGTTGCTCGAATATTTGTTCAGTTAGCTGAACCATGTTTGGTGGTTTTGAACTAAGATGTTCAGGCGCTCGAATGTGGTCAACATGCTGGTCAAACTTCAAGTTTGGTCGCCAAAAGTGTCTTAGTTGAAAAAGTTCAGCCGACCGAACCTAGTCAAACTTTTCTCTTTTTGACTTTTTCTTATATAAAATGACCTCCTATGATTCGGATACAAGACCTAAGGATTATGGAGTCCACCTATTCTAATCTATTGACACTTGGAGCATTTTTAAGGACGAAGAGAGATGAATTAGGTCAAGGAGAGATAGATTTAGTTTTTTCTTTCACTCTCCATACTTGTTTCATTTTGACCCCTTTTTGGTTAAATGGACAATCAAACTTAGTGTGTCCTTTATTTTTACATAAAGCATAATAAGTATGGGTATAAGGACCGTAGGAGGTACTAGCATAACGATCAGACTCTCTCAGGAAGTACCCCATGAACATATTTTCCTTCTTTCTATTTCTAACTCTGTTATATCCAATATCTTCCTTGTCTAAGGTCATCTTCTGTGAGCTTAACAATTTATTAAAGTTGTCCTTACCTCTAGTAAAGGTGCATATGATCTTAGCTTGGTCTTCTACTTTCTTTTCCATATCTTGCACTTTTAAGTTCTTAAGACCTTTGAAAACATCTTGTTGTTTAACAAACTCTTTAGTCACGTTGTTTACTTTACATTCAAGTTTTGCAATAAGATGATCTTTATTATTGTCATTTGAAGATTGAGATCTTACTGCATTTAATTCTTTTTTTCTAATTTTTCGTTGTTGTTCACCAACTGTTTGATTTTTAAATCATTTTCCCTTTCAAGAAGAACTTTTGATTCACATTCTTTTACGCATGCCTCAAACTTCTTTTTCAAAACATTATATATTTTATTAGCTTTAATAAGTGACCTATGAATTCTAAGATATTCAATTTTCAATTCTTCATAAGTAGGCATGCTCTCACTATCAGAACTATCACATGATTCAATTTTAGATGCATCATTCAAATCATCACATGAATCATTACCATGGTTATCTAATAACAGACGAGGAGTCGAGTTTACCTCATCATCAGTTAGAGCTATGAAGCATTTTTTACCTCCTTCAAGATTTGTAGAGCTTGAGTCACAAGGGGTGATCACTTTTTCTTGTGTAGCTGCTTCATATTTCCTTTCAAGTTCCTCCTATATCTCCTTAGCACTGTTATATGTCATAACCTCACAAAGAACTTTAGAATCTAAAGCATGCAGCAAGCTGTTCATGACATAAAAATTTACTTGCATTAAGTTCCTATCATTATCATTTAGTTCAAATTCAGATTTAGGAACATCAACACAATCAATGCTTTTTACAAACATAATATTTTCCCGATGAATAACTTTCCAAAACCTCCAATTTAGGGCTTTAACAAATTTGGTCATCTTAAATTTCCACATAGCAAAATTTTCACCATAAAAAACTGGAGGGTTCATAACTAACCTTCCCTCACATGAAGGGGTTACACCAACATGAGCCATCATGATTTTTTACTAACTAACTATTAAGTCTAAGTAACAAGGCTTTGATACCAATTGTTAGCTTCGGTGCAATCCCACGAGGGTGGTGAATTAGAAATTTAAAAATTCTTTCCTAGGTCAATCGGTCTAACAACAGTATTATGCAACCTAAGGTTTGTCTATGAAATTATAAATCCAATCATTCACAATAAAATATACTCGTGCAGTAAATAAATTGCGGTAATGTAAATTGCACGCATGATATATTATTAAGGTTCGACCAAAGTGTCTACATCCCTGCCTTGGCTCACCAGCACAAGGATTCCACTATAAGCACACTTCACGGGTGCAGCAGCACTTAATATAACCAAGTCAATTAACGGGGCTTGCCTTAACCTACAACTGCACCTTACCATGATGGTACACCTACCTTTCCTAACTAAGTCTAAGCCAATCTGGGACTATTAAACACGACTAGTCTCCCTCTTCAGGCCCACGCTTAGAATACGACAAATGTAATTTTTGCATTCATGGAAATATGCTTCTCAACAAGTAGAAATGTACCACAATATAGTCCAGATAATAATGCAAGCATAGACGATAGTAAATATGCTCAGTTCTTAATAATGTGTACTAAACACTCAATCTAATGTAAATATACAGTCAAGATCTAGAGCGTATTTCCAAGCAAATTTTGAAACAACTAATCAATGTAAATCAATCACCACAAGTTTCAAAGTGTTTTAACAAGTATATTAAAAATATCTCAAATAAGATTTTTCAAAAAATAATAGCTTAAGAGATATTTGAAAATATAAGCTTGTGAAAAATATTTTTGCACACCAAAAAATATAAGTCCGAATGACTCTTGCAATGATAATGCAGAGACCCACTTAGCTCTAAGATTTTTCTGAACCAAATATTTATTAAATAAAATCAAGGGGAAAAATCTTTGCTTAACCCTCAAACAAAAATCAAATGCAATATACCAATGAGGTTTTTAGCACAATGGAACAATCAATAAACACTCACAAAGATTTGATTTCTCAAGAGAGTAGAATATGAGTGTATGAGGTTTGTACAGTAAAATAAGGCTTAGGATTTTTCAAAGGATTTTGCTTAATCTTTTCTTGCTAATCCATCCCTAATCCAAGCAAATGAGCTCCTATATATAGAGAAGGGCTAAATTTTGACCGTTAAGGACATAGGGATAATTATTAAAATTGTTTTAAAACTACCTAATAAAATTAACCCCATTTAACCTTTCTTAATCACGGTAAAAATTAAAATAGCCTAAGTGTTTCGGGTGCTTGATCCATGGTTCGGTCGCCTGAATAAAAAAAATGAAAAAAGTGATTTTTGAAGTTTGGGTGCCTGAATTTAGGTTCAGTTGCTAACCAAAGATGATTTACATTCTGTCCAAGGTTCGGTCGTCTGAACCATAGTTCAGCTTACCGAACTGCCAAGTTCAGTCATGCGAGGGTAAAATGAATTGTAAGTTCGGGTGCCCAAGGATGATGGAAAAGTACACGATACAAGTTCGGTCGACCGTGGACACTCAAGTCATTTAAGTTCGATCACTCGAATATAGGTCAACATTTTGACCGGTCCACAATTTTGTTGATCGAGACAAATTGACTTGCCAGGTTTGGTTGCCTGAAGCCTCGTGATTTTAACCTAAGGTACATTCTTTGATTTTAATTTATCCCCTAATAATATGTAAAGTATAGTGCGTCTATTGCACTAAGTGTGGGAACCTAAGGTCCATCTAAGGTCTTTCTAAGCATATTTTCCTACCATATGTAATAACTTGGAAAAAAAATTAAATAAAAAAATTTTAAAAATCAAAATTAAGAGTAATTCTTAATTAATTAATTAATTATATATTATTAAATGAATATATTAAATAAACAAATAAAAAGAAATAGTATGAAAAGGAAAAAAAAAGAAAAAAAAACTAATTGGAATAAAGATATATATATATATATATAGGTAAAGCTTCTTTAGGCCAATTTGAATCCAATTTCAATTGGATTCTCAGTATGCGCCTAGAAAGCTCTCTCCGCATCTCTCTCAGCTTCTCTCTGTCTCCGTCTCACTCCTCCGTCCTCGTCTCTCTCCTCGATTTCGTCAACCTAATGAGCGCCGATAGAAAAACAAAAGGTACCGTTGGATTCCTAACTCCGCCGCCCACATTTTTACTGGAATGAATTTATCACGGGAGTGGCATAGGCACCACTCTTGGGGAAAGGTATATTTCCACTAAATCCTTAATTTTCCTTAAATTTGCTGTTAAATCGACGATCAAGCACCACCACGGGTTCCTCGTCGTGATCGTCGTCATTTTGGTGTGAGTAATTTCCAATTAGAGTTTTCTAGGCCCCACTCCAAAGCGAGAGTGAGATTTGAGGAATTAGGTAAATTAGTTATATTTGAGGGTATAACTATTTATTTGAAATTTATGGCCCTAGAAAATGTTAAAATAACATTTTATTTAAGGTTGATTTAATGGAATTAGGATTTTTATTTAGGGTCCGGGTTAGCACCGCAGGTATTTTTCGAGGTCCCTGTTGGCATAGTTCAAGAAACCATGTAAGGGAAATTTGTATATTAAATCAGGTTTTATGAAATTAAAGGTAATAAATTATGTTATACTTATGCATATGTTTTGGTATGGGTTTAAAAATGCCAACCATGTAAATTATGTTTTCTGAGCCTAAAACCATTTATTTAGCTATGTTTATGTGAAAATGAACTAATGAAAGTAAAATGTATTTTCTAGGAAATTATATTTTCAGTATTTAAATGCTAAATGTGGGTTGACTTATTTTACAAGGAATATACATGAATTTTATTGTTAAATTGTGTGGCATGAGTAAATGTAAGTTCTGTTACTACAAAAAAAACTGGTTTCTAGTGACAAAATTATTAGTGATGGATTCAATTTCGTCACTAAAGGCGGATATTAGTGACGGATTTGAGAACCGTCACTAATACGGAACTATTAGTGACGAAATTGAATCTGTCACTAAAAATAAAATAAAAATCACGGGAAATAGCTTTTCGCGGAGAAATTATCCCAGGAAACTATTTGCAACAATTTGTACAGTATTAGTGATGAACAAGATCCATCACTAAAAGATATTTATTAGTGACGAATAAATAACCGTCACTATTATTATTTTAAAAATAAATAAAATTTTTTGTTTCAGAGTATTAGTGACGAATTTATATATTCGTCACTATTTCCCAGTATTAGTGATTGATTTGGGAACCATCACTAATATTTCTGTATTTAAAAATAAATAATTTTTTTTGTTATAGAGTATTAGTGATGAATTTCTTTATTCGTCACTATTTGCCAATTATTAGTGATGAATTTAATAATTGTCACTAATACTTCTCGTATTTAAAAATAATCCAAATATTTTTGTTTCAGAGTATTAGTGATGAATTTACATATTCATCACTATTGCCCCAGTAATAGTAACGAATTTGAGAACCGTTACTAATACTTCCCATATTTAAAAATAAATAAGAATTTTTTGTTTTAGAGTATTAGTGAGGAATTTATTTATTTGTCACTATTGCCCCACTGTTAGTGACGGATTTGAGAACCATCACTAATACCTCACGTATTTAAAAATAAATAAATAAATTTTGTTTCATACTATTAGTGACGAATGTCTTTATTCATCACTATTTGCCGATTATTAGTGACGGATTTGAGAATCATCACCAATACTTCCCATATTGAAAAATAATCTCAATATTTTTATTTCAGAGTATTAGTGACAACTTTATATATTCGTCCCTATTGCCCCAGTATTAGTAACAAATTTGAGAACCGTCACTAATACTCATGTATTTAAAAATAAATAATTTTTTTTTTTTTTTTGTTTCAGAGTATTAGTGACGAATTTCTTTATTCATCACTATTTGCCAATTATTATTGACGGATTTGAGAACCGTCACTAATACTTCACGTCTTGAAAAATAATCCTAATATATATTTTTTAAGAGTATCAATGATGACTTTATATATTCGTCACTATTGCTCGAGTATTAGTGACGGATTTGAGAACCGTCACTAATACTACCCGTATTTAAAAAAAAAAAAAGAATTTTGTTTTCAGAGTATTAGTGACGAATTTATTAATTCGTCACTATTGCCCCACTAGTAGTGACAGTTATGGATTCGTCACTACTAGTCCTTTTATTAATTTTACCCCAATCTTCCTCCCTTTCCCTTCTTTCCTTTATCTCTTTCCTGCTCATTTCCCATTGCTCTCCCGATCCCCCTCCTCCGTTCCTTCCTCCTCCCTACCCACTTAGTCGCCGTCGAGTACCCCACCTCCGGCAGCCCTCGGAGCCATAACCACAGCTGTCGCCGCTGCTACCCGGCTACCCGTTGTGGAGTACCCCGCCTCTGGCTGCCTTCGGAGCTGCAGCCACCATCGCTGCCGCCACTACTCGGCCACTTAGTCGCCGTTGAGTACCCCACCTCTGGCTTCCCTCATAGCCGCAACCATAGTCACCGCCACCGCTACCAAGCCACTTAGTTGTCATTGAGTACCCCGCCTCTGGCTGCCCTTGAAGCCGCAGATGCAGTCACCGCTGCCGCTACCCACTTAGTCGTCGTTGAGTCCTTTGCCTCCCAACCCTGCCTCTGGCTAGCCTCTCTCGAGTCGGGTATGGTTTTTTTTTTATTAGATTTGGGCGATTTTTCACTTTCCCAGTATATGAGGATATACATCATGCTATGAAATATTACTGTATGTGAAATAATTAGGTGAAAATAATTATGGAAATATTACTATCAGTGAAAATATTACTGCATGTGAAATATTATTGTATTAGCATCACTTCTTTCATATACTTTCACAGTATATAAGGATATACATCATGACATACATTATGCTATGAAAATCTACATCATTCCCGAGTCGGGAATGGGTTGTGCATTATGGAATTACATGAACTTTTGTATGTGAAATAATTAGGTGATGTTTTTCAGATCTGAGTTGTTTGATATCTTTTGTGTCTTCTATTCCCAAACCTGTTTCTATGAGACTATGTTAGTGTTATGTAAGTTAGTTGGTGATTTCTCAATGGTAGTTTTAGTGGTTCATTTCTCCAATTGTTCTAGTTGTGTGTTGCTTTTTTGGGGTCGCGTCAAAGTTTCTTGGTGTTGTGGCAGCCTTGTACTTATTTATTTGTAACTTGTTCATGGTGGGTAACCTTGTTTGTGGTAAAGGACAAAAAATGGAAAATGCATAATTTCTTTTTCTGTAATTTAGACTAATGAACTTGTATTGAACTTTAAATTTTTTAAAAAAAAAGAAAAAAAAATATTCGTCATATTTTTGCAATTTGAATGAGTCTTCTCGATATATTAAACAAGTTGTGACCTAGTTAGACTAAAAGTCATTCTTACAAAAGCTATATATAAAAAAAAAAAAAAAAGTAGATTAATCTCTTCCAAAAGAAAGATTTAGGTTCACTTTTTTTTTTTTTAAGTTAAGATTTTCTTTATAGTTATGAATGGAAGAACATTAATTTCCATATAGCTACTACGTGATTAGGCATGATGGGACAAATATGTGTCTAAGCATATTACTTGCAAATTATACAAAGTTCATCATATTTTTTCTTGGCTCGGGAATGGGTTGTGCATTATGGAATTACATGAATTTTTGTATGTGAAATAATTAGGTCAAAGAAGTGTGCTTTTCGGATATGGATTGTTTGATATCTTTTGTGCCTTCTATTCCCAAATAAAGACTCAATTTAATATGCCAGTCAGGAGACTTCGTTGTGATAATGCTAGGGAGTACTTTAGTACCCAATTCAGTACTTATATGACTAGCTCTGGTATGATCCATCAGTCCTCTTGTAGAGGGGAAGTGCCTTTTCCAGCAATTTGAGGAAAAAATTACTGTTTGCTTAAAAAATAAAGTAAGCTAACATTACATATAAATATCTACATTTATAGATCATTTTGTAGTATAAATATTCCAATATCTTAAAAGCAATACAAAACACTCCTAAGGGAAAATATATTCAAGCAAAATTTGTTAGATAAAATTACATTTATAAAATTTATTTTAGGTAGGTTAAAGTTTAAACTTGAAACGAAAATCTATTTTAATTTCATTTTAAATAGGTCAAGATTTGGATCGAAAAAATCTACTTCTTTCAATAAAATAAAATAAATGCAAAGATATTACAAATGTTCGATAAAATGTATACCCCAAACTAGAATAGGTGAACTCCTTTGATGTTTTTTAAAATTATATTTGGTACCTCCTCTCATCATTTCGCCAAGAATTTTCTTCTCAACAAGAAATGTAAAGAGTGATCCTCTATATACATATATGTATAACACATATTTACAATCAATAGACATTCAGTCATACAAGTTAAACAAGCATTAGATGACAGTGTCAATGGACCATGTTCTACACCATATCAAAATAAAAATTTTTAGCCCATCATTTACTCCATTAGTGGCTAAGACTAGGTAGCATTGTCCAATATTAAAGAGTGTTAAGAAAAGGAATTATGGCACAATGAAATGAATCATGATGCCTTGACTTTGTGCACAAGGGGAACCATTGACTTCCTATTGATTACCTCTTTCATTTAATTTAATCTCCATTGTAAATTGAACTATTGAAATACATGATTATGTTGAACGCCAACTGCATGGCTGATGCAGTACATTGTGAATTGCATGTTGGTAGTAGATTTAGGTTCTTGCATGCTCAAACTGACTGGTATCTGCATGATGCGTATTATTGTGATTTGTTTGTTTGAATCTATCAAGTTTTAGTGTAGTAATTTTTTGGGATATGTTCAATTTAAAAATGATATGCTGCTGAATTTTCATTAAATTTTTTCCATAATAAAACTATGTACAAAGAAATGTATGCATGATCAGTTAAAACTTAAATTCATTCTAACCTGCACCTCTCACGTGTTGACATTCATAAGAAAAGAGGCGATCTTAGGCTTATAATTGAAAATCAAAAAGACTTGGCTAAGAACAACAATCTTATGTGTACAGTGAAAGGTCAAGAACTAAACGTTATATGAAGTAAAATGCCAAATTAATTACTATCATTTCATGTATTCATTGAAGTTTAGACCCGTCCAAGAACGGTTACTATACATTCATACCTAATCGTACATGTGAGATAAATCAATTGTTATATTTCAATTAATTATTAGTCATACTATGTTGACTAATAATCACTTGAATATGTTAATTATTTGTTTCATTTACGATTAGTAATGTTTGTATTTCAACCATTCTTGGATTGTCCAATGTGAACAGTTCAGGAAGTTGTATTTACATTGTTGTCATTGTTCACGCTTTATCAATTGTCATTATATATTTTGAGTGCATTTCTACTTGTGTTCTCTGGGTGCATAGTGGGGTGTTGTGACAATTTGTTAGTGATGGAAAACTAGCAACATGTTCACTTCCCCAATCTTGTGTACTTGGAGTGACATGGGGGGATGCTGCTGAAATTTATAATGACTACGATGAAAGAATTTGGGTGATTGATCGCAATGTAAATGCAACATTCCTGAATGGGATAAGATCCGTACCCTTTAGAGTATGATGGTTGATTATAGGATTCACGATGTATGCGTTATCAACATTATGAGAACCAGAATAATAACACCATTTACTTGAACATATTGTAGGGTAATTAATAAACATGGATAAGAGTTGGATGAACGCTTGGGATAGGTTTTTTCCAGAATACATGAAAGGGGTACATGATTTCATAGAGTTCGTGCGTGCTTGTGCAAACAAAGCCAGTAGAATAAGGTGTCCTTGCAAGAAATGCTTGAACATAACATTCAAGCACATTGATTTGGTCCATTCACACTTATAAGACTTTGGAATGGAGAAAAGGTACACAACATGGGTGTTCCGCGGTGAAGATTACGCAGTTAAGAGCGATAATGATAACGATGAAGATGAGGGGGCAAATATAGTAGGTGGTGATACCTGTTTAGAAGGGGTAATTGAAATGTTAGGTGACTTGCAAAGGGGGATTGCAATGGACATGGGCGATGTCAGTGTGTCGCGTATTGGTGATGAATCTACTTCAGTAGGTACCATACCTTGCGATCCTAGTATATTGAATCGACTCGGTAAACCATTTTCTAATCTCGTGAGGGATGCACAGGTGCCCCTATATCCAAATTGTAAAAAGTTCTCAAAATTAGAATTCTAATAAAGTTGCTTCATGCAAGGACGATGCATAGGTTATCTCAGAGCGCATTCAACATGCATTTAAGCCTTATTAAGGCGGCACTGCCTTATGGTGAAACACTTCCCAAGTATTTTTATAAGGTGAAGACATACATGCGTGAATTGGGTCTCGGTTACACTATAATACATGCATGTAGATATGATTGTGCACTCTTTTATGGTGAACATGAAAATGCAAACGAGTGCCCAGAATGTGGTGAACCGAGGTATACAACTAATCAGAAGAAGGGTAAAAAGATCCCCAAAAAATTTTTGCGATATTGTCCATTAATCTCGAGGCTGCAATGATTTTATATGTGCAAAAAGACTTCTACAGATATGAAATGACATCAAGAGAAATTTCTTCAAGATGGAAACACCCTTAGCCATCAAGCGAACTCCGAAGCTTGGGCCAATTTTGATAAAATGCATTTTTGGTTTGCTAGTGATCCTTGCAACATCAGACTTGGCCTTGCTTTAGATAGGTTCAAACCTTTTGGTAACATGAACAACCCATATAGCATGTGGCTAGTTATGATGATGCCATACAATATGCCGCCATGGTGATGTATGAAAGAACCTTTCATTTATATGTATCTGCTCATTCCTGGACCAAGGGCACCTGGTAATGATATTGATGTTTATCTATGTCCGTTAATTGATGAACTGAAAGAACTATGGGAAAAAGGAGTGGAGACATTCGATGTGGAAACTGGGATACCATTTCGGATGCATGCTGCAGTCTTGTGAACAATTAATGATTTCCCCCCTTACGACAACCTGTCAAGTTGGAGCACAAAAGTTATGCTTTATGTGTCATCGTCATTTTCTATGAACTGGACATCCTTGGAGGACTTGTGATGTCAGAAGTTTCAACAGAAAACCTGAATGAAGGTTGCAGCCAAAGCGACTAAGTAGGGAAGAGATATTAAAACAGCTAAGATTGATCGGAGATCTGAGTGGGAGTTGAATTTGACAAAGAGAAGCCTCTTCTTCGAGTTTCCATACTGGAAAGGTCTTCCACTATGCCACAACTTGGATGTCATGCACATCGAAAAGAACATTTATGAGAATGTCATTGGTACATTGCTTGATATAAATGGGAAAACAAAGGACACCGCAAATGCTCGCCGGGATATGGAAGATATGGGAATACGATCTGAGTTGCACCTGTTTTACAATGGGGACAAAATTCTCATGCCATCAGCTTGTTACACTTTTTCGAAGGATGAGAAGAATAAATTCTTTGAATGGTTGAAATCAGTGAAGTTCCCTGATGGATATGCATCGAACATAACTGGATGCAAAAACACGAAGGAAGGGAAGATGCTAGAAATAAAAATTCATGAATGCCACATCCTTCTACAGTGGGTTCTACCCGTTTTCCTTCATGGACACTTGACTGAATATGTTCGCTCAGTGCTGATTGAGCTAGGGATCTTTTTTTGACAATTCTGCTAAAAAAAATTGAGAATAAATGTACTTTAACGGTTAGAGGATGAAATTGTGATCATACTATGCAAGCTGAAGACCATATTTCCGCCAGCATTCTTCGATGTGATGGTCCACCTTACCGTCCATTTACAAAAGGAGTCCATAATTGGAGGACCAGTTCAATATCGTTGGATGTATCTTATTAAGAGGTAAATTATTATAAAGTCCTTGTATAATGGTCATGTGATTTCCTTGCTTTTATTTTTATTTTCTTTATTGTGTCAACAAGTTTATAATGCTATGTACAATGCACAAGTTCTTGTCCACATTGAAGGGATATGTGCACAATAAGGCACGACCGGAAGGTTCAATCATTGAGGCATACATTGACAGTAAATGTCTGGCATTTTCCTAAATGTATCTACATGATATTGACACAAGGTTCACTTGTGAGGAACGAAATGCAGAAGTTCATGCTATTAATGCCAAAGACGAAGAACCAAGGAGCTCTATATTTCGAGAAAATGTTTGGCCTCTCGGTGCACTAGTTTACAATTTCATTGATATGAACGACTTACAAAAGGCTCATTTTTACATCCTCAATAATTGTGATGAAACTGTTTCATATATCGAGTGCGTGGTTCTAAACTCCTTACTTTGCATTGTATTTACACTTGCATATTTATATACTTAGTTGATATTAACATGTACTACCGTTGCATATAACGAACATAAAGCTGAACTTCTGGCCCAAAATGAATGGAATGTTGATGAAAGACATAAGAAGGAATTTATCAATTGGTTGGGAGTCGTGTAAGTAACAAATACTCCTTGTGGATGAAGAAGCAATGTATGTTTTCACTATTGATGGTTTATTCTTCTAAACTCCTATTTATATAATAGATGAAAGTAATGTATTGCAATAAGGAACCAACGGAAAGAAATATTTGTACGCGTTGGCATGTGACCCCAATCAACAAGCTAACCGCTACAGTAGTTGCATTGTCAATGGGTTACGATTTCATACAAAATCCCTTGAACTGCATAGAAGAACCTAAAATTGTGGGGTTGTGGTGCTAGGCACAGAAGAAGATGAATAAATTGACTACTTTGGTGTGTTGGACGACATTATAGAGCTTAGTTATGGAGCCAACAAACTCATCCACCTATTCAAGTGTACTTGGTGGGACATTGGCAATAAAAATACTGGGATAAACATCTATGCCTACTTTACCAGTGTCAATTTTAGTAAGACCTGATATCAAAATGACCCTTTTGTGCTTGTGACGCAAGTAGAGCAAGTGTTTTACCTTAAAGACACCAAATTGAAGGGTGAATGGAAAGTGATCCAAAAGATTCCTCCCTGAAGTTTGTATGTTGTTACAGAAGTTGCAGATGGAGAGAATAGTGCCAGTGAAGCTACATTCAAAGAAGATGATCCATCTGTCAGTGCAGCAGCGCAATTTGCTCTTAATGTTGTCAAAGAAAGAGCTGATCCTATATCATTGAATAGGGATGGTGCCATGGCAGAACACGTAGGGACTGCTGACATTACAATTAAACCTTCTATAGACGTTCACTTCATCAACGATGAGGAACTAATGAGGAAGGTGAAACAGGGGTCGAGTACTGTAGTGAAGAGGAAAACACTTTAGAAAGTGAGGATGATACTGATATTGAGGACGTATATGGGGATTAAGCATGTTATGTTTGTCAGTATGTGTCTGACATGTGTAAATAACTTAAAATATATGTATTATGCATCCATCTAATATTTGTACTTCTTATATTTACTTGTCTAATAATTTGCAGATATGGTACCAGGAGGTTGACGTGGCCAACTTCCCTTCAGAAACTTGACTACATCACATGAGGATGGTCTGACATCCTCGAGATCGGCGGAGCTCGTCGGTCTTGATGCAGTGACACCATTGTCTAAGCCATTAGCACCTCGGCCAGACATGGATACCACTGATGCGACTAAAAGGCAGGGTGAGTTGCCGACCATGATGAGAAGTGTTGGTAAGGATACGATTAATTTATTTACATTTCAACTATTGATGTTAGTTGTTCATGTGTATGATTATAATGTTGTTCTTAATTTAACTATGCTTTTAGCATCTACATCCATGGTCAGGTTAGGCCATAGGGCAACGAAGAACATGTCGCTGAAGAAGCACCTGGAGAGGACAAAGTAGTAGATTCTAATCGACAATCCTCCAGGATACACCGCCCCGCTTAATGATTGGTGCACCTCGTGGACCTAAGAGCTCGGCAATATATGCTGACAGTATGCTCAAGTCACGGCCTTCAGTTGGCTGCAGGTGACTTAAGAGCAGTGCATGGTTCTTTACACGCGCATTTTGGTAAGTAATCCCAAACCTTTTTTTTTTAAATTAAATGTTTTTTTTTACTTTTAATATACTAGCCAATTAACAACTATCTAACATTCTAATTGTATTACCTATATATGTAGGAGGAGGAGCTTGATATGGACATCCTTGAGGATGACCAGGTGAAGAAGGTGGTCGACGTCCAATTGTGCAATAAATTTAAGAGCTATCGCTTGAAAATGCGCAAGCATTTTCAAGTGATGGGAGATCAAGCAGAAGTGCGGCCATACGATAAGATATCCCAAGAGGATTGGGAGGTGGTGTGTCGCCATTTCCGCGACCCACGCTATCAAATAATGTGTTTGTATTATAATCACTAATTTTTCACAATGACGTCCCTAATAAACCATCATTACATCTTCCTTGTACGCCATCTGTGAAACAAATGCTGCGAACTACAACAAACTCCCTATGACACATTGCAGTGGATCGAGGTTATTCGTATATCATCGACAGGTAATTACTATATATAAAACTATCTGACGATTACATGAAAAATACTAATGATGTCTTATATGATTATGTAGCGTGATCCCGATACTGGCGCAGAGGAGCTACTGTCGGATCTTTATCAGAGAACACACCAACAACGATCAGGTAAGTGGTGTAAGGGAGCGCAGTGCAAACATGTAAGTGAAACAAAATATTTAGTTTATTACTTGATTCAAAACATCAAAGTTGTAGTCTTACTTATTCCTTTTTATCATTTTCATGACTGAAATTAGGCACAGATGGTTGAGCTGAGGGATGCACCTGTTTCAGAGGGGAGTCAGCAAATGACATATTTCCAAATTACTTCCTAGGTGCTTGGGGAACGAGCAAGGGGCTGGGTGAAAGGTCTTGGAAGTGGATACATCACCCTAATTGCATCATCGTCCATGGGTGCGGCGGCTCATGTAGACATGGAATGAGCACATCGAGACACCAAGTCTCATGCGAAGGAGATGGCTCGACGGATGCAAATGGTGGAAATAGAGAACCAGCAATTGAAAGACACGGCCTCCACCTTTCAAGCCTAGCTGCAAGACATGATGAATAGGCAAGCGCGGCTCGAGCAAATGATATGCCAATCTCGACCGAATGATGCAGGTGGCTCCTCTCATTATAATGTATATAAAACGTGATTCTTAAATCAATAGTTGCAGATTATGACTCTAACCATTTGATTCTCAATAAGTATTATTGCTCATTGGAATTAGTTTTCGCACGATTTTTTTACAAAGGAAACCATGTGTGTGAGCCTTAATATTTGCTTAAACTATGGTTGTCCCTTCTTCATTCTGTAGTGATGGCATCTGTTGTTGTGGAGCTTTGATGACCTGAATGTTGAGCTGCATATCTCCCTCTGAATACTGCCTAACAACTTAATTCCATTTTTCATATGTTAATTTGTCTGTTAATCTTCATAATTCTATAAATTAAATGCTCTCATCAACTCATAACATTCATGTCCATATGCCTAGATGAATAGACGTTTACTACACTGAACTCAATACTATCCACTATTCTCTCCTGTTTATATTTTTAATTTAATGGATAGATTATATATTGTGATTTGTGGATTGCTACCTAATTGCATGTTAGTCTAGAATGCCTGCTGCATGGCGGATACAGTTGATGTCTATTACATGCTGGTACTGGATATAGGTTCTCATGTGCCTTGAACTGAATTATACATGACTTATTTGAACCTATCATACACAGGTTTTATGGGAAAATGTCCACTTTACAGATGGCATACTGCCGAAATTTCGTTAAAATTTTCCCAAAAAGAAACCATACACAACGATAATTATGATAAAATGAATGTTAAAATATTTTTAAAAGGATGAGTGATAGTTAGGAATCATAAGAAAGGAGGCAATGTAGGCATAGTTCATTTAAAGAAGCATTCATGACTATATTTTTCGTCCGGTAAGTATAAAGCATTCATTGTTGAGCCTAAACCACTGAAAATATTAAAAACACTTGGCTAAGGATTTGAAAATTAGAAAAAGGTATAAGTTGAATATATACATAACTCAGAGGGAGCATCATCTTCATAATTCTTAAATTATATGCTCTCATCATCTCACAACATTCATGTCTGCATGCCTAGATGAATAGTCGTTCACTACACTGAACTCAATACTATCCACTGTTCTCTGCTATTTATACTTTTAATTTAATGGATGATTATATATTGTGATTGGTGGATTGTTACCTAATTGCATGTTAGTCTAGAATGCCTCCTGCATGGTGGATGCAGTTGATGTGTATTACGTGCTGGTAGTGGATGTAGGTTCTCGTGTGCCTTGAATTGAATTGTAAATGACTTATTTGAACCTATCAGGTACATGTTTTATGGGAAAATGTCCACTTTACAGACGACATGCTGCAGAAATTTTATTAAAATTTTCTCAAAAAAAAAAAAAAAATCAAGTACAACGGTACTTATGATAAAATGAATGTTAAAATATTTTTCAAAGGATGAGTGTTAGTTAGGAATCATAAGAAACGAGGCAATGTAGGCGTAGATCATTTAAAGAAGCATTCATGACTATATTTTTCGTTCGATACACATAAAACATTTATTGTCCAACCTAAATCATTGAAAATATTAAAAACACTCGGCTAAGGATTTGAAAATTAGAAAAAGGCAAAAGTTGAATATATACAAAGCTCAGAGGGAGCTTCATCTTTATAATTTTTTAAATCAAATGTTCTCATCATCTCATAATATTCATGTTCATATGCCTAGATGAATACACGTTCACTACACTGAACCCAACACTATCCACTGTTCTTTGATGTTTATATTTTTAATTTAATGGATAGATTATATATTGTGATTTGTGGATTGCTACCTGATTGCATGTTAGTCTAGAATACCTCCTACATGGCGGATGTAGTTGATGTGTATTGCATGCTGGTAGTGGGTATAGGTTCTCGTGTGCCTTGAACTGAATTGTAAATGATTTATTTGAACCTATCAGGTATAGGTTTTATAGGAAAATGTCCACCTTATAGATGACATGCTATTGAAATTTTGTTTAAATTATTCCAAAAAAAAAAAACCATGTACAGCGATAATTATGATAAAACGAATGTTAAAATAGTTTTGAAAGGATGAGAGAAAGTTAGGAATCATAAGAAATGAGGCAATGTAGGCTTAGTTCATTTAAAGAAGCATTCATGACTAAACATGCCTAAAAGGCTTTAAACACTAACACAAAATAAAAATAAAAAATAATGACATTTTATAATGATAATAATTTAGAAACTAAGATTTTTATTTATCTTCTAATAAAAGCAATGGTGGATGGTGGATTATTACCAATTTTTTTTATTATTATTATCTTTCGTTGCTAAGAAAATGAATTGAAATCAAGCAAGCTATGCAACCAAGAATGATTCATTGAAAACATAAATCGAATTTCATAACTGCTGGAAGTGCTTTCAAGAATCAAGATTATTAAGAACAACCATTCCATATAATTTTTTCAAGTTGTATACAAATTCACAAGATGCAAAACACACTGCAAGTAATTTATCACACTTGTACACCAAGCCAAATGAATATGTTTAAGTTAAGTGTCAAGAATCATATAGGCTATACAAAATAATACTCACGGGAGATATAAAACTCCCATTGAAACTGAATGGCTACAATGCATTTTACAATAAGGACATTTGTGGTTTGGAGAATGTGATTTCTCCCCTGTACTCTTTGTGTTTTCTAAAATTGAAGGTAATGAAAATCTAAACAACAGTCATAATGTGATTTCATTAAATAGTCCTCTTTCTAGACATCTTTAGTCAAAGTAATCACAGCAATTGTACTGAAACTTCAAATGGTATGAAAAATTTAAGGTAGTGCACTAATCAAGGGGCAATGTGCAAACACCCATGGTTCACAATCTTTGAATCTCATATTTACAAGTGAAAAGCAAAGCAATAGGTATAATGCATAAAAAGGTAGGATGCAACCAAGCTAGTACTTTGAGCAAATAATAAAATGAAAAAGAAAAAAAATGAAAAATAATTGATAATAAATTGCAACTCACATTACTTCTCCCACAAAATCATCTTGAGTAGTACTATCGTTGTCCTATATCTTCATCTTGAGTTCGGAGACCTCACTAGTTATGGTGAATAAAAAATTCTCATTCCATTCTGGTTGAGACCCTTGCCCTGTATCAACCATTTGTACATAACAGTGACCAAACTTATATAATATGCATTACAATGATCATTTTTACCATTAAGCTCATAGCTTAAATGCCCATTGTAAGTACACTAATCCAGCTATCAAAAAATTTGTTTTGTCTTTTGTATCCTCAAGCCTCTGAGTTCGAAGACCTCACCAATTATGGTGAATAGAATGATTGCTTATTGCGTTGTTGGTTTGCTATTTTAGGTCTTCTTGCACTTTTGTATCCTCAGACCTCTGACTTAAGCTTTGTTTATTAATGAATTCACTCAATTTTATCTTTCAATAAATTAATAGGTAATTAAACATAATATATATATATATATATATATATATATATATAAGAGTAGCTGTAAGTATAGTTGTGTGTGTATCTTCTCATTGTTATTCAAAGACCTTTTCATCCCTTCGACTTTATAGGCTATCTTTCAAGTGTGCAACTCAATGGAAATATGTGAACTCAGTGTTTAGCTTTAAATACTGACATTATTTTTTTCATTATTGATATTATTACCGTACAAATTGTGTAATATGCATGATTATGAAATCTTTGCGAATTTTTTATATCTTATAATTATTTTTCCTGATTATACTGAGCACCATCTCTGCATTTGTATACTAATTTTTTGTAATGACTCTTAATTTTTAGGTTTTGCCATTGTCATAACATCAGTACGATGCCATGCATGCATGCACTACAGTCATCGGATGAAACTTATTTCTTTATACTTTTTATTATTATTTGAAGAAATGGAATTTTTGTATTTTAATTTGAATTTGTACTAGTATTTGTATTTGAATTTTGAATATTTTGAATTTTTTTTTTGTTATCTGGATAGATGTTATTTCCTTATTTTAATTGAATTCAAAATTTTGAATGATTTACAAATTTTGTAGTAATTGTGGTTTCAGGTTATGTATGCGAAAATATAATTACAGATTTTTATAGGAATTGATGATTAAAAAAAATTAATATTAAAGGTTTTTAAATTTTTCTAATTATTAGTGAAGGATTGAAATTCGTCACTAATAGTAGGGTATTAGTGAAAGATTCAAATTCGTTACTAATAGTAGGGTATTAGTGACGAATTCTAGATTCGTCACTAATAATGAAGTATTAGTGAAGGATTCAAATCCTTCACTAATACTATACTATTAGTGACAAATTTGTAATCATCACTAATACCCTACTATTAGTGACGAATTTCAATCCTTCACTAATACCCTACTATTAGTGACAAAACTAATACTGTATTATTAGTGACGAATTTGAATCATTCACTAATACACTACTATTAATGATGAATTTTAATTCGTCACTAATACCCTACTATTAGTGACGAATTTGAGCTAAGCCGATCTAAAATTTATAGTGACGGTATTAGGGTCATAGTGATGGTTATAATCTGTCACTAATACTCCATTATCATTGACGAAATTTTGAATTTGTCACTAAAAGTTAGCAGTAACGGTAGATATAGCAACTATTTTAAAACCATCACTAATACTCTTAAATTCGTCACTAATACTATTAGTGACAAATTTATAAGTATTAGTAATGGATTTGATCCTTCACTAATACCCTAATTTTTTGTAGTGTGCACAAATGTACGTTTTATGTATGACATGCAAGCTAAGTAAGTAATGCATTGAGAATAAAAAATGAAATGAACAATGCTGCTTGTGTATGTTAATGCAACCATGTAAATGTATGATAGCTAAAAGTCATGTTAGCAGATTCTAGTGAATTTCTATGTGGACTAACTGATGACGGCTAAAGAGCGGCTGTAGTAGGAATGAAGAAAATGAAAATGGAATGAAATGACAATAAAATGAAATGTGAAATGTGAACGATGTAAATGGGAAAGAGTCACTTAAAGTGAAATGCAATGCAATGTATAAGTTATGAAAATGAACAGATGTGAATGGTTGAATAATGACAGAAAGAATAATGTATTATGATATTAGAAGTATCTATGCTCGTCGAACATGTTAAGATTGGGCGGGGAGTACTCTTCGCCTGAGGGCTTGCTAAGAAAGGTGAGTGCACTAGTAATTTAAGATGTGGCAGTAGCTGCATAACATATTAGGGCAAAGGGAACTTACTTGTATGAGCGGGTAGATTTCCCTATCCTTAAGGCCTTTGCTGGTAAGCCATTATTTGAACTATGTTGGTATGATATCAATCTAACACTAGAAAGCTTACGGAGTAAGGTTAGTGCCCTGATATGCTTCAGTAGTGACCTTCGGGCTGCCAAATGTATCAAAGCAAAGGGGTGCTACTTGTATGAACGGGTAATCACCCTTATCCTTGGGCAATCTCGTGGGTTGAATCTTTTTCATGTGTTTGGTTAGGCTCAGAGAATGATTTCGGTGTTTATGATAACATTTTGAAAATGTTATTAAAATGATATTTATAAACCTCATGTTAGCCACACATTGTTTTAATATATTGTTTCTTCCCTTACTAAGATTTGTCTCACCCGAATATGAATTTATCCTTTTTAGGATTTTCTCGAGATCAAGCTTAGAGAGTTCGAGGTTTTATAAAATTTTTGGGAAATAGAAAGAGAAAATGGTATATTTTTATGTTAACTTTGAAATGTATAAAGTTATGTTTTATGTTCTATGTTTTAAGTTTTCTAAGATATGGATGGTTGAGAATACTGGTATTTGGGGATTATGTTTTGGAGACATGTATATATGTGATTACAAGTGGTGAATAGTTAATTTGGATAATGGATAGGAATAGTAAACTCTAGTATTATATTTTTGGAGATTATATTTATGTCTTCCGCTGCGTATTTGTTATAGTTTATCAGTTTTTTATCAAGTTTAACGCTCCGGGCCCACGTAGATGGTCAGGGCGTTACGCCATACATAATGCAGATTATTACAGACCATATAGTGTTATAGTCCATAATCAATTGTAGCCTAGAATGAAAAATATAAAAATACAATTACAAATAAGGTACAATATTCTTCTGTCTTCTGTAATATCACCATATGCCATCATGATATATCATTCTTTTCAATTCCATGCCTAGAGTGAACCTGCATGCAAACCTTAGTGCAACCATCAATACTAAGTGTATTTGTCATTATCAAAATGGGATATGACCAACTAAGTCAACAATATATAGCGTTTGAGCACAACAACTTCCAACAGTTATGTATTATGCCTCGGTTATGAACAATGCAACTAAATTCTGTTTTTTTAGAGAACCAAAAAAAAATTAAGGATTGTTCTAAAAAGTGACTAGTGCCACTCATGCTTTTTCTATCTACTTTACTACCAGAAAAGTCAATATCAGAATAATTGACAATCTCAAGCGAAGTGTACTTAGGATACCACAATTTAAGTTTAATAGTTCCAATAAGGCATATAAGTACCTCTTAACAACTAATCGATAAAACTTTTTAAGTGCAGCCTGACATCTTGTGCAAAAACATACGCTAAACATAATATCATGCCTACTAGCAATTAGATATAACAGGCTACCTATCATTCCACGATAGAGCTTAACATCCACTGGTATACCTTGTTCATACTTATGTAATTTTGTGTAAGAACTTATCGGTGTTCCTAAAATTTTACCATCTTCCATGTTAAGCTTTTTGAGCAGGTCTATAATGTATTTTGATTGGTTAATGAAAATTGCATGTTTTTCCTGTTTTATTTGAAGTCCTAGAAAGATGGTTAAGTTCACCCATCATGCCCATTTCAAATTCACTCTGCTTGCAGTGGGCAAACTCATTACACAACTATTTGTTGGTTGCTCCAAAAATGATATCATCTACGTATATTTGTACTTAGTGCAAATTTTCATTTTTAGCCTTTGTGAAAAGTGTTGTGTCAATCTTCCCTCTAGTAAACCCATTATTTAGAAGAAAACCACTGAGCCTTTCATACCAAACTTTAGGAGCTTGCTTCAATCTATACAAGGCTTTAGTCAATTTATAGACATGATTTGGAAATTTGTGATTTTCAAACCCTAGGGGTTGTTCAACATAAATTTTGTCATTTATATAAACATTTAAAAATGCGCTTTTCACATCCATTTGATACAATTTAAAATTTTTAAAAGTAGCATATGTCAGCAACATCCTAATGACTTCCATTCTTGCTATAGGAGCCAATGTTTCCTCAAAATCTATGCCTTCCTCCTGGTTGTATCATTGGGCTACTAGTCTAGCTTTGTTTCTAACTACTAGTCCATTTTCATCTTTCTTGATCTTACATAACCATTTTTTTCCAATAACTTTATGATCATCAAGTCTAGGATCTAATGTCCAGACTTTGTTTCTCTCAGATTGATTTAATTCTTCTTGCATAGTTATCACCCATGATTCATCCTCAATTTCCTTACTCACATTCTTAGGTTCTTCTTGTGATAAGAATGCGAAGTGACTAATCATATTTCTAAGTGAAGATTGTGTAGTTACTCCCTGTGATAGTTCACCTATGATTTGATCAATGGGGTGATTCCTAACATATTTCCATTTCCTAGGTAACTCGTTGACCTCTCTTTGTACTTGATTATCTTTAAAAGATGTTTCCTTAACTTCATTGCTCTTATCTAAACTATTTTCAATAGATAGTTCTTCTAATTCCGTACTTATCTCAATTTCATCCTCATCTGGCTTTTTTGAGAAGGGATTAGACTCATCAAACACTACATAGATGGTTTCAAATATAGTCAATGTTCTTTTGTTATACACCTTGTAGGCTTTACTATCTAAGGCATAACCTAGAAAGATACCCTCATATGATTTGGCGTCAAATTTTCTTAGGTGTTCATTATGTCTAAGAATAAAACATTTGTAGCCAAAGATATGAAAATGTGCAATATTTGGTCTATGGCCATTCCACAATTCGTAGGAAGTTTTATTTAGAGTGGGTATAATCAGAACTTTATTTGATACATAGCAAGCGGTGTTTACAGCGTCAGCCTATAAATACTTAGGTAACTTATGTTCATTAAGCATAGTTCTAGCCATTTATTGTAAAACTCTATTCTCTCTCTCAAATACCCAGTTTTGTTATGGAGTCCTAGGTGCTGAGAAGTTATGGGATATACCCTCTATGTCATAGTAGTTCTCTATACCTTCATTTTTAAATTCTAATCCCCTATCACTTCTAATGCATGCTATTTTGTAACCCTTTTCATTTTGGATTTTTTTTTTTTTTTTTGCAAAGTCTAGTAAATTGTTCACAAGTTTCATCTTTATGTGTAAGAAATAGTACCCATGTGAACCTAGAATAGTTGTCAACAATGATGAAATCATATAGCTTACCACCTAAACTTTGAGTTGGATTAGGATGAAATAAATCTAAGTGCAACATTGGAAGTGGCCTAGTGGTGGAGATAGCTTTCTTCATCTTAAAGCTAGATTTTATTTGTTTCCCTAGTTGAAATGCATCACATATTTCATCTTTCGTAAATTTTGTCTTTGATAATCCCTTAACTAATTCTCCTTTAACTAGTTTAGATGGCATGTTCATATTTTCATGTCCTAATCTCCTATGCCAGAGCCAACTAGCTTCATTTTTAGCTGAAAAGCAAGTTACATGTTGAGAAGCAAGATTATCAAAGCTAGTGGTGGAGACATTTTCATGATGATCAGCAATAAACAATATTTTGTTTTCAGATTTATTCTCTATAGTGGATTTTTCATGTTCAATGGAAACTCTATAACCATTATCACACAATTGACTTATACTCAATAGGTTATGTTTTGGACCATCAATTAACAACACATTATCAATATAATAAGGGAAGGTTTCTTACCAACCTTACCAACTCAAATAATTCTACCTTTTGTGTTGTCGTTGAAGGTGACAAATCCTCAATCCTTAGGTGTGATGGAGGCGAACTTGGCTTTATCTCTAGTCATGTGTCAAGAGCATCCACTATCCATATACCATTTATCCTTTGATGAGGATGATCTCGAGCACACCTACAATTGTCAATCAACTACCTAATTTTGGTACCCATATTTTCTTGAGTCCATGGGCGTTAGTGCTAAACTTTCCTTTGACTTTCTAGAGTTTCTTAATTTTAACATCTTTTGTTCTTAAAAGGATAGTCAAATTTTATGTGATCTAACTTTTTGCATTCAAAAAATGCGGTATATTTATAAAAGTGTTTAGTTGGAACATAAGATTTTGACTCTCTCACAAAGTATCCCATGTAAAGATGTTTCTGTTTAAGGTTTTCCTTTTCATTAAAACCAAGACCGTCCTTATCTAGAATTTCTTTGAGCTCCAAGAAGTTTTTTAAAATTAGTTTGACCCTCTGTAAATTTATAAACAATCTTAGACTTATCTTTCTAATTCCTTTCTAACTCCTCAATTTTCAAATCCTTGTCTTTTATTAAGGATGCATGAGATTCATTTTGACTTTCTACCAACTTTGAAAATTCCTTTAATTTTAATTTCAACTTAGAATTTTTCTTAGTCATTTTCTCAAGAATTTTAAGAGTACATAGATATTCCTATTGCAGTTCATCATAAGACATGATGTCGTCATCATTATCAGAGTCCCTAGAGTAATAAAAATAAGTTGAACAAAAATATTGTACCTCGTGATCTTTGTGAGCCATCAGACACAAAGTTACAATTTGATTGTCATTAGATTCAGATTATGAGCTATTGTTCCTGTGTGTGTCCCAACCGACCTTTAGTGTCTTCTTCTTCTTTTTGGACACTTTCTTTAGTTGTGGACATTCTAGCTTGATGTGCCTAATCTCTGCAGTTGTAGCACATAGGAGGATCATCCTTTTGCTTCCTTTTACTTGACTCTCCCTTTTCTATTTTTAAGTCCCGAAATTTTTTGGTATACTTCTTGTTTCTTTTGAGGAAGGTTCCAAACTTCTTAGTTAGAAGAGACATATTATCCTTTGAATCTGAACAACTTTCTTCACTTGAATTGCTAGATGATGCTTTGAAGGTTGTTACCTTCTCAGCTTTATTCTACTCATTCTGTCTTTCATTTATTATTAGCTCATATGCTGTGAGTGACCCAATCAATTCACTCACTGTTAATGCCTCTAAGTTCCTTCCCTTGGCTATAGTAGTAGTTTTTGCCTCCCAGACTGGTGTTACTCCCCTAAGAATTTTCCTAATCATCTCATAAGTAGGGTATGTTCTACCAAGAGCATGTAAAGAATTTGTGATATGGGTGAATCTCGTGTACATAGATTGAATAGATTCATCAGCTATCATTTTAAAAGCTTCCTATTCACTAGTGAGCCTATGTATCCTACTATCCTTTACATCTTTGGTACCTTCATACGTGACTTCAAATATTTCCCAAATTTCTTTAGCAATCTTACAGGCCATGACTCTGTTAAACTCACTTACATCTAATGCACAATACAAAAGATTTCTAGTAGTGGCATTAACTTGAACTAATTTCCAATCATCATCTGTGTATTCCTCTTCGATCTTAGGTACACTCTCTTTATCAATAGTTTTAATAGGGACATGGTCTCCTCTGGAAACAATCTTCCATACTTTCCAATCAGCATTTTTAAGGAAGATGCACATTCTTTGTTTCCAATAAGTATAATTTACACTACAAAAGATGGGTGCTCGTGTTGATGAGTGTCCCTTACCAAATGGAGTTACACCAATGTGTGCCATCATGATCTTTTACACAAAGACGTTTAAGTCTAGTGTAACCTTACTCTGATACCAAATGTTAATTTAGGTGTAATCCCAAGAGGGGGCTAAATTCGATATCTAAAAATTATTTAAAAATATTTTATCACTTAGTCCCTATTTTAATTTTCAATAAAATATTCACAAGTGAGGGAATACTTAGGTTTCAATTTATTAAGCTATCTAATGAAATTAACTCAAATTAATATCTTAATAAAGTCAATGATACCCAATTAACTCTCAAGTGCACGTACTATTCAGCAACATACATACATGTGAGATAGACAATTATACTCAAGCGTAAATTAAAAAAAGCTGAGGGAAGGGAGATGCAAACATAGATTTTTACAAGGTTTGGCCTACCCCGGCCTACGTCCTCACCTTGAGCAACGTACTCAAGGGTCCCACTAATCCCTTTTTTTCAATTGGCACAAAGCCTCCCATTACAATCTGCTGCTTACAAGAGGTGTAACTTCCTTTTCACTCCAGTTCACAACCCGAACTGTCAATACAAAAATATAATTACAACTTTTTGCAAAACTCAAAGAGCTTCTTAATAAGCTAATGAGTACAATTGAAATCCTAATACATACTCATATGATGTAACACGAAGCTCAACTAGTGTATGTGATGTAGTCAATAAATTTTTTTAATAATCTTTGTATATAGATATGACTATTATGCTTCAAAGATTGAATCCAACTAAATGATCTTTGTAAAAATATATGTATCACATTTTTTCTCCAAAGATTTTAAAAAATAGTT
This sequence comes from Malania oleifera, assembly GCF_029873635.1. Classification (NCBI taxonomy): domain Eukaryota; kingdom Viridiplantae; phylum Streptophyta; class Magnoliopsida; order Santalales; family Ximeniaceae; genus Malania; species Malania oleifera. The sequence continues at coordinate 41,057,745 of NC_080428.1, read as the reverse complement.
ATTTGCAAAAATGAAGCTAATAAAAAAATCTTTGAATAAGATATATAATAGTGATTTCTTTCAAAGATTTATGCTTTAATAAGCTCTTTAAAAAATTCTTCAAGTAATATATATATATATATATATATATATATATATATATATATATATAATGTTCTTGCTCTCAAGGAATATTTAGCAATATAATTGTGAGAGTATAAACACTTTGCGAATAAAGATCTATATATAAAAAATGATACTTTGGTTACCAAACCTCAACACCCAAGTTGTTTGCAAAAGATATGAGTGAACGCCCTTTGATCTTGAAACTCAACACACAAAATGCCCAAACTTGATGTGAATGCTTTGGAGTGTAGACAAGAATTTTGTAATACGTTCAAGGCTCTCAAGAAGTATGCAAAAAGTGATGCCCTATGATTTAGAGGTTATCTTTATTTGTGTTCTCGCCATCTAGAAGATTTGTGGCTATTGGATCATTTAAAATAAAATATTTTCTTCTATGTCAATACTAGGGCATCGTTAAGCGCAATGTACTCATCGATGAGTGCACAGCTTCGTTGTCGAGTGCTTAACACTTGTTCATTGATGAGAATGTTAGTTCATCACCAAATGGCGTATCTGAGATTTTTGAGCTCTCGGTATTTTCTCATTGATAAGAGCAAAGCATTCGTTGCCGAGTGGCCTTAAGAATTCGTTGCCGAGGTCAAGACGTTTGTCAACAAGGCCTCGATTTTCCAGAATTATTTTGTCTCTAAAATGTCCATCCAACCAAGAACTAATGTAAATAGATTTTCCAAGAAATGCATGACTCCTAAGGTCAGTCAAGGGCCTTTTTGAGCTTCCAACTATATCATATAAGATATGCAAATTCAATCAAAACTGAATGCCCATTACACTTGACAAACTTGAAGCTTACTTCCTCATCCTTTTGCTATTCTAATTTCATGGAGTGTGCTAGGTTGTATTTGCTTTAAGTTTCTCATGGCTTCCATGACTTGTTTATGTTCTGTACATGCTAAGTAATGATCCTATTCACAATCTCATTGCACAGGTAAGATATTATGTGATTTGTCATTATCAAAACAAGATTGGACTCATAGAATCACCAATCTCTCCCCTTTTGATGATGACAAACACACGAGCAAAAATTTTGGGTCTAGCCTAAATAGGTCCTCTCTAAGAATATGCATAATAAACAATTTTGCAAAGTGATCCAAATAATTTGGAGAATAAAGACAATAAACTTTTCAGGATTGTAATTTGAACCTTTTATTCTCCCTTTGTTCTAAATTAATTTCTCTTTCTTTGTTCAACTATTACTGTGAAATATTTCCCCCCCTTTGTTTCAAAATTTTACCACGGGATATTTCTCCCCATTTTGGCATCAACAAAAACGTATACAAGAATATACAAAGTAAAATATTTCTTTCCTGGGAAAAAAAATTAGATCTCCCCCTGTGTTAAAAAATTTATCTACCCCCCTCTCTAAAGATGTAGCTATTTTGTTGAGCCAAATTTCATGTTGAACATGAACATCATTTCAATCGACATTGATATAGGTAAGCAATTTAGTTCATTAAAATTCAAAAATTCATGGGCGTCTAAACATGTACCATATATCTATAAAATATTTAACATGCAATAGTCATTACTTAATTTTAATTTTCGTTGTCCCCCTCGTTTATGTATTCTAATATGTCTCTAGGCAACTTCTTGACTATGTATCAGACCTAATTCACGTCTAATTTGAATAAATCTATCCTCCATAAGTGGTTTTGTGAATATGTCTACCCATTGTTCATCTATGCACAAAAACTCAAGTTCCACATCCCCCTTTTGCACATGTTCACGTAGAAAATGATGTCTAATTTCTATGTGCTTAGTTTGTGAATGTGGTATGGGGTTATTTGAGATGTTTATTGCACTTGTATTGTGACACTTTATAGGAATTGATTCATAGTGCAATCCATAGTCCATTAGGTTTTACTTCATATATAGAATTTGAGCACTATTGATCTTATTGGTCATATCTTGTTTTGATTTTGACAAATACCTTAGTATTTAATATTTGCCCTCAGTTTGTGTTTGCGATCAATTGGCAATATCATATGGTGCACATGGACTTGAAGTGGTTTGAAGAAAAAGTATTTAAATTGTTGTAATCTTTATTTTTTATCTTTGCGGTATGTTATAATAATGTAAGGTGTCTATAATATTTGTACCTGCATTCATGATATGAATAAGCACAACAGACCATAGGAACCAAATGACCATAGGGCACCCTTCGGTCGATTGATGCCGGATTTTGAGGGTTAGCTCAAAAGACCTTAGAAAGATCCTAGGTCCTTACACTTACATATAAGATTGTTCCTAATATCACATATATTATTAGGGAATTAATTGAAGTAAAATAGAACTTAGAGGGATAAATTAGTGAGGCTTCAAGCGACTAAACCATTGACCAATCAGAGTGTTGACTTGGTTTCGGGTGACTGAACCCAAAAGAACGTAGCGTCCCCGGTCAACCGAACCACAATTTTGACTTTTCCCACCAACTCTGCAGCCCAAACTTCACGTTCAAAAATGCCTCAAGCTACCGAACACATGAGCTCGGTAAACCAAACTCCGAACCAGGTGACCAAACCTCGAATAGAATGAAAATCACCTTAGTTAAGAAAACCGACCCTTTTCTCAGGCACCCGAATGTTTAAAAAGAATTTCTCTTCATGTGTCTATTCGGGAAACCGAACCAAAGGTCAAGTACCCAAATCTCTCAAGTTGCTTTATTTTTACTACGGTAATTAAGGTTAATTGGGGTTAAAATTCAAATTTAACGTTTCTAATATTTCCCATTGTGTCCCAACAGTTACTTTTTGAGTTCCACCTATATATATCATTTCATTTGACTCAATTAAAGTGAGATTAAGAAAAAGTGTATAAGGAATTTCCTCTCAAAATTTTATACCCTTGACTCACTCGAAAATTGAGCAGCTCGTAAGTTATCCCAAGTATAGGAGTTATGTCATGTAATATTCAACCCAAGGGCTAGATCGTTTTCTCAGGGAATACGTTTTAATCTCAAATTTCATGTAAATTTTAAAGAAAATAAGAAAAAAATGATCTTATTGAACATGGTTCAGATTCAGTTTCTTAGATTTTTGAGATATTTGCGATAAATCCTAAAACAACGTAAACCCTAACTGGACATTTAACATGCAAAAAGATGACCTAATAAGTGACAGACGCAATATAAGAATGGCAAAGTAAATAACCTTGTAATAATCCAACTGAATATGAACCAACTATGCCAATTAATAAAGGTCAACCAAATAAAAGCCCTAGAAGCAAAATTAAACTCTCACAAACTGTTAAATAAAAACACTAACTTTATTAATAAATTGCCCAAAGAACTTGTTTAAATCCTGAAACAAAATATATAAATAAGAAGATAACAACTAGATTAAATAATCCCAAACAAAACTTAAGGCAATAACTAATTTAAGGAGAGAGAGAGAGAGAGAGAGAAAACAGATTGAGAATTAATGCCACTAAAGGAGAAAAACTTAACTTCAAAATATTTCAAGAAATAAATTTAAAAGATAATATATTGGAATCCAAATGAGAGAACTACAAACTGATATTGAAGAGTAAAGTGGGAAAGAAGAGAGATGAGACATGAGAGAAGAGAGAGATAAAGAGAAAAAGAAAATAGGAGAGAGAGAGAGAGAGAGAGAGAGAGAGAGAGAGAGAGAAGAAAACAGAGGAGTGGCTGTCGGGTGCTTCTGATGTGGTGGCCGAGAGCTGCAGCTGGTCTCATGTGCTACTGGTGTCTACTCTAGGACGTGCTAACTGCCGAGGCCCTCACTGGAGTTGCAGAGGACCTGGAGTCTACTGCCGTGATGGAGATGTTGGAAGTAGAGGGTGGCTTCGTGATTGTAGCAGGTGAAGGTCTAGACTAAGGTGGCTGGAAGAATGGTGGCTGCAACTGGAAAGTGGCCGTGGTCATACAAGGGGCGTCACGGATGGGTGGTGCTGCTAACTGGTGGTTCTCTAGCTCAGGACCAACTGTTGTAGTAGAGAGGAGGCCGGGGCTGGGGGGCGGTTGTGATGCCGGAGGCCACTGGTGCATGCGGAAAACAAAAAAGCAGAGGGTTGAGTGAGAAGCAAGGAGATGGAGAGGGCTGAGAGGCTAAGGGATAGAGGAGAGTAAAGAGAGGAAGAGAACGAGAAGGAAAGTAGAGGAAGAAGGAAGAGAAGGAGAACAAGGGAATGAAAGGAAAAGAAAAGAAAAGAAAAAAGGGTGCCGGGGCACACTGAGAAAAGAAGAAGAAGAGACTATATAAAGGGAAGGGAAGAGTAACACCCTAGACTCGAGAGACCCAATTGAAGGATCTGAACTGGCTATGCATGGTCGGGTCACATCAAAGCTAAACATAATTTTTTTTTTCTTTTTTTTTTCTTCATTTTTGCTCTCTACGATCATTGCCATGTTTGACCTTCTTGGTTCCCATTTTGCTCGAAACTCAAAACATGGAAGTTATAGATAATCTTTTCTTCATTCTATAGAAATTTGAATCATCTCAATTGGAGCTTGAACGAAAAAGTTATGCACGATTTACAACCTGGTGCTGGTTTCGACTCCCTGAAATTTTTCTGCAATAAAAAATTACCAAAAATTCATAAATTATTCAATAAAACTAAAAAATGATAAATAGGGCACTATGTTAAAATATTGGATATAATTAGACATTTAATTAAAAATAGAAGCCATAATGCCCGGATTATGATGCCTAATTACATAGTTTTAGCACGTAATCACACCCCCCAACTAATGTTTTGCTAGTCTCTAGCAACTTACGTGAATGAATTTCAGGGTAGCGCCCACAACTAAGAACTTCAGTGAACATGAAATTAATGCACATGCAACACAACCAGACCGTTTCACATACAAGAATACAACTAAATTTCACACGGGTTCGTTCATATTCAATGCACACAACTTTGAAGTACATCACTTATGCAAGTTTCTTCGTTTATATGTTAATTAAGAACAGTATACTCACATGATGTTAATCAAGGATACAATTCAACGTTAATGCAGTTATATAAGTTTGAGTAAAAATAGGTAAACTCTCGAGGTGTGTATGATGTGTGTGACTCAGTACACCTAAGATAGCAGTGGACAAGTACAGAATGGTCGCTTTGACTCTGCCTAATTGGTATACCCTCAAGAACACTCGAAGAAAATGGGTTCACTCATCATATGTGAGGAGGAGTGTTGCGATCAAACATCCCACATATTAAAAAGAATAGACGCTAAGAATATGGAGTGGAGTAGTATGAGAAGGATCTAGCCTATGTATGAGGTGTTGAGTCCTTTACCCTAGCATCTTCTCGCCTACTCGGCATATCCAACTAAGGCCACTCTATATTAACTTATTTAGAAACTTATCATGAATATATTTGAGGCATTAACTGGTTGAAGAATCTTCATACATGGAAAACATGTGTCATGTTCTTGACTCTTTTTTTGTGGTATTTCTGTGGAGCGGCATTAGCATTCCATTTCATACGCATGTTTAATCTTTATTCTTTCTTCTTCTCATTCTTCATTTTCTGTCTTTTCTTGATCAATTAGGATAATCTTTACACTTCTTTTATTATCTTCATACCATCAATGGAAATTGAGCTTGAATACTAGTCCATGAACTAAGTCTATTTCTAGGGGTGGCTCAGCCTTCACATCTTGAGTAGGCTACAAGACCTAAGTTTCTATCTTCCCACTGAGTGTCACCTCTAGGCTAGCAAATCAAAAGCATAGACTAGTGTACAAGGGATCATCTAAAAAAAATAGAATTGTGTTCCATGAATTCTAATTTGATATTAATGCTTAAAACGACGATAAATAGCTCAAGGATATCTCATAAGGTGTCATAGTTGCCACGGGTATTCTCTTAGTGCTCAAAGGAAATCCTATATGCAATATATTACATAAACGTGTTTATTCAACCTCGTGAGATGTCGTGTAAATACAAGAAATTATATAACCATACTAACACGAGTGTACTACCAATCAATTTTTCATGGAGTCATAAAATCATATATAGAGAAACTACGCATGATTGAATCATGTGTTTCATTCTTAAGTTATATGCAAGTATGTGAAGGGTATACTTTAGTGTTAAGCATGACATAATGCAGTGTAATTCTTCAGTGCTTTTTCTTTATTTCTCTCTTTCTTTTTGATTTTTTTTTATAACATAAAACCTAGTATGTATACGTGCATAGTGTCACATGTGAATGCTCACCCCCCCCCCCCCCCAAAAAAACTAAAGTGGAACATTGTCATCAATGTGAAAACATGGGGGAAACAGAAAAACTATGCATGGGAAAAGTAGGGCGTACCTAAGTGGCGAAGTAATGGAAAAGAAAAATTGAAGTACAGGAAAATGGACCTGAAAACTAACTAAAATTAAAATAATATAAAATAAAAGGAAAAGAAGGAAAAGAAAAACATCATAGTTTTCTGGCGAAGGCTTAGGAGGAATTTCTTCTGGTGGCCGCAAGTCTATAAATTGCATCGGCGGGTCTCCAAATTTAAGCCGCCACAATGGATCAGTCTTCATACCTGCACAAAAATCAGCCTCAAATGAATTAATACTCGTCAAAATACCAAACAATACGTATGCAGATCGACCCTCTTGTGTTAACAAGAAAGGGTCTTTATTCAACATTATTTCTAGGAAATTTGCCTCTTTACGAACTAGTGTTTAAGAGAAAGTTATTGGAACAATTACCTTTAGTTCTTCAGAAGTATTAACATTACAAGTTTTACCTGGTTCCTTAAAAATTAGACATTCACCATTTTGGTCACCCTCTTTATCGGGTGTACATATCATCCTACCATTGCAAGGGTCTGCCTCCACATTGGACTCCTTTACATTTGATTCAGTCAGGAGTGATGGTTCCACGGTTTCCTAGCTCTGATTATGAGGTTCCATATGTTGGTACTCCTTATTGATATCAGCCTCCTCATTAACTGACTGCTCTGCTTCTAGGCATGTTTCCTCTGATTTTTCCTTAAATTCATCTGAAAAGTAAGGTGTAGTCCTAAGAGGGGGGTGAATTGCATTTGTAAAAATTTCATTTAATTCCTTTTAAGAATCCTTAACCTTCTTTTATTTCTTTGAGCTAATTATTGACTTGTTTGTTTAATTCTTTAATCACTCAATAACTTAATTCTTTTAATTCAATCAATCAACACAACCATGTAAACAACCAAGCAACCAAACCAATCATTCAAGTAACCAAGCCAATCATCCACAATTTGAAAACAAACAACCAAATGATTTGCAAGCACAAGTTACCTGCAACACAATTTAGATTGATGGAAATTTGCAAGATTCAACACTCTTTGAAATATAAACACAAACTACTCAATATCTAAATTTGAATTAAACCCTATAGTGAATGATAATTTGTGTTTGTTGATATGAAGCCTTGTATTAATTGATTTTCTTAATATGATATGTAATATAAAATCCAACACAATATTCACACTCTTCTCAATATTCAAAATTGAAATAAACTCTCAGTTAATTTATCTTTGGGATGTTTAACCAGCTAACGTACTCTCATATGGTTTCCACAAGATATGGTATAATCAACGTACTCCTTTTCGATGTTTGCAACCCAAATCAAAATTAAAATTTAAGTTTACTTGATTCCCAAATATACGTAGTATACATGATTTTCAATTTAAACCATTCACGCAATTTAAATATGTACTGAAAATAAAGAGTAGGGAAAGAAAGAATGAGACGAATATTTTTACGAGGTTCGGCTCATACCCAGCCTACGTCCTCGCCTTTGGCAAACCACTAAAGGATTCACTAAACCTATTCCTTTAACAGGCAGAACAAACCTTTACAACACTTATTGGTTAAGGTTAGAGCTCACCTTCTCCAAACAATATCCCCTCGTCCGATCACTCCTTAACTAGGCTAGAGCTTGCCTCTTTAAGCAATATCCCCTTGCTTAGCCAACGATCCAAATTGTAAGAACCCAAACCGTGATATATGGATTGATTATATGAAAGAAAGGTAAATTGGTAATTGAGCAGAGTTCATCGACAAAGCCAAAATTTCATTGATGAAGTCTAGGTTCTACTCGTCGATGAAATTCAGAGGCTCGTTGACGAGGAGAAGCCGAGGGATTTGGGAAACTAGTAATATTAGGTTCGTTGAGGAGGTCCTTGTCTCGTCAACGAGCTATCTATATGGTCTCATCGACGAGGACGCCATTTCATCAACGAGGACGGCCGAGTCAAGGGCTATAAATATCAGTTTCCATTACTTCCAAGCTAAGAAATCTAAAATATCCTCTTTTTCTCTCTCTAGAACTTGAGATCACTCTTTCTCTCTAGATTTCTTTGCCGTTGATCGTCTGATTTGATAATTTGACGTTACCACAAGGATCAAGGAAGGATTCTTAACAAAACCTATGGATCAAAAACTCATTCCAGGCATTTTCGGGTTTTGGTCTAAAATCGAGATAAGACTCGATTTTCTTTTCTAATCTGGTAGTTTGGTAGAGAATGGAGTCGTGAGTATATTCTGCACTATGTTCTGTAGGTTTTGAGAACTAGGTTCGCTGTTTAGGAGCCGTAGAGTTCAGGTTTGGTCTTTTGGGGGAAAGGTAAGGGAATATAGTTTATATTGGTTATTTTTGAAATCAGACTTGATATAACTATGGTTCACAGTCCTGTGTGTGTTTTTGTTACTCATTTGGAGGGGATCTGATGGGTAAAATTATGGGTTTTTCACGTTACAATTTTGGGGAAAAGGGGGTATTGGATCGCATCCCTAGTTTTGTTGAAAACCATTTGTATATTGTGATTTATACTGTGTAGTAGGGATGACCATGCCTTGACATTGTTTTAAACTGTATATGATTGGAAAACATGATTTTTGGATTACCAAATGGGTGTGGTTTGTTTGGTTATATGAGCATCCATGGTTGTGTTTTGTTGAAGTGCAATAGGAACAGGGTTCCAATTTGTTCCAGGTACTGAAAGGGTCTCCGACTCTATATCCGTGGGCATATGAAATCACTAGACCATGTTTGGTAAGAGTGTCCGGCTCTATATCCAAGGGCATGAGTCTTATTGGTTGATCACCGAAGGGCGTGGATCTACTAGTTTGTGTCGGTACGATGCCATGGGAACCTAAGGCTACGCTATGTGCCGGTGGTGCCGTGTATCGCGAGCCGGCTACGGGATGATGCCAGATATTGCGGGTCGGCTACAGATCGAGGGGTGTGACAACACCCGATAGATTACAGGCATGCGTATGCATATGTGTGCGTGTTTGCACTGTACTGGAACTGTATTGTGAAAATATTGGAATTGCATTTAACTGTGTATATTTTTCTTTCATGATAACACTAGAATGCCACACACCAATATAACCTATGTTTGCCTTACTGAGATGTGTCTCATCCCTGTTGTACGTACATATTTTATAGGTCCTTTGAGTAACAGGAACTAGCATCCTTGTGTGGGGAGCGTAGTGGTCGGTGTATTGCCGAGTAGTGCTTGGGTAAGTGTTAGGACTTTTGTTTTGCGGGTTGCCATTTTGGGGTATGTTTGGTAGCCAGATGTACGTTTGTATGTATGGAGCCTAGACTCCATTTTTGTCTTTAGACTCTGGTATGGTAATGTATATGTATAGAAAGTCCCTTTTTCCGCTATGTATATGATTGTATATGGATGTGTATAGGGTGCCTGGGAACCTTACGAGGTCGGACCATCATCCATTATGTTGTGTCATTGGTTTTGTATGATACAGGAAGAGGTTAGGTTTCTAATTCACCTGTGGATCCCATTTTCGGGTTCGGGGCGTGACAGCTTGGTATCAGAGCTAACCAGGTTGTTAGGTCTTATAGACTTGGTTAGACATAGCTGTGTGTACATACCTGAGTTAGGATGTTGGAAATGTGTAGAGTGGGTTGAGGGTTGTTTTGTTACTAGATCGAGACTTGTCGGCGGCATTCTGTGTTTTTCCTGGCATGAGGATTTCAGTAAAAGTAGGGCAGACCATTGATGACTTTCATGTCGGTGTGATAGGACAGACTTAGACCTAGCAAGGGGTAGTTAACATGATTAGTTATAGATAAATTATGTTAACTGTATTTGCATAAGAATGCTGATAGGTTCCTATTGTATTTTCAGAATTGAGCCCAAAGATAATAACTTGGAGAGTGGCTCCAAAGCGACTACGAGTGATGAGTCTCCTTCGGTGCCTCAGGGTTTGACGAGGCAGGTTCTGCGGGAGATCGGGCGGAGTGTTAGGAGACACAAACGCTCTCCTATGGCTATAGGGTGTACCATCGAGAGGTTCACACGTATGCATCCTCCAACATTTTTGGAAGGACCCGACCCGATGATGGCAGAAGATTGGGTCGAGAAGACTGAGAGGATTCTGGAAGTTCTCCATTGTACAGAAGAGCAGAGAGTCCTATATGCTACCTTCCAGCTATCTGGGGAGGTGGGGCGTTGGTGGACTACCGTGAATCTGCTAGAGAAGCAAAGAGCCAGAGTTTCAGAGATGTCTTGGAGCTGTTTCAAGGTGGTATTCTTTAAGAGATTCTTCTTGGCCTCCACTAGTGATGCTAAGGCAAATGAGTTTTCTACTCTGTTGCAGGGAGATATGATGGTGCAGGGTATGCGACTTGGTATATAGAGTTGTACCATTTCACACCATGTTTGATCTCGAGCGAGTACGAGAAGACTTGGAGGTTCGAGAAGGGTTTGAGGAAGGATATCCGCAGGCTAGTGGGCATGCTTCAGATTCGTGAATTCTCAGTTTTGTGGATAAAACCATGGTGATCGAGACTGGAATCTGAGAGAATGAGGTGGATTAGGAATTGAAAAAGAGGCCGGTGCCTTCTGGTTCTCGTCGGGGACCATGGAAGAAGAGGAACAAGGGCTCGGGTTACCATCAGAATACTAAGTGCCAGAGTATTCAGGTGAGTCAGACGCAGGATCGATGTACCAAGTCCCTCAAATGGCATGAGGGCGAGTGTTGGTCATTTGGGGGTAACTACTACAACTGTGGTCAGTCAGGCCACATGGCTCGCGATTATCGTGCATAGAAGTAAGACATGCCTGCATCTAGTATAAACCGAGGTAGCAATATGATATCTTGGGGAACTATCCAGGTGAATATAGCTTCATCCAGAGTATACTCCTTTACTCTAGTGGATGCTGAACATACAGGGAACGTAGTGACAGGTACCTTATTATTGCTTTCAAATAAAGCTTCTGTTTTGTTTGATTCGGGTGCGACCCATTCTTTTGTATCTGTGAGTTTTTTTAAACTGTGTGGGGTTGAGACCCAAGTCATGAATGAGGTGTTATCTGTTGCTACACCGGATGGGAGTATATCATTTTATAAGGGGATGTTAGCAAACTGCCCAGTGTTAATTCAGGGAAGGCTGCTATTGGCGAATTTTATGATATACTATATATAGGGGTTCGATGTCATTATGGGAATGGGTTGGTTGTTCTCCGTCGTAAGAAGGTAGTAGTTTTCAGACCTCTTGGGAGCAGGAGTATGAATTCATAGGATCGTGTGTGCGTTAGACTCCATAGGTTCTATTGGTCCCTTGCTAGGTAGCAACTCTATCGCAAACTCCACCTCACGATCCGGAGGCAAATCGGGTAGTTAGCGAGTTTCCGGATGTGTTTCCAGAAGATCTACCTGGTTTGCCTCCGGATCGTGAGGTAGAGTTTACTATAGAGTTGTTGCTTGGCAAGGCACCGATCTCTAAAGCTCCATACCGGATGGCTCCAGCTGAACTCCAAGAATTGAAGGAGCAGTTGCAAGAATTACTTGCAAGAATTACTAGACAAGGGCTTTATCTGACCAAATGTTTCACCCTTGGGAGCTCCAGTATTGTTTGTGAAGAAGAAGGACGGGTTGATGCATATGTGCATTGATTACCATGAGATCAACAAGGTGATTGTGAAGAACTGTTACCCGTTGCCTCGTATTGATGATCTCTTTGACCAACTTTAGGGAACGCAGGTCTTTTTGAAGATCGACCTACGGTCAGGGTATCATCAGGTGAGGGTTCGATTTGAGGATGTTGCAAGGACTGCTTTCCAAACTAGATATGGCTAGTATGAGTTCTTGGTTATGCCTTTTGGGCTGACGAATGCTCCGGCAGTGTTCCTGGATCTGATGAACAGGGTTTTCAATGAGAACCTGGACCAGTTCGTAATGGTATTTATCGATAACATTCTGGTATACTCAAGAAGTCCGGAAGAGCATGAAATCCATCTGAGGTTGGTGCTACAGATTTTACGAGAGAGGAAGTTGTATGCCAAGTTGAAGAAGTGTGAGTTCTTGTTAAAGCAGGTTACATTTTTAGGCCATTTAGTGTCTAAAGGGGGTATTTCAGTTGATCCTAGCAAGATTGAAGTGGTGGTCGACTGGGTAAGATCGAAGAGTGTGCAGGAGGTTCAGAGTTTTCTAGGACTGGTGGGTTATTATCATCAGTTCGTAGAGGGTTTCTCTAAATTTTCTAGGCCTCTGACACATTTGGCTAGGAAGGGGGTGAAGTTTAAATGGACCAGTGATTGTGAGCAGTGCTTTCTTGAGTTGAAGCACCGGCTAGTTACTGCTCCAATTTTGACTATTCATTTGGGGGATGGCGGTTTTGTGATTTATAGCGACGCGTCTCTGAAAGGTTTGGCCTGTGTGCTAATGCAGTAGAGTAAGGTAATTGCTTATGCTTCTCGGAAATTGAAATATTTTGAGAAGAATGATTGTACACACGATCTAGAATTAGCTACTGTTGTATATGCACTGAAAATCTGGCGACACTACTTGTATGGTGTGCGGTGTGAGATTTTCACTGACCATAACAGCCTTCACACAAAAAGAGCTGAATGTGAGGAAGAGATGGCGGCTTGAGTTGATAAAAGAATATGACTGCGTCTTTAGTTATCACCCAAGGAAAGCCAATGTGGTGGCTGATGCGTCGAGTCGAAAGTTAGATCATAAAGCAATATTTGCGGTTGTAGCTCGGCATCATATCAGACGGGATCTGGAGAGCCTTGGTGTCGAGTTAGTGTTTGGTGATCATCAGGCTTACCTTGCTAGCTTGGTGATCCAGCTGACTTTGTTTAATCGAATTAATACCGCGCATGCTAGTGATATAGAGTTAACTGAGATCATGGAGAAAGTGCAACAGGGATTAGCTACAAATTTTAACATCTCTAATAGAGGTGTGTTGAGGTTTGGGACCAGGTTATGTGTTCCAAACGACGATGAGATCAGAAGGTCAATTCTGGAAGAAGTGCATCATTCTTTGTATACGGTACATCCTGGTAGCATGAAGATGTATCGTGACTTGCATGAGACTTTCTGGTGGTCTAGTATAAAGAGGCAGATTGCACAATTCGTGGAGCAGTGTCTGACGTGTCAGCAGGTGAAAGCTGAACATCAGAGGTCGGTAGGGCCGTTGCAGCCTTTGCCTATTCCGGTGTGGAAATGGGAGCACATTTCCATAGATTTCGTTACCAGATTGCTGCCAGCTCTTCACGAGCAGAATGCCATTTGGGTGATCATGGATAGATTGATGAAATCTGCTTATTTCATACCGATGAAGGTTAGCTACCCTTTGAGTAGACTAGCAGACCTGTACGTGTAGGAGATAGTTCGAATGCACGGGGTGCCAATGTCTATTGTGTCAGACTGAGACCTGAGGTTTACCTCTCATTTCTAGAGGCACTTGTAGGAAGCGTTAGGGATGAAGCTTATTTTTAGTACAACGTTCCACTCTTAGACAGATGGACAGTTGGAGAGAATAGTACAGATCTTGGAAGATATGTTGTGGGCTTATGTGTTAGACTTTTGTTGTAGCTGGTTACAGTTTATGCCACTTGTGGAGTTTGCCTATAACAATAGCTTCCAGGCTAGTATCGAGATGACACCATTCGAGGCTTTGTATGGTCAGAGGTGTCAATCTCCTCTGTATTGGGATGCGATTGGTGAACGTCAGGTGTTAGGACCTGAACTTATATAGCAGGCTTCTGAGAAGGTGGGTTTGATTCGGGATAGGATTAAATCGTCTCAGAGTCAGAAAAAGAGTTACGCGGATATTCACCGGCATGAGTTGGAGTTTGAGGTGGGGCGTAAGGTATTTCTGCGAATCACTCCGATGAAAAGGGTGATGAGATTCGGGAAGAAGGGCAAGTTGAGCCTGAGGTATATCGAACCATTCGAGGTTCTTAAGCGAGTGGGTCTGGTGGCCTACAGAATTGTACTACCCCCAGCACTCTCGAGGATCGACAATGTGTTTCACATATCCATGTTGAGAAGGTGCGTGTTGGATCCTTCACATGTTATTAGCTATGAAGATGTGGAGATTGGAGATACTTTAGCATATGAGGAAATACCTATTCAGGTTTTGGACCGTAAAGTTCAGAAGCTTTACACCAAAGAAATATAGTTAGTAAAGGTATTGTGGTGAAACCATGAGATCAAGGAAGCTTCTTGGGAACTAGAAACGGAGATACGCCGGAAGTATCCACAGTTGTTCTAGTGTATGTGTATTACCCTACTTTGTATGGAATAGGTGGTTAGTCTTTGGGAGTGTGTGTATTTGTGAACTCTTATGACGATATGTGTATGTAACCACGATATTCCTCTGCCATAAGTAAGGGTATATATATATATACTGTGACGGCACTGTGTTATGGTGGTCACCGATTTTTTCATTCTAGAGTCGAGTGCATGTATGTATGAGTTCGTGAATGAGAGATTGCAAATTTCGTGGACGAAATTTTTATAAGAAAGGGAGGTTATAAGAACCTGAACCGTGATATATGGATTGATTATACGAAAGAAGGGTAAATTGGTAATTGAGTAGAGTTCATTGACGAAGTAGAATTTCATCGATGAAGTCTAGGTTCTGCTCGTCGACGAAATTCATAGGCTCATCGATGAGGAGAAACCGAGGGACTTCAAGAAACGAGTAATATCAGTTTCGTTGACGAGGTCTTTGTCTCGTCGACGAGCTATCTGTATGGCCTCATCAACGAGGATGTCGTTTTGTCGAAGAGGACGACTGAGTCAAGGGCTATAAATATCAGTTTCCATTACTTCCAAGCTAAGAAATCTAAAATATCCTCTCCCTCTCTCTCTAGAACTTGAAGACCACTCACTCTCTCTCTCTCTCTCTCTCCATATTTCTTCGCCATTCATCGTCTGATTCGATAATCCGACATTACCATGAGGATCAAGGAAGGATTCTTTACAAAACCTACGGATCGGAAACTCGTTCTGGGAATTTTTGGGTTTTGGTGTAAAATCGAGGTAAGGCTCGGTTTTATTTTCTAATCCGGTAGTTTGGTAGAGAACGGAGTCGTGAGTATATTTTGTACTATGTTTTGTAGGTTTTGAGAACTCGGTTCGCTGTTTAGGAGCTGTAGAATTCGGGTTTGGTCTTTTAGGGCAAAGGTAAGGGAATACAGTTTATGTTTGTTATTTTTGAAATCGGACTCGGTAGAACTTCAGTTCACGGTCTTGTGTGCATTTTGGTTACGCATTTGGGGGATATTTGATGGGTAAAATTATGGATTTTTAATTCTACAAATTTGGGGAAAAGGGGATATTGGGTTGCATCCCTAGTTTTGTTGAAAATCATTTGTATATTGTGATTTATGCTGTGTAATAGGGATGACCATGCCTTGACTTTGTTTTAAATTGTATATGATTGGAAAACATGATTTTTGGATTACCAAATGAGTGTGGTTTGTTTGGTTATATGAGCATGCATGGTTGTATTTTGTTGAAATGTAATAGGAACTGGGTTTCGAGTTGTTCCAGGTACTGAAAGAGTGTCTGACTCTATATCTATGGGCGTATGAAATCGCTAGGCCATGTTTGGTAAGAGTGTCCGGCTCTATATCCGAGGGCATGAGCCTTATCGGTTGATCACCGAAGGGTGTGGATCCACCAGTTTGCGCCGGTACGATGCCATGGGAGCCTAGGGCTACGCCATGTGCTAGTGGCACCATGTATCGCGAGCTGGCTACGGGTCGATGCCGAATATTGCGGGCTGGCTATGGGCCAAGGGGTGTGACGACACCGGGTAGATCACGGGCATGCATATGCGTGTGTGTGCGTGTGTGCACTATACTGGAACTGTATTGTGAAAATACTAGAATTGCATTTAACTGTCTATTTTGCAGTCATGATAACACTCAAATGCCACACACCAATATAACATGTGTTTGCCTTACTGATAGTTGTCTCACCCCTGTTGTACGTACATATTTTATAGGTCTTTTGAGCAACTGGAACTAACGTCCTGGTGTGGGGAGCGTAGTGGCCGGTGTACTGCGGGTAGCTCTTGGGTAAGTGGTAGGACTTTTGTTTTGTGGGTTGCCGTTTTAGGGTTTGTTTGGCACTCGGATGTATGTTTGTATGTATGGAGCCTAGACTCTATTTTTGTCTTTAGACTCTAGAATGGTACTGTATATGTATAGAAAGATCCTTTTTTCCACTGCATAAATGATTGTATATGGATGTGTATAGGGTGCCTGGGAACCTTACGAGGTCGGACCCTCATCCATTATGCTGTGTCATTGGTTTTGTATGATACAGGAACAAGTTAGGTTTCTAATTCACCCCTGGGTCCCATTTTCGGGTTCAGGGTGTGACACAAACAATACTTCGAATCATCAATCTACAAGAAATAAATCAAATAGATGCGTACAAATAATTAGCTCCTCAAATAACTGATTAGTACAACAATTCATAACTATATACTTCAAAGTAAATAACGATATGGAATTTAACTTGAAGCTCAATGGAGTATATCACTGATTAATTCTTTTAATGATTGAAATATTTAGAATTTGTAGCACAATTCCGGTGGAAGAAGATCAGCAAAAACTCTGTTGAATTCGTGCAACTCGAGAGCAGGAGAAAGCCTTGAGAATTTAAGAGCAATTGAGAGAGATTTTGAATTTTTGCTGAATTGAATTTTTTGTTCCTTGATTCAATGATCTTTGAGACTTATTTATAGATTTTAAAAAGTATGTAACTTGATCCCCAAGTGACTTGGAGTGTTCCCCAAGTTTTCACAAAGTTTGAGCCCCAAGCAACCTCATTTAAAAAATATGACTGTTATGAAAATTTCAAATCTGTCGTGTGATAGTTGACTGTTCATTTTTGGCAGTCATCTGTCTAGTTAAATTAAAGACACAGCAGGGTGGTAGTCACCAGTCTAAACCTGGATAGGCATATGACAGTGCAGCACGGGCTTCTGTTTGAACATTGACAGACGACTGTCAAGCTCTCAGCTTTAAGCACCCTTCAGTGTTTTGGTCATAACGTTTTTTGTATTACTCCAAATTTGATGATCTTGGTCCCAAATGAAAGCTAAAAGAAAATCCTAAAATATTCATGTTTAACACACTTTAAAATAATGTTTTTTTATTGAAAAAAATGTACATCAATGCAGATGTAGAAAAATTAACAGCAATTGAGAAATCTTCTTTTCGGTGCTTTTCATTCCAAAAAATGATTCTAACATTTTTGAAACAAATTTTGACCTCATCAAAATATTTTCCAAGTATGTTAAAAGGTATCTAGGTCCAATAAATTAACCTAAGAGGTTAATGCCACTAAAGGAGAAAAACTTAACTTCAAAATATTTCAAGAAATAAATTTAAAAGATAATATACTGGAATCCGGATTAGAGAACTACAAACTGATATTGAAGAGTAAAGTGTGAAAGAAGAGAGATGAGACATGAGAGACGAGAGAGATAAAGAGAAAAAGAAAATAAAAGAGAGAGAGAAAGAGAGAAAAGAAAATAGAGTAGTGGCCATCGGGTGCTTCTACTATGGTGGTTGAGAGTTGTAGTTGGTTTCATGTGCTGCTGGTGTCTGCTCTTGCATGTGCTGATTGCTGAGGGCCTCACTAGAGTTGCAGAGGACCTGGAGTCTGCTGCCGTGATGGAGATGCTAGAAGCAAAGGGTGGCTTGGTGATTGCAGTAGGCGAAGGCCAAGACTGAGGTGGTTGGAAGAATGGTGGCTGCAGCTAGAAAGTGCTCGTGGTTGTGCAGGGTGCTTCACAGATGGGTGGTGCTTCTAACTGAAGGTTCCCTGGCTCAGGGCTAACTGTTGCAGCAGTGAGAAGGTCAGAGCTGGGGGGTGGCTGTGATGCTGGAGGCCACTGGTGCATGCAGGAAATAGAAAAGCAGAGGGATGAGTGAGAAGCAAGGAGATGGAGAGGACTGAGAGGCTGAGGGAGAGATGAGAGTTGAGAGAGGAAGAGAATGAGGAGGAGAACAAAGGAAGAAGGAAGAGAAAGAGAGTAAGGGAAAGAAAGGGAAAGAGAAGAAAAGAAAAAAGGGTGCGGGGGCACACTGAGAAAAGAGGAAGATGTGATTATATAAAGGGAAGGGGAGAGTAATGCCCTAGACCCACGAGACCCAATTGAAGAATCCAACTCAGCCATGCAATGCCAGATCACATCAAAGCTAAACATAATTTTTTTTTCTTTTTTTTTTCTTCATTTTTGCTCTCTGCAATCACTGCCACGTTTGACCTTCCTGGATCCTGGTTCACTCAAAACTTAAAACAAGGAAGTTGTAGACAATCCTTTTCCCGTTCTCCATAAATTTGAATCATCTAGATTGGAGCTGGGACAAAAAAGTTATGCACGATTTACGAACCCGTGCCGGTTTCGACTCTCGGGAATTTTTCTGCGATAAAAAATTATCAAAAATTCATAAATTGTTCAATAAAACTCAAAAATGATAAATAGGGCACTTTGTTAAAATATTTGATATAAGTAGACATTTAATTAAAAATATAATTCATATTGCCCAGATTAAGATGCCTAGTTACACAGTTTTAGCACATATTCAACCCTTTTTTGACATACACTTTGCATTCCATGCACACATTTTCAAATACTCTCTTTTATATTTACTAGAAAACATCATTTTTGAAATAGTGTATTTTATTTATTTCCCTCTCTTGCAAATTAATTTCAAGATTGAATGGAGCTGTTTATGGTCATAGCATACAACTTTACACATCATTCTTTTGGCAAATACTCCCTCATACTCAAATGTTTTTCAATCTACTTTTGACAGTTTTTTCTTGTTTGATCATTCTCTTAGATTTGGTGTGTTCCCAATGGGGGGGGGGGGGTGAATTGGAATTTTAAAACTTATTCCTAGGTTGAAGCATATGTTAGCAATATTTCACAACCTAAGGTCTTTTTATGCAATTCCAAATGCGTAGATAAATAAAATGTGTGGAAATTAAATCAAACACAACATTCACAAAATAACATACATGTGTAGGAATGTAAATTGCGTAAATGTAAATAGTCCACATACGATATGTTATCGGGGTTCGGCCAATACTGCCTATGTCCCCGCATCTAGCTGGCAAGCCCAAGGTTTCCACTAATGCCCACTTAACAGGTGAAGCGACATCAGTTACAACAAGGTCAATTAGCGGGGCTGCCTACACCTTACAAACAAGGATGGTGCACCTAACTTGCCTAACGGAATCTAAGCTAATGCAGGACTATTCAACAGGGCTAGTCTCCCTTTTCAGGCCCACGCCAGGAATACAATAATCAACATGAAATTTGCGTACACCTAAATGCTTCTTAAGAAATCAGATTATGTACCAATTCAGCACAATATAATCAATGCACACCAATAATGTAGGAATTTATAAGCTTGGTGCTCTACGCGTGCAATCAACACTCAAAGTTATGTCTATAGTCAATCAAGCACAAAAGTGTTTTTGCAAGCTAGTCTTTGAAACTAAGCAATGATAAAATCACAATCTCAGTTTAGGGTTTCAAATATTAGTACCAATAGAAATTTAGAATATCTCAAACAATTATTTTCTCAAATAACAAGGCACAAAGAGATATTCAAATCTAAACTTGTAAAAATATTTTTCACACAAAAAATATAAGCCCAGATGAGTCATGCAATAACAATGCAAAGACCCACTTAGCTATAAGATTTTTCCCACACAAGATTTATCAAATTAAATTGGTGGAAAAATCTTTGCTTAACTCTCAATATGAAAATCAAATATCAATCAAATGTAATGAGAGTTTCTAGCAATGTAGAACAATATATAAGCATTCACAAGGTTTGGATTTCTCAAGAAAATGGAAGTATATAAGTGTATAGGGTTGGAATGAACAAATACGGGTTAGAAAATTTGAGATGATTTTTAGTTAATCCTATTTGTGAATAATTTCTTAATTTGGCAAATAAGCTTGTATATATAGGCATGGGAAAAATTATGACTGTTGGGGACTCAATAGGAATTATTAAAATGTTTTAAAACTATTTAAGAAAATTAACCCTTTTTAATTGTAGTAAAAAATAAAACAACCCGAGAGTTTCGGGTGCTCGAGCCTAAGTTCGGGTGCCCGAATAGACATGGAACAAAAAATCATTTTAATTGTTTGGGTGCCTGAAAATAAGTTTAGTTTGTTGAACCAAGGTGATTTTCCAAAAGACCGCATTTCGGGTACCCAGTCTAAAGTTTGGTTAACCGAACTTATGAGTTCGGTCACCCGAGGGTAAAATGAATGTAATGTTTAAGTGACCTAACACATGTTCGGTCGACCGTGGAAGATGTGTGCAATTTGGTTCGATTTGCTAAGCACAAGTCAACACGTTGACCGGTCCACGATTCGGTCGACTGAGGCAATTTGAACTGCCAGGTTCGGTCACTCGAATGCCTTTTAATTTTTACCTTTAAGTCCTGATTGTATTCAATTTATTCCCCTGATATTATATTTGATCTTGGGGACTATTTTACGTGTAAGTGTTGGGACCTAGGATCTTTCTAAGGTCTTTGAGTCAGTCCCAAAATCCTGGCGTTAGTCAACCAATCCCTAAGGTATTTTTAAGATCTTGAGCTTATAGTCCTATATAAATGATGTGCATTATTACAGACCTTTTCTCAATTAAAAATTATAGACCCAAATAGAAATTACAACGAATAAATATGCTGGGGTCTTCCTTTTTTTCAAGTTACCACATGCCATCAATATGATCTTACTAATATGGTCCTACACACAAACTTGGCAAATGTTTAATACCAAGGTATTTGTCATGATCAAAATGGGATATGACCAATAAGGTCAACAATCTCCCCCTTTTTGATGATAACAAATATTTCCCTATTTCTCCCCCTTTTGGAAATAGCAAAAAGGGCCTAGATAAATCATTTAAGTATATGTGGGCAAATAAGAGGAAAGTTATCATTCAAATACAAGTATGGTTTTGGGAAATCTTTTTAAAAATTTCGGCAACATGCCATTTGAAACCGAAGCATTTTCCAAAAACATGTGTGTATAGAAATTACCTATTTGAGTTCACATTTACAAATATCCAAAATAACTAACTCAAACAATCCAATATAATCAATAATCATAAATATAATCTTTGAACAGCCAAAAGATATAAGAATCATGCAGGGCAAAATAAGTAACACAAACAATTGTACACAACATGGAGCATAAGAATTATGCACACAAGCAGTATAACTGGTCATTTAAAGAGTTAAATGACATGGAAATAGAATTAGACCATAAATATGCACAAATCATTGCAATTGAAACATATCATAAGACCCGTAGAAGATTTGAGTTTAAAGCACACGACATATGATAGCAAATAGTTGGTTTGAGCCCAAACGTAGTCTAACTAGTTCGCATGCATTTTCGTATGAAGTTACCAAATCAGTTGTGCAATTTTCCAAAAATATATATATGTATATAATAAATATATATCCCCCTTTGGATGTTGTCAAGAAATACTAGGGGGTGCTTGCTAAAAAAGAAACTTTAATTTAATGTAAGCAAGCAAGCAACATTTTTCTAGTTTGTCAATTAAGCACATACTTAGAATATAACCAGAACAACACAACCACAATGATCCTAAGGATGTTAGATAATTTAAATGTAGGATCATTGGAAAACAAAAACAACATGCAGCAAATCAATATATTTTCATTTTAAAATATTCAATAAAATCCTAATAATTAAGCGAATGCCACAAAGAGTTCAAGCTAGATCTAAGCTGAAGATATTGGTGAGCATAAGGCATTTTAATATTTGGATTCTCCCCCTATCAATTTGA
Source organism: Malania oleifera (assembly GCF_029873635.1). Classification (NCBI taxonomy): domain Eukaryota; kingdom Viridiplantae; phylum Streptophyta; class Magnoliopsida; order Santalales; family Ximeniaceae; genus Malania; species Malania oleifera. The sequence goes on along the minus strand of NC_080428.1, from coordinate 41,035,526 downwards.
ATTCTAGCTTAGATGCAATAAATTGCTTATAATTGACAGAAAACTATTTCATTATGCCTAGTAGTGTAAGCCATCATTTTGAAGCTTTTAAACCAACCATACTGATTATTAATGAACTATATTTGTCCTTATCAGTATAGTTGTCCCTATAGACCATAGATGCATTAGAGCATATATATTAAGGCATTCTATGTAGTTCATGACCCAAGAACATTTCATATCAAATCATAGAACTTCAAGTGCAATATATAATGTTCAAGGATATCAGAAGAGTCTCAATATTTCGATACATGAAAGTCATGCATGAAGATCATTTATGCACTTTCTATAGGGATGGAGCTAAGCTTCTCATAATACTTGATGATTATGTAAGGATGAAATTCAAAATTTTCAATTTTCACTCATCCTTTCAAAAAGATTTTAACGTTTATATTATCATATCATCTTTGTACATGGTTTTATTTTTTGGGAAAAATCCTATCAAATTTTTGGCAGCATGCTGTTTGTAAATCGGACATTTTTCCATAAAACATGTTCCTAATAGGTTCAAATAAGAAATTTATAGTTTAGTTTAAGGCACACGAGAACCTATATCCACTAACAGCATGCAATTCCCATCAACTGCTTCCGCCATGCAAGAGACATTCTAGACTAAGCATGCATTCCAGTAGTATAATCAACTCAAGATATTCAATATAGCTTAATAGAAGTTCGTGCTAGGAAAAGACATAAACTATCCATCATAGAAATTTTAATCATTTATTGAATCATGGATAGTGCGGCAACGCTGTACATATATAAGCATAAAGGCATTAATGATATAAGAATATGAGAGCATTCAAATTTATATATATGAAGAATAAAAGCTCCCCCTGAGTTATGCACTCAACTCATTTAATGCCCTTTTCATTTTCAAGTTCAAAGACCAAGAGTTACAATATTTTCAATCATTTTAGCTTGGCTTTTTTATTATAGGCTTAACGGACCAAAAAGTCACAAGAAATATCTTTTCTATGTGCTAAGCCTATCTTGCCTCTTTTCTTATAAATCTCAATACATGTGAGAGGCACAAGATGGAATGACTTTTAATTTAAACTGCATGTGCATAGGTCTACATGAGATTTCATTTCATTTCTAGATTTGAAACCTAGTGCACCTACTTTAGTCATTCAACATTAATTGAAGCTCTAAGAGATATGACTTATCGTTTTGGGAGCTTATGAAGCTAGTAGGGATAAATACTCTTAAAGATGAAATTAATAATATGTTCAAAAGAGTATTTTGGTAGTAGGAGGACATTATACAAGATAACCATACTAAAGAGAATGTCCTAAATATTTTGGCAAAGAGCATATAGAAGAATATGAATATTTTTTTTTTGACCAATGCTCTTTGGAGATTGGAATGTATCCTTCGACTATGATCACATTTTTGGAGCAAGGATACAAACCAATGAGAGGATGGATCTTTACCTGATGTGATTGTGATATGGTAAAGATTTCCTATGGAAGAAGTGAACCAAAATTAAAGGATTTTCAATCTAAACTCAAAAGGGACACTCCCCTGGTGGATGCCTCTAATATTGATTACAAGGAGGAGGACCTTTTTTTAGCACTCGATAGATATGGAATTTATTATCATTGGTACTCACACCTAAATTAATGACTGCTATTTGATTGATGAGTTTAGGGTAAAATGATATTAGGCAAGACGAATTCCCTAAAGATCAACTCTGTGCAATGGACAAAGGTATGCTTAAACTTGTGATTTTCATGTTAGCATGGGTTAAGCATTTTGAAATAAATATAGAGCATAGATGCCATGTCCATTTGGAAGTGGGTAAATACAGTTTTATTTTAAGCAACAACCACTTCCCAAACCAACATTCATCACAACCCCCTAAACCTAAACTTAGGATCTAAGGAAGCATTAAATAATTAAGTAGTACTAATTTAAATCCATTTTTCCTTAGGTCCAACGGGGTTTTCTTTGCTAATTATCCATTTCATTTCTTTTTCGATGCCTCTGGCACCTATAGCTGAACAATTAAGCTTGTTGTGCCCTTTTCTTTTATGTTGCAAGCAAGTTTTGAATTTTCCTAAAAGGCTATGCTTACAAATCTTATGTTTCCATGATGAGGCATGATAATGGGATTTATATGATGACCCTGAATCCTTTTCACGAAAATTTTTCTTTTTAATTCCTGAGGATTTATCATTTCCCATTTCTCCCTCTTGGCAGATTATTTTCAAAATCTTTTCAATCTTTTTCTTTTTTAGAATGGCATGATACTCTTTTAATTTTTCTAATTGATTAGCCAACTTTTTGTTTTCATTTTTTGGGAAAATTTTTTGATAAGACATTCTAACTAGAGACTTATGAATTTTAAATGAATTCTTTTCTAGTTGTCTTTTCCATGAAAAAAACTCATTGCATGACTAAATACAAGATTTATCTTTATAACTATCATATGAATCAATGCATACAGTATCATCATTAGAAACAATCAATGATTCATCATGAGTTATATCACAAAATTTTTCATAAAAATCATCACATGCACTATTAACAGGACTATCAAAACATTCATTAGATGATTCAACACATAATATATTCACGTATTTTACATGAGAATCATCTATCACATCAATAATAGGATTAACACAATATTCATCGCATGATTTAGCACATGTAGCAACACAACATTCAACAATCATCAATCGAGTTAAAGCAAGAATTATATACCTCCTATTCTATTAATGCACTAATCCCATGATTTACCACTTCCAAATCATTTGAGCGTGATGCCTCCGAAGAAGTGGTCTCCTCTTCCTGAGTCTCTCCACACTTCTTTTCAAGCTTAACCCAGATCTCCTGTGCACTGCTACATGACATAATCTCATGAAGAATATCAATATCTAAAGCACAGTACAGTAAGTCCATGGAACATAAATTTGCATGCATCAAATTAATATCATTTCCATTTCCAGGCATACAAATTCCATTCACAATCAACTGCCAAGCCCTCCAGTACATAGATTTTATGAAAACACTCATTCTAATTTTCTAGTGAGTGAAATTTTCACCACAAAATATAGAAGGGCGAAAACATTTAAGTCAATGCTATGAAGCTCTAATACCAATTTTTAGCTTTGGTGTATTCCTAAGAGGGGGGGAGGGTGAATTGGAATTTTAAAACTTATTCCTAGGTTAAACCAGATATTAGCAATATTTCACAACCTAAGGTCTTTCTATTCAATTCCAAATGCACAGATAAATAAAATATGCAGAAATTAAATCATGCGCAACATTCACAGAATAATATACATGTACAGAGTGTAAATTGCGGAAATGTAAATAGTGCACACACAATACGTTATCGAGGTTCGGCCAATACTACCTATGTCCCTGTCGCTTGATTGCAAACCGAGGATTTCATTAATGTTCACTTAAAGGGTGGAGCGGCACCAGTTACAACTAGGTCAATTAGTGGGGCTGACCTCAACCTACACCTTACCAGGATGGTGCACCTATCTTTCCTAACCAGGTCTAAGCGAATTCAGGACTATTCAACAGGGCTAATCTCCTTCTTTAGGCCCACGTCAGGAATACAATAATCAATATGAAATTTGTGTGCACGTAATTTCTTCTTAACTAAGCAGACTCTGTACCCATTCATAACAATATAATCAATGCATACCAATAATGTAGGAATTTATAAGCTCAGTGCAATCAACACTCAAAGTTATGTCTATAGTTAATCAAGCACCAGACTGTTTCTACAAGCTAATCTTTGAAACTAAGCAATGATAAAATCACAATCTCAGTTTAAGGTTTCAAAGATTTGTACCAATAGATATTTAGAATATCTAAAACAATTATTTTCTCAAATAAAAGGACTCAAGGAGATATTCAAATATGAACTTATAAAAGTATTTTTCACATAAAAAATACAAACCCAAATGAGTCTTGCAATAACAATGCAAAGATCCACTTAGTTGTAAGATTTTTCCCACACAAGATTTATCAAATTCTATCGGTGGAAAAATCTTTGCTTAACTCTCAATATGAAAATCAAATATCAATAGAATGTAATAAGAGTTTCTAGCAATGTAGAACAATATATAAACACTCACAAGGTTTGGATTTCTCAAGAAAATGGTAGTATATGTGTGTATAGGGTTGGAATGAACAAATAGGGCTTAAAAAATTTGAGAGGATTTTTAGTTAATCCTATTTGCTAATCACCTCTTAATTTTACAAATGAGCTTGTATATATCGACATAGGAAAAATTATGACCGTTGGGGATTCAATGGGATATATTAAAAATGTTTTAAACTGTTTAAGAAAATTAACCCCATTTAACCCCTTTAAATCGCAGTGAGATATAAAACAACCTGAGAGTTTCCGGTGCCTGAGCCTAAGTTTGGGTGCCTGAACAGACACAGCACAAAAAGTAATTTTAATGGTTTGGACGCCTGAAAATAAGTTTGTTTTGTTGAACCGAGGTGATTTTCCAAAAGACCGCGTTTCAAGTGCCCGGTCTGAAGTTTGGTTAACCAAAATTATGAGTTTGGTCACCCAAGGATAAAAAGTGACCTATCACATGTTCGGTTGACCATGAAAGAGGTGTGCAATTTGGTTCGGTTTTTCGAAGACAGGTCAACATGTTGATCGGTCCACGGTTCGGTCGACCGAGGCAATTTGAACTGCCAGGTTCAATGCCTTCTAATTTTTACCTTTAAGTCCTGATTTTATTCAATTTATTCCCCTCATATTATATTTGATCTTGGGGACTATTTTACGTGTAAGTGTTAGGACCTAGGATCTTTTTATAGTCTTTGAGTCAGTCCCAAAAACCTGGCGTCGTCGACCTCCCTAAGGTCTTGACCTTATAGTCCTACATGCATGATGTTCATTATTACAAATTTTTTCCAATTAAGAATTACAAACCCAAATAGAAATTACAACAAATAAATATGTCGGGGACTTCCTTTTCTTTAAGTTACCGCATGCCATGAATATGATCTTACTAATATGGTCCTATACACAAACTTGGCCAATGTTAAATACCAAGGTTTTTTTGCTGATCAAAACGGTATATGACCAATAGGGTCAACACATTCCCATAGTATTTAATATATAAATATTTGATTGGGATGATGTTGATTTTAGCTTGCTAGTCTTGGAATTTATATTGCAATACTTGAAAGCTTGCATACTCTATTTGATAAATCTTTGGCAAGCATAAACCCTACTTGTCCGCTGTGATTTATTTGATAAAATATTTGCTTGAACTTGACTACGGTTTTTGAGGTATCTTGAATATTCACTTGTTGAACACTTTATCTTGAATTAAATTTTCAAGATCCCACTTGGGCTTATATTCATATCATATTTGAGTGCATTTATTGATTGTGCATAGTGGTACATATCTACTTGTATTAGAAGCATTTATTCATACGTAAATTGTTACATTTGTTGTATTCCTGACGTATGATCGGAACAGGGAGACTTGCCCTGGTAAAAGTTTCGGATTGACTTTGACCTGGTTAGGAAAGTTAGGTGCACTATCCTGGTAAGGTGTAGTTGTAGGTTGAGGTCAGCCCCATTAATTGACCTGGTTGTAAATGGTGCCACTTTACTCACTCAAAAAATGAGTAGCTCGGAAGCTATCCCAAGTATAGGAGTTCTGTCATGTAATATTCAATCCAAAGGCTAGATCGTCTCCTCTGGGAATGCGGTTTAATCTCAAATTTCACGTGTTTCCAATTGAAAATAAAAATTGGCTAAACTTAGTTCAGATTCGGGTTCTCTGGATTGTTTGATATTTATTTTGACAAATTAAATGAACACGCAAATTAAACCCTAATCCTAGCATGCACTGAATTAAATAACAAGAACGAAAAACCTACGTCTAGTCAGGCAGACATCGAAACATGCGTTAAACTTCAAAATAGAAAAATGGTAACTTTAACACGTAATTATAATAGGCAATAATGGAAACTCGATCAAACACATGCGAATGATAAAAATCGAACCTTTAACAAAATTAAGAACTTGAATCAAAACCAAACTTAAATGCAAACATGAACTCAACAAAAATTTAACTTAAACAATAACTGAACAAGATAAAAATAAAAACTTTAATACGACTAACCCTAAACTAATCGAGCTTCAATCAAAAAATTATATTTTAAAAAGAACAACTAATTTAATTTCTAAAAAAAAACAATTTTTTGTACTTTCTTCTTTTTTTTTAGAACCAAACCAAACTTAACTTAATTATTCAAATAACTCGAATTAAATCTATCGCTAAAATTACTTGAGACAATAAATAAATAAATAAATAAATAAACTGTAGTAATAATACAACACCTTAAATAATATTCAAAATTTAAAATTTCCAATAAACTTCAATAAAACTTTAACTATATTCAACTAATTAATTAACAATAATAAAAAAAGAGAAAAGGTGAAAGAGAGAGAGAGAGAGAGAAAGAGAGAGAGAGAGAGAGAGAGAGAGTGAGAGAGAGAGAGAGAGTTATGGAGCTTCTCAGGATGTTGTTGGTGGGTGTGTTGCTGGCTTAGAGAGACTGTGGAAGGTTGTGGTCGTGGATCTCCTCGAGGTGGTGTTGCTGGAGTTTATGGGTGTGACTGGTGCAGCTAGGTTGCAGCTGAGATGAGAGGGAGAGCTTGAGGTCTTCAAGAGGAGACAATAAAGTAGGGGACATCCTCAGGTGTTCTAGTGAAGCTGGCAGCAACCATGGCTGGTCTCGGCTGGGGCACTTGTAGCAGGCAGTAGGGCAAGGGAAGCCTGGAATGAAGAAGGAAGATGAAGTTAGAATAATAATAATAATAATAATAATAATAATAATAATAATAATAATAATAATAATAAGAGGGCAATAGGGAGAAGGAAGAAAAGAGAAGAGAAAGAGGAGAGGGAGAGCAGCAGAAAGGCTCAGGTTGGCTGAGTGTTGCAGGAAAGGGGGAAGCAGCGACGAGAAGGGAGAGTTAGGGAGAGAGCAAAGAGAGAAAAGGAAGGAGGGAAGAAGAAAACTGAGGGAGAGAGCAGGGGTTTTGGAGAGAAGAGGAGGAGCAGAGATAAGAGGGAGAGTTGGGAGAGTTTGAGAGAAAAGGAAAAAAAGGAAGAAAGGTGCGCTGGGGCTTGAAGAAGTTGGAAGGGAAAATATAAGGGGAGGGCAAAGAATGCTCTACCCAGCAAGCATAGGTTACCTGACCAAAGGGATCCGACTCAACTGTATAGTCGGGTCACATAAGCTTATATATATTGTTTTTTTTTTCTCTTTTTTTATCTTGGCAAACGAAGGGTGATTTTGACCCTTCTGAAGCCCATTTCTCTCAAAACTCAAAACACAGAAGTTGTAGATAATCTTCTCATTTTTCTCCATAATTTTGAATCATCTCTATCAGAGCTCGAATGGAAAAGTTATGCACGAATTACGAACTAATACTAATTTTAGCTCGTGATAATTTTTATGCAATAAAAAAATACCAAATATTCATAAATTGCTTAATAAAATCCAAAGATAATAAGTAGGACACCTTGTTAAATTATTTGAGAGTAATTAGGCATTTAATTAAAAATATAAGCCCTAATGCATGAATTAAAATGCCTAATTATACAGTTTAAGGCGTAATCCCACCCCCAACTAATGTTTTGCTAGTCTTTAGCAAATAACGTGAATGATTTCAAGGGTGGCGTCCACAATTACTAATTCCAGTAAACATGAAATTAATGCCCATGCAACACAATCATACCGTTCACAAGCAGGAATATAACTGAATTTCACACAAGCTCATCCATATTTAATGCACACAACTCCGAAACACATCACTAATGCAAGTTTCATTGTTTATATAGCAATTAAGAATAGTATACTCACATGAAGTTAACTAGCGATACAATTCAAAGTTAATGCGGTCATATAAGTTTGAGTATAAATAGGTAAAATCTCGAGGTGTGCATGATATGTGTGACTTATTACATCTAGGATATCAGTGGACACCTACAGAACGGTCATTTTGACTTGGCCTAAGCGGTATACCCTCAAGAACACTCAAAAATGAATGGGTTCACTCATCATATGTGAGGAGTGTCGCGATCAAACATCCCATATATTGAAAGGAACAAAAGCTAAATATATGGAGTAGACTAGTTTAAGAAGGATCTAGCCTATCTATGACATGTCGGGTCCTTCACCCTAGCATCTTCTCACCTACTCGCCACATCCAACCGAGACCACTCAAGAACAACTCATTCACAAACTTGACGTGAATGCATCTTAGGCATTAAACGGTTGAAGAATCTTCATACGTAGAGAACATGTGTCGTGTCTTTGACCTTTTTTTTTTTTTTTTGTGGTACTTGTGGGGAGTAGATATTGACATTTCATTTCATTTGCATTTATATTTCTTATTCTTTTTTCTGCTCATTCTTCATTTTTTGTCTTTTCTTGGTCAATTAGAACAATCATTACACTTCTTTTGTTATCTTTATACAATCAATGGGAATTAAGCTCGAATAGTGGTCCATGAACTAAGTCTATTTCTAGGGGTGGCTTGGCCTTCACATCTTGAGTAGGCTACAAGACCTAGGTTCTATCTCCCCACTAGATGTCACCTCCAGGCTAGCAAATCAAAAACAGAGACTAGTGTAAAAAGAATCGTCTAGAAGAAGGGAGAACTAAGTTTCATGAACTCTGATTTGATGTTAACACTTAAAAGGACGATAAATAGCTTAATGATATTTCACAATGTGTCATAGTCGCCACAGGTGTTCTCATAATGCTCAAAAGGAACCCTAAGTGCAATGAATCATGTGAATATGTCTATTCAGCCTTATGAGATGCCGTGTAATACAAAAAATTATATAGCCAAATTAACACGAGTGTACTACCAATCAATTCTTCATGGAGTTATAAAGTCATATAAAGAGAAACTTTGCATAAATGACTCAAGTTTGTAATTCTTAGATGATATGTAAGTATGTGAAGGGTATAAGCCAGTGTAAATCATGGCATAGTCATTTATCCTCAACGCTCTTTCTTGCTTTCTTGTTTTGAATTTTTTTATTTTTTAATATTATTTATTTATTTATTTATTTTCAAATTAATATATAAAATCCAACAAGTATCCGTGCACAGTGTCACATGCAAACGCTCACCCCCCCCCCCCAAACTAAAGTGGAACATTGTCTTCAATGTTAAAGCATGGGAGAAGTAGGGCATACCTGGGTGAAGTAATGGAAAATAAAAAATGAACTACAAGGAGATGTGCCTGAAAATTAACTAAAAATAAAATAAGGTAAAAAAAAAATGAAAAGAACGCGAAAAAAAAAAAAAACTTCACAGTTGGCTGACAGAGGCTCTGGAGGAATTTCATCTAGTGGGTGTAGGTCTATAAACTGAACTAGTGGGTCTCCAAATTTGAGCTGCCACAGTAAATCAGTTTTCATGCCTGCACAAAAGTCAGCCTCAAGTGAATTAATACTTTTCAAAATACTAGACAATACGTGTGCAGATTGACTTTCTTGTTTTAACAAGGGTCTTTATTTAGCACATTTTCCATTAAATTTATTTCTTTACGAACTGGTGTTTAAGGAAAATTTTTTGCAATAGTTACCTTTAGTTCTTCAAAAGCATTAGTATTAAAAGTTTTACCTGGTTCCTTGAAAGTTAAACAGTCACCATTCTGCTCACCCTCTTTATCGGGTGTACCAATCATCTTACCATTGCAGGGATTTGCTTCAACATTGGATTCCTTGACATTTATTCCAATCAGGAGGGATGGTTCCACGGTTGCCAAGCTCTGAGGGCAAGGTTGGTATTCCTTATTAGTATCAGCCTCCTCATTAACTAACTACTCCACTTCTAGGCCTACTTCCTCTGGTTCTTTTTTGGCTTCATCTGTTTCAGTCGTAACTTCTCATATTGAGACAACTGGTTGTCTAGCAATGAATGTCTCGGGTTGGAAAACTTCTTTCCCGCTTCTCGAAGTGATGGCAGCCTCCACTGTCTCAAGAGAAACATTATGTATTTGTTTTTGTTGCTGCTGGTATTCTTGAAGACTAGGCTGAGGTTCCATGGGAAATTCCTCTTATTTTAAGATATCCAACTATGTGCTAATCGCATTAATGGTGACCACAATTCATTTAAGTCCCGAGTATACCGTGTATACTGATTGATTTGAATTTGCATGAACTACTGGAACATATTCAACATCTGCGTCATGCTATCATTAAGAAATCCTAACGGCACACAACTTTGAGGGATTTGTTATGGTTGATACTGAGATGGAAGGGTGTTTGGGGAATATATTGGCTCATATGTATCTACACCACTGATTGTGCTGATGGGGTGATTGTGCTGATGGGTTGTACTGTAATGGGTGCCTGATTATATCGTGTATTCCATTGTGGGACACTTTTAGCTTGGTAATCAAAGAATGATAGTGCTTGAGTCGGTTTTGTGCTGAAGAGTTCTCCATTGCACATGGTCTGGACAAAGTGCTTGCAATCAGGGATAAGAGTTGTATAAAGAATATTAACTAACCTCCATGATTCAAACTCGTGATGTTGACAAGTACTTAGAAGATCATTGAATCTCCCTATCAAGCCTGAAAAGTCTCATAAACTTGTTGCATAAACTAAATAATCTGTTTCTGTAAAAATTGAGTTCTTTGTAAGGGACAAAACATATGCAAGAATTCACATTCCATATCAGCCTAATTAGTGATAGAGTGAGGTCTCAAGAAATTAAACCACATCTACGCCCTATCCTTCAAAGAGGCAAGAAATAAACATAGTTTAGTAGATTCATCAGTTCTAGCACGAGAGAAAAAAATATTACAAGTTAACTCGAACTCTGACAGGTGCTGATAAGGGCACTCAGATTCTGTCCCGTAGAACTGATGTAGCAATGACGTCCTCCCGTGTTGCATCATGAAATCAAGTTCTTCATTAGGTAAAATAGTGGAAGATGATGTAGTGGTGTATTGAAGCTGTAAAACATCCATAAGCGTGCGTGGTGCAGGTGCAGCCATATTTATTTGTTTATTTTTTTTCAAAGTTTAATTTATTTTTTTTTCTTTTTCTTTTTCTTTTTCATGAGACCAATTAAAATGATAGGAAAAATGCTAATTTGAGACTAAGACCGACATTCCCCAGCAACGACACCAAAAACTTGACTCACTAGAAAAATAAGAAGCTCGAAAGCTATCTCACGTATAGGAGTTCTGTCGTGTAATATTTAGCCCAAAGGCTAGATCGTTTCCTCAAAGAATGCGATTTAATCTCAAATTTCACATGTTTCTAATCAAAAATAAAAAGTTACTGAACTCAGTTTAGATTCAGGTTCTTTGGATTGTTTGAGATTTCTTTGACAAATTAAACGAACACGCAAATGAAACCCTAATCCTAGCATGCGCCGAATTAAATAACAAGAACGGAAAACCTACGTCTAATCAGGCAGACATCGAAGCACGCATTAAACTTTGGAATAGAAAATACGGTACCTTTAACACGTAATTAAAACACGCAATAATGAAAACTCGATCAAACACATATGCGAACAATAAAAACTGAACCTTTAACAAAATTAAGACTTGAATCAAAACCAAACTTAAATGCAAACACAGACTCAACAAAAATTTAACTTAAACGATAATTAAACATGATAAAAATGAAAACTTTAATAAGGCTAACCCTTAACTAATCGAGCTTCAATCAAAAAATTAAATTTTAAAATGAAAAACTAATTTTCATTTATAAAAACAAAACAAAATTTTTTTCTCTTTGCATTTTATTCGTTTTTTTTAGAACGAAACCGGACTTAACTTAATTATTCAAATACCTCAAATTAAATCTACCGCTAAAATTATGTGAGGAAATAAATAAATTGTAGTAATAGTAAAACCCCTTAAATAATATTCAAAATTTAAAATTCCAATAAACTTCCATAAAACTTTAACAATATTCAACTAATTAATTAACAATAATAAAAAAAAAAAAAAAAAGGATGAAAGAGAGAGAGAGAGTACAAAAAATCAGGATATTAGTGACAGATCAAATCCAACACAAATACTGATCAATTCGTCACTAGTAGTATTAATGAGGAATTTATGAATATTAGTGATGATTTTAAAATAGTTGCTATATGTACCGTTACTACTAACTTTTAGTGACGAATTAAATATTTCGTCACTAATAATGGAGTAGTAGTGACGGATCATAGCCCTCACTAAAATCGTAATACTGTCACTATAAATTATGGAACGGGTAAACTCAAATTCGTCACTAATAGTAGGGTACTAGTGGTTGTGTTGCTGGCTCAGAGGGGCTGTGGATGGCTGTGGCCATGGGTCTCCTTAGGGTGGTGTTGCTGGAGTTCATGGGTGCAGTTGGTGCAGCTGGGTTGTAGCCAAGACGAGAGGGAGAGTTGGAGGTCGACGAGAGGAGACAGCAAAGCAGGGGACCTCCTCGGGTGTTCTAGAGAAGCTGGCAGCAGCCGTGGTTGGTCTCATTTGGAGAACTTGCAGTAGGTAGTAGGGTAAGGGAAGCCTTGGATGAAGAAGGAAGATGAAGACAGAAGAAGAAGAAGAAGAAGAAAAAGAAGAAGAAGAAGAAGAAGAAGAAGAAGAAGAAGAGGGCAGTAGGGAGAAGGAATAAAAAATAAGAGAAAGAGGAAAGGGAGAGTAGCAGAAAGGCTCGGGTTGGCTGAGTGTTGCAAGAAAATGGGAAGCAGTGAGGAGAAGGGAGAGTTAGGGAGAGAGCAAGGAGAGAAAAGGAAGGAGGGAAGAAGAAAACTGAGGGAGAGAGTGGGGGTTTGGGAGATAAGAGGATGAGTAGAGATAAGAGGGAGAGTTGGGAGAGTTTGAGAGAAAAGGAAAAAAAAGGAAGAAGGGTGCACTAGGGCTTGATGAAGCTAAAAGTTAAAATATAAAGGGAAGGGAAAGAATGCCCTACCCAATGAGCATAGGTTATCCGACCGAGGGGATTCGACCCAACCACATGGCTGGGTCACATCAACTTATATATATATTGTTTTTCTTTGTTTTTTTTTCTTTTTTTCTAGAGAACAAGGGTGATTTTGACCCTTCTCAAGCTTGTTTCTCTCAAAACTCAAAACACATAAGTTGTAGATAATCTTCTCATATTTCTCTATAATTTTGAATCGTTTCGATCAGAATTCGGACGGAAAAGTTATGCACGTATTACGAATAGATGCCGATTTTAGCTCCAGATATTTTTTCTACGATAAAAAATACCAAAAATTCATAAATTGCTTAATAAAATCTAGAGATTATAAATAGGACACCTTGTTAAAATATTGAGAGTAATTAGACATTTAATTAAAAGTATAAGCCCTAATGCATGAACTAAAATGCCTAATTACACAGTTTAAGCGAGTAATCGCTGCTCCACCAATTAAGTGAGTCGTAGTTGAAATCCTCCTGCTTATCAGTTTGAGGCAGCGACGTAGGCAGTATTGGCAGAACCCCAATAACATATTTTGTGTTGGCTCTCTATTTAATTTCTGCACTTTCAATTCCGCACATGTATTCTTGGACTTGAACTACTGTGAATTTTTTAATTGCTTTAAATATTTGCATACACACTTATTTAGAGAATACTGAGCTTGCTATATTTTCCTTGATCATTTGCTCAGTTTTATATTAATGGGTAATTGCCATTTGCTTAGAAAGACTCTAGGTTGCATAATACTGGTTGAGGATTTAACCTAGGAAAAAGTTTAAAAATTCCAATTCACCCCCCTTTTGGGAATACACCAAAGTCAACAAGCACAACAACTTTCTGCAGCTATGTATTCTGCCTCGGCTGTGGACAATGCAACTGAGTTCTATTTTGTGGAAAACCAAGAAACTAAGGATTGTCTTAAAAAGTGACAAGTGTCGCTCGTGCTTTTTCTATCTACTTTACTACCAACAAAGTCAGCACCTGAATAACTGACAATCTCAAGTGAAGTGTACTTGGGATACGACAATCCAAGTTTAATAGTTCCAATAAGGTATCTAAGTATCCATTAAACAACTAATAGATGTGACTCTTTAGATGCAGCCTGAAATCTTGCGCACAAACATACGCTAAACATAATATCAGGCCTACTAGTAGTCAGATATAACGGGCTACCTATAATTCTATGGTAGAGTTTAACATCCACCGGTATACCTTGCCCATCCTTATCTAATTTTGTGGAAGAACTCATAGGTGTTCCTAAAATTTCACCATCTTTCATGTTAAACATTTTGAGCAAGTCTTTAATGTATTTTGATTGGTTTATGAAAATTCCAAGTTTTTCCTTTTTGATCTGAAGTTCTAAAAAGAAGTTGAGTCCAAACATCATGCTCATTTCAAATTCACTTTGCATGCAGCTGGCAAACTCATTACACACCTTTTCTTGGTTGATCCAAAAATGATATCATCTACATATATTTGTACTAGGAGCAAATTTTCATTTTTATCCTTTATAAAAAGTGTTGTGTCAATCTTCCCTCTAGTAAGCCCATTATCTAGAAGAAAACTATTGAGCCTTTCATACCAAACTCTAGGAGCTTGCTTCAATCCATATAAGGCTTTAATCAATTTATAGACATGATTTGGAAATTTGTGGTTTTCAAACACTAGGGGTTATTCAACATAAACTTTTTCAGTTATATAATAATTTAAAAATGTACTTTTCATATCCATTTGAAACAATCTAAAATTCCTAAAAGCAACATATGCCAGCAACATCCTAATGGATTCAATTCTAGCTACAGGAGCAAATGTTTATTCAAAATCTATGACTTCCTCCTGGATGTATCCTTGAGTTACTAGTTTAACTTTGTTTCTAACTACTAGTCCATTTTCAACTTCCTTGTTCTTATATATTCATTTTGTTCCAATAACTGTACGATCATCAGGTATAGGATCTACTGTCCAAACTTTATTTATTTCAAATTTTTTTAATTCTTCTGACATAGATATAACCCCTAGTTCATCCTCAATTGTCTCACTCGCATTCTTAGGTTCTTCCTATGATAATAATGCAAAGTGACTAATCATATTTCTAAGTGAAGATTGTGTAGTTACTTCATGTGATGGTTCACCTGTGATTTGATCAATGGGGTGATTCCTAACATATTTCCATTCCCTAGGTAACTTGTTAACCTCTTTTTATACTACATTATCTTCAGGATATGTTTCCTTAACTTCATTGCTTTTATCTAAATTATTTTCAGTAGATAGTTCTTCTAATTCCTTACTTATCTTAATTTCATCCCCATTAGGCTTTTTGGAGAAGGGATTGGACTCATCAAACACTACATGGATGGTTTCAATTATAGTCAATGTTCTTTTGTTATACACCCTGTAGGCCTTACTATGTAAGGCAAAACCTAGAAAGATACCCTCATCTAATTTGGCGTAAAAATTTTCCTAGGTGTTCATTATCTTTAAGGAAAAAACGTTGAAGCCAAAGACATGAAAATGTGAAATATTTGGTTTATGGCCATTCCACAATTCGTAGGGAGTTTTATTTAGAGTGGGTCTAATTATAACTCTAGTCGATACATAGCAAGCAGTGTTTACTGTCTTAGCCCAAAAATAATTAGGTAACTTATGTTCGTTAAGCATAGTTCTAGCCATTTTTTGTAAAGTTCTATTCTGTCTCTCAACTGCCCAGTTTGATTGTTGAGTCCTAGGTATTGAGAAATTATGAGATATACCCTCTATGTTATAGTAGTTATTTATACCTTCATTTTTGAATTATGTTCCTCTATCACTTCTAATGTGTGTTATTTTGTATCCCTTTTAATTTTTGATTTTTATGCAAAGTCTAGTAAATTGTTCACAAGTTTCACCTTTATGTGTAAGAAATAGTACCCATGTGAACCTAAAATAGTCGTCAACAATGACGAAAGCATATAATTTACCACCTAAACTTTGAGTTGGATTAGGACCAAATAAATTTGTTAGCTTTATCATGAACCCAAGAGGGGGGGGTGAATTGGTATTTTCAAAAATTAATGCCCTAGGTTAATTTTCTAATGGTAGTATTACACAACCTTATAGTCAATCTAATGCGGATAAATTAAAAAAATTTAAATACGTAGGGGAAATTAGATTGACCAATGAAATTAACCAAGCATGCACTAGAAAGCGGTCAGCAAGAGATGACACCCAGAAATGTTATCAAAGTTCGGCAAACTACCTATGTCCCCACCTTGGCTGACAAGCATAAGGATTACCACTATAAGGCTCACTTAACGGGTGGATCAGCACCTAAACCACCAGGTCAATTAGACTAGGGCTGACCTCAACCTTTACAGACAATCCTTACCGGGCTAGATTACTGCCCCCTTAGGCGACGCCTGGGAATACAACAGTATTTTCACAATATGACAAGGTACAGTGATTATGCTTCTTCGTAAAGCAGATATGTACCAAATGTATTCAATCACAAGCACATCAACAATATAGAATATGTAAGTTCAGTGATGTGAATAATTGTGCAAATAACACTCAACAAGATATGATCACCAAAATATTCAGGAGTGTTCTAATCAAACTATATCTTTAAAAAAAGTTATATCAAATATCAATAAAAAAATCCAGGTTTCAAAGATGCTAATCAGATAATCAAACTAGCTCAAAAGATTTTTTTTCAATATAATTAGCACAAGAGTAGTTTGAAAAATATTATAGCTTGTAGGAAACATTTTTGCACAACAAAAACAAAGCTATAGGAATCTTGCAATGACAATGCAAAGATCCTTAAGCTTGTTAGTTTATCCCAAACAAGATTAAAAAAATTCAAATCTGTCAGATAAACCTTTTCCAAACTCCCCAAAATCAATATCAAATAATCAGTTAATCCTATGGGAGTATTAGCAATATCTAGTAATCACAAGCACAATCAATAGGCTCTCACACTACTAAGATGTATCAAAGGAATGAGGATTTAAGAGTATTTGGGCAAGGTTGAATTTTGAAAATAAAGGGAATTTTTTGCTAATGATTTGCTTAATTAGTTACTAATCCACACAAATGAACGCATATATATAGACTAAGGTCAAATTATGACCGTTTAGGACATATAGGGTGTTATTAGGAAAGTTTTAAAACACATTAGGAGATTTAACCCAATTTAACCTTTTTAACCTCGGTAAATAATTAAGTAACCCGAGAAGATTCAGGTGGCTGAACTTAAATTCGGTCACTTGAATAGACATAGTTGAAAAAAGGCTTTTTAAATGCTTCGGGTGCCCAAAATTAAACTGGTTTGGCTGAACAAAAGTCAGAAAGTTTTGGTGCGCGATTCGGGGGCCTGAAAATACATTCAGTTAATCAAAAAGAGGGATTCGGTCACCCAAGGCTTGTTTTGAACTAAAAAGTTTGGCAGCTCAAGTTGGTAAAAAGTCACTTTCTAAGGGTTCGGTCGCCCGGGGAAGATAGGGTCATTTTAGATTCGGTCACCCAAAGCCTGGTCAAACCGTTGACATCCCAACGGTTCGGGCGCCCAAGGTGATATGAATACTTGGGGTTTAGTCGCTCGACCACCCTCATTTTATGCCTATTATGTTCAATCCATTTCAATTTGATCCTCTGATTGAGCAACTTGTTATAGGGAGTGATTCTGCATTTGTGTTGGGATCTAAGGTCTCACTAAGGTCTTACTGAGCTTACGGTATATCCTATATGCATGACATGCAGGTAATTATTATAGGCCTTATATCCTAATTACTATTACAGACCCATATTACAATAAAATGAATTCACAACATGAAACTAATCTTCAGGGTCTTCATGCTTTGCTTTCATGTGCCATTACTTGATTTGCTAAAATGAACCTGCACATACACTTGAGAGCCATCAAATACCTAAGTATTTTTTCATTATCAAAACGGGTGTGACCTATAAGGTCAACAAAATCTAAGTGCAACATTTGAAGTGGCCTAGTGGTGGAGATAGCAATCCATAGTCCATTATTCTCCCTTTGTCCTAAATTAATTTCTCTTTCTTTGTTAAACTATTACTGTGAAATATTTCTCCCTTTTTGTTTCAAAATTTTACTATGGGATATTTCTCCTGATTTTAACATCAACAAAAAGGTATACAAGTATATATAAAGTTAAATACTTCTTTCATTTGTAAAAAAAAAATTATCTCTCCCCATGTGTTAAACAATTTATCTCTCCTCCTTTCTAAAGATGTAGCAGTTTTGTTAAATCAAATTTCATGTTGAACATGAATAGCATTTCAATCGACATTGATATAGGCAAGCAATTCAATTCACTAAATTTCAAAAATTCATGGGTGCATCAACATGTAGTGTATAACTATTAAGTTTTTAACATGCAATAGTCATTACTTAATTTTAATTTGTATTGCTCCTCTTTATTTATGCATTCTAATATATCTTTAGGCAAATTCTCGATGATTCATCATACCAAATTCACATGTAATTTGAATAAACCTATCCCCTATAAGTGGCTTCGTTAATATGTCTACCCATTGTTGATTTGTGCACACAAACTTAAGTTCCACATCCCCTTTTTGCACATGGTCACGTAGAAAATGATGTCTAATTACATTGTGCTTTGTTTGTGAATGTGATATAGGGTTCTTTGAGATGTTTATTGCACTCGTATTGTCCCACTTTATAGGAACTGATTCATAGTGCAATCCATGGTCCATTAGTTGTTGCTTCATATATAGCATTTGAGCACAACAACTTCCCACAGCTATGTATTCTGCCTCGGCTATCTACAATGCAATTAAGTTCTATTTATTGGAAAACCAAGAAACTAACAATTGTCCTTAAAAGTGACAAGTGCGGCTCATATTTTTTTTTGTCTACTTTACTACCGACAAAGTCAATGTCAAAATAAGTGACAATCTTCCATGTTAAACTTTTTGAGCAGGTCTATAACGTATTTTGATTGGTTTATGAAAATTGCATGTTTTTCCTGTTTGATCTGAAGTTCTAGAAAGATGTTGAGTACACCCATCATGCTTATTAAAAATTTACTTTGCATGCAGTGGGCAAACTCATTGCATAACTCTTTGTTGGTTGCGCAAAAATTGATATCATCTACTTATATTTATATTAGGATCAATTTTTCATTTTTAGCCTTTGTGAAAAGTATTGTGTCAATCTTCCCTCTAGCAAAACCATTACTTAGAAGAAAATCACTAAGCCTTTCATACCAAGCTTTAAGTTCTTGCTTCAATCCATACAAGGCTTTAGTCAATTTATAGAAATGATTTGGAAATTTGTGGTTTTCAAACCATGGGGGTTGTTCAACATAAACTTTATCATTTATATAACCATTTAAAAATGTGATTTTCACACCCATTTGATAAAATTGAAAATTCTTAAAAGCAGCATATGCCAACAACGTCCTAATGGCTTCTATTCTAGCTGCGGGAGCAAATGTTTCCTCATAATCTATGCCTTCCTCTTGGTTGTATCGTTGAGCTACTAGTCTAGTTTTTGTGTCTAACTACTAGTCCATTTTCATTTATCTTGTTCTTATATTTCCATTTTGTTCTAATAACTATATGATCATCAGGTGTAGGATCTAAGGTCTAGACTTTATTTCTCTCAAATTGATTTAATTCTTCTTGCATAGATATCACCCATGATTCATCCTCATTTGCCTCACTCACATTCTTATGTTCTTGTGATAAAAATGTGAAGTGACTAATCATATTTCTAAGGGAACATCATGTAGATACTCCACGTGATGGTTCACCTATGATTTGATCAATGGGATGATTCCTAAAATATTTCCATTGGATAGGTAACTCATTAACCTCTCTTTCTACTTGATTATCTTCAAGAGATGTTTCCTTAACTTCATTCTTCTTATCTAAATTGTTTTCAATAGATAGTTCTTCTAATCCCTTACTTATCTTAATTTCATCCTCATCGGGCTTTTTGGAGAAGGGATTAGACTCATCAAACACTACATGGATGGTTTCAATTACAGTCAACGTTCTTTTGTTATACACCCTGTAGGCTTTAGTATCTAAGGAATAACCTAGAAAGATACCCTCATATGATTTGGCGTCAAATTTTCCTAGGTGTTTATCATCAATAAGGATAAAAATTTGCAGCTAAAGACATGGAAATTCGAAATATTTGGTCTACGGCCATTCTACAATTCATAGGGAGTTTTATTTAGAGGGGGTCTAATCATAACTCTATTTGGTACATAGCAGGCAGTGTTTACTACCTCAACCTAGAAATATTTAGGCAACTTATGCTCGTTGAGCATAGTTCAAGCCATTTCTTTAAAATTCTTTTCTTTCTGTCAACTACCCCATTTTGTTGTGGAGTCGTAGGTGCTGAGAAGTTATGAGATATACCCTTTACATCATAATAGTTTTCTATACCATTATTTTTAAATTTTGTTCCCCTATCACTTCTAATGTGTGTTTTTTTGTATTCCTTTTCATTTTGGATTTTTTTTGCAAATTCTAGTAAATTGTTCACAAGTTTCATCTTTATGTTTAAGAAATAGTACCCATGTGAACCTAGAATAGTCGTCAAGAATGATGAAAGCATACAATTTACCACCAAAACTTTGAGTGGGATTAGGACCAAATAAATCTAAGTGCAACATTTGAAGTGGCCTAGTGATGGAGATAGCTTTCTTCTTCTTAAAGCTAGATTTTATTTGTTTCCCTAGTTAAAAGGCATCACATATTTTATCTTTCATAAATTTTGTCTTAGGTAATCCCTTAACTAATTCTCCTTTAACTAGTTTAGATAGCAAGTCCTTATTTGCATGTCCTAATATCCTATGCCAGAGCCAACTAACTTCATTTATAGCAGAAAAGCAAGTTACATGTTGAGAAGCAAGATTATCAAAGCTAGTGGTGTAGACATTTTCTTGACGATCAGTAGTAAACAATATTTTGTTTTCAAATTTATTCTCTATAGTGTATTTGTCATGTTCAAAGGAAACTCTATAACGTTTATCACACAATTGACTTATACTCAATAGGTTATGCTTTAGACCATAAACTAATAACACATTGTCAATAACAAGATAAGGTTCCTTACCAACCTTAACAACTCCAATGATTCTACCTTTTGCATTGTTGCTGAAGGTGACGAATCCTTCATCCTTAGGCATGATGGATACGAAGTTGGCTTTATCTCCGGTCATGCGTCGAGAGCATCCACTATTATATACCATTTATCCTCTGATGAGGATGATCTCAAGAACACCAATTATGGTCAATCAATTGTCTAATTTGGTACCCATATTTTCTTGGTTTCATAGGGGTTCGTGCTAGACTCTCCTTTAACCTTACATACTTTCTTAATTTTAACATCTGTGTTCTTAAAAGGACAGTAAAATTTTATGTCACCAAACCTTTTTTATTTAGAACATGTGGTATATCTATACGAGTGTTTAGTTGGAACACAATATTTCGACTCTCTCACAAAGTATCCCATGTGAAGATGTTTCTGTTTAAGGTTTTCCTTTCCATTAAAACCAAGACCTTCCTTATTTGGAGAATTTCTTTGAGCTCTAAGAAGTTTTCAAAGTTATTTTGACCCTCTGTAAATTTATAAATAATCTTAGACTTATCTTTCAAATTCCTTTCTAACTCCTCAATTTTCAAATCCTTATCTTTTATTAAGGATGCATGATATTCATTTTGACTTTCTACCAACTTTGAAAACTCTTTTAATTTTAATTTCAATTGAGAGTTTTTATTTGTCATTTTTCTCAACCATTTTAAGAGTATGTAGATATTCTTGCTACAATTCATCATAAGACATCGTGATATCATCATTATCAGGGCCGCTAGCGTAATAAGAAGAAGCTGGACAAAAAGATTGTACGTCATGGTTTTCGTGAGCTATCAAACACAAAGTTGCAATTTGATCGTCACTAGATTCAGATTCTGAGTTGCTAGTGCGGTGTGTGTCCCAACCGACCATTAGTGCCATTTTCTTCTTTTTGGACACTTTCTTTAATTGTGACATTCTGGCATGATGTGCCTAACATCTCTACAGTTGTAGCACGTAGAAGGATCATCCTTTTGCTTCCTTCTAGTTGACTCCTTTTTTTTTTTTGTTTTTTTTGTTTTTGAGTCTCGAAATTTTCTAGTATACTTCTTGTTTTTTTCCAGGAACTTTCCAAACTTCTTATTTAGAAAAGCCATATTATCCTCTTACTCTAAACAACTTTCTTAGCTTTATTCTGCTCACTTTGTCTTTAATTTATTATCAGCTCACATGCTATGAGTGGCCCAATCAGTTCATCTATGGTCATCGCCATTAGGTTCCTTCCTTGAGCAATAGCAGTAGTTTTTGCCTCCTAGACTAGTTGCAGTCCCCCAAGAATTTTTTTGATTATCTCATAAGTGGTGTAATTTTTACCGAGAGCATGTAAAGAATTTGTGATGTGGGCGAATCTCGTGTACATAGATTGAACAAATTTATCAGCAGCCATTTTAAAAGCTTCGTATTCACTAGTGAGCCTATCTATCCTACTATCCTTTAAATCTTGGGTACCTTCATTGGTGACTTCTAAATTTTACAAAATTTCTTCAGCAATCTTAAAGGCAATGACTCTATTAAACTCATTGAAATCTAATGCACGATACAAATGATTTATAGTAGTGGCATTAACTTGAGCTGATTTCTAATCATCATTTGTGTATTCCTCTTCTGTCTTAAGTACACTTTCTTTATCAATAATTTTCATAGGGATATGATCTCATCTGGAGACAATCTTCTGTACATTCCAATCAACATTTTTAAGGAAGATGCACATTCTTTGTTTCCAATAAGTATAATTTAGACCATCAAAGATGGGTGGTCGTGTGGATGAGTCTCCCTCACCAAATGGAGTTACACCAATGATTGCCTTCGTGATCTTTTACACAACAATGTTTAAGTCTAGTGTAACCTTACTCTAATACCAAATGTTAATTTAGGTGTAATATGGAGAAGGGGGGGGGGGGGGATGAATTGGGTATCTAAAAATTATTTAAAATTATTTTATCATTTAATCCCAATTTTAATTTTTAATAAAATATTCACAAGTTAGGGAACACTTAGGTTTCAATTTATTAACCTATCGAATGAAATTAACTCAAATTAATATCTTAATAAATTCAGTGATGCCCAATCAACTCTCAAATGCATGTAATATTCAGCAACATACATACATGCAAGATAGACAATTAAACTCAAGCGGAAATTAAAAGAGCTGAGGGACGAGAGCTGCAAAGACAGATTTTTATGAGGTTTGGCCTACCCCATCCTATGTCCTTGCCTTGAGCAACCGACTCAAGGATTCCACTAATCCCACTCCTTTAACTGGGACAGAGCTTCCCATTACAATTTGTTCCTTACAAGAGGCATTGCTCCCTCTTCAATTTGGTTTACAACCCGAATTGTCAATACAAAAATATAATTACAATTTTTTTCCAAACTCAAAATGCTCCTTAACAAGCTAATGAGTACAATTGAAATCCTAATACATAACCAGATGATATAACATGAAGCTCACTGAGTGTATGTGATGTAGTCAATAAAGTATTTAACAAAATGATTGTGAGAGTATAAACACTTTGTGAATAAAGATCTATATATAAAAAATGATACTTTGATTACCAAACCTCAATACCCAAGTTGTTTGCAAAGGATATGAGTGAACACCCTTTGATCTTGAAACTCAATGCACGAAATGCCCAAACTTGATGTGGATGATTTGGAGTGCAACCAAGAACTTTGTAATACACTCAAAGCTCTCAAGAAGTATGCAAAAAGTTATGCCCTAGGGTTTAGAGGTTATTTTTATAAGTTTTCTTTCCATCTAGAAGATTTCTGGAAGTTGGATCATTTAAAATAAATGATTTCTTTCTGTGTTCATGCTGGAGCGTCGTTCAGCGTGATGTACTCATCGACGAGTGTTCAACACTCGTTCATCAACGAGAATTAGAGTTCATCACCAAATGGTATGTCTGATATTTTTGAGCTCTCGGTATTTTCGCGTCGATGAGAGTAGAGCATTCGTCGCGAAGTGGCCTTAAGAATTCATCGACGAGGTCAAGAGGTTTGTTGACGAGGCCTCTATTTTCTTGTATAATTTTTCCTCTAAAATGTCCATCCAACTAATTTGAATAAACCTATCCTCAGTAAGCGGTTTTGCGAATATGTCTACCTATTGTTCATTTGTGCACACAAACTTAAGTTCCACATCCCCCTTTTGCACATGGTCAAATAGAAAATGTTGTCTAGTTCTATGTGCTTAGTTTGTGAATGTGATATGGGGTTCTTTGAGATGTTTATTGCCCTCATTTTGTCACACTTTATAAGAACTGATTCATAGTGCAATCCATAGTCCATTATTTCTTGCTTTATGTATTGCGTTTGAGCACAACAACTTCCAGCAGCTAGGTATTCTCCCTTGGCTATCTACAATGCAACTGAGTTCTATTTCTTGGAGAACCAAGAAACTAAGGATTGTCCTAAAAAGTGGCAAGTGTCGCTCGTACATTTTCTATCTACTTTACTACTGGCAAAGTAAGCATCAGAATAACTAAAAATCTCAAGTGAAGTGTACTTAGTGTAGACACCCTATTTTTGCCCTAACCAAATAGAACAAGGGGTCCACTCTTATTATTTTCTTATTTTTATTAATTATTATTATTATTATTATTTTATTAGTATTATTTTCCTACATTATTAGTACTTTATTATTATTTTTCTAGTATTTTTATTATCATTATTATTATTATTATTTCATTTTTATTATTATTATTTTCTTTATTTTATTTTTACTTTACTATAATTATTTTTATTTTTCATTTATTTTATTGTTTTTGATATATTATTATTATTATTACTATTATTATTAGCATTAGTATCTTATTTTGGCTATTATTATTTTTAGTAATGTTATCATTATT
The DNA here is from genome assembly GCF_029873635.1 of Malania oleifera. NCBI lineage: Eukaryota > Viridiplantae > Streptophyta > Magnoliopsida > Santalales > Ximeniaceae > Malania > Malania oleifera. The sequence goes on along the minus strand of NC_080428.1, from coordinate 41,010,555 downwards.
ATTATTATTATTTATTACTTTTAATATTAGTATTATTACTTTATTTTTTAATATTATTATTATTATTATTTTACCAATAAGTATCTTAATTTTTATTTTTGCTATAATTATTTATTATTATTTACTATTAGTAGTAGTTTTATTATTATTATTGCTTTTTTGATACTTATATGATTATTATTATTATTATTATTTCCATTTTCATTATTACCATAAGAATAAAAGCATAAAAAAAAGAGAAAAAGAAAAATAAAATCAAAAAAGGAAGTTTGTTTTTAGGTTTTCAAAAAAATTCTTTTACAAAAGAGAGGCCAAGGGCCCAAGGAAGAAGGGGGGGCAGCGCAGCGCAGCCGGAGACCAAAAAGAAGCCAAGAAAAAAAAACCCTAAGCCTATTTTCTTTCCCTCTCTCTCTCGCTGCAATAGCAGCAGCTTTTTCCGCTCTGTCGCCCCTCGCTACCTCTCCATCACTCTCTGTTTCTCTCCATTCTCCTCCAGCTCTAGCAACCACCATCCCTCCTCTACTCCTCTGCAACCACAGCTCTCAGCCTCCTCCACACCAGTAGGCCACATAGCCGAACTCCAGCCCGAGGATCCCCTTCTGTTCCAGAAGTTCCTCCAGCCTGTAGCAGAACCCCCAGCAGACCACTCCACGGCCACTCCAGCAGAGCAGAACTCACGGCCTCCTGCTGCCACCGTCACAACTCCACGGCCACCATCCTCCAGCAACCTCCGATCCGCCCACACCGCCGTGAGCACCAGCCGAGACCCTCATCATCTCCGGCCATCATCAATCTCTCCCCAGGACCTCCGGCCACTCACAGCAACTCTGAATACCAGACCCAAGCTTCCCCTGCTCCAGTCTTCATCACAGCAACCCAGGCTCTACTCCAGCAGATCCTCACAACTCCCTGCCAGTCATCGCTACACCGGCACCCAACTTCGGTGGTACTCCCATCTCTATGAGCCTCCCGCCCCTCCGATGAGCTTCTCTGCATGCCAGCCACATGCACACACTTACACTCACACACACACACCGAAACACACACCAGCACATATATGTAAAGATGTTTTTTTTTTTTTTATTATTTACTCATTTATTTATTTAGTTTTATATTATTATTATCACCTTGTTTCATTTTTTTTTTATTTGTAAATATTAATTGATTTGTTTCCATTGTTGAAGGGTTTCTTTGCAGCGGTAAATATTCTATTGCCTTGTATCTAAACACACACACACAGCACACACAGCAACACACACACAGAGTACACACAGAAGCGCACAAACACAGCACACACACTCAGCACACACTGCAAAACATACGCTGCACACACACACAGCACACACACAGCAACATACACACACAGCACACACTACAAAACACACACTACACACACACACAACACATACAACAACACACACACTGCACACACAATAAAACACACACAGCACATACATGTTTTTATTATAAAGTTTGAATTTTGTTTGGTTATTATTTTAGGATTTTTAATAATTAATTTCCATATTTATAAATACTAATTTGTTTATCTTCATTATTGTAGGATTTTTTCTTTTTATTGCCAAGGTAAGATTTCATTTGTAATATTTTTGTTGTCATATTTTATTTTATTTTTTTTAGTGCACAATATTCAAGTTGTATGTGTAATATGTATTTTTGTGTTTCAGGTTGTTATCTTGTTGTGGTTCTTATGTATAAGATATTTTTTATTTTATTCATGCTTATATTGTATGTTAACTTTATATTATATTATTAGTATTTTAGAATTTTGGTCATGTTATATATCATGTTAGGATTTTTAGTAGATTAGTTGTAGTACATGTGGTATTTTAGAACTATAGTTGTATGTGTATTTAGTATTCTAGAATGTTACTCATATTAGGTATTTAACAACTTAAGATTTATAAGTAACATCATACATCTAATTTAGTATTTTAGGTAACTTTAAATATAGCATCTTGAGTAATACTATATATTTATTATTATGATATTTTTAGTATGTTAATATATAATGTATTATTTATTATGGTAAGTTTAATATTTTAGGTAATATAATATATTTGCTGTTTTGGTATCATGCTATTTTAGTATATATAGTTTTATAGTAATTTGTTACGTATTATAGTATTTGTGGATATTTATTATTATTTTCGTGATCATGTGTATTATGGTAAGTTTGAGATTTTTTGTTTATAACGTACATGTAGTATTTTAATATTATGGTATTGTCATTATCCTAGTCTATATTTATATATTTTATATTCTACTATCATTAGTACGTTGGATATTTTAGCTCGTGTTATATATTTAGTCTTATAGTATGGTGGTATGTTTAGAATCTTAGTAAATACCATATATTTATATCTAGTATTTTGTATTGTGCTAGTTTTAGTATTTTAGCTTGTATTATATATGTTGATTAGCTAGTTTATTACTATTTTTTATCGTTATTATTATGTTTAAATTATTATGTCTATTATCCAAAACCTCCCAAACTAGTATTTTCATACTTAGGAAAACCCATAAAATTTCTAAAATTTGGGAGTGTATTTGATAAAATATTTTTGATTTTTAATCCCTATGATTTTAATGCGGGGGTATGAGCCTTTGGGCTTCACGTACCTTAAGCTCTGAGGGAATATATATGTATATATTACATTTATTTATTTATTTATTTATTTTTCATATGTATTTATAAATTCATAAAAAGGAGTAATTTAAAGATTTATTAGATTAACTTAGGGATAATTTCAAATTAATTAGGTACCGTTCATAAGAACGGGCGCGTAGGGGGTGCTTGTACCTTCCCTTCGCGTAACCGAACTCCCGAACCTAACTCTGGTAATGTAGACCTATTCTACCCTTAACGGGGTAGTAATCATGTGTTCTAACCACACTAAAAGGTTAGTGGCAATTCCGATATTCCATGATTTTTCCTTGAAAATATAAATTTGATTTTTAATTTCATCGCCCGGGGCACACGCACTCCCGGGATGTCACGACACTTAGGATACCACAATCCAAGTTTAATAGTTCTAATATAGTATCTAAGTATCCTTTTAATAGCTAATAGATGTGACTCTTAAGGTGCGGTCTGAAATCATGCACACAAATATACACTAAACATAATATCAGACCTACTAACTATCAGATATAACAGGCTACCTATCATTCCATGGTAGAGCTTAACATCCACCAGTATACCTTGCTCATCCTTATCTAATTTTGTTGAAGAACTCATAGGTGTTTCAAAAATTTTACCATCTTCGATGTTAAACTTTTTGAGTAGACCTATAATGTATTTTGATTGGTTTATGAAAATTGCATGTTTTGCCTGTTTGATCCAAAATCCTAGAAAGGTGTTGAGTTCACCCATTATGCTCATTTCAAATTCACTTTGCATGGAGTGTGAAAACTCATTACACAACTCTTTGTTGGTTGCTCCAAAAATGATATTATCTACGTATATTTATACTATGAGCAAATTTTCATTTTTAGCCTTTGTGAAAAGTGTCGTGTCAATCTTCCCTCTAGTAAACCAATTATTTAGAAGAAAACCACTAAACCTTTCATACCAAGTTCTAGGTGCTTGTTTCAATCCATACTAGGCTTTAGTCAATCTATAGACACGATTTGGAATTTTGTTGTTTTCAAACCCTGGGGGTTGTTTCAACATAAACTTCATCATTTATATAACCATTCAAAAATGCACTTTTCACATCCATTTGATACAATTTAAATTTCCTAAAAGCGGCATATGCTAGCAACATCCCAATGGCTTCCATTCTAGCTGCAGGAGCAAATGTTTCCTCAAAATCTATGCCTTTTTCCTTGTTGCATCCTTGAGTTACTATTCTAGTTTTGTGTCTAACTACTAGTCAATTTTCATCTTTCTTGTTCTTATATATCAATTTTGTTTTAATAACTGTATGATCATCAAGTGTAGGATCTAATGTCCTGACTTTATTTCTCTCAAATTGATTTAGTTCTTCTTGCATAGATATCACCCATGATTCATTCTCAATTGCCTCACTCACATTCTTATGTTCTTCTTGTGATAAAAAGGCAAAGTGACTAATCATATTTCTAAGTGAAGATCGTGTAGATACTCAACATGATGGTTCACCTATGATTTGATCAATGGGGTGATTCCTAACATATTTCCATTCCCTAGGTAACTCGTTAACCTTTCTTTCTACTTGATTATCTTCAAGAGATGTTTCCTTAACTTCATTCCTCTTATTTGAATTGTTTCCAATAGATAGTTCTTCTAATCCCTTACTTATCTCAATTTCATCCTCATCGGGCTTTTTAGATAAGGGATTGGACTCTTCAAACACTACATGGATGCTTTTAATTACAGTCAACGTTCTTTTGTTATACACCCTATAGCCTTTACTATCTAAGGCATAACCTAGAAAGATACCCTCACTCGATTTTCCGTCATTTTTTCCTAGATGTTCATTATCATTAAGGATAAAACATTCGCAGCCAAAGACATGAAAATGTGAAATATTTGGTTTATGGCCATTCCACAATTCATAGGGTGTTTTATTTAGAAAGGGTCTAATCATAACTCTATTCGATACATTGCAAGCAGTGTTTACTACCTTAGTTTAGAAATACTTAGGCAACTTATATTCATTAAGCATATTTCTAGCCATTTCGTTAAACTTAATTCTTTCTCTTAGCTACCCCATTTTTTTGTGGAGTCCTAGGTGCTGAGAAGTTATGAGATATATCCTTTATGTCATAGTAGTTCTTTATGCCATCATTTTTAAATTTTGTTCCCCTAACGCTTTTAATGTGCGTGTTTTTGTATCCCTTTTCATTTTGTTTTTTTTTTTTGCAAAGTCTAGTAAATTGTTCACAACTTTCATCTTTATGTTTAAGAAATAGTACCCACGTGAACCTAGAATAGTCGTCAATAATGACGAAAGCATATAATTTAGCACCAAAACTTTGAGTTGGATTAAGACCAAATAAATCTAAGTGCAACATTTGAAGTGGCCTAGTGGTGGAGATAGCTTTCTTCTTCTTAAAGTTAGATTTTATTTGTTTCCCTAGTTAAAATGCATCACATATTTTATCTTTCATAAATTTTGTCTTAGGTAATCCCTCAACTAATTCTCCTTTAACTAGTTTGGATAGCAAGTCCTCATTTGCATGTCCTAATATCCTATGCCAAAGCCAACTAGCTTTATTTATAGTAGAAAAGCAAGTTACATATTGAGAAGCTAGATTATCAAAGCTAGTTGTGTATACATTTTCATTACGATCAGCAATAAACAATATTTTGTTTTCAAATTTATTCTCTACAGTGCATTCGTCATGTTCAAAGGAAACTTTATAACGTTTATTACAAAATTGACTTATACTCAATAGGTTATATTTTAGACCATCAACTAATAACACATTATCAATAACAAGAGAAGGTTCTTTACCAACCTTACCAACTCCAATGATTCTTCCTTTTGCGTTGTCACTGAAGGTGACGAATCCTTCATCCTTAGGTGTGATGGATGCGAACTTGGCTTTATTCCGGTCATGTGTCGAGAGCATCCATTGTCTATATACCATTTATCCTCTAATGAGGATGATCTTAAGCACACCAGTAATGGTTAATCAATTGACTAATTTTGGTACCAATATTTTCTTGGGTCCATGGGAGTTTGTGCTAGAATCTCCTTTAGCCTTCCAAGCTTTCTTAATTTTAACATCTTTGTTCTTAAAAGGATGGTAAAATTTTATTTGACCTAACATTTTACATTTAAAACATGTCGTATATCTATAAGAGTGTTTAGTTAGAACATAAGATTTCGACTTACTCACAAAATATCCCATGTAAAGATGTTTCTGTTTAAGGTTTTCCTTTCCATTAAAACCAAGACCTTCATTGTCTAGAGAATTTCCTTGAGCTCTAAGAAGTTTTTTAAACTTATTTTGACCCTCTGTAAATTTATAAATAATCGTAGACTCATCTTTCAAATTCCTTTCTAACTCCTCGATTTTCAAATCCTTCTCCTTTATTAAGGATGCATGAGATTTATTTTGACTTTCTACCAACTTTGAAAACTCCTTTAATTTTAATTTCAACTCAGATTTTTTCTTTGTCATTTTCTCAACCATTTTGAGAGTATGTAGATATTTTTGCTGCAGTTCATCGTTAGACACCGTGCTATCATCATTATCAGAGTCGCTAGCATAATAAGAAGAAGCGGGACAAAAAGATTGTACCTCGTGGTCTTTATGAGCTATCAGACACAAAGTTGCAATTTGATCGTTGCTAGATTCAGATTCTGAGCTGCTAGTGTTGTGTGTGTCCCAACCGACCATTAGTGTGATCTCCTTCTTTTTGAACACTTTCTTTTGTTGTAGACATTTTGGCTTGATGTGCCCAACTTCTCTATCGCTGTAGCACGTAGGAGGATCATCATTTTTTTGCTTCCTTCTAGTTGACTCCATTGTTTTTTAGTTTTTTAGTCCCAAAATTTTCTAGTATACTTCTTGTTCTTTTTTAGGAACTTTCCAAACTTCTTAGTTAGAAGAGCCATATTATCCTCTTACTCTGAACAACTTTCTTCACTAGAATTGCTGGATAATGCTTTGAGGCCTATTACCTTCTTAACTTTATTCTGCTCACTTTGTCTTTAATTTATCGTCAGCTCACATGCTATGAGTGGCCCGATCAGTTTATCTACTATCATCGCCATTAGGTTCCTTCCTTGAGCAATAACAATAGTTTTTCCCTCCAAGATTTGGTGGTAGTCCCCTAAAAATTTTCTTGATCATTTCATAAGTGGGGTAAGTTTTACCAAGAGCTTGTAAAGAATTTGTGATATGGGTGAATCTCGTGTACGTATATTGAATAGATTCATCAGCAGTCATTTTAAAAGCTTCGTATGCACTAATGAGCCTATCTATCCTACTATCCTTTACATCTTTGGTACCTCCATAGGTGACTTCTAATTTTTCCCAAATATTTTTAGAAGTCTTACGGGCCATGACTCTATTAAGCTCATTTAAATATAATGCACAATACAAAAGATTTATAGTAGTGGCATTAACTTGAGCTAATTTCCAATCATCATTTGTGTATTCCTCTTCTGTCTTAAGTACACTTTCTTTATCAATAATTTTCATAGGGACATGATCTCCTCTAGAGACAATCTACCATACTTTCCAATTAGCATTTTTAAGGAAGATGCACATTCTTTGTTTCCAATAAGTATAATTTACACCACCAAAGATGGGTGGTCGTGTGGATGAGTCTCGCTCACCAAATGGAGTTACATCAATGATTGCCATTGTGATCTTTTACACAAAAACATTTAAGTCTAGTGTAACCTTACTCCAATACCAAATGTTAATTTAGGTGTAATCCGAAGAGGGGGGAAGGATGAATTGGGTATCTAAAAATTATTTAAAATTATTTTATCACTTAATCCCTATTTTAATTTCTAATAAAATATTCACAAGTTAGGGAATACTTAGGTTTCAATTTATTAACCTATCGAATGAAATTAACTCAAATTAATATCTTAATAAATTCAGTGATACCCAATTAACTCTCAAGTGCACGTAATATTCAGCAACATACGTACATGCAAGATAGACAATTAAACTCAAGTGGAATTTAGAAGAGCTGAGGGCAAGGGATGCAAAGACATATTTTTACGAGGTTCGGCTTACCCCGGCCTATTTCATCGCCTTGAGCAACCCACTCAAGGGTTCCACTAATCCCACTCCTTTAACTGGGACGGAGCTTCCCATTACAATCCATTGCTTACAAGAGGCGTTGCTTCCTTTTCAATCCGGTTCACTACCCGAATTGTCAATACAAAAATATAAATACAATTTTTTTCAAAAATCAAAACACTCCTTAACAAGCTAATGAGTACAATTGAAATCCTAATACACACTCAGATGATATAACATGAAGGTCAATGAGTGTATGCAATGTAGTCAATAAAGTATTTTAATAATCTTTGTATAAATGTAGATATGACTATTATGCCTCAAAATTGAATCCAACTAAATGATCTTCGTAAAACTATATGTATCATAGTTTTGCTCCAAAGACCTAAAACAAATAGTTACTTGCAAAAATGAAGCTGATATGAAGTCTTTGAATAAGATATATAATAGTGAAAGCTTTCAAAGATTTACGCTATAATATGCTTCTTAAAAAATTCTTCAAGTTCTTTAAGCTTGGCTTTTAATGCTTAGACTTTAAAGGGCGAAAAAGTCACAATCAATATTCCATCAATGAATAAAGCCTATCATGCCTCTATTCTTATGAATTTTAGCATGTTAGAGGCTTAAGTTCAAATGAATTTCAATCTTAACTTCTCATGCATAGGTTTCTTTGATACTTGCACTTTCATATAGATTGAAACCTGGTGCAATCATCTTAGCCACTTGATACCAATCGAAGGATATGAAGCTTTAAAAGATTTGACTTAAATTTGAAAGCTTGTGAAGCGAATTTGAATCAATACTCTTAGAGATTAAATTTCTATTTGGTTCAAAAGAGTATACAGAAGATGTCGGACATTTTACAAAATATTTTTGTGCTAGTAATCATGTCCAGGCTTGGTCAAAGAGCATATAGGAGAATATGAATCTTTATTGAGAAAATCTCTTTGGTGCTTTCGAATTTATCACTATTGAATTGTACCCTTTAGATGTGATCACAATTTAAAATGAGCATACAAACCAGTGAAAGGATGAATCTTTACCAGATATGATCATGGTTTGGTGGAGATTTCTTATGGAGTAGAGGGTGAACCAAGATGAGGGAATGCTTGCATTTTAAGCACAAAAGGAACATTTTGATTTAACTATATATGATAAACTCAACTCCTTTAGTGGATGCCCCCTAATTTTGATTAAGACAGGATGTCTTTTAATGTGCACTTAATAAATTAGCAATTCATGATCTTTATTGCTTAAGACTGTAGTGATGACTAAATTTTGATGAATGATTTTAGGGTTAAAAGATGTATAGTATAAAATAGATTCCCTAAAACTCAAGCTTGTGCAATGGACAAAAGAGGATATGCTTAATTTAAGATTTACTTTTAAGTATGTGTTAATCCTTAAGAATTATGTACCAAGCAAAAATACTTTTGCCCATTTGGAAGTGGTTTTTTCTTTAAGCATGCTTCTGAGACACAAAAAAGAATTCATATTTTTCATCTCAGAAGGACAAGGTTTAAGAATTTTAACAAGTTAAGCTCACAACCTTCCTTTTGAAAAAATCAAAGGAATGATATAAATTGTGCAAAGATCAATGTCCCATTTGAGCAATCATTAACTCATTCCATTTCAGTTTAAAGCTGGCATACTATAGCCAATATTTTCATATCTTACCCAATCATTATGATTTATACATTAAGTAATTAGGTTGGATATATTACTTGAATTTTCGAATGGGCTTGATTTTTTGAAGATCTTAGTATACAGAGATGTATTGAATGCATATACTAAGTTTTTGACATTTTGGGCATCAACCACTTCCTAAGTCTTTTAGTCATCACCACCTCTAAACCTAAGAACTAAAGAATATTTTTTATTAAATGATTATGTAGTTCCTTTTGGAACACATATTTCCTTGAGTCCTAAGAGGTTTGCTTTCTTGACAACCCATACCATTTTTTTATCTTTGAGTCTCGATGGGTTAGGACCAGGTGGTTCTTTGACTCTCCAAATATGTTTGCGTTTCACACCTTTCCTTTTAAATAGGCAATCAAATTTTATGTGCCCTTTCTTTTAACACAAGATGCAGGGCATATGGACTGGAGGAGGTACTAGCATAATGTTTAGATTCTCTTACAAAGTGTCCCATGCATAGGTTCTTTTTTTTTTTTCAATTCCATTAAATCCTATACCTTCTTTGTCTAAGGTCATTTTTGTGAGCCTAAAAGCTTGTCAAAATTTTCTTTGCCCCTAGTAAATGTATGGATGATCTTAGTGTGGTCCTTAATTTTTCTTTCAAGGCCTTGAGTTTTTAGATCTTTTAAGGTCTTGCAAACACCTTGTAATTTTATGAATTCTTTGGTCATTTTGTTTGCTTTAAACTCAAGTTCAATTGTTTGAAGATTTTTTTTTTTTTTTATTTAGTAAAGCTTGATATTAAGATTTTAGACAAAGTGGCAATCTAACATGGTATTAGAGCTGGTTACCAGGAGCTCCTGGATTCTAGTCTTGTTGCCTGCAATTTTAAAAAAATATTGCATTCCATATAATGGGTTTTCTTTATCATGTGTTTATCTCTCCACGTGTTATCTAGCTACACATGTGGGGGAGTGTTAAAGCTTGATATACATTGTCGATCCACAACCTAATAGCTTAAACTTTTAGATAATGTGGTAATCTAACATTATTTTCAATAGAAACTTGGGATCTTAAATCTTTTAGCTCTTTTTTCAACATTGCATTCTTGTAATCTAATCTTATGATTTTCAAATCCTTTTTTTTTTAACAACAAGAATTTTAGATTCTAGATCTTTCAAGAAAGCCCCATTCTTGTTTTTCAAAGCAGTATATCTTTTATTTATCTTAACAAGAAACTTATGAGTTCTAATATATTCTTTTCTAAGTTCCTCATAAGTTGGCATGCTATCACCATCAAATTCTCTATAAGATTCACTACTAGAAGTATTAAAAGATATATTGCAAGTATCATTGCATGAATCATTTAATGAAGTAGAAGGAGAAGAATTTACCTCCTCTTTGGTTAAAGCTATAAAGCACTGATTTTCTCCTTCATAATCTCTTGAGCTTGAAAATTTTGGAGTGATAGCATTTTCTTGATTGGTTTCTTCATCTTCATTTTCAAGTTCTTCCCATATTTCCTTAGCTTGAAAAATTTGGAGCGATGTTGTTTACAACTCTCCTTACGGGGCTGAGCCATAACCAGTTATCCTTACGAGGCGGTGTCTCCTTAGTTCACTTATTGAGTGAAACTAGACCAATTTTCCTTACAACGTGGAGTCTCCTCAGCTCACCTAACCGGGTTAGAGCCAAACTAGTACACCTTACAAGACGGTGTATTCCTCTTCATACCATGCCTAAAATACAAAGATAATAAATTTATTTTTGGACAAATACAATGCTTCTCTAATAAGTAGATGTGTACAACAATAAACTAGTATGATGGGAGTTTAAGCTTAGTAGAGTTTATATGATACCTTTCAAAAATATATATATGAAATATTGTGAGAGATATGGTGAATATGATATTGTTTTTAAATATATAATAAGCATATATCCAAGATCTTTTAAAAAACACAAGTAATATCTCCAAAATATATTTTTCAACGATAATATGTAGGAGATAAAGATGACTCGCTCTAAAGATATTTTCCAATATGCACAATGACTAGCTTTTGAATCTTGCAATGAGTGTGCAAAGATTCACAAGCTATAGAGATTTTTCCCAACAATATTTATCAATGAAATAGTATGGGAAAAACTCAAACTCACTCTCTAAAAAATGATTGTCAAATATGGATGAATAAGAGAGTATAAGCTTGGCAATGAAATGTACAATGCCCACAATATAGAGTATTCAATCTAACTTCAAGTTGCAATAACTTTGCAAAAGAAGAAGATGAACTCGATGCTCTCTTTCTAAGAAGATTTTACAAAGAAATATGAGAAAGAGAATGAGTGAAAGCTTGTGTATGTGGGAGTATAAGAAAAATAACACAAAATATTTTCAAAGAATTTCTAAGCTAATCCACCTAATCATGCTTTAGAATGGGCTATATATAGAGCAATAAAAAATATTACCATTTGGGGACACGCTCATCATTTTGAAAATGTTTAAACAAAAAATTAAGCATGTTTAGTGCTGAAAATATTGGGCAACCTAAGAAGGTTGATCGACTGAGCAATGCGTTAGTCGACTGACCTAAGGTAAAATTTCAGTTTTTTTATCGCTTTGGTCGACTGAGTATGAGGCCGATCGATTGACCTAGGCGATTTCAAAAGTTATGATAGTTTGGTCAACTAAGCCCTAAGACCGATCAACTGAGCTTGATAGCCGGTCGGATGTGGCATATTTGTTCTAAGATGGCTAGTCGACTGGGCTACGCAAATCAACCGAGTATATAAAGGTTGTTCGGCTGGGCATTTCAAGAGAAAAGACTAGCCGATCGACTGAACTTAGATAAAATTACAATTTTTCCCACAAGGCATGGTCGGTTGACTGAGATTATTTGAATGTGAAGGGTTCTATCAATTGAAGTCAGAGAAAACCTAAGGTTTTGCCTTAATTTTGACCATGAAAAATTCCAACCCTATGTGTATGAGTATGACATTTTAGGTGAAGGGTTTTTCATTAAAAATTGGGTTCCTTAAGGTCAGTCTATGGTCTTTGATCAAGCATTCATCCCATCATGCATGATATGCATTATTAAAATTTAAAATCTAAACTAAATGTATTACAAGTAAAAACATATTTCTTCTTTTCCTTTTGCTCTTCACTTCTCTATGGAATATGCCAAGTGTGTATGAGGTTTAAGTTCGTCATTGGCTCCCATTTTTAGTCCCCGCATGTTTGTGATGAAATATAAACCTATTCATATGCGAAGTACACACATAAGATGTTGGTGCTTTACCAGCATAAAAAATAGGGATCGGATTCAAAATGTCAACACGTCTCCCTATCTCTTTAATTTCTACAAGTTATAACGTGCATGTATGTTTTATATTTACTGAGAACTTGCTGAATATTGGATACTTGTTGAATATTGGGACCTTGCTAATTATTTGGAATTGTGATTGAACCAAGTTTTTATTTGAAAGGTTGATTTATATTGATTGGATGAAAAAAAATAAAAAATTCAGACAAGCATTAATCTTTGAATTCTTGGATGAAATAGCCGAGGTAAATGTTTGTGATTGATTATTTGATTAAAACTTAAATGCTAAGATGATCCAACTTTCACTACTGAATTTGTGTATTGAAAATATTGTTGACAATTGCTGAAAATCAAATTTTGAGAATTAATGAACTGAATTAATTGAAGTTTAAGTTTGGATTATATTTTCAGATTTGATATTCATATATAGGATTCCCAATTGGTATAGTACAGTCGTTGTCTAGATATTGTAATTGTGTGGTTGTGGAAGTTTAAATTAATAATGATTGAGGTAATTTGAAATTTCGTTTATGAATTTTTAATTACCCAATTCACCCCCCTTTTGGGAATACATCTTTAATTTCAATTGGTGTTCGAGGCAGGTTATAGTATATCTTAACAAGTAGTTGCACAAAGATCCTAATGGCACACATAGGTGTATCCCCTTTTGGTGAAAGCCAATCTTCATCTAGACCTCTTATTTTCTGCGCTGTAATCTACATCTTTTGGAAACAATATATGAGGATATTTTTGCAAACTATGGATTGGAAGGTCTAGAAAGTAGTTACCCATGGTGACTTTATTCCCACTAAGAATGTAGATAATAAACGAGTTCCTAAAGAAGAAATTGATTTAAATGACACTTTTGAGTCTGATTCCTATTTTGATAATGATAAAGCACAAGTATCTCATGTGTGTGCCTAGTACTTGAACAGGTTCGTAATTCAGATCGCACACATGGAAGAGGAAAAATGGAAGCCATGAGGGCCTTGAAGAGCACACACACCTGACGTATTCCATGAAGAAGTGAAGAGCAAAGAGATAAAGAAGACACATATTCTTTTTGTTGTAAATGCATTTAGATTGGTCTTTAGTATTCCATATCTTAGATGATGTGATTGGATGCTCAAAATGACTATAGATTGTAGGATGAACTTAAGATCCAAGATTTTTCATGAAAAACCTTTTCATAAAATGTCATACTCATACACAAAGGTTTGAAGCATTTTTTAGGTCAAATGACGGCTTAAAGTAGAGTTTTTAACATGCTCAGTACATTGGCCCCTTTAGACTCTTGAAAACCCAATTGACTGGCCTGTTCATAAGGCCAGTTCTTAAAGTCCCAGTCAACTAGACCTTTCATGCATTATAAGTCCCAATCGACCGACCATTCAATTGGCTTGATTTCTAAAGCCTCAGCCGACCGACCTAAAATGAACTTGAAGTCCCAGTCGATCAACCCTTTGATCCAGTAGACAAGATCTTGGCCCTAGTCGACAAACTCTTAGTGATTTGAAAATTTTCCTTAGGGCTAGCTAACCCGCGCCTTGCCCAGTCGACCAGACTTATTGAGATTTTGAAAAGGAACTAAGGCCAGTCAACCGACGCTATCCATAGTAGACCGAACTTCTCGAGTTTAGCAAATTTTTCAGTGGTAAACGGTTATTAATTTTTTATTAAACAAATTTAAAAATGCTTAATGTGTCCTTAATGGTCATATTTTAAGAGACTCTATAAATAGCTCATTCATAAACTCATTTAATAACTTTTGATTATATTGAAAATCCTCTCAAATATTTTGGGTTTTATTTCTATATACAAGCAAGCATTACTCTCTTTCCATTATTCTTTTGAAAAATCATTGTGAAGAGAGCTTTGATTCACTTTCTTCATTTGCAAATATTATTGCTCTCAAAGATTGTTGAAGAATCATTTATTATGGGCATTTATCATATCATCATAAAGAATTTACTCTCACTCAATCATTATTTTTTAAAAATTATTTTTGAGAGTAAGCATAAAGTTTCTCTCATGTTATTTTAAGCTTAAAGTTTCTCCCATGTTATTTTTTTGATAAATATTTTTGGGGAAACTTTTGTTGCTTGTGAATCTTTAAGCATCCCATTGCAAGATTCAAAATCTCATCTTGTTTTATTGCAAAAATCTATTTGTGAGCTAAACTCCATCATCTCCTCTACTTTATTCTTAAAAACATCATTTTTGGAGATATCATTTGGAGATTTTAAGATCTTTGAAAGTCTTTATTGCATATATCATCTTAAACATCAAAGATCATTTTCATCATCTTCTCTTATATTATTTCATACATATACTTTTGAGAGAGAAATCACAAAAACTCTATTGAGCATAAATCCCATCATATAAGAGTGCATTGGGGCATTTATATTGTACACATTTTCTTATTAAAGAAGCACTTTATTTGTACACAAAAATATTCATATCTTTGTATTCTTGGCCTGGAGTATCGCTAGAAGAGGAGGACACCATCCTGTAAGGTGTGTACGGTTTGGCTCCACCCGTGAAGTGAGCTAGGGGGACTTCACAATATAAGAAGAAACGGCTTGGCTTTGCTAGGTTAAGGTAGTTAGGAGGGCACAATCCTGTAAGGTGTTTAAAGGTTTCACTCCGCTTCGTTAAGTGAGCTAGGGCGACTCCACCCTATAAAGAGAAACATTTTGGCTTTGCCTGGTTAAGAGAGGTAGGAGGGCACCATCCTATAAGGCGTGTAACGGTTTGGCTCCACCCAATTAAGAAAGCTAGGGAGACTCCACCATATGAGGAGATGTAAACGATTTATTCTCCACCCAGTTAAGTGAGTAGGGTAGTGGAATCCTCAAGTAGGTTGGCTTGAGGCAAGGACATAGGCAGGGTTTGCCGAACCTCATAAAAAATTTGTCTCCGTGCTTTCTTTTCCCTCATCTCTTTACTTTCAACACTTGTATGCTTATTTTCGGCCTAACAAGGCTTATGAATTTTATTTGGATGATAAAAAAACAAGGAAAATTAACATGTTTGGTTAAGTGATGATTTTTCAGGTAACTCAAGTATCAAGATCAAGTGACTCAAGTGATTAACATCAAAGTGCTTGACAAAGTCTGTGAAAAGCTGGAACTTAATGTGACAAGGTTTCATGAAGCTAAAGACAAAGCTAAAAGTCAAGCTCAATATGAATAATGGAAGCTATATATGAAGACTTAGTGATTAGAGGAGTCATAGTATTTAAGAAGTCTCATGTAAGTACTTCAAACATTTCAATATGAATGAATGAAGCTCTAAGGAATCTTTTCTTGACTTAGAGACCAATTTTTGAAAAACCCAAGAAAATGTTTTCCAATTAAGTTACATTGAAGTTTTTAAAAAATTGAAGAATCAAGTCTTAAAAATCACAAAATTGTGAAATGTCACAAGATCAAGTGACTGACCTGTTTTGGTTAGACGACTAACCTTTTTATGCTGAAATAAATTAGGAAACAGAATAGGCCTAGTCGACTGACGCTATAAGTCTAGGCGACTAACCCCATTCTGACATTAAAATTTCTCTAGTTTTTAAAAGATCAGGTGACGGACCCCAATATTCTAGTCGATTGACCTTCCTAAAATTCAAATTTAAACAGCAAAGAAAAGTTTCCAAAATAGATTGCTTAAACCCTAAACTTTATGAAAACTTCGAAAAAACTCCAAGTACCTTGGGGAATGCGAAAATTAAACTTTTTCCATCTATAAATACATGTTATATCAAAGGATTAAAGACACCAATACATCCAATCAGCATTCAAGCATAATACTTTCTACTCTTCAAAGGTCCTCTTGCTAAAACACTCTTATTAAAGCTTTCTACTAAAAATCTGCTGATCAAAGCCTATGGTTCTTTTCTTTTCTACTGAGTTTCTCAATTTGAGAAAGAACCCGGTGATAAATTCTCGAGCTTCATATTTCTAGATTGAATTTGATTGGATTATATTTGTTTTAAATTGTACTAATCTACTCTCGCTGAGAGAGTTTCTTTGTGCACAAGAATCGTTCTTGTTTCTCTTGTTGTTGTTGACGGTTCAGGATTGTTAAATCATTGAACTACCAAGCGTAGGGCATCGCTTGGAGAGGAGGGTTTCATCCTACTAGAATGAGTGTGTAAATGGTTTGCTCCACCCTATTAAGGGAGCGATATAGTGAAATCCTTGAGTGGTTTTCCTAAGGTGAGAACGTAGGCGGGTATAGCCAAACCTCGTAAAATCTCGGTGTCTTTCTATTCCCTAAATCTCTTTAATTTTCTGCATATGTAAATTGCGTGGATGTTTACTTAATTTCTAAAAATTAAATAAGTTAGTGGGAATTACCAAAACCTTGATTAAGTAAAGTACGTTGATAGCAAAAATCTTGATTAAAGGAAGTACGTTGATAAATATTAAGAGTTTATTAATATACATAAACTCAAGTAATTTATTTGATATCAAAATCTGTGCTTTTGGAAGCTTGCTGAAATTTTTATTTTGTTTTATATTGTGAAATCAAGCTTACCTTATTGATTGAGTGTTGGTCTTTGCAAATCAGTTATACTGGTGTGATTGTTGAATATAAAAGAGTTGGGAAAGACTTAATAAAAGATTTGTAAAGAAATTTTTGAAAGCCCAATTCACCCCCCTCTTAAGGGTAGACCTTACTTCTCAATTGATATCAGAGCGTTAGGTTATAGTAAATCTTAAACTAGAAGCTACATAAAGATTTCTATAGCAAACCTAGGAGTATCTCCCTTTGCCGAGGGTCAATCCTCATCTAGACCACCTATTTTCTATGGTGTAAACTACACCTTTTGGAAACAAAGAATGAGAATTTATTTACGAACTATGCATTGGAAAGCATGGAAAGTTGTCACACATAGTGACATTATCCCCACTAAAATCATGGATGGTAAATAAATACCTAAAGATGAAAAAGAGATGACCAACAATGACCATAAGATGTTACAAGTAAATTCAAGCATCATGAATGCATTATATTGTGCTTTTGATGTAAATGAATTCAATAAGATTATGGCATGTAAATTAGCTAAAGAAATATGGGAGAAACTTGAAGTAACTTATAAAGGTACTATTGATGTAAGAGATAATAGCATCGATATGCTACACTAACGAGTATGAAGCTTTTAGGATGAATCCTGATAAGACCATTGCTAGTATGTACAATAGGTTCACCCATATAATAAACTCCCTCAATGCCCTTATGAATGAATTACTCAACTTATGAAATGATTCAAAAAATCCTTAGAGGACTTCCACAAATTTGGGAACCTAAGGAAACTGCTATAACAGAAGAAAGAAACTTGAAAAATAGTTCTCTAGATGAATTGATAGGATCACTCCTCACTTATGAGATGACAATAAATGAAAGAAATTATGAGAATAAAAATAAGAAATCAATAGCCCTCAAAGCTGCTAAAGATAGCTCTAGTGAAGAAGAAGAAAATGAATTAGACGATGATAAAATAGCCTTCATCACTAGAAGACTTGGAAAGTTTTTCAAAAAGACTAAGAAATTCACTCAGAAGTTTAAAGATTCAAAACCTGACAAAGGGGAGACAAGTAAAAAAGGATATAATTGTAAGAAAGTTAAGCATATTAAACCTGATTGTCCACAACTTAAGAATGACGCTAAAAAGAAGAAAAAGAAGGCTATGAAAGCCACATGGGATGACTCAAGCTCAAGTGAAATAGAGGATGAATCAAGCGATCAAGAAATAGTGAACATATGCTTCTTGGCAAAAGGTGATGCCTATACTAGCTCATCTAAAGAATCTAGTGACGAGTCATGCAGTGATTCGTCTAATAGTATGCCTTCATATAGAGAAATGCAAGCTAAACTATTTGCTTTACATAATAGGTTCATAAAAGTAACTAAAAAAAACGTAGCACTTAAAGAAAAAAGTGAAATACTTAAAAATCAACTAAAGACTTCAAAATCAGCTGAAAAAGAAAAGGACTCTCATATTAATGATCTCATGAATAAAATATATGAGATGTCTCAAGACCTAGTAAAGTTACAAGTAAATGGTAAAAGCAAGAATGATTCAAAAATAAGCAACCTTAAAAGTAAAATTGAGGATAAAGACAAAATAATCTACAACTTTACAAAAGGAAAGGAAAAATTTGAAAAGTTGATAGGTACTCAAAGAATGTCACTAGACAATGATGGAATTGGATTCAATGGAGTTGAAAACAAAAGGAAAAAGAATCTTTACATGGGGTATTTTGTAAAGGAATCAAAATACTATGCAAGCACATCCTCCACTAATGCTTATGAACACACTACTTACTTCTTGTGCAAGAAAAAGGAACACATAAAGTTTAAATGTCCATTTAAAAGAAAAAATAAAATCAAGAAAGTATGGAGAGTAAAAGCTAAAACTAAACCCGAACCAAAAAGCCTAAAAAGATTTGGATACCAAAGAGTAACACCTTGAAACCCTCTTGTATGTATGCTTTAGGACCACTCCATCAAAAGAAAAATGGTACTTGGATAGTGGGTGTTCAAGACACATGACCAGAGACAAATCCAAGTTCACCACACTAATGCTTAAGTATGGTGGGTATGTCACTTTCAAAGAAAATGCCAAAGGTAAGATAATTGGTATCAGAAAAGTACGTAAAAATCCATACTTGACTATTGATGAAGTCTTACTAGTAGATGGATTAAATCATAATCTACTCTACATTAGTCAACTAAGTGATAAAGGATTTGAAATAATCTTTAAACAAAACAAATGCATAGTTGAAAACAAAGATAAGAATAAAATCTTGCTCATTGCAAAAAGAGTTGATAATGTGTACTACATAAACTTTGAAAACTTGATCTCTCAAGAAGTCACTTGCTTGACAGCTATAAATGAAGCAAGTTGGCTATGGCATAGGAGACTTGGACATGCAAGTATGGAATTACCTTTTCTAAACTAGCTAAGAAAAACTTAGTCAGAGATCTACCCAGTACTAAGTTGTAAAAGACAAAATCTGCGATGCATGCCAACTTGGAAAGCAAACTAAGACTAGATTTAGAGGAAAGAAACATATTTCCTTTAGTAGGCCCTTGGAGCTTATTCACTTAGATTTATTTGGTCCTAATAGAACTCAAAGTCTAGAAGGAAAGCATTATGCTTTTGTCATTGTTGATGACTACTCCAGGTTTACCTGGTGACTTACTCGAAAAATGAGTAGCTCGAAAGCTATCCCAAGTATAGGAGTTACGTCGTGTAATATCAAGCCCAAGGGGTAGATTGTCTCCTTAGGGAATGCGTTTTAATCTCAATTTCACGTTCTCCCAATAGAAAATAAAAATATACTGAACTTGCTTCAGATTCGGGGTTTTTCAAGATTGTTCAATTTTACTTCTGATGAATTAAATGGCACGTGATTTAAAAACCCTAAAACTAACATTCACTAAATTAAAAAATAAAAAACAAGTATGGAAATCCTAGTCTACTTAAGGAAATACCTAAACACGCATTATTAAAGATGGCAACTACAAATAAGGAATTAAAAACATGCAATGGAAACTCAATCAAACACACACAGACACTAAAAATCAAACCTTTACTACGAATCAATAATTCAAACCAAGAACTCGAACAAAAATGCAAACATATCAAAAATCTAAACTTTGAATGATACCAAAAAATAAAAATACAAAATTTAACAAAACTGAAAAATACGAACTTTGACGAAACTGACCCTAACTAAATTAATTAAATAACTTGGAACATTAAACTAATCTACGGAAAAAAAAATTTAACCGAAAGAAAATAAAAAAAAAAAACAATTAAACTTCAATAATAATGAAACACCCCAAATAATATTCAAAATCTAAAAATAATAATAAACTCAAATAAAAAGTTAACAATATTCAACTGATTAATTAGTAATAATAAAAAAAAGAGAAGAGATAAGAGAGAGAGAGAGAGAGAGGGAGAGAGAGAGTAAAACTGCTGGAAGTTGCAGCAGTGGCAGGGGTTGGCCAAGAAGGGCTCGGGTGGAGGAGCTGTAGTCAGGCTGCTGTAGCTTTGGGTCTCCATGGGGCTGCTGTGTGGTGGATCTCGGCTGTGCTCTGTTGGTTTGCTATGTGAGAAGATAGGGGAGGCTCTGTGCAGCAGTGCTGAAGCTGCTGTTGGGTTGGTGGTATGAGTCCTGGCCGAGGCCTGCTGGAGGCTTGGCTGTGCGGTGCTATGGCCGTCAATAGAGCTGGACGTGCAGAGACTTCTCTGCAATGTGCTATGGCTGAGGGTGGAGTGCTGGAATAGGGATGCCTCAGTTGGAGTAGAGCCGAGGATGCTTCACAGGATGCAGAGGGCTGAAGATGGCTTGTGATGGTGGCTTGCGGTGACTGCAGAACTGCTGGTGTAGTTCTCCGTTGGAGAGTGGTTCTAGCTCGGGAGCAGCAGAGAGGAATGAGAGGGACTGAGGGAGATGAAAATAGGGGATAGGGGAAGAGAGAATTAGAGAGGGAGAAGAAGAAGAGAAATACTGAGAGATAGAAAAGCTAAAGGAGATACCAAAAGAGAAGATAGGAAACAACAAGGGGAAGTAAGGATCAGAGAAGAAAGAGAGAGCAGGAGAGAGGAAGGAGAAGGGAAAAGAAGTGAAAAGAAGAGGATTTAATAGGGATTTGGGTTGTCCTAGACCCAGATAGGTGAAATCCGACCCAATTGAGTCTGTCCTGGCAACTTGACCCAACTCGAATTGTTATATTTTTTTTTTTCATTTTTTTTATTCTCTGTTCATCACAAATCTGACTCTTCTAGAGCTCGTTTCTCACAAAACTCAAAACACAAAAGTTGTAAATAGTCCTTTCCTCTTTCTCCAAAAATTTGAATCATCTTGATCAGAGCTCGAACAGAAAAGTTATGTATGAAATACGAATAGGTGTCGATTTTGGTTTCCGAGATTTTTCCTGCAACAAAAAATTACCAAAACTTCATAAATAGTGCAATAAGGTTCAAGAATGATGATTTTGGCACTTTATTAAAATATTGGACAATTTTGGACATTTAATTAAAAATATAAACCGTAAAGCCTGGGTTAAGATGCCCAATTACGCAGTTTTGATGCGTAATCATACCCCCCAACTAACGTTTTGCTAGTCTCTAGCAAATGACATGAATGAATTTCAGGGTAGTGCCTATGATTACAAACTCCAGTGATCATGAAACCAATGCACATGCGACACAAACATACCATTTCACATACGAGAATACCATTGAATTTCACACAGGCTTGTTAATATTCAGTACACACAACTCCAAAGCACATCACTCATGCAAGTTTCACCGTTTATATGTCATTTAAGAGTAGTATACTGACATGAAGTTAATCAGTAGCACATTCAGAGTTAATGCAGTCATATAAGTTCAAGTATAAACAGGTAGACTCTCGAGGTATGTGTGATGTGTGTGACTCAGTACACCTAGGATACCAGTGGACACCTACAGAACGGTGGCTTTGACTTGGCCTAACTGGTATACCCTTAAGAACACTCAAAGAAAATGGGTTCACTCAACATATGTGAGGAAGAGTGTCGCGATCAAACATCCCACATATTAAAAGGAACAATGCTAAGTATATGGAGTGGACTAGTTTGGAAAGGATCTAGCCTATCTATGAGGTGTCGAGTCCTTCACCTTAGCATCTTCTCACCTACTCGCCATATCCAACCAAGACCACCCTAGATCAACTTACTCATAAACTTGTCGTGAATACATCTGAGGCATTAATCGGTTGAAGAATCTTCATACGTGGAAAATATGTGTCGTGTCCTTGTGATATGTATTTGGACCGGCATTGACATTTCATTTCATGTGCATGTGTATTGCTTGTTCTTTATTTTGCTCATTCTTCATTTTCTGTCTTTTTTTTGATCAATTAGGACAATCATAACACTTCTTTTGTAATCTTCATACCATAAATGGGAATTTAGCTCGAATAGGAGTTCATGAATTAAGTCTATCTCTAGGGGTGGCTCAGCCTTCACATTTTGAGTAGGCTACAAGACCTAGGTTTCTATCTCCCCACTAGGTGTCAACTCTAGGTTAGCAAATCAAAACATAGACTAGTGTACAAAGGAATCATCCAGAAAAAGAGAATTGAGTTCCATGAACTTTGATTTGATATTAACGCTCAAAAGGACGATAAATAACTCAAGGATATCTCACAAGGTGTCATAGTCGCCATGGGTGCTCTCTCAGTGCTCACAGGAAACCCTAAGTGCAATGAATCACGTGAATGTGTTTATTCAGCCTCGTGAGATGTCGTGTAAATACAGGAAATTATATAGCCAAATTAACATGAATGTTCTACTAGTCGATTCTTCATGGAGTCATAAAATCATATAAAGAGAAATTACGCATGATTGACTTAAGTGTGTCATTCTTAAGTTATATGCGAGTATGTGAAAGGTATACGCAATGTTAAACATAGCATAGTGCAATGTAATTCTTCAGTGCTCCTCCTTTATTTCTTTAATTTTTTTTTTATCTTTTTGATTTTTTTGATTTTTTTTTTTGATTTTGATTTTTTTGTTTTTTGTTTTAAATTAAAAACCCGGTATGTGTACGTGCACAGTGTTACATACGAATGCTCATCCCCCCCAACTAAAGTGGAACATTGTCCTCAATGTGAAAGCATAAGGGAAATAGAAAAGATTGTGCACGGGAAAGGTAAGGCGTACCTGAGTAGCAAAATAATGGAAAACAGAAATCGAACTATGAGAAAATGCACCTGAAAACTAACTAAAAATAAAATAAGATAAAATAAAAGGAAAATAAGGGAAAGAAAAACATCACAATTGTTTGGCGGAGACTCAGGAGGAATTTCGACTGGTGGCTGCAAGTCTATAAATTGCGTCGGCGATTCTCCAAATTTGAGCCGCCACAATCGATCAGTCATCATACCTGCACAAAAATCAGCCTCGAATAAATCAATATGCATTAAAATACCAAACAATATGTGTGCAGGTCGACCCTCGTGTGTTGACAAGAAAGGATCTTTATTCAACATCGTGTCCAGGAAATGTGCTTCTTTATGAACTACCGTGTGATGGGAAGTTATTGGAGCAATTACCTGTAATTCTTCAGAAGCATTAACATTAGAAGTTTTACCTGGTTCCTTGAAAATTAGGCTCTCACCAGTCTGATCACCCTCTTTATCAGGTGTACAAATCATTGTAGCACTACAAGCGTCTACTTCTATATTAGGCTCCTTGACATCTGGTTCAGGCGGGAGTGACGGTTCCACGGTTTCTGAGCTCGGAGCATGAGGTACCACAGGTTGGTACTCCGTATGAGTATCAGTCTCTTCATCAACTAACTGCTCCTCTTCTAGCCCCGTTTCCTTTGATTTTTCTTTGACCTCTTCTGGTTCAGCCATGACTTCTAGTGCTAGGACAACTAGTTGTCTGACGATGAGCATCTCAGGTTGGGGAAATTCTTTCTCGCTTCTCGAAGTAGTGGTGGTCTCTACTGTCTCAAGAGAAACATCGTGTATTTGTTAGTGTGGCTGCTGGTACTCTTGAGGACTAGGCTGAGGTTCCACGGGCAATTTTTCATTTTCTAAGATGTCCAACTACGTGCTTATTGCATTAATGGTGTCCCGCAATTCATTATTATAATCGATTTGAGTTTGCATGAATTGTTGGAGCATGTTCGCCATCTGTGTTATGCTATCCTCGAAAAGGTCTGATGGCGTACAACTCGAAGGGATCTTTTGTGGCTGATATTAAGGCGGAGGGTTGTTGGGGCGGTTTGGTGGCTCGTATGCATCTCCACCACTAATTGTGCTGATAGGGTGTGCAGTCATGGGTGCCTGAGTGTATCATGTGCTCCACTGTGGGACATTGTCAGCTAAGTAATCAAAGAATGATAATACCTTATCTGGATCCTTGCTGACGGGCTCTTCAGTAGACATGATCTGGGCAAAGTTCCTACAATCAGGGGTAAGAGCAGTATAAAAACAATCAACTAACCTTCATGAGTCAAACCCATGATGTGGACAAGAACTTAGTAGATCCTTGAATCGCTCCCAGCAAGCCCAAAATGTCTCATCATCCTGCTGCACAAAATTAAGAATTTGTTCCTGCAAAAATTGAGTTTTCTGTGAGGAACAAAATGCATGCAAGAATTCACGCTCCATATCAACCCAATTAGTGATAGAGTGAGGTCTCAAGGAATGAAACAAGATCAGTGCCCTATCCTGCAAAGTAGCAAGAAATAAATTCAGTCTAATAGATTCATCAGTTCTAGCATAAAAGAAAAATATGTTGCAGGTTGACTCAAACTCTGCTAGGTGCTGATAGGGGCACTTAGATTCCGTCCCGTAGAACTCGGGTAGCAATGATGTCCTCCCGCGTTGCATTATGAAATTAAGCTCGTCATAAGGCAAAATAGTGGAAGAGGATGCAGCGGCATATTCAAGCTACAAAAAGTCCATTATAATGCGCGGTACAGGTGCAGCCATTTTTCAAAACTTGATTTTTTTTTTCTGTTTTTGTTTTCTATTTTTTTTCTTTTTCATAAAACTAACAAAAATGATGGGAAAAACGAAAATTTGAAACTAAGACTGACATTCCCCGGAAACGGCGCCAAAAACTTGACTCATTCAAAAAAAAAATGAGCAGCTCGAAAGCTATCCCAAGTATAGGAGTTACGTCGTGTAATATTAAGCCCAAGGGCTTGATTGTCTCCTTAGGGAATGCGTTTTAATCTCAATTTCACGTTCTCCCAATCGAAAATAAAAATATACTGAACTTGCTTCAGATTCGGGGTTTTTCAATATTGTTCAATTTTACTTCTGATGAATTAAATGGCACGTGATTTAAAAACCCTAAAACTAACATTCACTTTAAAAAAAAAAAACAAGTATGGAAATCCTAGTCTAGTTAAGGAAATACCTAAAAACGCATTATTAAAGATGGCAACTACAAATAAGGAATTAAAAACATGCAATGGAAACTCAATCAAACACACACAGACACTAAAAATCAAACCTTTACTACGAATCAATAATTCAAACCAAGAACTCGAACAAAAATGCAAACATATCAAAAATCTAAACTTTGAATGATATCGAAAAATAAAAATATGAAATTTAACAAAACTGAAAAATATGAACTTTGACAAAACTGACCCTAACTAAATTAATTAAATAACTTGGAACATTAAATTAATCTACGGAAAAAAAAATTTAACCGAAAGAAAAAAAAAAAAAAAACAATTGAACTTCAATAATAATGAAACACCCCAAATAATATTCAAAATCTAAAAATAACAATAAACTTAAATAAAAAGTTAACAATATTCAACTGATTAATTAGTAATAATAAAAGAAAGAGAAGAGATAAGAGAGAGAGAGAGAGAGAGACAGAGAGAGAGAGAGAGAGAGCGAGTAAAACTGCTGGAAGTTGCAGCAGTGGCAGGGGCTGGCCAAGAAGGGCTCGGGTGGAGGAGCTATAGTCAGGCTGCTGTAGCTTTGGGTCTCCACCGGGCTACTATGCGGTGGATCTCGGCTGTGCTCTGTTGGTTTGCTGTGTGAGAAGACAGGGGAGGCTCTGTGCGGCAGTGCGGAAGCTGCTGTGGGGTTGCTGGTATGAGTCCTGACCGAGGCCTGCTGGAGGCTTGGCTGTGCGGTGCTGTGGCCGTCAATAGAGCTGGACGTGCAAAGACTTTTCTGCAATGTTCTATGGCTGAGGGTGGAGTGCTGGATCAGGGATGCCTCGGCTGGAGCAGAGCCGAGGATGCTTCACGGGATGCAGAGGGCTGAAGATGGCTTGTGATGGTGGCTTGCGGTGACTGCAGAACTGCTGGTGTAGTTCTCGGTTGGAGAGTGTTTCTAGCTCGGGAGCAACAGAGAGGAATGAGAGGTACTGAGGGAGAAGAAAACAGGGGATAGGGGAAGAGAGAATAAGAGAGGGAGAAGAAGAAGAGAAATACTGAGAGACAGAAAAGCTAAAGGAGATACCAAAAGAGAAGACAAGAAACAGCAAGGAGAAGTAAGGATCGGAGAAGAAAGAGAAAGCAGGAGAGAGGAAGGAGAAGGGAAAAGAAGGGAAGAGAAGAGGATTTAATAGGGTGCTAGGTTGCCCTAGACCCAGATAGGTGAAATCCGACCCAATTGAGTCTGACCCGGCAACTTGACCCATCCCGAATTGTTATATATTTTTTCATTTTTTTCATTCTCTGTTCATCGCAAATCTGACTCTTCTAGAGCCCATTTATCACAAAACTCAAAACACAAAAGTTGTAGATAATCCTTTCATCTTTCTCAAAAAATTTGAATCGACTCAATCGGAGCTCAAACATAAAAGTTATACATGAAATACGAACAGGTGTCGATTTTGGTTTCGGAGAATTTTCCTGCAACAAAAAATTACCAAAACTTCATAAATAGTGCAATAAAGTTCAAGAATGACGATTTTGACACTTTATTAAAATATTGGACAATTTTGGACATTTAATTAAAAATATGAACCGTAAAGCCCGGGTTAAGATGCCCAATGACGCAATTTTGACGCGTAATCACCTGGGTAGTCTTCTTTGCCACCAATGATGAAACTTGCAAGATTCTAATTAACTTATGCAAGAAGATCCAAAATGAAAAAGAATATGGAATTTTAAATATTAGAAGTGATCAAGGAATGGAGGTTAAAAATAAAGAAGTTGATAATTTTTTTGTAATGAACATGGAATAAATCACAATTTTTCAACACCAAGAACTTCCCAACAAAATGGAGTTACTGAAAGGAAAAATAGGTCTCTCCAAGAAATGGTTAGAGCCATGTTAAATGAACATAACTTACCAAAGTACTTTCGGGCCGAAGCAGTAAATATCACACGCTATGTGATAAATAGAGTTTCCATAAGATCAAATTTAAACAAGACACCCTATGAATTATGAAAAGGAAGAAGACCTAATATATCTTATTTTCATGTATTTGGATGCAAGTGTTATGTGTTAAATAATAAATATGATATAGGAAAATTTGATGCAAAATCAGATGAAGGAATATTCTTAGGATATGCATTAAATAGTAAGGCATTCAGAATCTACAACGAAAGAGCACTCACAATTATAGAATTTGTTCATGTAACTTTTGATGAAGCAAACCCATTTATTAAATCAATTGACATTGAGGAAGCCAAAACAACAAAAAAACAAGAAGACTTAGAAATTAAAGAATTCAAAGATGAGAACAATGAATCAACCTCAAAATATGACTTTTCAAAAAAAAAATATGAACTACATAAAGAATGTAAATTTGCAAGAAATCATCCAAAAGATCAAATCATAGGAGAACCCTCACGAGGTGTATTAATAAGTCCCTAAAATACATGATTTCAGATCCTCATATACCTTTGTTTATCCTCAATTTATTATGTATTTACCCAAAGTTATCATTGTTTAGAACTATGCAAGGTTTGTTTGTTTTTTTCAAGAAAAATAGGTTAAAAGCATGGAGTTAGGAATTTCAAGAAGCCAAGGAGGATTTGGAGGATTCAAAGCTCAAATTTAGATGTTCAACCAAGGTCCAGAAGCTTTAGATCATAAACAAACAAGAAAATGATGCTTGACCATGTGGCGCAACTAGAAAACAACATGGGCAACTTAGTCTTCAACTACAAACTCCAAGGTTGAAATTGAGATCAGAATGCTGCAAGGTTCGACCAAGTGATGCCCTAGAGCGACAACCTCAAGATACAAAGATAGAACTAAAATTTAGAAATACTGAGAGTCTCGACGAAGTGTTCAACCAAGAGACCTTCTGGGGCGACTATGTCGAGATGCTGAGCTTTCAAAAAGATTGAGATACTTCAATTCTTGACCATCAGCTCGACCATCAAGATCCTGAGGTGCGATGAAGTCTAAGACATTGAAGATTCAAATCACTAACTTCCCTCGAGATCCTACAAGGGCATGCACAAGAATGCCAGAGGAGCGACTTAGTCGATAGAGACGATCTGCTGTGCGAGATTTGCTGCAAACTTTCCTAACTTGTAAAACAACCCTTGTAAACCCTAGAGCCTATAAGTATTCACTACGGACACAAGCTCTGGGTTTCTCTTTGGCCTTTCTTAGGTTAGTTACAGACCTAGGAAGTCATTAAGAGCCAACTTAGAGTAGGAGTAGAGTAGTTTCGATTCGTGTATGGAGTGTCCGATGATTTGTGACAACCGGCGGCGTTCATACAAAAATTGTGTATATTAGGATTTTCTTTTGTACTTCCTAGTGTTAGTGACAGACGTGATGAATTTAAACGGATGATTTGTTGGCTTAACAAGGCTTACAATTCTTATTTTAATGATAACAAATCACGATAAGTTTGATATGGTTTGTTTCAAGTGAAATTCTTTCCGAAAGAAGGCAAAACTTAAAGATAGTCCAAGGCTCAAAAGGATGATAAAGCTTATGGTGAAAATACTATACAAAAAAAATCAAGAAAGAAAGATAATCAAAAGCTCAAAGATGATATATGATCATAGAAGAACAAGGACTTACTTGAAGATCAAAAAAATAGAGTTTCAAGGATGTCTGTATGTAAGTATTTCATGTAAACTTTAATATAAACTGAATTGAAGCTCTTATAAATCAAAAGAAACTTATATATGCATTTTTAGAAAAACCCTAAAGTATGTTTTTAAAATCAAAGTAAATAAGGTTTTAAAACAAGAAAAGTTTTTTTTAAAAGAATATAAAGTGAAGCTGAAGAGCCAGACGACTGCCCAATTTAGAAAAGGAATCTTTAAAGAGGCAATAGAGTGCCAGACAGCTACTTCAGCACAGCTAGGCGCCTAGGTGGTCAAGCCTGGCGACTGCCTGGGTTCTAGCAGGTCACAACCAGTATTCTAGGTCATTCAGTTTCTTCTATGGCAGGCGACTGCCAGGTTGTGGCTGGTGACTGCCACTTGAACAAATTTTTAAAATTCTCAACGGGAAGATTTTTTTTTAAATGGATTTCTTGGGTACCACTTTTTTGAAAAACTTGAGGATTACTCCAAGTAAACTTGGGGGGCAAGGAATTACTTTTAAACATTTATAAATAGCCCCAAACTTCAAAGATTTCAACACTGAGAAATTTTCCAGCAATAAAAGTTCTCTTAAAGCTCTCAATCTCTCTTGTGTTCATCCTACTTCAAGTACTGAATTGCTGCTGATACAAACTTTGAATTAGAGCGTTCAAATTATGAAATTTTCAATACTTGGAAGATATATTTTGTGATCTAAATTCAATTAGAGCTTCAAACTTTTTATATTGATTTACTTTAAAGTATACTTGTGCTGAATCTTGTACTAATCAACTCTGCTGTGAGAGTATCTCTTGTACACAAATATTTCTTGATCTTGTGTGTGACAACCTGCTTAATTTTTACTCTTTTTTTTTTTTAATAAATACAATATCACAAATCTCGGCAGATCATATGCCACCTGGACCCGTGGGTACCAGGAATATATCAGAATATATAGCAAAAACCTAAACAACAGGAAACATACAATCATAAATGTTGGCTTAACAAGGTCTTTCAATTGGTTTTGGTGATAACAAACAAATGACTATTTAACTCGGAAAGGTTGAGTTTTGTATTTCAGGAAATATGGATCAAGTGTGGTTCAAGCAAAGTTCAAGTATAGATCAAGCTTGGTTCAAGAGAAGATCGATCAAGTGTGGGACAACTATTCAATGATCCAAAGAGAATCTAATATATTTGAAGCTCAAGCAAATTTTTCAAAGAATCTCAAGAGCAAAGCATGAGAAAGAACTCAAGCATGTTTTATGAAGGCTTAGGAAACATATTTGTAAGTATTTCAAAAGCTAAAATATCATTTGAAGTAAGTTTTGAAGCTCTTTCAAAAGGTTATGAAGTCTTAAAAAAACCTATTTAAAATTTTTGAAATTAGTCTTGTAAAAATCATAATAGAGCAAATCAGTTTTTAAAGCAAAATATTTTATAAAACAAGATCTCGATAGTTCAGATGATTGCAGTGAAGACTTCAGATGACTAAACTTTATGTTCAGACATTTGAAGAATTACTTCAGATGTCTGAAGATTAAGTGCAGACGTCTAAATATTTTATGGAACAAAACAGAAAAAGGCAGTAGCAGTTCAGACGTTTGAACTCGCGACTTCAGACATCTGAACCTCAAACCTCAAACGTCTGAACCCTGACTTCAGACATCTGACCCTGTATCTAGTTCTATTTTTAAATGGTTTCAGGAACTTCAGACGTCTGACCTCGAATCCTCAGACGTCCGAACACTGTTCAATGGGTAAAAATTTTAAAACTCTTATTTTTTAAATTATAGCCGTTTGAACCCCAAATTTTCTAACAACTTGAGAAACTCTTTAAGGAAACTTTTGCAACAAGAAAACTTGCTTGGAAGCCTATAAATACATGGTTCTTGTTAATTAAAAATAAACCAAGCATTGAAAATCTCTCAAGCTCTCTTGCTCTCAAAATCTCTCTTTGATCAAACTCTTGCAAAGCTAAAAGTATTGTTGTTCTGATATTTTTGCTCATCAATTCCTGAAGAATTACTGATTTCTCATGTGGAGAAAAGGAATTTGGTGAAATCTTTCAAAAGCTTCAAAAGCATATTTCTTTCTTGATATTTATCTTTTGAAGTACATAGTTTGAATTTGTACTAATCTGCTCTTTGTGTGAGCCTTTCTTGTACACCATCTTTTTTATATCTCTCTTGTATATTTTGGACGATTCCAGGCTATTGGATCGTTGACCAAACAAGGGTATATTGTTTGCAGAAGGCGGGCTCTAGCTTTAACCAAGGAGTGGTTGTAAACAGGTGTTGTTCTACCTAGTAACGGAACTGCTATAGTGGAACCCTTCGGTGTTTTGCCAAGGGCGAGGACGTAGGCTGTGTTGAAGCCGAGCCTCATAAAAAAATCTGGTGTCTTTCTCTCTTTTCTACTTTATATTCTATACTTGTTATAGTTGTATGATTTAAAAATGCCGGTAGTAGGTTTTTAAAATGAGAAAGAAACAAAGACTCTTGATATTTAGAAAGTACGCTTTGATTAACCGTTTGTGGAAACCCAAAAGGGAGTACGTTGGTTAATCTGCAAAAATATGGATCAAGAGAAGTGCATACTAAGAGCTTACTCAAAGAAGGTGGCAAACATTACAGGGAAATTAATAAGAGCATTAATCTTCTTGGTTGAGTGGTTGAATTGCTTTGATTTCATTGATTGGTTTGTTGGTTTAAATTTTAGTATTTTTAAGTTTGATTATCAGTTATCAAATGTGTTTTTCTTAGTATCATAAGCAAAAGCTGATAAATTTATTAAAATATAAAAGAATCCAATTTACCCCCCCTATTGGGAAGCTATTCCTAATTTCAATTGTTATTAGAGCCTAATTATAGAAATTCCTAACAAGAAACTATAAAAAGATCTAATGGCATATATTGGAGTAGCACCCTTCGGTGAAGGTCAATCCTCAACCCGTCCACCAATCTTTTGTGGAAACAATTATACCTTTTGGAAAAAGAGAATGGAAATATATCTCCAACACATGGATCGGAAAGCATGGGAAGTCGTTATGGATGGAAATCTTATCCCCACTAAGATAGTTGATGGAAAACAAATTCCAAAAGAAAAGAAGGATATGACCGACTTAGATTATTAAATGCTTCAAATAAATGCAAGTGCTATAAATGTGTTATATTGTGCATTAGATGCTAATGAGTTTAACCAAGTCATGGCCTACAAAACAGCTAAGGAGATTTGGGACAAACTAGAAGTAACTTATGAAGGAACTGTTGATGTTAGAGATAATAGGATAGATATGTTAACAGGCGAATACGAAGCATTCAAAATGAATTTTGATGAATCAATATGAAGCATGTATAACAAATTTACCCACATAATAAACTCCTTGAGCGCCTTAGGAAAAACCTATACTACATATGAAATGATTAGAAAAATTCTAAGAGACCTTCCCTCTATTTGGGAACCAAAGGCTACAGCTATCATAGAAGGTAGAAACCTTAAGACTACTTCTTTGGATGAACTTATAGGCTCACTTCTCACCTATGAAATGTTTTTAAAATAAAGGAATCCTGAACCAAAGCATAAAAGATCCATAACACTAAAAGCATCTAGCCACAACACTAGTGAAGAAGAAAGTGAAACAAGTGACCTAGATCAAGATGAATTGGCATTCATTACCAAGAGACTAGGAAAATTCTATATAAGAAATAAAAGGTTTCCTAGAAAGTTTAATAAAAATAAAACCAAAAAATGAGAGGCAAGTAGGAAAGAAAATATAGGTAAGAATGAACCACCAATTTGTTATCATTGCAAAAAACCAGGGCATATCAAACCGGACTGTCCATTTTTCAAGAAAGACAAGAAGAAAAAGAAGAAAACTATGAAGGCTACTTGGGATGATTCAAGCTCTAGTTAAACCGAAATCGAATCAAGTGAACAAGAGATGGCAAATATATGCTTCATGGAGAATGACGAAGAGGTAAATTCTTACTACTCTTCAATCGATTCTCAAAATGAGTCTTATGATGAGTCGTGTGATAGCTTGCCTTCTTATAAGGAATTACAAGCTGAATTATTATCACTGCATAAAAGATTCATAAAAGTTTCTAAAAGAAATATAACTTTAAAAGATCAAAATCAAGAACTATAAAAGATTCACTACTCAGTGCATCAGCTACCACATTTTCTTCCCCTTGGTGGTAACTGATAGTATAATCAAAATCCTTAATTAACTCTAACCACATTCTCTGCCTCATATTCAGTTCCTTCTGCGTGAAGAAATACTTTAAGCTTTTGTGGTCGGAGAAAATCTCACACTGCTCACCGTACAGGTAATGCCTCCAAATTTTCAATACGTGTACCACTGCAACCAGTTCAAGATCATGTGTAGGGTAGTTGTTTTCATATTCTTTCAACTCTCTAGATGCATACGCCACTACTCTACCATGATGCATCAATACAAAGCCAAGTCCTTTCAAGGACACATCACTGTAAATGACATACCCCTCACCCCCTGATGGGATAACCAATACTGGTGTTGTGACTAATCTTTACTTCAATCCTTGAAAACTCTGCTCACAGCTGTCGTCCCACTCAAATTTGACATTCTTCCTCGTTAGTCATGTCAAAGGTCCTGACAAAAATGAGAATCCCTCAACGAAACGACGGTAATAGCCAGCTAGCCCCAAGAAACTCCTGATCTCCTGGACATTTCTCAGTCTAGCCCAATTCACTACCACCTCAATCTTGCTAGGATCCACAGAAATACCATCTCCAGATACAACATGCCCCAAGAACACGACCTTCTCAAGCTAGAATTCACATTTACTGAACTTGGCGTACAACTTCTTTTCCCGAAGTGTCTGCAAAACCTGCCTCAAATGCGTCTCATGATCCTCATAGCTCCTCGAATAGACCAATACATCATCAATAAAAATAACAACAAACTGGTCTAGGTATTGGTGGAAGACTCTGTTCATCAAGTCCATAAATACTATAGGAGCATTTGTCAAACCAAACGACATAACAAGAAACTCGTAATACCCATACCTAGTCCTAAAGGCCATCCTCGAGACGTCTTCTGCTTTCACTTTTACTT
This sequence comes from Malania oleifera, assembly GCF_029873635.1. NCBI lineage: Eukaryota > Viridiplantae > Streptophyta > Magnoliopsida > Santalales > Ximeniaceae > Malania > Malania oleifera. The sequence continues at coordinate 40,976,234 of NC_080428.1, read as the reverse complement.
GATGGTAGGCGGATCTGAGGTCAATCTTTGTATACACCCGTGTACCCTGGAGCTGGTCAAACAAATCATCGATACGGGGTAGAGGATACTTGTTCTTGATTGTCACTTTATTAATCTCCCTATAGCCTATACACATCCTCATAGTCCTGTCTTTCTTCTTCATAAATAAAACTAGAGCTCCCCACGGAGATACACTGGGTCGTATGAAGCCCTTATCAAGGAGATTTTGCAACTGATTCTTCAATTCTGTTAACTCTTCTGGTGCCATCCTGTATGGTACTTTAGAAATTGGCATTGTACCAGGAAGTAGATCAATAGGGAAATCTACCTCACGATCAGGTGGCAAGCCTAGTAACTTATTTGGGAAAACATCTGTAAACTCCTTTACTACAAGCATGCTAGCAAGCTTCAATTCATTCTCTAACATTTCCTTCATAATAGCCACAAGCCCTTGACAACCACTCAGCAGTAGTCTTCTGACCTGAATAGCTGAAACTAACTGAGGCAGGGATTGCACTCGCGACCTTACAAACTTGAATTCTGCTTCCCTCGAAGATCTGAATATCACTTCTCGTGCTCGACAATCTATTCTAGAAAAGTTAGTCGTTAACCAATTCATGCCAAATATAACATCAAACCTGTGCATATCTAGCACTATCAGATTAGCAGACAAAATTTTTCCTTGAATATAAACTAGACAACCTCAGAGCACTACACCTCACTGCTGACCCAGTCGGTGTAGATACCAACAATTCAATATCTAATGGTTGTGTTTTAGCCCCACATAATTTAACACACCCTGAAGACACGAACGAGTGTGTAGCTCTTGAATCAAACAATGCATTAACTTTAAAATAAAGCATAATAACTATACCTGTCACCACGTCACCTGCTGTCTCAGCCTCGCCCCGACCTCAGAGTAAGTACCGTGGTTAGAGCCATATTCCTCTGTTGGCCCCAACGTGGCACCTAATAACCTCCTTGGTATGGTCTTGGAGCTGGAACTGCATCTGGTGGGGTAGGGCAGTCTCGAACCATGTGCCCCGATCTACCGCAGTGATAGCACACCATACCGCCAGCTCAACACTCTCCCCAGTGCCTCCTACCACAAGTCCGACAGGCTGGACGACCCTGCTCTGTTTGCACCTCGCGTCCTCCTATATCCTGCCTCCGCCCTCTGCCATGATTTCCTCTCCTCCACTGACCTGGTCTATGACCCTACTAGTAGCCCGTAGATGCATATCCCTTCTTCTGTCCCTACTCCTATGCATCGAGACGCTCACCAATCTCTACTAAGGCTGCCCTGTCGACTAACTTAGCAAAATCCTAGATCCGCAGCATCACCACCTGCTTGAATATACTCTGCCTCAAGCCTCTCTTAAACTGCCTCACATTCTTCACTTCATTAGGAACAATGTACGGGGCAAAACGAGAGAGCTCGATGAAACGTGCTGCATATTATTGGATGGATAGCTGTCCCTGCTTTAGACTCAAGAACTCTTCTACCTTAGCCTCCCTGACAGTAGCTGGAAAGTACCTATCAAAGAACAATTCTTTAAACTGGCCCAATGTCATGGCTATCAGAGTCACCCTCTACTGCTTCAATAGTCTCACCGCAGTCCACCACCTCTAGGCCTCTCGTGTTAGTCTATAGGTGGCAAAGAGGACCCTTTGTTCCTCAGTACACTGCAACACAGCCAAGACTTTCTCGATCTCCTACATCCAGTTCTCAATGGCTGCAGGATCAACTCCACCTGAGAACGCTGGAGGATTCATCTTCGTAAATTTCTCGATAGTGCACCCATGGTCTGTAGATGGACCACTCTTCTCCCTCGAGCTCCTAGTGATCTCAGCCATAACCTACTGAGTCACGCTACATAATTTCGCGTCAGAGTCGGTCCCTGTTGCACCTGATGGTCCTGCTCCATCACTGCCACTCGTATGGGCACTACTTCCTCCTGGATCCCTCCTGGAAACAACAAACACAACTTAGAAATTCTATCCTTATAATTTGCCAACCTATCCTCATTACTTATCTCAACATTTCTTAACTCATTTCTAATTCCCAGTCCTACATTCTAGAAACACAACCTGACAATAGCTTACTATGGTTTTCTAAAAATCGTCACCCCAGGAAAAACATAGAAACTACCACGGAAGTCTTGTCTCTAGATTTTAGAATAAAACCTCAAATCATTTCCTAAACTCTAGTATTGTCTGTGCTGCATTCTAAAGTCTACAGAACCTAACAACCTAGGCTCTGATACCACACTGTGACGACCTACTTAATTTTCACTCATTTTTTTTAATAAATACAATATCACAAAGTTTGGCAGATCATAGCCCACCTAGACCCGTGGGTACCAGGGATGTATCAAAACATATAGCAGAAGCCTAAGCAGCAGGAAACATACAATCATAAACTTTTTGTTATACCATACATCACAATACTAGAGTTACCACAATCACTGTATATATATACGCAGCACTAAACCCAAAAAGATGTTTTAGGGCCATTTTTACAAAATACATCCGACCCTATCAAAATACTTACCCTTCTAGAAGGGCTGATCTACCGTACTAGATCAGCGAGGCTTTACCTGCTCTCCTATCAAAGGCTCTTGAAATATTTATGAAATTCGGGGTGAGACACCTCTTAATAAGGGCAATAAACTAATACCAGTGTGTGGCAACATGAGTATTCCGTGTTATACATATACCATATAGAACATATTCAGTAACTGTTTTTTGAAATTTGGGAAAACATATGTATCATCAAAACATGGCATAACATACTACATTTTCATAAACATATTTCATCTCACATAATAATAATACAAAAACACTCCCGGTGGGTTAGCTGGTTGTTGTCATGTATTACCCCCACATGGCTGGGTTATGTGGCCCGAAGGTGGGACCTGACAATGGTTGGCCGACTACTGCCAAGTCAAAAGTACAATCTGTAAGTCTGATGGGTTTGCCTGACCTGGTCCGTACACTAGGGGTGCTCACATACTTCTTAAAAACCACATCAACCATCCAATCTCACACCACTCTGTACAGCGGCATTAACACAAATATCATGATCATGAAGACCATAGACACATAGCAACAGTATCGTGCAAGTGCTAGCCTAGACCAAACCAACCAGGTTCTGATATCAAATAGCATATACTGAAACTGTGATACATGGATATTTCATATCGTTAATTATCAATTCAATCATATTATTTTGCATATATATGTATATTATGAAAAATCATTGGCCTATACGCCGGTATTTCACATTTTACCATAGCTTGGCTCGTACGCCAGCAAATCATAGCATAGCCCGATGCTGGCAAATCATATCCATAGCTCGGCCCATACGCCGACAAACATATCCATAGCTCAGCCCGTACGCTGGCAAATCATACACATAGCTTGGCTCATACGCTGGCAAATCATATACATAGCTCGGCTCGTACGCCAGCAAATATATCAAAATTTTGGCCCATACGCCGGTTTTCCATTATAAAAATCGGTATCATAATCACATTTCCAGAAAACAGTATTTCATAACAATTACTACTCATGCCACACTGAACAGGTTTTTCATATATTCAACATACCATCATTTGCAACAGTGTTTTCTCAAATATAAATCATATATATAAACATATTTACTTTCCTGAAATCAAATGTTATATATACATACATTTTATTAAAAGAACTAGCTTAATTTATCCCCTTACTTGATCCTTGAAAAGCCCCTAAGAAAATCTGTCCCGCACCCGCAGGGTTCCCCGTTCAACACCCTGAAAACGGAATTTCCCAGAGCGCGTACTATGCTTTCCTCAATTGTCAAAAATCCAAATATCAAGTAAAAAGCCTTACCCTAGATTTGGGATGGTTTCCAACCAGCCCCACCGATGATCCGCTCTGGCAGACTTGTAAAGAACTTTCCCAGGAGTGTCATGGTGGTTTCAGATCCTTGAACCAGCAGAAATCTGGTTAAGAGAGAGAGAGGTTCTGTGTAGGAAATTTCGACCAAAAATGAATTTTAGGCCTATTTAAACTGTGGCCTTCGTCGATGAGTCACGTCACCTCATCTACGAGGCCAAGAGAAAATTTTTCAATGAACTCTCCCCTTCGTCGATGAAATTCAAAAACCCCAAAATCATCCCCTCAGTATTTCCTCGTCGACGAGTCCTGTAGAAAGTTCGTTGACGAATCCTATCCTCATCGACGAGCTCTTGTTATACCCTCTTCGACGAGTCCCCTATATTCGTTGACGAGAAGCTAAAAAATTTCTCGGAATTATCCTTTCCAAAATGTAATGTCATTGACTGCCTCCTTCAATTTTCGGTTTCCATTTCCCTTTCTTTTAATATTTAAATAGCATTATTCTTCGGGTCGTTACATTGTGTCTTATTTATAGACAATGGCTCTAACCTAAAGGAAGAAGTTGTTGTAATCGGTATTGTTCCACCCGTCAACGGAACTGAATTAATGAATCCTTTGGTGGTTTGCCAAAGGCGAGGACGTAGGCTAGGTATAAGCTAAACCTCATAAAACCTTGTGCCTCTCTCTTTTTTCCTCACTCCTTATTTTTTAAGCAAAATTTACAACCTGCGTGGATGCTTTAAAATTGATAAATTATGAGTGTATGGTTATTAAATAGACTGGAAGTTAATTAGTTTTGGCTTGATCAGCATTGACTGCAGAAACCGAAAAGGACTACGTTAGTTGATCATCCTAAACTTATTAAACTGAAAGTTTATTTAAAAATTGAACACTAGGAAGAAGTGTGATTGTGAAATAACACAGGGCTTATATAAATTCAGCATGGTTTACACTTTGTTACAGGGCTATTGATACAAAGAGCAAGATATTGATTATTTTGCTTTTGTTCGTGGTTGACTTGATTTAATTTTGTGATTGTGTTGGAGGTGTGCTTGTTGTTATAACACATAAACGTTAAAAAAGGAAATAATTTTTATTAAAAACCCAATTCACCCCCCTCTTGGGAAGCTATCCCAATTTCATTTGGTATCAGAGCCTAGTTAGAGTAAATTCCTAACAATAAGCTATAAAAAGATCTAAATGGCAAACATAGGAGTAGCTCCTTTTGGAGAGGGCCAATTCTCAACCTGTCCACCAATCTTTTGTGGACACAACTATACGTTTTGGAAAAAGAGAATGCAAATCTATCTCCAACACATGGATTGGAAAGCGTGGGAAGTAGTTATGGATGGAGACCTTATTTCCACTAAAATAGTAGATGGAAAATAGATTCCAAAAGCGAAAAAGGATATGACCGATTCATATTATAAAATGCTTCAAATCAATTCGAGTGCTATAAATCTTTATACTATGCTTTAGATGCTAACATATTTAATAGGGTCATGGTTTGCAAGACGACTAAAGAAATATGGGACAAATTAGAAGTGACGTATGAAGGAACTATTGATGTTAGGGACAAAAGGATAGACATGTTAACAAGCGAGTGTGAAGCATTCAAGATGAATTCAGATGAAACCATATGAAGTATGTACACAAGATTTACCCACATAATCAATTCCTTAAGTGCCTTAGGAAAAACATATACTACCTACAAAATGATTTGAAAAATTTTAGGAGGCCTTCCCTCCTTATGGGAACCAAAGGCTACAACAATTACAGAAGGTAGAAACCTTAAGACCACTTCCTTAGATGAACTCATAGGTTCACTCCTTACCTATGAAATGACTTTAAAGAAAGGAATCCTGAACCAAAGCATAAGAGATCCATTGCACTAAAAGCATCTAGCCACATCTCAAGTGAAGATGAAAGTGAAACAAGTGACTTAGATCATGATGAATTAGCATTCATCACTAAGAGACTAGGTAAGTTCTATAGAAGGAATAAAAGATTTCCTAGAAAGTTCAATAAAAGGAAACCTGAAAAAGGAGAGACTAGTAGAAAAGAAAATAAAAGTAAGAATGAACCTCTAATATGCTATCACTGCAAGAAACCAGGGCATATCAAACCTATAGGAATTCCCATGAGCACCTCAACAAGTCTTAATAAGGATGAAAAAGGAAAACCAGTAGATACCAAGCAATATTGAGGGATGATAGGAAGCTTACTATATCTAACAACAAGTAGACCAAATATTATGTTTAGTGTATGTATGTGTGCTAGGTTCCAATCGACTCCTAAAGAATCACATCAAATAGCAGCAAAATGAATTCTTAGATATACACTAGGCACACTCGAACTTGGCCTATGGTATCCAAAGGAAACTGAGTTTGAAATGATAAGCTATTCAGATGCATATTTTGCTGGATGCAAAATAGATAGAAAGAGCACTAGTGGAACTTGTCATTTTTTAAGACACTCATTAGTCTCCTGATATTCAAAGAAACAAATTTTTTTGGCATTATCCACAGCTGAAGTAGAATACATAATAGCTAGGAGTTGTTGTGCCCAAACGTTATATATGAAACAACAATTAAGAGATTTTAAAATTCAATATCAATCTATTCCAATAAAGTGTGACAACACAAGTACCATAAATATTTCAAAAAATCTGGTATCTCACTCAAGAACAAAACATATTGACATAAGACATCACTTCTTGAGAGATCATGTACAAAATGGGGACATAACACTAGAATTTGTCAATACAAACGATCAATTAGCAGACATATTCACAAAACCACTCTCTGAGGAGTGGTTCATATTCATTAGACGAAAATTTGGAATGATGCATATACGAGAAGCTATTTCAATAGAAAACTGCTTGGTTGGTGACTGCCACCCCGGTGATAGGCGACTACCATGCTACTAACTTGGTATTTTTCTTGGTTGACAAGAGCCTGCCTCCTCGTAGCAGGCGACTGCCTCGCGACGGGTAAGGGTTTAAAACCCTGTTTTGCGTATTTTTAACCTCTCTCAGGTGCCTGTCCCTTGTCCTCTCACTCCATAATCTTTCATTTCTACTCTTTTTCAAACCGATTTCTCTTCCAAATCCGTTTGAAATCATGATTCAAACCCAACATCTGCATCATCTCGCATAAATTTCTAGGGTTTACCAGTTTCACTCTTCAAAACAAACATGCCTCGAATCAAATTGGTTGCTAACAAGGGTACCTCTTCCTCCACATGAATCAACAACGATGAAGTAGAGAAGTGGTTAGTAACTCCTCACGCCAAAACTCTCTATAGAAATCAAATAGCTTCAATAGAACCGATTCTAGGTAAAGTACTTGATGTTACATTCTTCAACTCTGCTTCCTGAAATCATAGAGCTTTTTAAGAAGATTGGATGGGAACGATTTATCTCATATCAAGAAAAAGGGTACTATCCAAACGTAGTACAGATTTTCTGTGCTAACATGGTGAAACTTGACAATGGGATAAAAACAAATCTCATAGGGCAGAGCATTCATCTTACTCCCATATCTTTGGGAAAAATTCTTCGAGTTAAGCCAGGAGATTTTGAAGTACAAATTGTTGAAAAACAATGGATAATGGTCGAAGGATTCACTCTAGAGGAATTTTTACCTCTTGTCACAACTGATACACCCATCTCCTTTGGACATCCACCCATTTACAAACAGCTCAATCTCCAAGCTATAATTCTACATAAACTTATTACGTATAAAATCCTACCTCGATTCGGTTCTGACGACCATGTTTCTTTCTTAGATTATTTTATTATGTGGTGTATTCTTAAAGGGAAAAAGCTGGATCTTCCAAGTTTACTTTTCAAATGGATAAATATGAAAGTTGATGCCCCTCGTATCATTCTACCTATGCTGGGATATTGAATAGAGTATTTGCACATTTTAATGTTCTCACACTATCATTCAACTTCACTAGAAAAACCCATTACGATATCTTTTTTGACACAATTCTTAAGCGTATGGGATATAAGAAAAGTACTCAAGGATGGTTTCACAAGGGACATCGTCACACCACATCTAAACCACCTCCTTAGCCTTCCATGCCAGCCCCTTCAGTACAACTCGACCTAGAAACTCCCTTTTGGTTCAATCCATTTTACAATCACTATATGAATTTAAGCGCTGGGATGAACACTGGCCTTCGTACTCTCCAGGAGAAGGTTTCCACTATGAAAACTCATTGTTCAAATCTTGTTCAACGTGTTGATAATATTGAGAAACACTTGGCTAGTTCTTCCAAATGCACATCTCAAATGGATATTAGCCCGGTTCCTTCTAGTGATGATGAATCTGCTGAAAATTTTGATGAACAAGAAGAAGAATAAGATGAAAGTGGGTCTAAGGAAGCCTCAGCTTGATATGCTTCATCCTTGTAATATTTTCTTTTGCTTATGTATTAGTATTTCTATGTATTTCACCGGACAACATTTCTTTTGTGTTTGTAAGATCTAAAAGTACTTTGTATTTCAGTTCTTCCCTAAGCCTTTTGTTGCATCACCTTCTTTTCCTTTTTGATTGAAGTCCAAAGGGGGAGAGTGTTTAAGAGAAGAGCGAAAAGAAATATGAATGGCTTGTATACGAATGGCTTGTTTGAATGCATTTTTGTATATGCCTGTATGAATGTATGCTTGTATGAGTGCATTTGGTATGCTCGGTCATTAATGATATTCATAACCCAATTTTTTATGCTTGCTCATTGTGTAACCTAATGATACGTATATGATACTTGTATGAAAGCCCCATGCTTGTTGAAAGGGGAAGCCATGAGCCGTTATTATTATTTTTTTTTCAAACGAAAAGTATGTTAAGTAGTATTTTCCTACTTTTTGCTCTAGATTTGTCATCATAAAAAATGGGGAGATTGTTGACCTAACAAGGCTTGCAATTTTTATTTTGATGATAACAAATCACGATAAGTTTGATATGGTTTGTTTCAAGTGAAATTCTTTCAGGAAGAAGGCAAAGCTTAAAGATAGTCCAAAGCTGAAAAGGATGATAAAGCTTATGGTGGAAATACTATACAAACAGATCAAGAAAGAAAGATGATCAAAAGCTCAAAGATGATATATGAGCATAGAAGAACAAGGACTTACTTGAAGATCAAAAGAATAGAGTTTTAAGGATGTTTGTATGTAAGTACTTCATGTAAACTTCAATATAAACTGAATTGAAGCTCTTATAAATCAAAAGAAATTTAGAAATGTATTTTTAGAAAAACACTAAAGTATGTTTTTAAAATCAAAGTAAGTAAGGTTTTAAAACAAGAAAAGTTTTTTTTAAAGAATATAAAATGTAGTTGAAAAGCCAGGCGACTGTGTAACTTAGGAAAGGAATTTTTAAAGAGGCAGTAGGGTGCCAGGTGACTGCTTGAGCACAAAAAGGTGCCTGGGTGGTCAAGCCAAGTGACTGCCTGGGTTCTGGAAGGTGATTGCCAGTATTTTGGATCATTTAGTTTCTTCTATGGCAGGCGACTGCCACTCGAATAGATTTTTAAAATTCTTAATGGGAATATTTTTTTAAATGGATTTCTTGGGCACTACTCTTTTGAAAAACTTGAGGATTACTCCAAGTAAACTTTGGGGGGGGGGGGCAAGGAATTACTTTTAAACATCTATAAATAGCCCCAAACTACAAAGATTTCAACACCAAGAAATTTTCCAGCAATCAAAGTTCTCAAAAAGCTTTCAATCTCTCTTGTGTTCATCCTACTTCAATTACTGAATTGCTGCTGATACAAACTTTGAAGTAGAGCATTCAAAGTCTGAATCTTTCAATACTTGGAAGATAAATTTGGTGATCTAAATTCAATTTGAGCTTCAAACTTTTTATATTGATTTACTTTGAAGTATATTTGTGCTGAATCTTGTACTAATCAACTCTGCCGTGACAATGTCTCTTGTACACAAATATTTCTTGATCTTGTTTCTTGTTTATAGACGATTCAAGGCTATAGAATTGTTGGACCAAATGAGGGAATATCGTTTGGAGATGCGAGCTCTAGCCTAAAGGAAGGAGTGGTTGTAATCGGTATTGTTCCACCTATCAATGGAACTAAACTAGTGAATCCTTTGGTGGTTTGCCAAAGGCGAGGATGTAGGCTGGGTATAGGCCGAACCTCGTAAAACCTTGGGCCTCTCTCTTTCTTCCTTACTCTTTATTTTTTCAGAAAAATTTATAACCTATGTGGATGCTTTAAAATTGATAAATTCTGAGTGTATGGTTGTTAAATAGATCGGAAGTCAATTAGTTTTGGCTTGATCAGCATTGATTGCAGAAACTGAAAGGGACTACGTTGGTTGATCATCCTAAATTTTTTAGATTGAAAGTTTTTTTGAAAAACTGAACACTAGGAAGAAGTGTGATTGTGAAATAACATAGGGCTTATATAAATTAAGCTTGGTTTACACTTTGTTATAGGGCTATTGATACAAAAGATCAAGATATTGATTACATTGCTTTTGTTTTTGGTTCACTTGATTTAATTTTGTGATTGTGTTGGAGGTGTGCTTGTTGTGCTTGTTGTTATAACACAAAAACATTTAAAAAGGAAATAATTTTTCAAAAAAACCCAATTCACCCCCCTCTTAGGAAGCTATCCTAATTTCATGATCTTTTTACATGCTTTCATTTAGAGCTTTCCCTTACTGCTTTCATTTATGGTTTAGATTGTGATGATGTTTTGGGACAAGATTAGCACATCTATTGCATAATTGAGGTACACGTATTAAGCTACAATCTCCTATAGAGGTTCTCATGAATGTTGTTCAAGACTATACTCTGGTTCCCGATCGTGCTCCGGATGGCTAGTGCCCCCTTGCTGCTTTCCACTAGTTGGTTAGATGTCACCCAATGAAAAATACCACCTTTTACTTCTTTTTCATAACAAGGATATAATAAACTAATTTGGAAAAGATTTGATTACTATGCTTTAAGTCTTCATGGATTGATACCCGACTTACCCACTTTCTACTGAACTTGGGATATTTAGGTTTTATAAATATTACTTTTGGTAGTTAAAGACCTAAGCCTTGGCAAGCCTACCAAATTTTGGTGCTATTGTCGTGGATTTGCTTACAGTTATAAGCCAACTCCCACTTTAGAGTATTATTGCCTTGTTCTTTTGATTTGCACTCCTTTTTCATTTTTCTTTTCTTTTTTTAACTTTCTTTGCTAATTTCTATTTTCTCCATTTTGTTTTTTGTTTTCAAAGTCTAAATCTGTGTGCTTACACGTGTGCTTGTTTGGTCTACGCTCTTTGGAACTCAGAGATAATTCCCATAGATCTTGAGATTGAAAAATCCCTTAGATCCTTTAGGAAACCTATCTCTAATCTGGAGAAGGTTGTGTCATCTGAAATGAAAGCAATGGTCGAAGATAACCCCCTGGTTCCCGCTGAACAAATCCTAGAACCACATGCTCCCCACCTACATGTGGTGGGAGAAACACACCTTTGGCCTCTTAGGGACTACTTTGTACCTAATGCATACACATTGCCATCTTGCATCTGGTTCTCAGATATTTAGGCAGCACAGTTTGAGAAAAAGACTTCAATCATTACGATGCTACCCAACTTTCATGGGAACTCAACATAAAATCCATATCAGCATCTAGATAAGTTCTTGGAAATTTGTTCCACCATCCGCATCCCTAATTTTAGTGATGCTGCTCTTTGTCTTAGGCTCTTCCCGTTCTCTCTGAAGGATAAAGCCAAATATTGCCTGACATCCTTAGAACTGAACTTGGTGACCAACTGTGCCATCATGCAACATGAATTTTTTAAAAAGTACTTTCCAATTGGGAAGACTAACCAGCTTAGGGGAGCCATCACAAGTTTCTCACAGATGGATGGGGAACTATTTTTCAAGACTTGGGAGTGCTTTAGGGACCTTCTCCATAAATGCCCACACAGCAGGTCCCCAAGTGGCAATTAGTCCAAACTTTCTACGAAAGGTTGGTTGAGAGAGATAGGTCCATGGTTGATGCATTGTGAGGAGGTACATTCCTCACTAAGCATGAGAACGAGGCCTGGATTGTCTTTCAAAATCTAGCTGAAAACTCTCAGCAGCACATGCTTTCCATTTGTAGACTACTTAATCCATCAACTTCTAATCCTAAGGGGATTTATGAGTTAGCCATGAGCTAGGACTTACCTCCTACTCTGTATGCCATATCCAAAAAGCTGGATCAATGCTTTTTCCTACGACCACAAACAACGGCATGTGTAGAGATATGTGCAATCTGCTCCAACCCTTCCCATACATGTTATAATTGCCCACACACGCATTCCCCACCTAATCTTGGGCATGAGGAAGTAAAGGCCACCCACAACTAGTATAATTAGACCTCTAATGACTTGTATTCAAACACATACAACCACGGGTGGAAACAACATCCTATCTTCTCATTGAGACCACAAGCTCCGAGTTTTCAAGCCCAAAGACCTCCACAAGCCCCAAATGCTTTGCCTCCACGACTATACCAAAATCTCCAAAGTCATCCTGATTCAACACCTAGATTTTCAACCGCCCAGCAGTCATCTCCCTCACAACCCAAGTATGACACATTTCAAGAGAAGGTGCTAAGGTTCTTTAAGAATATTGAAGCTAATCGCCAAGAAGATCAACAATTCCTTCACTCTCACTCCCAATCCATTGCGAAGCTATAAGCCACTTTGGAACAACTAGCTGCCACCTTGAGTTGGAGAGATAAAGGCAAGTTGCCAACTCAGCCTATAGTAAATTCTAAGGGAGAATATGGGGTAGAATGTGAACCAGACGCTGATACCCCTCATCATATTCTGAGTAGGCCCAGGCGGTAACCACATTTCAAAATGGTAGCCTGATAGCTGAACAAGGCAAGGAGCAACTGAGCATGGGAGAGACTGAAGATGAAAAATTGGAAGCACCCAACGCTGATTCATGCACTCTTTCCTCCTCTAGTTGGGTACAAAGACCATTGAGTCCCACACATACCACCATAAGGACCGCACATCACTTCGCCCCCTATAGGACTTTAGTTCAGCCAACCGACCCTGATTTCGGGCACCCGAACCTTTAAAAAGAGATTTTTTGAGTGAGTCTATTTGAGCACTCAAACTTTAGATCGAGCACCCGAATCTCAAGGGGTAAATTAATTTTTATTGAAAATTAAAAGTGGTAAACTGGGTTAATTTTTCTAAACCTATTTTAAACTTTTCTAATTTTCCCCATTGAGTCCCCGACGGTAAAAAACTCCTCCTTGCTTATATATGCATGTTCATTTTCAATAATTAACAAGGATTAGCAACTTGATTAAGGCCAAAATTCTCTTAAATTCAAAAATCTCTTTCTAGCCTATACTACTCTCACACACTCAAAAGCTTCATTCTCTATCTGCTTAAATACTCTCATTTGCTTGATTATTGATTGATTTTAACATTGAGAGTAAATTTTATGTTCTCCCATTAATTTTATTTGATAAATCTTGTGTGGGAACACTTAGTGGCTTGTGGTTATTGCATTGTCATTGCAAGTTACCTAAGCCTATATTTTTTTGTGCAAAAATCATTTTCAAAGTTTGCATTCAAACACTCTTTGTGCTTAGTACATTGAAAATATCTTGTTGAGTTGTTTGAATCAACTAGCTAGCATATTTGAAACCTTGATATGATTTTGTGATATTCACATATTGTGTTTCAAATCTTGCTTTGATATACACTCTAGATCTAGATTGATTATCAAACTTGATTGAGTGTTTAGCACACATTAGAGCACTGGGCATATTTACATATCATTCATGCTTGCATTATTGCTTGAGTTATACTAGTGTACATATTTTATTGTGAAGAAATGCATTTCCGAATACAAAAATTTTGTACCATTTGTTGTATTCCAGGCGTGGGTCTGAAGAAGGAGATTAGCTCTATGGAATAGTCTCGAATTGGCTTAGACTCGGTTAGGAAAGATAGGTGCACCACCCTGGTAAGGTGTATTGTATTAGGTGTTGCTCCACCTATTTAAGTGAGCCAAAGTGGAATCCTTGTGCTAGTGTAGCCAAGGCGGGGACATAGGCAATTTAGATGAACTTTGATAACATATTATGTGTATTATTTACTTTTCCATACTTTACTTTTGTTACACGTGTATGTTTATTTATTGATTGCATAAACTGACCCTAAGTTGTGTAATATTATTATTAAACTGATTAACCTATGTGAAAATTTTTAAATACCCAATTCACCCCCCTATTGGGGTTGCCCCAAAGCTAACATATATTTAGGAAAGAGACTTGTAATGAGTCAATCTGGGACATGTTTAAACAAGTGAGAATGGATAAGCCTCTCCTTAATGACATTAAGCAATCACCTGCATTCATAAAATTTCGTAGGGACTTGTCAACGCAAGGGATAGAATCAAGGGTGCACATGGATGGCTTGGTTAAGCAAGCCAAGCATGTGAGTTCCATAATACTAAACCACCTTGTTCCTAAACTAAAAGACCCCAACTTTCCTACTATTTCGTGTGTAATTGGCGATTACAACATTGATGGGGCCCTTCTAGATTTAGGAGCAAGTGTGAACATCCTTTCATACTTGACCTATCAAAAACTTAACCCAAGAGTGTTGCGACCCACCTTGGCATCTTCATGCCTTACTAATTGATCTCTTTAGCAACCCGGTGGTGTGGTAGAAGACGTGGTAGTCAAGGTGAAAGATTTCCACTACCCTGTTGATTTCATCATTTTAGACATGGAGACTTCCACAAACTCGATCTCTATCCTTTTGGGACAACGATTCCTAGCCATGGCTAACGCCTACATTCAATGTAGGACAGGGATTATGGACATCTCGTGGGGCTATAAGCAACGTAGGCTGAACATATTTAATGCTTCCCAACATCCTTTAAGCGCCACCCAAGCTGTGGACGAAGAAGTGATTGAAAAAATTGTTAGAGAAGCAACTCCTTCAATGTTATGGCCACACCCTTGGGAAAGTACGCTTCAGCTTGACATCCCTACCATTGCTGAATTTGTGGACCCTTTTGAGCAATTTATAATAAAACATGAGTGGGTCTCCAATTCTGAACATAAGTTGGGGGTATGCAACTTCAAGCGTGAGGAAGAAAAAAGAGAAGCCAATGCTACTTGGGAACCAGGATGAGTCCAAATTGAGTTTCAAAATGATTAGCCGAAGACAATAAACTTAGCACTTTCGTAAGAGTCCTTAGAGTAGGTTTTAGGATAAGTTGGGGGTGTGATTAATGGAGCGACCATCACATGTGTGGGGAACCTGGTCTAGCCCTTGTGCTGTATTAGGCTTGGAGAATACTGAGAGGGTCAACCAGGTATGCGACCAGCATTAAGCTGGGTGCGCTCTAATTGAAATCACTAAGAAGTTTTTTAAAACTTGTTTGATCCCAACTCTTCATCTCTCGCATCCTCATCATAGCTTGGGTGAGCATAGTCACCCTCTTCTCGCCCTTGCCACTAGAGCAAAACATAGCCACATTGCACTCGCTTGGCAATGTCTTCTCCTTCTAATTCATCTCTAGTATCCCTTTTATGCATCATCTCAATCTGCTGTCAAAAGGCAATGACTTCGAGCATTGCCACAGCGAGGTTCTTTATTAAGGATCTAGCACAGTTTAGAAAAATAAGAGGAGATAGTGTAAATGGTATAGGCACCCTACTGACATCTATGGCAGATACCATGACAGGGTTTGGCCCCACGACCAGAAGGCTCGTCCCACTCTATAATGTCGCATTTGTGGAACAGCCCTACACCGACCTTCATGAAGTCCAGTTACCCCACCCACTGCCATTCCAACAATTCCACCCTACCATGCCGTATATTCCACCATCAACGGTCTCCGATCCTCCCACCACTGAGCTTTTGACCCCCATACCTGACCGACAACCATGACCATATCCCTTTCAAACGTATCAATCCCTCCCACCAAGGACCATGTCTGATTAGCCGAGGCCACTCTAGGATCTACATCCACGATGGACTCAACCTCCACTCTCTCCCCGCTGACTTTAGTATCTGCGAGAGATGGTACCTACTCGTGATGCAACATTAACCAAGCCACTGATGGTTTCATATGATTCATATTCTAACTCTAATTCTGTCTAAAATCAATATTGCTGAATCATGTACTATTGGGTCTTGTATTGTGCTTCTTTGGCACATTTTGCTTTGTTCTTCTTTTCTTTTCTTTTCCTTTTTCACACCATGCTTTTGACTGGCAAATCCAATTGATTGTAATGTTGTGATCTAATTGTATTACCTTTTGATATGAATGAAATGTACATGGTGCTTTTGCCAATTTTGTGTCTTTCGTGCTACAGTGTATCTGCACGCATGCTAGTCTGGTATTATATTTTGTAGGTGCACCATTTGTTCTTACTGACACCATACACTGTCCTATCCCTTGCCTGGGTTCTATTTTTCTTTCAACACTCTAGTGACGCACTGAATTTCTAAGTTGGGGGTAGGGGGTGGCACACTGCATGGCACATTCATGCACAAAAAATGACACAATTTTAAATTTTTGAAAACAAATTCTAGTGAACCATGCTAACATATTTTATACCCTTTATATACACCTATATAACCTAATGTTACATGCATAAGCTTTTCAGTTATATGATTTCACTATGCTTACTAAAAATGTAGTAAATTAGTTGTGTAAAGATCACATAACATGGCCAACAAGTTGATATTACTCTAGGTCATTGACTAGTGGTTTGTTTTGGTTAATACTGCAATGTAAACTCTTGTATTTACATGGTATTTCATGGTGCTAAAAACACACTTACACGTGATTTGTAACACTTAGGGTTCTTTGAGAGCATTGATAGAACAACTGTGGTGACTATGACACCTTGTGAGGTACTGTTGAACCATTCGTACATTGCTCGAGTTTTTGACGTCAAACTCTGAGTTTATAAAACTCAACTTTCCTTCTTTTTTTGGACTTCCTTTGACAACTAGTCTTTGTTCTTGTATTCACTAGCCTAGAGGTGACATCAAGTGGGGAGATATAAATCTAGTTCTTGTAGCTTACTCAAGACATAAAGGTTAAGTCCCCCTAGAGACTGACTTTTTCAATGGACTCTTGTTCGAACTACGTTCTCATTGGAAACATGAATACAATATAAAAGGTGATGATTGTTTCATATGACCAATCAAAGAAGGAAAATGAAAAAGAAAGGGAAGTTTGGGCAGAGAAAAAAGAAAATAAAAATATACACATGCTATAGGAAAAGAGGTCAAGCTGAGGACACACACTACGAATCTGCATGTGTGAAGGATCTTCCGACCAATGCATTTTTTAAATTCATGCAAGTCTGGGAATAAGTTCCTATACGGTGGTCATGATTAAATGTGACGAGTGAGTGAGAAGATGCTAGGGTGAAGAACTCGACACCTTAGTAAGGGCGGTCTTGAGATAGCTATGTTGTGTTGAGTTTTGCATGATTGAAATGCTGCAGCATATGTGTATAATGGAGTTGTGTATGAAGGAATCTATATGTAATAAGGTTATATCTCTGTATGTAAAATGGTATGATTATGTTGCATGTGCTCTTATATTTTGTTTACTACATTGGTGTTTTTGGGTATCGGCCTGGATATTTTCACGAGACTAAAAATTGTCTACTAGGATCAACCTAGGCATCTAAAGCCTTGTTGCATATATGATAAATGCAATCGTATTTCCTGTAAACGAGGATATAGGTAGGATTTGGTAGTTTTCTTAGATTTTGCTTTACTCAAGGACTAGAAAAGTGTAAGTTGGGGGTTGTGATGAGTCCCTGAAATACGTGTTTGTAGACCCTCATTTACCATTGTTTATCCTCATTTTATTATGTATTTGTCCACAATTATCATTGTTCAGAGTTATGCAAGGTTTGTTTGTCTTTTCAGGAAAAACAAGTTAAAACCGTGGAGTTAGGCATTACAAGAAGGCAAGGAGGATTTGGAGGATTCAAAGCCCAAATTTAGATGTTCAACCAAGCTCTAAAAGCTTTAGATCATAAATAGACAAGAAGATGACGCTCGACTATGTGGCACAACTAGCAAACCATAGGGGTGACTTAGTCTTCCACTGCAAACTCCAAGGTTCAAACTGAGATCACAATGCTGCAAGGTTCGACCAAGTGACACCCTGGAGCGACCATGTCAAGATACTAAGACAGAACTTAAATTTAGAAATACCAAGAGTCTCGACAAAGTGTTCAACCAAGAGACCTTTCGGGGCGACTATGTTGAGATACTGATATTTCTTGAAGATCGAGATACTACAAGTCTTGACCATCAGCTCGACCATCAAGACCCTGAGGCACGACATAGTCAAAGACATTGAAGATTCAAATCTGTGATTTCCCACGAGATCCGACTAGAGCGCGCACAAGAATGTGAGAGGAGCGACTTGGTCGACAGAGACGATCTGCTACGCGAGATTTGCTGCAAACTTTTCCTAACTATTAAAACAACCCTTGTAAACCCTAGAGCCTATAAGTATTCACTAAGAACACAAACTCTGGGTTCACCTTTCTTAGGTTAGTGACAGACCTAAGAAGTCATTGAGAGTCAAGTTAGAGTAGGAGTAGAGTAGTTTTGGTTCGTGTATGGAGTGTCTGACGGCTTGTGACAATTGGCGGCATTCATACAACAACTATGTATATTAGGATCTTCTTTTGTACTTCCCAGTGTTAGTGACAGACATGATGAATGCAAAGGGATGATCTTTCTACATGCTTTCATTTACAACTTTCCTTTACTGCTTTCATTTATGGTTTAGATTGTGATGATATTTAGTGACAAGATTAGCACCTCCATTGCTTCAGTCAAGTACACGTATTAGGCTATAGTCTCCCATAGAGATTCTTGTGATCGTTGTGCTAGAGTATACTCTGATTCCTGAGTGTGCCCTGGACAGATGGTGCACCCTTACTACTGTATACCCTCGAATGGCTCCTTGGATTGTTTAGCCAGGTTTCGGTTAGTTTAGTATGGTAAACTCACTAAACTTGGAGTAAGATGAACAACATCCTAAACTATACTGATATTTAAACACTGCTTTGTAGGAGTAGAGTTAATATAGATTTACTTGCTTCCATTTAATTGCTTTTCAGTAGTTGGTTAGATTTCACCCATTGAAAAATACCACCTTTTAGTTCTTTTTCATAACTAAGCTATAATAAACTAATCTAGAAGTGGTTTGATAACTGCACCAACACCTCAAGTCTCCATGGATCGATACCCGACTTACCCACTTTCTGCTGAACTTGGGATAGTTAGGTTTTATAAATATTATTTTTGGTAGTTGTGGACAAAAGCCTTGGTGAGCCTACCATGTATCTACTAGATCTTCTTTGAAAAGTCTATGTAATCATTATGCATTTCAATCTTAAGAAGAACCCAAGAATATTAAAGAAGCTTTAAGCGATGATTCATGGATAATTGCTATGCAAGAAGAGTTAAATCAATTTGAAAGATATAAAATATGGAAATTAGTTCTTAGACCCGATGATCATTCAATAATTGGAACAAAATGGGTATTTAGGAAAAAAAAAAAAAAAAAGGATGAAAATGGTATTGTAGTAAGACATAAAGCTAGACTAGTGGCTCAAGGATATAATTAAGAAGAAGGAATAGACTACGATGTGACCTTTGCTCTGGTAAATAGAATGCAAGCCATAAGAATGCTATTAGCATATGAATCTCACAAAGAATTTAATATATACCAAATGGATGTAAAGAGTGCTTCCTAAATGGATATATAAATTAAGAAATCTATGTGGCAAAACCTCCTAGATTTGAGGATATTCATAACCCTGATCATGTGTTTAGGTTAACAAAAGCCTTATATGGGTTGAAACAAGACCCTAGGGCTTAGTATTAGAGGTTAAGTAGATTTTTACTAAAAAAAGGATTTTCTGGAGGAAAAATAGATAACACATTATTTATTAAAACTAAAAATAAAGATATTCTTATCATTCAAATTTATGTCAATGATATAATTTTTGGTACTACAAATAAAGAACTATGTAAAAACGTTGCCAAATGTATGCAAGAAGAATTTGAAATGAGTATGATAGGAGAATTAAATTACTTCTTGCTGGACTAACATGTCTTTCGAATCTTATTTTGATGATAACAAATCAAGGGTATTTAACATGTTTTGGTTAAAGTGATGATGTTTCAGGAATCAAGTATATAAGTTCAAGATTAAGTGATCACAAGCCTGACTGAAATTTTACATTCCAAGGAGAAGTTGAAAAATGAAAGCTTAAAGAGTATGAAAACATAGATCCAAAGATGATTCGATGAAGCTTAAAAGAGTGTTAAAGCTCAAAGTTAAGATGGACTCAACAAAAGATAAACATGAAGACTCTGAGCTTAGACCATTTTTCAGTCTTAAGAAAGTCTTTATGTAAGTACTTCATTCAAAAGTCAATATGGATTCTTTGAAGCTTATTAGGATAAATCATTGACTTAGAGACCATATTTTGAAAAACCATGAAAAATATTTTCAAGAGTCTCAAAGTGTTTTGACAAGTATAAACAAACACAAAAGAATTTGGAAACAAATTGAAAAATAGGTTTTTTAACTGTCCAGGCAACTGACCCTTGCTGGCCCAGTCGACTGAATATTTATGCAGAGTAAAATTGGGCAGACAGTAAAGGCCCACTCGATAGACCCTGGCGGGCCCAATCGACTGACCCTACCCTAACTTTGAATTTTTCACTAATTTTAAAAGCTCAGGCGACTGACCCCTTGAGTCCAGTTGACTGAACCTTCGAAATTCAAATTTTTAAAAGTAATGGGAAGTTTCCATAATTGAATTTTTTAATTCTAAGCGTTACGAAAAATTGGGAAACACTCCATGCCACTTGAGGAACACGAAATACACTTTCTAAACTCTATAAATACCCCCTAAGACAAAAGATTTTATACACCAAGAACTAAAATTAGCAATCAACCCTTATTGCATACAATCTTCAAAAGCTCTCTTACTCACATACTTGCTAAAGTTTCTACAATGTCTTGCTGATATTTTCCCAACGATCTTTGCGAACAAATTCTAAATCTTTCAATCAAAGAATGAAGATCATGGTGATAGATTTCTAAAGCTTAAAATTCCCTATATTTGATATTTTGATATAAAGTATATTGACATGCTTTAAACTTGTGCTACTCAACTCTTGTTGAGAGTATCTTTCTACACCAAATTCTCTTGTTGTTTTCTTGATGGTTCAGGATTGTTGAATCGTTGTACCAAGCGTGGGGTATCACTTGGAGAGGAGGGCTTTATCCTACTAAAGGAGTGTTGTTAAAGGTTTGCTCTGCCCGTAAAGGAGTGGTACAATGGAATCCTTAGGTGTGTTGCCTAAGGTGAGGACATAGGTGGGGATAGCTAAACCTTGTAAACTCTCGGTGTCACTTTCTTCCCTACTCATTAATTTTCTGCAAATCTATAAACTGTGTGTTTGCGAATTAAACTGCTGAAAATTAATTTTCTTTTTTGAATTGCAGAAATCGAAAGGGAGTATGATGGTTGATCAATACATATTGTGGAAACCGTTGGGGAGTATGTTGATTGATTAACACCCAATACTTATAAATTCGCTAACTGATAGATTCCAAAGCTTATTAATATTGAAAGTGGTTTAATTAATTTATGAGTTTTGGAAGCTTTGTTGAATTCTTTATTTCTTTTCATATTGAAATCTAGCTTGTATTTTTGAGTGGGCTGTCATATTCAAAAGCTGCATCTTGGAAGCATTGCTGGAATTGATATATTGTTTCACATTGTGAAGTTCATCTTGGTTGATTGAATTGGTTTATTGGATGTTGATTTAAAGTGTTGGAAGAGGTCTTGAAAAACCTACAAAGTTTTCAATTTGGTATTCTTATTCATAAAGATTTATAACTGAATTAATTCGTAGCTAAACTTGTAATTAAAATTCAAATCAACTATACATGGGTGGTTGCTAAAATTAAAAAGAATTGAGAAAGAATTAATAAAAGAGGTTATAAAGGAATTTTTTAATAATCCCCATTCACCCACCTCTTGGGAGTACACCTTCCTTTTCAATTGGTATCAGAGTGGGATTGTAGTAAATCTTAACCTAGAAACTACATAAAGATCTCAATGGCACACCTAGGTGTATCTTCTTTTGCTGAGGGTCAGTCCTTAACTTGACCTCCTATTTTCTGCAGTATAAACCACACCTTTTGGAAACAAAGAATGAGAATCTACTTACAGACCATGTATTGGAAAGCATGGAAAGTTGTCACACCTAGTGACCACATCCCTACTAAAACAATAGATGGTAAAGAAATACTTAAAGAAGAAAAAGATATTACTGACAATGACTTTAAGATGTTGCAAGTAAACTCAAGTGCAATGAATGCACTATATTATGTTTTAGACATAGATGAGTTCAATAGGGTCATGCCATGTAAATCAACCAAAGAAATATGGGACAAACTAGAGGTAACCTATGAAGGAACCTAAAAAGCAAGGTATGGTCCCAAGAGGGGGACTACAAAGCTTGTTCTAAAAACAAATTTGACATTTCTTTGCTTTGAGTTTTCTTTGTCACTGGTCTCTGATCTTTCAAACTTATTTGAGCTTTCATTATGGATCACTTGCATTTATGTAAGGCTTCCATGTTCCTTGATCATTGTGAGCTTTCATGATATGGCATTTGAAGTCTTAAGCTTCATTTGATCTGAGAGCTTTCCATGTTGACCACTTGGGATTTCATTCTTGAAGCTTTTCAATATCAATGCTCTCATGATCTTCTTTAGGCTTTAATCCATGCCTCAAGCTTGATGTAATCATCCTTATTTGAAGTACAAGTTTTCATGAACTCTTTAAGCTTGCATTCATCATTGAGTCCTGAAAATACATCACTTAAACAAAGCATGTTAAGTTTTACTTGTTTGTTAGCATCAAAACAAGATTTTAAGCCTTGTAAGACAAACAATCTCTCCCTTTTTGATGATGACGAACAAGAAGCAAAAATTGGAGTGAGCCTTAAAAAGACTCCCCCTTTCAATAAGCATCATCTTAATAATATTTGTAAGATCAATATTAATTTCAAAAAATCTTTTACAATCATGCTCATCACTTAATGTAAGTTCAAGTTTGTCAATCATTATCAAGTACTTTTCCTCCTTTTGATATATATTATGTTCATGCTCTATTTTTGCAATATCACGCTCAATTTTTGCTTTAACACTTATCCCCCTTTTGACATCAATCAAAAAGAGAAAATAAATGATTAAGTTCAAATAAAATCATATTCTGAACATATCATCCAACATGCATATCAAACATATGTACACACTCAATATCTAATTGAAAACAAAGGTGTAGTGTGTTTTAATAGTCATATCTTTACTAATAGTTTTTTCCCCTTCGACGTTATTAAGATACCAATTCTTAATTTTATGATACCAATTTAAAATTGAATTCATGATATCGATTTATTAATAGGGAAATGAT
This sequence comes from Malania oleifera, assembly GCF_029873635.1. Lineage (NCBI taxonomy): Eukaryota > Viridiplantae > Streptophyta > Magnoliopsida > Santalales > Ximeniaceae > Malania > Malania oleifera. The sequence continues at coordinate 40,952,799 of NC_080428.1, read as the reverse complement.
CATAATATAAGCAATAAGTCATAACACTCGCCCTTAATTCAATATATTAAGTTTTGTTACCAATTATGCTTTTATCATCCCATGTTTCAAATCATTGATTCACATCATGTATCAAATATCAATATCATGCTAATATCATCAATGTCATACCATGCTCACAGAGATAATCATACTTGTCATACTAAAAAACAAATTGAACTTTTAGATTGTGATACCAAGTGAGCTTTTAAATTTTGATGTCAATTAAAATATTCAGGAATACCAAATTACTTTATAGATACCAAAGTCATTATCACATCATGACCAATATAACTATTATATCTTTCATAGCTCATAAATATCAATATAAAGAGCAGTAAGTTTATCCATGTGATTCATCAATAGCATGCATGGTCAAGAAATTAATCTTATATGCCTTTTTTTCTTACATTGATAGCATATGGTGTTAGTGTAGGCATTAGAAGATGTGTTAGCATAATCTTTGGATGCTTTTAAAAAATAACTCATGTAAAGATTCTTTTTCTTTTTATTTTCAACCCCATTAAATCCAATACCTTCTTTGTTTAAGGTCATCCTTTGTAAGCCTATCATTTTGTCAAAGTTTGCCGATCCTTTAGTGAAGTTATAAATGATCTTTTCTTTATCTTCAATTTGATTTTTGAGATCATTTATCTTTATCTCTTTCTTGTTGTCAACCTTCTTTAGCGATTTTTTTAATTCTTGAGATAATTTTCTTATCTTATCTTCTAATTAAGAAATATGTATGTCTTTCATATATTTTATAGAGGATAAGGATCAAAGGTCTTCTATAATTTTTTCATTCTTGCTTTCTAATTCTTTGATTTTCAAGTCTTTTTTCTTTTTCAGCAAGATTTTTAGATTCTAACTTTTTTTCATAGCTTCATTCTTACTTTCTATTTTCTTGATTATTGAATCCTTTTCTCTTTCAACAGTTCGAAGGGATTCTAACTCTTTCATTATACCTTCATTCTTATTTTTCAATGAATTATTTTGTTTAGTTACTTTGATTAGCATTTTATGGACTTTGAATAAGTCATTTTGTAATTCATCATAAGATGGCATAAACTCATCATTGGATTCATTTGATGAATCACTATAAGAATTATTTAAGGATTTGGATGAGTAGCTTTCCTCAATATCCCAAGCCCTAAAACAAGTATAAGCAACCTCTTGGTCACTTGATTCATTTTCCGAAATACTTGTACTATCCCAAGTAGTGGCATTCATGGCCTTTTTCTTTTTCTTCTTAGACTCTTTCATAAGTAGTGGACATTCAGGTTTTATATGTCCAACTTTGTTGCAATTATAACACATAGGAGTTTTATTCTTTGATTTCTTGGTGCTAATATCTTCTTCTTCTAATTCGGAATCTTGGTTTCTTCTTTTGAGTTTGTTTTTCCTTCTTAGTATCCTTGCTGGCTTTTTAGATATGAAGGCTACTTCATCTTCATCCATTTCTTCTTCACTACTTGAGTTTTCTTTTAAGGCTTTAAAAGCTATTGATTTTTGGGCTTTGGTTTTTCCACTCCTTTCATTTATTGTCATTTCGTATGTGAGGAGAAAACCTATAAGTTCATCTAAGGAGATGTTTTTCAAATTTCTTCCTTCCGTTATGGCAGTGGCTTTAGATTCCCATATAGGTGGCAGCCCTCTAAGAATTTTTTTTATCAGCTCATAAGTAGTGTATGTTTTTCCTAAGGCATTTAGGGAATTTATTATGTGAGTAAAACTAGTGTACATGCTAGTTATAGATTTATCTGGGTACATCTTAAAAGCTTCATATTCACTTATAAGCATATCAATTCTATTATCCCTAACATCTATAGTTCCTTCATAAGTGACTTATAGCTTGTCCCATATTTCCTTAACTGATTTGCAAGCCATTACTCTATTAAATTCATTGGCATCTAAAGCACAATATAAGGCATTCATGGCACTAGAATTTACTTGCAGCATCTTATAGTCTATATCAGTCATATCCTCTTTCTTTTTAGGAATTTGTTTTCCATCTACTATCTTAGTGGGAATTAGGTCTCCATCCATAACTACTTCCCAAGCTTTCCAATTCATAGTTTGAAGATAGATTTGCATTCTCTTTTTCCAAAAGGTATAGTTATGTTAACAAAAGATTGGTGGCCTAGTTGAAGATTGTCCATCTCCAAAGGGAGCTATGCCTAAGTGAGCCATTATGATTTTTTTATAGCTACTAATTAAGATTTTCGATATCCTGACTCTGATACCAATTGAAAAGCAAGGTGTAGTCCCAAGAAGAGCGATGAATTGGATTTCAAAACTTTCTTTTAATTCCTATGAGGACTTCTTCTTGGTTAATCAATTTTAGACTTGTTTGTTTAATTTACCAATCACACAAGAACTTAGTTTCTTTTATCCAATCAACAACACTATTGCTTAACCAAATAAGTAATCAATTAATCAATTAAACCAATCAACCAAGCACAATATTCAAACCAAACAACCAATTGATTTTCCAAGTACAAGTTAACTGCAACACTATTTAGATAGATGAAAACTTGCATGATTCAGCACGTTTTGAAATATAAACGCATTCCAATCAATATCAAACTTTAAACCATTCAACCACAATGTATTAGATTCAACTTTTAGCTTTTGTTGTGCCTTGAGTATATAAATTTGAATCAAACCCTATATATATGAAATGGTTTCTTCAATGCAATCCACAACTCAATTCCCAGACAACTCAGAATTTAAATAACCTCTTAGTTAATTTTTCATTAGGTGTTAACAAACCAATGTACTTCCTTTTGAGGTTTCCACAAAAGTTTGATCAACCAACGTACTCCTTTTCGGTTTCCACAATCCCAAATCAAAATTGAACCTTAAGTTTATTTAACTTCCAAATTACGTAGTTTGTATGACTACCAATTAAACCATCCACGCAATTTAAATATGTACTGAAAATAAAGAGTAAGGGAAAGAGAGAGTGAGACCGGGATTTTTATGAGCTTCGGCTTATACCCAGCTTATGTCCTCGGCTTTGGAAAACCACCAAAGGATTCACTATATTTGTTCCTTTACCGGGTGGAACAAACCTTTACACACTCCCTCAGTAGGCTAGAGCCCACCTCTCCAAACGATGTACCGTCGTTCGGTCACTTCTTCAATTAGGCTAAAGCTCCCCTCTCTAACCAATATCCAATTACTTAGCCAACAATCCAAACAATCCTTGGAATCATCAATCTACAAGATACAAATCAAATATTTGTGTACAAAGAATTTTCTCACACAAAGAGCTGACTAGTTCAACAATTTAGCACAAATATACTTCAATAAAATTCACAATATGAAATTCAGATTGAAGCTCTAAAAATTTTTCACTGTAGGATTATTTCAATAGATGAAAGAATTAGTATTTGAAGCATAATCTCAGTGAGAAAATCAGCAAGATTTCAATGACTTCGTGAATGTTGCGAGCAACAAAGAACTTTCAGAATTGCAGAATACTTGAGTGAGAGTTTCATTGCTAATTTGAAATCTTGGTGTACAAATCAATGTAACTTGAGGGTATTTATAGATGAAGAAAGGTTTCTAACTTGTTTCCCAAGTTTACTTGGAGTAGGGTCCAAGTTTTATATTAATTTGGGTTTCAAGTAATTGAAATTTTAAAAATATGCCCATTGAGTATTTTGAATTTTTCTGCGAGCCAGACGACTGTATACTCTTTGGCAGTCGTTTGTCAATGCATTTCAAGTATATATTTCTCAAATAGTAAGGTGACAGTCACCTGTCATCAGGGTGGCATCCGTCTGTCACTGAACAACTCCATTTTTTAAAACATTCAGGAGAGTGGCAATCGGCTGACAAAAACTACACAATCGTATCATTTGTCACTGACAATCGTCTGTCAAGTGCCTAACAGTCGTCTGTCATGCTTCTGTCTCTTTGTTTTAGATCCTTTAATATGTTAGTCATCTTCCATAGACAAACAGTCGTCTGCCAAGAGTTGTTTCTCATTTTAAGACATTTTATATTTCTCTCTCTTTGCTTAATTAATCTTGGAATATTAACTTGTTTAACTTTGAAAAATATGTTCCAAAACTTTAAAACTTCAGGTCTCTAAGTATGTCTTTGCCTAATGAGCTTCAAAATGAAAAATCATACTTGAATCAACTTGAAGTACTTACAAAGCTTGTTCTAAAAACTGATTTCACACTTCTTTGCTTTGAGTTTTCTTTGTCGTTGATCTCTGATTTTTCAAACTTCTTTGAGCTTTCATTATAGATCATTCGCATTTATGTAAAGCTTCCCTGTTCCTTGATCCTTGTGAGCTTTCAAGATATGGCATTTGAGGTCTTAAGCTTCGTTTGATCTGAGAGCTTTCCATGTTGATAACTTGGGCTTTCCATGTTGATCACTTAGGCTTTCATTCTTCAAGCATTTTAATATCAATGCTCTTATGATCTTGTTTAAAACTTCAAGTCTCTAAGTATGTCTTGCCTAATGAGCTTCAAAATGAAAAATCATAATTGAATCCACGAGAAGTACTTACAAATCTTGTTTTAAAAACTGATTTGACACTTCTTTATTTTGAGTTCTCTTTGTCGCTGATCTTTGATGTTTCAAACTTCTTTAAGCTTTCATTATGGATCACTTGCATTTATGTAAGGTTTCCATATTCCTTGATCCTTGTAAGCTTTCAAGATATGGCATTTGAGGTCTTAAGCTTCATTTGATCTAAGAGCTTTCCATGTTGATCACTTCGGCTTTCATTCTTGAAGCTTTTTAATATCAATGCTCTCATGATCTTCTTTAGGCTTTAATCCATGCCTTAAACTTGATGTAATCATCCTTATTTGAAGTACAAGCTTTCATGAACTATTTAACCTTGAATTCATCATTGAGTCCTAAAAATACATCACTTAAATATAACATGTTAAGTTCTACTTGTTTGTTAGCATCAAAACAGGATGTTAAGCCTTGCAAGGCCAACAAAACCGCTGATGTTAGAGATAGTAGAATCTACATGCTCACAAGCGAGTATGAAACATTTAGGATGAACCGGGATGAAAATATCATTAGCATGTATGCTAGGTTTACTCATATAATAAACACCTTAAATGCTTTAGGGAAAAATTACTCAACTAATGAAATGATTCAGAAAATCCTATGAGGACTTCCTCTTATATGGGAATCTAAGGCCACCAGCAATCACGGAAGGAAGAAACTTAAAAAATACTTCTCTTGATGAATTGAATGGATCCCTTCTCACATATGAGATGGCAATAAATGAAATAAATTCTGAAAATAACAAGAATAAGAAATCAATAGCCCATAAGGCTACCAAAGAAAACTCTAGTGATGAAGACTAAGACAATGAATTAGATTATGATGAACTAGCATTCATTACTAGAAGACTTGGAAAGTTTTTCAAAAAGAACAAGAAGTTCCCTTGGAAGTTTAAAGGATCAAAAGCTGAGAAAGGAGAAACAAATAAAAAGGAAGCTAAAAATGAACCACCTACTTGTTACAACTGCAAAAAAGGTTGGACATATTAAACCTGGTTGTCCACATCTAAAGAAAAACAAGAAAAATAAAAAGAAGCCATTGAAATCTACATGGGATGATACAAGCTCAAGTGAATCAAAGAAAGAATCAAGTGAACAAGAAGTGGCAAACATATGCTTCATGGCTCACAATGTTGAGGTAAACTTCTACTATAGTTCATATGAAGAATCCAATGATGAGTCATGTAGTCATGTGATAGTATACCTTCATATAAAGAAATCTAGGCTAAAATTTTCTTACACAATAGGTTCGTAAAAGTAACTAAAAGGAATATATCTTTGAAAAAAAAAAAATGAAAGTCTAAAAAATAAGCTAGAATCTTCAAAACTAGCTGAAAAAGAAAAAAGACTCTCACATTGAGAATCTTAAGGGAAAAATAAGCAAGATGTCTTAAGAATTAGAAAAGTTAAAAGTAAATGATGTAAGTAAGAAGGATTCTGAGAAAAGTAATCTTAAAAATAAGATTGAAGATAAAGACGAGATCATCTACAATTTTACTAGAGGAAAATAAAATTTTGAAAATATGGTTGGACAACAAAGGATGATTTGTGATAAAGAAGGAATTGGATACAATGGAATTGAAAGCAAAAAAAAGAAGAACTTATTGAAATTGGAATAGCTTCCCAAGAGGGGGGGGGGGGGGAGGTGAATTGGGTTTTTTTTTTAAATTATTCCCTTTAGTCTTAGTTCTTTTAAGTTATAATAGCAATCAAAACTTAGATACAATCACAATTAACACAGTAAGATCAATTACTCAATTTATATAACAGTAATCCTGTATATATGTGAAAATTTGCTAAACTCATTATAAGCCCTATATCAGAATTATTCTTCTTCCTAATGTTCAGTTTCTAAATAAACTTCAAGATTAATAGGTCAAGTATAATCAACCAACGTAGTCCCTTTCGATTTCCGCAATCAATGTTGATTTATCCAAAACGAATTACCTTTTGGTCTATTTAACGACCAAACATTTAGAATTGAAATTTAAAGCATCCACACAAATTATATCTTTTGTAAAAATAAAAATAATTAGTAGAGTAGAGAAAGAAGAACATGAAGATTTTTACGAGGTTCGGCTTCAACACAGCCTACGTCCTCACCCTTGGTAAAACCACCAAAGGATTTACTATTACTATTAATGTTCCTTTGCCAGGTGCAACAAGACCAGTTACAAGCACTCCTTGTGTAAGGCTAGAACTCGCCTTCTCCAAACAATATCCCCTTGTTTGGTCCAACAATTCAATACTCAAACCATCAACTAATCTTATTACAAAGATAGATAACAAGACGTACAAGAACTGGCTCCTCAAAGAGCTAATTAGTACAAATTTAAAACACTTATGTACTTCAGTAAATTCAGAATATGAATTTTAGAATGAAGCTCTTAGAAACTTATCACTGTAAATATCTTTTAATGGATGAAAGAATCCACAACTTGATGCACAACTCAGTAAGTAACTTCAGCAAAGCTTTTAGAAAATTTTGTGAGTGATGAGAGCAATAGCACACTTTCAGGATTTCAGTAGGTTTTGAGAGAGAATGAGAGCTGAATTAATTTCTTGGTATCTAAAACAATGATCCTTGAGGGTATTTATAGATTTAGAAAACATCCTTGCTTGTTACCCAAGAATACTTAGAGTTGTTTCCAAATATTTAAATTATTTAAGTTTCCAAAAATTTGAATTTGAAATAATATATCCGTTGGAAAATTGAAACATGCTGCGAACCAGACATCTGTCAAACTATGGTAGTCGTCTGTCCATATAATATAACTGAAAAACTCATGGATAGAAAGGTGGCAGTTGTCTGTCCCTTGACTGGCAGTCGTCTGTCACCAGGATATAGTTATAATATTTACACACAGAGAGGTGGCAGTCCTCTGTCCTCAAGTGGGCAGTCGTTTGTCCATGAACACTTTAAATTTTTTAATATACATAAAGTGGTGGACAATCTTCTGGAAGATCACTCTCAAACTTCTTACTTGGCACTCGCACTCGTCTGTCAGAACCTTGATAGCCGTCTATCAGTCTTCTGTCTTCAGTTAAAAATCACTAAATTGGCCAGTCGTCTATCCATTAATAGACAGTCGTCTGTCTAGGTAGTTTTTCTTCTTTAAGCCCTTTTTTATCTCTCTTTCTTTTATTTGAGTTTATTTTGGAATATTAACTTGTTAAACTTTTAAAAAAACATGTTCCAAGGCTTAATCTATAGTCTCTAAATCTCCTTTTGCCTAATGAGCTTCAAAATGAACACTTCATATTTGAATAAACTTGAAGTACTTACAAAGACTTTGACCTAAGTTGTTTTGACATTTTCTTGGCTTTAAGATCTCTTGATCTTCTTTCCTAAACTTCTGATCTTCTAGACTTCTCTAAGCTTTCAATTTGGATCACATAGTGAATTTTGGCTTTTTATTATTGAATCCATGCCTCAAGCTTGATATAATTATCCTTTTCTGAAGTACAAGCTCTCATGAACTCTTTACCCTTGCATTCTTTATTTAGTCATAAAAATCACAACACTTAACCAAATATGTTAAGTTATACTTGTTTGTTAGCATCAAAATAGGATATTAAGCCTTGTAAGGCCAACATTTATTTATGGGATATTTCCTAAAAGAAGCAAAATACTATGCTAGTACATCCTCTACAATTATTTTTGAACACACTACTTGCTCTTGTGTAGGAAAAATGGGCATATAAAATTTGATTATCCACTTAAAAAGAAGTATGTCAAAATCAAGAATGAATGGAAAGTTAACACTAAAAATATACAGGACTTAAAAAGGATTAAAAAGGTTTGGGTTGCAAAAGTAACACCTTAAATTCTTCTTGTAGGTATGCTTTAGGACCACTCCATCCAAGGACAAGTGGTACTTGGATAGCAGGTGTTCAAGACACATGACCGAGGATAGAACAAAACTCACCACCCTAATGCAAAAAGATGGATGGTATGTCACCTTCGGTGACAATGCTAAAGAATTGGAAAAATAGGTAAAAATACTTCCTTAACTATAGATGATGTTTTGCTAGTAGATGGGTTAAAACATAATCTTTTAAGTATAAGTCAACTAAGTGATAAGGGTTTTGACATAATCTTTAAACAAAATAAATGCATAGTTGAAAATTCAGGAAAACATGGAGTTTTATTCACTACTTATAGAGTTAATAATGTATATTGTATAAACTTCAAAAATTTAATTTCTCAAGAAGTTACATGCTTAGCTGCCATGAATGAAGCCAGTTGGCTTTGGCATAGAAGACTATGACATGCAGACATGGAATTGTTATCAAACCTATATAAAAAGAAGTTAGTCAACGGTTTACCTAGGACAAGATTCATAAAAGATAAAATTTGTGGTGCATGCCAACTTGGGAAACAAATTAAGACAAGCTTTAAAAAGAAGAAACATATTTCTGTTAGTAGACCCTTAGAACATACTCATTTAGACTTATTTGGTCTTACAAGAATACAAAGCTGATTACGCGTGCAAACTGCGTAATTGGGCACTTTAACCCGGTCTTTACGACTTATATTTTTAATTAAGTGTCCGAATTTGTCCAATTTTTTATTAAAGTGCCGAAATTATCATTCTTGAGTTTTATTGTGCAATTTAAGAGTTTTTGATAATTCTTTTTATCGCAAGAAAAGTCCTAGGAACCAAAATTGACACTTGTTCGTATTTCATGCATAACTTTTCTGTCCAAACTCCTATCGAGGCGATTCAAATTTCTTAAGAAATAAAAAAGGATTATATACAACTTTTGTGTTTTATGTTTTGTGAGAAACTGGCGTCATAAGGGTAAAATATTACGGTGAACAGAGAGCAAAAATGTGACCCGGCCTGGTCAAGTTGTTGGGTCGGGTTGGCTAAACCGAGTCTAGGGCTTCCCCAAATCTCTTTTAAATTCTTCTTCTTCTCTCCCTTCTTTCCTGAATAGCCCTGCGGGCTGCTTTCCATCTTCCCCTTCTTCATCTTTTCTTCTTCTTCTTCTTCTCCTTCTCTTTACCTTGTTTTATTCTCATCCTTTCTCTCTCTGTTTCTATTTTTATTTTTCTTTTCCTAAGCCCAACACCTTCACAGCCTCCCCTCTGCAACCCCTCTGCTGCAACTCCTATTCCAGTGCCTCTAGCATAGCACCAGCCCAAGAGCCACACACAGCAGAAGCCACCCTCAACCGAGTTCTCCTCTGCAACCTGCCAGCAACCTGCGGACAGCCCACTCTCCACCAGCATATTCCAACCACGGCGCTGTTGTCCTCCGTCTCCACCATCTCGAGGACCATACCAGTAGCCAGCCGTGAGCCACAGCAGATGGCCAAACACCCGAGCACAGCAGCAAGCCTCCTTGCTGTCACTGCCAGTCCACAGCCGAGCACCAAGCCTGCCTTTTCTCTATCTCTCTCTCTTTTTCTATCTCTTTCTTTTATTTATTTATTTATTTACTTTTTTTGTATCGGAAGTTGGACATGGTTAAATTAGTATTAAGGTTTATTTTAGATTTTAAATAATTGTTAAGTTGTTTTTGCGTTTGGAAAATTAAATTAGTTGTGCTTTTTGTTAAAGATTTATTTTTATTTTTTTGTTGAAACTCATTTTAGATTAGGTCCAGTTTTATCAAAGTTTGTATTTTTCTTATGTTTTTTTCGTTTTATTGATGCAGTGAGCCACCGTGGAATTAATTTGACCCAGAAAGTGTGTATTGTTAGCATGAGTGGCTAAGTTCGGTAACTCGGGTTGTGGGTCAATGTCGTTTGTTTTCCATGGTTTATTAGTTCTCCTAAGAAATTATTGATAAACTTTTATTTGGTTGAACCCGAAAATTTAAGGTATCGTTGATAAGTCGCTAACTCTTATTTCTTGTTTTTTTGTTGACGTTAGGCACATCAAAACCTTGATTTAATCTAGGATTTTCATCAACTAGTTTACATGACATTTGGTTGATGCTTAATGAGAGTTTTTATTTTCTTCCGTTTGGATGTGGCCAATTTACTCGATCTTTAGTAATAAAATTTCATCTTATTAATGCCTTGATTGGATTAACAAGAAGAGGAGTAAGGACTAGGAAATTAGTAAACGGTGGAAGCAAACAGACGTTGAACCCGTAACCCGAGTGTTTGGTAAAATTGTTTCAGTTAATCTGTTTAGTTTTGGTTGCGTTATTAGATTTACATTTTTGGAAAATTGATGAAATTTCAGTCTCATTTTGATAGTTCACTCAAGCTTCTCTCACTTTGTTTACTGTTTTCAAAATCGTAAAAGACCAAAAAGATTTTCAACCCATATTTTACAGCAATAGGATTTCACTAAACTTTCACAAATACTTTGATACTCAGTGGTCCCTGTGGAATACGATCCTGGACTCATCCTTGATACAACTTGACACTTCTGCACTTGGAAGCATAACTCAGAACGAGTCAAGTTTTTGGCACCGTTGCTGGGGACCAATTGGTGTCATCGAAGTGTTTCTCAGATTCCAGTGAGCTGTTATAGAGTTGTGAACGTCTTCACAGCCTGGGTGATATCTACTTCCTTTCTTTTGACTTGTTTGCTTTTATTGCGTTTATACTGAGTTTGTATGACTAGTTGGGCTAGAGATAACACATTTAGACGAGTCAGAACAAACTCATCCATCTCATCATCGAGTGAACCTGTTTCACTTGAATCACTTGAATCACCATCTGATACACGTAGCATCATGGCTGAGAATGAACCTCATGATATGGAGAACCCCAATAGGATACTCAGAGAATATTTGCAACCTGTTAGGACCAGTGCCCCATCCTGCATTATTCTACCCTTGAATGCAAATGCTTTTAATTTTAAACCTGGGATGATTCCATTATTACCTCATTTTCATGGCATTGAATCTTAAAACCCATATTTGCATATTAAAGAGTTTGAAGAAGTTTGTGCCACATTCATGGATAGAACATGCACTAAGGAGGTAATAAGACTGAAATTATTTCCCTTTTCTTTAAAAGACAAGGCAAAAACCTGGTTTTATTCCTTAAGGCCAAGATCCATTGGGACTTGGCAAGAAATTCAAACTGAGTTTTTAAAGAAATTTTTTCCTATGCAAAGAACTAATGCTTTGAAAAGACAAATCATGAATTTTTGCCAAAATGATGTGGAAACATTTTATCAGTGTTGGGAACGTTTCAAAGACCTCTTAAATGCATGTCCTCACCATGGGTATGAGAATTGGAGGGTCATCAATTTTTTCTAGAAGGGGTTGCAATCAAAGATGAGGCGATTTGTGGAAACAATGTGTAGTGGTGATTTTTTCAATAAAGGGCTTGAAGAAGCTTTTGATTATTTTGATTATTTGGCTGAAAACGCCCAATCTTGGGATGTCTCTGATATGTATGGTAGATTTGAAAAGAAAAAATGTATTAGTGGGGGTGGTAAGTATCAATTGGAAGAAGTTGATGATTTGAATGCTAGGCTTGCATTAATGTCCAAAAGGTTAGATTCCATTGAGCTTAAGGAGCTAAATGAAATTCATGTTTTACCATCATCTTCTAAAAAATGCAGCATATGTGAGGATCTAGGGCATGTAATGATGCATGTCCAACTATTCCTGCTCTTAAGGAGGTTTTGCTTGATCGGTCTAACTCGGTGTATATGGTTTCTGAGATTTCTTATGAACCTTATTCTGATACTTAAAATGCAGGTTGTAGAAGTCATTCAAATTTCAGTTGGACGAATGACCAAGCGGAGCCATCTCCCCAGGAACAAAGTCAATACATTCTTTATGCAGCATTTGGCCAAGACTCGGGACCCTCTTACTTTGCAAATCAGCCTCCTCCAATGCAAAGAAGGGAAATGGAAGATTCCATACAATAGCTAACCATTAGCTTGCAACAGTTCATGGCAAGCCAAAATGTGATCAGCTCTCAAACTTCTCAACCCATCAACAAGATAAGCACCGATTTGACTAGGCTGAACACATCATTAAATGCCTTGGAGATAGATGAATCTAAATTTCAAGCCCAGCTAGATACTCAAGTGCAAATTGCAATCAGGGAACTGTTATCCTCTATTGAAGCAAATGTCAATGATTGCAATGCCGAAGCAAATCTCAGTTATGGTAAGGTGACTGGTGCACTAGATAAAGAAGTTGAGCAGTATGGTGAGAGTTTAACCTTCAAGGAACCAGGTACAAATTTTAATGTTGATGCTTCTGAAGAACCAAAGGTAATTGTTCCAAAAACTTTTCCTCAAAGACCGGTTCTTAAATAAGTATATTTCCTGGAAACTATACTAGATAAGGATCCTTTCTTGTTAAAACAAGAAAGACAATTTGAAAATGTGTTGTCTGATATTGTGGAAAGTATTGATTTATTCATAGATAACTTCTGTGCAAATAACAAAGCTGATGCATTGTGGTGACTCAAATTTGGAGATTCGCTAGTTCAATTTATAAATCTGCACCCACCAGACGAAATTCCTCCCGAGCCTCCTCCAGACACACTGTGATGTTTTTCTTTCCTTTATTTTCATTTTGTTTCATTATGTCTTATATTTAGTTTATTGATAGGTACATTTTCCTTTAGTTCAATTTTCCTTTTCTATTATTTCTTCACCTAGGTACGCCCCACTTTTCTCGTGCACAATTTTTTTCTATTTCCCCTATGCTTACACATTGAGGACAATGTTCCATTTTAGTTGGGGGGGTGAGCATTTGCATGTGACACTATGCAGTATACGTACTGGGTTTTATATTAAAATAAAAAAACAAAAAAAAAATCATCAAATATCAAAAAGAAGGAAAGAAAGAAAGGAAGAGTAGTGAGGAATTACATTGAATTATGCTATGCTTAACATTGACTCGTACCCTTCACATACCTGCATATAACCTAAGAACTACACACTTGAGTCATTTATGCGTAGTTTCTCTTTATATGATTTTATGACTCCATGAATAATGATTGGTAGTACATTCATGTTAATTTGGTTATATAATTTTCTATATTTACATGACATTTCACGAGATTGAATACACACTCACGTGATTCATTACACTTAGAGTTTCCTGTGAGCATAGAGAGAACACCCGTGGTGACTATGACACCTTGTGAGATATCTTTAAGCTGTGTATCGTCCTTTTAAGCGTTAATATCAAATCAGAGTTCATGGAACTCAATTCTTTTTTTTCTGGATGATTCCTTGTACACTAGTCTTTGTTTTTGATTTTCTAGCCTAGAGGTGACTCCTAGTGGGGAGATAGAAACCTAGGTCTTGTAGCCTACTCAAGATGTGAAGGCTGAGCCACCCCTAGAGACAGACTTAGTTCATGGACCACTATTCGAACTTAATTCCTGTTGATGGTATGAAGATAACAAACGAAGTGTAATGATTGTCTTAATTGTTCAAGAAAAGATAGAAAATAAAGAATGAGCAGAAGAAATGATAAGAAATAAAAATGCGCGTAAAATGAAATGCTAATGTCTGCTCCACAGAAATATCACAAAAAGTCAAGGACACAACACATGCTCTCTACATACGAAGATTCTTCAACCAGTTAATGCCTCATATGTATTCACGAAAAGTTTGTCAATAAGTTGATCTAGGGTGGTCCCGGTTGGATGTGGCGAGTAGGTGAGAAGATGCTAGGGTGAAGGACCCAACACCTCATAGATAGGCTAGATCCTTTCCAGACTAGTCCACTCCGTACATTTACCATTATTCCTTTTATTATATGGGATGTTTGATCACAAAACTCCTCCTCACATATGATGAGCGAACCCATTTCTTTCTTTTTGAGTGTTTTTGAGGGTATACCGGTTAGGCCGAGTCAAAGCGACCGTTCTGTAGGGGTCCACTGGTATCCTAAGTGTATTGAGTCACACACACACACACACACCTCAAGAGTCTACCTATTTATACTCGGACTTATATGACTGCATTAACTCTGAATGTGCCACTGTTTAACTTCATGTGAGTATATTGCACTTAAATGACTAGATAAATGATGAAACTTACATGAGTGATGTGCTTTGGAGAATGTGCATCGAATATGAACGAACATGTGTGAAATTCAATTATATTCTTGTATGTGAAACAGTATGCTTGTGTCGCATGTGCATTGATTTCATGATCACTATAGTTTGTAGTTGTAGGCACTACCCTGAAATTCATTCACGTCATTTGCTAGACACTAGCAAAACGTTAGTTGGGGGGGTGATTACACATGCAAACTGCGTAATTGGGCACTTTAACCCGGTCTTTACGGCTTATATTTTTAATTAAGTGTCCAAATTTGTCTAATATTTCATTAAAGTGCCGAAATTATCATTTACGAGTTTTTGATAATTTTTTTTATCGCAAGAAAAGTCCTGGGAACCAAAATTGACACTTGTTCGTATTTCATACATAACTTTTCTGTCCAAACTTCAATCGAGGCGATTCAAATTTCTAAAGAAATAGAAAAGGATTATGTACAACTTTTGTGTTTTATGTTTTGTGAGACACTAGCTTCATAAGGGTCATATATTATGGTGAACAGAGAGCAAAAATGTGACCCGGCCATACAGGCCGGGTCGGGTTGGCTAAACCAAGTCTAGGGCTTCCCCCAATCTCATTTACATTCTTCTTCTTCTCTCCCTTCTTTTCTGAACAGCTCTACGGGCTGCTCTCCATCTTCCCCTTCTTCATCTCTTCTTCTTCTTCTTCTTCTCCTTCTCTTTACCTTGTTTTATTCTCATCCTCTCTCTCTTTGTTTCTATTTTTATTTTTCTTTTCCTAAGCCCAACACCTTTACAACCTCCCCTCTGCAACCCCTCTGTTGCAACTCCTATTTCGGTGACTCCAGCACAGCACCAGCTCGAGAGCCACACACAGCAGAAGCCACCCTCAGCCGAGTTCTCCTCTGCAACCTGCCAGCAACCTGCGGACAGCCCACCCTCCACCAGCATATTCCAGCCACGGCGCTGTTGTCCTCTGTTTCCACCATCTCGAGGACCATACCAGAAGCTAGCCGTGAGCCATAGCAGATGGCTAAACACCCAAGCACAGCAGCAAGCCTCCTTGCTGTCACTGCCAGTCCACAGCCGAGCACCAAGCCTGCTTTTTCTCTATCTCTCTCTCTTTTTCTATCTCTTTCTTTTATTTATTTATTTATTTACTTTTTTTGTATTGGAAGTTGGACATCGTTAAATTAGTATTAAGGTTTATTTTATATTTTAAATAATTGTTTAGCTGTTTTTGCCTTTGGAAAATTAAATTAGTTGTGCTTTTTGTTAAAGATTTATTTTTATTTTTTTGTTGAAACTCAATTTAGATTAGGTCCAGTTTTATCAAAGTTTGTATTTTTCTTATGTTTTTTTCATTTTATTGATGCAGTGAGCCACCGTGGAATTAATTTGACCCAGAAAGTGTGTATTGTTAGCATGAGTGGCTAAGTTCGGTAACTCGGGTTGTGGGTCAATGTCGTTTGTTTTCCATGGTTTATTAGTTCTCCTAAGAAATTATTGATAAACTTTTATTTGGTTGAACCCAAAAATTTAAGGTATCTTTGATAAGTAGCTAACTCTTATTTCTTGTTTTTTTGTTGACGTTAGGCACATCAAAACCTTGATTTAATCTAGGATTTTCATCAACTAGTTTACATGACATTCGGTTGATGCTTAATGAGAGTTTTTATTTTCTTCCATTTTGATGTGGCCAATTTACTCGATCCTTAGTAATAAAATTTCATCTTATTAATGCCTTGATTGGATTAACAAGAAGAGGAGTAAGGCCTAGGAAATTAGTAAACGGTGGAAGCAAACAGACGTTGAACCCGTAACACGAGTGTTAGATAAAATTGTTTCAGTTAATCTGTTTAGTTTTGGTTGCATTATTAGATTTACATTTTTGGAAAATTGATGAAATTACAGTCTCATTTTGATAGTTCACTCAAGCTTCTCTCACTTTGTTTACTGTTTTCAAAATCGTAAAAGACCAAAAAGATTTTCAACCCATATTTTACAGCAATAGGATTTCACTAAACTTTCACAAATACTTTGATACTCAGTGGTCCCTATGGAATACGATCCTGGACTCATCCTTGATACAACTTGACACTTCTGCACTTGGAAGCATAACTCAAAACGAGTCAAAAGCATAGGAGGAAAGCAATATGATTTTGTTATAAATGATGACTACTCTAGGTTTACCTAGGTACTTTTCTTAGCTTCCAAATATAAGGCATGCAAGATGCTAATAAACTTGTGCAAGAGACTTCAAAATGAAAAGGGATATGGTGTTTGAAACATTAGGAGTGATCAAGGAAGAGAATTCAATAACAAAGAAGTTGAACAATTTTTTTAATGAACATGGAATCAATTATAATTTTTCAGCACCTAGAACTCCACAATAAAATGGAGTTGTTGAAAGAAAGAATAGGTTCCTTTAAGAGATGGCTAGGACCATGTTAAATGAGCATAAGCTACCTAAGTATTTTTGGGCTGAAGCGATAAATACCGCATGCTATGCGATAAATAAAGCATCCATAAGATCTAGCCTAAACAAAACTCCCTATGAATTATGGAATGGTAGAAGGCCTAACATATCTTACTTTCATGTATTTGGATGCAAGTATTTTGTACTAAATGATAAAGATGATTTAGGGAAATTTGATGCTAAATCTGATGAAGGAATATTTTGAGGATATGCATTAAAGAGTAAAGAATTTTAAATATATAATAAAAGAACCTTTACAATTGTAGAATCAATGCATGTAACCTTTGATGAGGAAAATCTATTCACTAAAACAATAAATTTTGAAGAAGTTAAAGTTGATGCTACACAAAAACCAGAAGACTTAGAAATCATAGAAGTAAAAGAAGAGAAAAATGAATTAACTTCAAATGATGACCCTACAATAAATTCTGAATTACCTAAAGATTAGAAATTTGTAAGAGACCATCCAAAATATCAAATCATAGGGGATCCCTCACGAGGTGTATCTACTACATCTTCTTTGAAGAATCTTTGTAATCATTATGCATTCTTATCTCAAGATGAACCCAAGAACATTGAAGAAGTCTTAAGTGATGATTCATGGATAGCTGCTATGCAATAAGAGTTAAATCAATTTGAGAGAAATAACGTATGGAAATTAGTTCCTAGACTAGATGACCATTCAATAATTGGAACAAAATGGGTATTTAAGAATAAAAAGGATGAAAATGGTGTTTGTGGTAAGAAATAAAGCTGGACTTGTGGCTCAAGGATATAACTAAGAAGAAAGAATAGACTATGATAAAACATTTACTCCCGTAGCTAGAATGGAAGCCATAAGAGTGCTATTAGCCTATGAATCTTACAAAGAATTCAAACTTTATCAAATGGATGTGAATAGTGCATTCCTAAATGATTTTATAAATAAAGAAGTCCATGTGGCACAACCTCCAGGTTTTGAGGATATTCATAACCTTGATTATGTCTTTACATTAACAAAAGCCTTATATGGGTTGAAATAAGCTCCTAGGGCTTGCTATGAGGGGTTGAGTGGATTCTTACTAGAAAAAGGATTCTCTGGAGGAAAGGTTGACAACACTTTATTTATAAAATCTAAGAAAGAAGATATGCTCATTATCCAAATCTATGTGGATGATATCATATTTGGTGGTACAAATGACGATTTATCTAAGGAATTTGCAAAATGTATGCAAGAGGAATTTGAAATGAACATGTTGGGAGAATTGACCTACTTCCTAGGACTAAAAATTAAGCAAGCCAAGAATGAAACTTTCATAAATCAATCAAAGTATATAAAGGACAAGCTTAAGAAGTTTGACATGGAAAGTAGTAAACCTATAGGAACTCCAATAAGTACTTCCATAAGTCTTGATAAGGATGAAAAAAGAAAACTAGTTAATATGAAATACTACCGAGGTATGATAGGAAGTTTGTTATACTTGACAGTTAGTAGAGATATGATAGGAAGTTTGTTATACTTGACAGTTAGTAGATCAGATATAATGTCTAGCATATGCATGTGCACATGATTTCAGTCAGCTCCTAAGGAGTCTCATAAAATAGCCACAAAAAGGATATTAAGATACTTAATAGGTACTATTGACTTAGGAATTTGGTATCCTAAGGACACTAGATTTGAAATGATTAGTTATTCAGATGCTGATTATGTTGGATGTTAGATTGATAGGAAAAGTACAAGTGGTACATGTCATTTTCTAGGATGATATCTTGTATCTTGGTTCTCTAAGAAACAAAACTTTGTAGTTTTATCTATTGTTGAAGTTGAGTATGTTGCAGCAGGTAGTTGTTGTGCACAAACACTCTATATGAAGCAACAATTAAAAGACTTTAATTTAGAATAATCTTCTATACCTACAAAGTTTGATAATACTAGTGCTATAAACATTTCCAAAAATATGATATCATACTCAAGAAGCAATCATATAGACATAGGACATCATTTTTTAAGAGATCAAGTGCAAAAAGAAGACATCTTACTTGAATTCGTGAATACAAGTGACTAGTGGGCAGATATTTTCACCAAACCTCTTCCATAAGATAGGTTTATATCAATAAGAAAAGAACTTGGCCTATTACATGGTAGGGAAGTTGTTTAGGAAAGATACAATACGAGTGAAAAAGAAAAATTGAAAATTTGGTGAGGTCAAGAAAAAACTGAGCTCAGGATCCTAGTCGTCTGACGAGCCACTAACTGGTAGAAATTCAATTTCTCTAAAAGTTAGGTGACTGAACTCCGAGACCCCAGTCAACTGGACTTATGAGACTTTAAATATTCCCAGTGCGAAACCCTAACTTTCTTCATTCCAGTCAACTGGCCCTGTTCCATCAACTCACCCAAACTCATTTTTCTTTTATCTCCCTTGATTCTAAACCTAAAATCCTCCAATGAAAGTGTGGAAATCATCTTCCCATATCTCCTACCTACATATTTATAGGTTTTTCTTCATCATTCATCCATAAAAATTCCATGAACAAAGAATACGGAAAACCATGGTGCTACTTTAGGAAAGGAAGACAAAAGCATTGATCGATGGCTCATTGCTCCTCAAGCCAAACAACGATAAAAAAATCATCTTTGTGCCATTGAACCAATACTTGGTAAGATCATTGAAACAACTTTCTTTTATTTGGAATTTCCAAACATCCTACTTATGTTTAGGGAGATATGTTGGAAGAATTTTGTGGGATATCAAGTGAAAGGACTATACACCAATCTTCTTAAGCTCTTTTATGCAAACATGGTTCAAGGACAATCGGTACTCACTACCGAAGTTAGAGGAAATAAAATCGACTTAACTCCGAAAACATTTACCCCCATTCTCCGTATTGGCCAAGGAGACTTCGAGTGTCCTGCGTTTTCAAAAATTTTAATCATGGAACAAGGTTTTACCCCTGAGGAATTCCTACCATTAATTATGATTGAAGAGCTAGTCCAATTCAGGAATCCTCCTTAGTATAAACAATTGAACCTCCAAGCGCAAATTCTACAAAAAATTATCATGTACAATATTTTACCCAAAGCTAGAACACATGATTATATGTCTTACGTTGACTGCTTCGTTATGTGGTGCTTATTGAAAGGAAAGAAACTCAACTTGTCAAGTGTGATTCTGAAATGGATGTGTACAAGATTGGACTCATGACGAATTACTCTTCCATATTGTGGTATTCTTAACCAGCTTTTTGCTTATCTTGATGTCACCACTCCATTAAGTTATTCATCAAACATACTAGATATGATTTTTTTGGCTACACAACTCTAAAACAAATGGGATATGAGAAACATGAGCAAGGTTGGTTTTTGAGAGGAAGGAAACCACCAAGACAAGCTGTTGTACTAGCTCCACATCTTGAACAGCAACCATAACTCTAGATTAATACTCCTTCATGGTTTATACCATTCCATCATCAATTTACTAATTTTAGTAGTGATATGCATTTAGGACTTTGGTCTCTTCAGGAGAGCTTTGCCTCCCTTTAGCCTACCCGTTCCTCACTTGTCTAGCGACTTAGTCAAATGGAACAACATTAGGCTAGTTCTTCACACACTATTGATCCTATGGACATCAGCTCTGCACCTCTCACTGATGATGCATCTACTAAAGAATATAAGGAAGATGAAGAAGATGATGAAAGTACTGAAGATGATAATGTAGCTGATAATGCTTGATATTACTTTTTGTTGTTATTTGACCTATATCTCAGTTTTATGTTTTTCTATTTCGGTTTGTATTTCTAGTTGTTTTTGACACTATGTAAACCTTTGTCTACTTTTGACTTTGTCTTGTTACTTCTCTTTTTGATTGATGTCAAAAGGAGGAGAACGAATGAGCAAAATTGAGCAAGGTTGAGCAAAAATGAAAACACTAAGATAATCTGATATATAATGATATGATGTTTGAGATATAATGTTGCTATGATGAGATATGATGATGATATGCTAATAATTTTATAATGTTGCGAGACATGAACATTGATACATGCTTGAAAAATGAACTTACAAGGACTCTGATGCAAATATATCTAGAAAAATGAACTTACATGGAATCTGAAACTAATTTTGACACTATTTGATATACTATCATATGAATAATTGTTTTATTTTCCAAACATTGTTAAAGGTATGCTTATTGTAAGGGGGAGCCTTATCAAGGTTCACTCACTTTAGCTTCTCATTTTCATCATCAAAAAGGGGAATATTGTTGGCCTTACTTGGCTTATGAATCTTATTTTGGTGATAAAAAAACAAGTGTATTAAACATGTTTTGGTTAAAGTGATGATGTTTCAGGAATCAAGTATATGAGTTCAATATTAAGTGATCACATACTTTATTGAAAGATTACATTCCAAGGACAAGTTGAAAAATGAAAGCTTAAAGAGTATGAAAGCATGGATTCAAAGATGATTTAATGAATGCTTAAAAGAGTATTGAAGCTCAAAGTTAAGATGGACTCAACAAATACAAACATGAAGACTCCAAACTTAGAACGTTTTTAAATCTTAAGAAAGTCATTATGTAAGTACTTCATTCAAAAGTCAATATGGATTCTTTGAAGCATATTAGGATAAATCATTGACTTAGAGACCATATTTTGAAAAACCACGAAAAATATTTTCAAGAGTCTTAAAGTGCTTTTACAAGTATAAAAGAACACAAAAGATTTTGGAAACAAATTGAAAAACAGGTTTTTGAATTGTACTGACTTTTGCTAGCCCAGTCGACTGAACATTTATGTAGAGTAAAATTGAGTAGATAGTAAAGGCCCAATTGACTAACCCTAGCAAGCCCATTCTATTGACCCTATACTGACTTTGAATTTTCACTGATTTTAAAAGCCCAAGTGATTGACCCCTTGAGTCTAGTCAACTAACCCTTCAAAATTCCAATTTTTTTAAGTAACGGGAACTTTCCAAAATTGCATTTTTGAATTCTAAATGTTATGAAAAATAGGGAAAAACTCCAAGTCACTTGGGAACCACGAAATACACCTTCTAAACTCTATAAATACCCCCCAAGACGAAGAATTTTATACACCAAGAATTAAAATCAGCAATCAAGCCTTATAGCTTGCAATCTTCAAAAGCTCTCTTGCTGACATACTTGCTGAAGTTTCTACAAAGTCTTACTGATATTTTCTCACCGATCTTTGTGCACAAATTCTGAATCTTTCAATAAAAGAAAGAAGATCACTATGATATATTTCTAAAGCTTCGAATTCTCTATATTTGATATTTTGATTTAAAGTATATAATTGTGCTTTAAACTTGTACTAATCAGCTCTTGTTGAGAGTGTCTTTGTACACAAACTTCTTTTGTTATTTTCTTTATAGTTCAACATTGTTGAACCGTTGTACCAAGCGTGGGGTATCACTTGGAGGGGAAGGCTCTATCCTATTGAAGGAGTGTTGTAAATGGTTTGCTCTGCCCGTAAAGGAGTGGTACAATGGATTCTTTAGGTCTGTTACCTAAGGCGAGGACGTAGGCGGGGATAGCCGAACCTCATGAACTCTCAGTGTCACTTTCTTACCTACTCTCTTTAATTTTCTGCAAATATATAAATTGTGTGGTTGTGTATTAAATTGCTAAAAATTAATTTGCTTTTGGAAATTTCGGAAACCAAAGGGGACTACGTTGGTTGATCAATACCAGTTGTGAAAATCATAAGGGAGTACGTTGATTGATTAACACCCAAGAATCATTAATTTGTTAATTTATAGATACCAAAGCTCATTAGTATTGAAAGTGGTTTATTTAATTTATGAGTTTTGGGGGCTTGGTTGAATTCTTTATTTCTTTTTATATTGAAATCTAGCATATCTTTTTGAGTGGGTTGTCATATTCAAAAGTTGAATCTTGGAAGCATTGCGGGAATTGATATAATGTTTCATATTGTGAAGCTCATCTTGGTTGATTGAATTGGTTTATTGGGTGTTGATTTAAAGTGCTTGAAGAAGTCTAGAAAAAACTACAAAGTTTTCAATATGGCATTCTCATTCATAAAGATTTATAACTAAATTAATTATGAGCTGAACTTGTGATTGAAATTCAAATCAACTATACATGTGTGGTTGCTGAAATTAAAAAAGAATTAAGAAAGAATTAATAAAAGAGGATATAAAGAAAATTTTTAATAATCCCAATTCACCCCCCCACCCTCTTTGGATCACACCTTTCTTTCCACTTCTTAGGAATTCAAATTAAGCAAGCCAAGAATGGAACATTCATAAATCCATCTAAGTATATAAGGGACATGCTTAAGAAGTTTGACATGGAAAGTAGCAAGCCTATTGGAACTCCAAAGGGTACATCTATAGGTCTTGACAAAGATGAAAAGGGAAAACTAGTAGATATGAAGTATTACCGTGGCATCATAGGAAGTTTACTATATTTCACAACTAGTAGATCAGATATAATGTTTAGTGTATGCATGTGTGCCCCGTTTCAGTTAACCCCTAAGGAATCTCACCAAATAGCAGTAAAAAGAATTTTAAGATACTTGATAGGTACTATTGACTTAGGTCTATGGTATCCTAAAGACATCTACTTTGATATGATTAGCTATTCAAATGCTGATTATTTTGGATGTAAGAATGATAGAAAAAGCACTAGTGGGACTTGTCACTCACTAGGATGGTCTCTTGTCTCTTGGTTCTCTAAGGAAAAAAACTCTGTAGCTTTGTCTACCTTAGAAGCTGAGTATGTGGCAACAAGTAGTTGTTGTGCACAAACACTCTATATGAAACAACAAATAAAAGATTTTAATTTAGAATAGTTAGCAATTTCTATAAAGTGTGACAACACAAGTGCGATAAACATCTCTAAAAATCCTATATCACACTCAAGAACCAAGCATATAGACATAATACATCACTTTTTAAGAGATCATATGCAAAAAGAAGACATCATACTTGAATTTGTTAATACAAGTGACTAATGGGTGGATACTTTTACCAAACCTCTTCTAGAAGATATATTTATATCTATAAGAAGAGAATCTAACTTATTACACAATAGGGAAGTTGCTTATAAGGATACATGATGAGTGCTACGAGAAATTTTGAGTCAGGCAATTGACCCTTAAGCCCCATTCAACTGATCCCTTTTTGAATTTATCAAATTTTCAGGATGAGCAAGGTTAGGCGACTGACCCTTAATCCTTAGTCGACTAACATGCTACTGTATGGAAAAAAATTAAAATATGCTAATTATCAGGTGACTGACCTCAAGTTCAGTCGACTGATTGACGGGATTTTAAATATGAAAAGTATGCAAACCCTAAAATTTCAATCCCTCATTCGACTAATCTTGGTTTGCTCCTCCCTTCTCTTCATTCTCCTTCGATCTTCAGTGCACCTACACTTCAAAAACTACCGAATAACCTTCGAAACTCATCACTCTACATCATTCCCTCATAAAAATCTAGGGTCTTACCATTCAGTTTTGAACTCACGATTCCTAGAAAGAAGATGGTTGAGCATAAAACTTCAACACCAGTAAATGATGGTTCATCAATAGAGCAATGGCTAGTCACTCCTCATATTAAGCATTTATATGAAGATCATCTCCATTCGACGGATCCGATTCTCAGTAAAATTCTTGATATTTCATTTCTTGAAGAAGATTTTCCTGATATCCTACCCATATTTAGGAAACTTGGTTGGAAAACTTTTCATTACCTACCAAGCCAAACGCCATTTTCCTAAACTTGTAAAAAATTTCTAGGCTAATTTGGTTAGAGGGGAGCCGGTAACCACTACCAAAGTCTTTGGTAAATCCATTGCACTTACACTAGAAACCCTGGCTACTATCTTCAATATACGCCAAGGCAAATTCGAATGTACTTCTTTTAGACAAACATGGATCATGGAGCAAGCATTTACTCCCGAAAAATTTTTACCACTGAATGTGGTTGAAGCTCCTACTTACTTCAGACATCCTCCATTGTACAAACAACTAAATTTTCAAGCTCAAATCCTCCAAAAGATCATCACATACAACATCCTCCATCAAGTTGGTTCTCATGACTATATGACATATCTGGACTATTTTGTTATGTAGTGTTTTCTAAAAGAAAAGAAGCTAGACTTATTGAGCTTAGTCCTTAAATGGATGATATCCTATACTGAAGCTTGCCGGGTAACTTTTCCTTATGGAGGAATTCTGAATCTCCTCTTCGCTTATCTTCATGTTGCCTCTCCTACTGACCTATTCATCAAATGTATCCATTACAATATTTTTTCCTCAACCACACTCATGAAAATGGGGTGTGAAAAACATAAGCAAGTTTGGTTTCCCAAAGGAGGTAGAAGGCAAAGATAGGCTCCTGAGCCGCAACCACCAGTTTAGCACCTTGCTCCTCAGGATGATACAACTCTTTTGTGGTTCCTTCCCTTTCATCACTAATTTACCACCTTCAGTAGTGACATGAGATCTAAACTTCAATCTCTTCAAGAGAATTTTGCATCTCTTCTGACCAAATACTCCTCACTTGATAAGAGGATTGGTTGTATTGAAAAGCATCTAGCTAGTTCTTCACGTGGCATAGATCCTATGGACATTAGTTCTACCAATGCTAGTGATAATGGTTCTGAAGAAGAAGAAGAAGAAGAAGAAACTGACGATGAAGAAGGTGACGATGAAAGTACTGGAGAAGATTAAGGTGTTGTAGCTAATGATGACGACGCTACAAATGATTGATGCTTTTTTTGCTCTTTGTGTTTTGTAACTCAGTTCTATATTTTTGTATCTTTTGATGTTTTTACATTGTGTACACATGTGTATGAATATAATTCTCTATTTTTTTGCTATTATGTGTCTTCATTTGATTTTTCTTTGATCCTATTCTCTTTTTGTTTGATGTCAAAAGGGGGAGAAAGCTTTAAGAGCAAAATTGAGATAAAAGATGAAAAGCAAAAACAGAGATATGACTACATAATAATGATATGGATTTTTTTTTTTTAATTCAATTGAGATTCAAACTGAGATATGTACACTGCTAACATTCATGAACACTTATACATTGTTGATATATTGATCTTGGAATATGAACTTAAATTAATTCTGATAACATCTAATATTTCATTTTTTAAATATTGTTAAGAGTATGCTGCTTGTAAAGAGGAGCCTTATTAAGGCTCACTCACTTTTGCCCCTTATTTTTCATCATCAAAAAGGGGGAGATTGTTTGCCTAACAAGCCTTAGGAATCTTATTTTGACGATAACAAATCAAGGAAACTTAACATGTTTGGTTAAGTGATGTTGTTTCATATAACTCAAGTATCAAGATCAAGTGACTCAAGTGATAAACATCAAAGTGCTTGACAAAGTTTGTGAGAAGCTTGAACTTAATGTGATAACATTCATGAAGCTAAAGACAAAGTTAAAAGTCAAGCTCAATATGAAGAATGGAAGCTAGACATGAAGACTTAATGATTAGAAGAGTCATAGTATTTAAGAAGTCTCATGTAAGCACTTTAAACATTTCAATATGAATAAATGAAGCTCTTAGGAATCTTTTATTGACTTAAAGACCACTTTTTGAAAACCCCGAAAAATGTTCTTTAATTAAGTTACATTGAAATTTTTCAAAAATTAAAGAATCGAAGTATTGAAAATCAAAAAATTGTTAAATGTTGCATGATAAGGCAACTGACCTTTCTATGTTGAAATAAATTGGGAAACAGAATAGGCTTAGTCGACTGACCATATGAGTCCACGCAACTGACCCCGATAGTCTAGTCGACTGACCTTCGTAAAATTCAAATTTAAATAGTGAAGAAAAGTTTCTAAAATAGATTGCTTGAACCCCAAACTTTATGAAAACTTGGGAAACACTCCAAGTAACTTGGGGAATACGAAAATTAAACTTTTTCCATCAATAAATACACGGTATATCAAATGATTAAAGACACCAATACATACAAACAACATTCAAGCATAATACTTTCTACTCTTCAAAGGCCATCTTGCAAAAACATTCTTGCTGAAGTTTTCTACTAAAAATCTACTAATCAAAGCCTACGATTCTTTGCTTTTCTACTGAGTTTCTCAATCTAAGAAAGAACCCCGGTGATAAATTGTAATAACCCAAAGAATTATAAGGGTTCTCATTGACGAACACAGAGGATTCGTAGATGAGGATACAAGAGGAGCTCGTCAACGAGAAGATACCGAGAGAGGTTTTTACGCAATTTGAAATTCATCAACGAGGATTTAAGGTTTGTTGAAGAAATTCTTTAAGAACTCGTCAATAAGATGACGTGTCCCGTCAATGAATTCGGGGCTATAAATAGTGAAAACTCATATTTTTCAGTGTATTGTCGCGCAAAACTTCCTCTCTCTCTCTCTCTCTAAATGCCTCTCTCTCCTTCTCTCTTCAATTCCAGCCCTTCTTCTTGTTGGATCGACAATTTAAAGCCACCACGACGCTCTTAGGGATGTTCTCTCCAAGTCTACCAGAGCGGATCGTCGGTGGAAGTGGTTTGAAATTCATCCCCAATTCAGGGTAAGGTGTTTTATTCAGAATATGCTTTCCCTGCAGTTATAAGAAATGTTGTATGCAGGAAAATACTGATGTTTTGTTCTGAGGGATGTCGTTTTCAGGGTGTTGAGTGGAGAACCGTGCGGGTGTAAGGCCAGAGTTCAATAAGGGATTTTCAAAAACTAGGTAAAGGAAATATACAATGCTAGGATTTTTACAATATTAGTAGAAATTTTATATATACCAGTTTATTATTCAGCTTTTACAGAATAAGAGTTTTCAATGCTTGTGTGGCCTAAGTAGATATTTGTTTGATATAAAATTTATATAGTTTTTTTTTTTTTACAGCATATCATACTATACAGTATTTATAAATAAATATTGATGTATATCATAGTACATTTCAGAACGGTTTATTATAAATATTTATTCAGATCAGTATACATATATAGAATTTTATTCAGATTAGTATATTATAGTTTATTCAAAATCAGTACATTATAGTTTTTATACATATTAGTTTATACAGTATTTATAATATGCCATATTTTCCTAAATGTCATAACACTCAAAGTATACAAAGAGATTATACAGACAGATTGTATAGATAGATTATACAGTATAACATCAAGATGCTACAGTTATTCAGATATTACAGTATTTACAGTACAAAATTATAGTGTTATGGTTATTTGGGAAACATGATGAAAATAGTAAAAGAGTATATATGTATATATATAGTATCAAATCCCTGTGAAAAGATTATAGATAGATACACATACAGAATACAGAGCACGATATTGTTGCTAATACAAATAGAGTGTAACCACATATCTCCGATAGGGTGCGGGTACTATCAAACTGTGCTTGGAGAGGATGTAACTCCCCAGTTTGCTGGGTTGAAGGGGCTAGTTTGATGAGGTAGCAGCCAGTCCCAAGCATAGGAGTGGATGCAGTTTGGCTAGGTTGAGGTAGTGTAGTGTATAGTGACTTACCTGGAGGGCTGATCAGAGTAAGTCCCACCTACGGATTGCACAATCCTGTCATGAGGGGTCAAATCATGACATACAGAATCCCAAGGAAAGAGTACAGTTATGTATATGTGTATATATAAAGTTTTACATCTTTTGTTGTATATAGTATGATATTAGCAGTATGAACGATAGAAAGTTTAGATAATACAAATATTTTAAGCTACTATACATATGATATATGTGTTTTACAAATTTTTCAGATCATGCAAATTTAAATTCCATTAATATAGTTATACAACTCAGTCACCACACACTAGTAATAGCATATTTCGACTTCTTGATCGTCGACTCACCCTATGACTCTAACATTTTTTTCAGGTAAGCCAGTTAGGTGAGCAGATCAGCCTCGCAGATAAAGAGTTTACGTGGTTACCCTGGTTATAGGGTAAGTTTGTACAGAATTTTGTATTTTTGGGATACATATTACTGGAGAGAGATGTATTATATAGCTATGGTTTAAAAATACAGATTCTTAGTATTGTATGGTATTTACGGTTGTATGACTTATGTTTCCGCTACGTAGGTATGATTTTTTTTGTGTACAAAATTGCCCCAGTTCCTTCTGAGGCCGAGTTTCATAGTAGGGGGTATCAAAACAGTTCATATGTCAAAAAAAAATGATATAAATATTAAAACTGTTACATTTTGGTATCAGAGCCTAGGTTGCTAGGTTCTGCAGACTCTAAAGTGCAGCGGGAGACTACCGAAATATAAAAAAAAAGAATTTGAGGTTTGTTCTATGGTCTAGATACAGCATTTTTGTGGTGGTTTCTATATTTTTCCTGAGGTGACGATTCAAGGAAAGCCATAGTAATCTATCAACGAGTCATATGTTTGGATTGCAAGATTGGATTTTGGGGTTAGGATCAGGAGGCATGGTTAATAGAGGATTTGAAGTTTTAGTTAAATGGATTAAGTTGGGTCTATATGAGAAATAGGATACTGAAATGGTGTTCTATATATTTGCAAGATGGACTCAAGAGGTAGTAGTGCTCACGCCAATGGTGATGATGAAGCGAGTCCTTCTGGTGTAAGAGGTGGAGAATTTAGATGTTGTGCTATGTAGTGTGGCTTAGTAAGTTATGGCTGAGATAGCACGGATTTCTAGAGAGTGGGGAGGTCCATCTCCAGCTCAGGGATATACCAAAGAGAAATTTATGAAGATGAATCCGCCAGCCTTTTCTAGAGCGGCTGACCTTGCAGTTACTGAGAACTAGGTGCAAGAGGTAGAGAAGATCCTAATAGTACTTCACTGCGCTGATGAGCAGAGAGTTCTATACGCTTCATATAGACTAGTAGGGGAGGCTGAGAGATGGTGGACAACTACCAAACTATTGGAGGAATAGAGGGCGATTCCAGTGCTGATGACCTAGGCTCGATTGAGGGAGACATTCTTCGATAGGTATTATCCTTCCTCAGTTAGAGATGCTCTAGTATGGGAGTTTCTAAGTCTGTCCCAGGGATCATTGAATGTCCAGTAGTACACTGTGAGATTTATGGAGCTATCGCGTTTCTGCCCATATATTATCCCTGATGAGGTGGAGAAAGCCAGAATATTCGAGAGAAACTTGAGGCGAGATATTTATAGGCAGGTGGTGGTGCTGAGGATCTAGGATTTTTCAGAATTGGTTGATAGGGCTATTATAACAGAAAAGAGTCTACCCAGGGAAACTAAGACACAGAATCGGAAGAAAAGGACTACGCCCTCGAGTTTTCAGGCAGGTCCCATTCGAGGCCCTTGGAGAGGAGGTAGATCTGGCGGAGGCCAGAGACAAATGGTAGAGCATGGTGGATTTCAGGGCGGACAACTTCTTGCCATTTGTCTTAGATGCGGACGAAGACATCTTGGTGAATGCCGACTGGGGGAGAATGTTTGTTATTGCTGTGGGAGGCCTGATCATATCGCTCGATCCTGTCAGATGCCACCAGGTTATGTACCAGCTCCTAGGCCATTTTGAGGCGGATATCAGGTGCTCGGCGAGGGTATATACGTTGACACAGAGAGACGCTGAGATGGTTGGAGATGTGGTCACAAGTACCCTTACTGTTTTACCATATAAAAAATTGTTGTTTTGTTTGATACAGGTGCCACCCACTCTTTTATATCGGCGGGGTATGTTAGAATGATTGGGGTAGGGACTCAGCTATTAGATGTAGAATTATTTGTGGGCACACCGATGGGATCGGTGGTAAAATGCAAGAAGGTGCTTCGGAGTTTTCTTATAAGCATTTAGGAAAAAGTGTTGTTAGTCGATTTGGTGGTCTTAGATATGCAGGGGTTTGATATGATACTAGATATGGACTGGCTAGTGACTCATCATGCCAGTATTGATTGCCATCAAAGAGAAGTGATTTTCAGACCCTCGGGTGAGCAAGAATTCACATTCGTGGGATCACGCGTATGTACTTCGCCATGGTTGGTGTCAGCTATTCAGGTGAGGAGACTGCTACAGGGTGGTTGCTAGGGGTATGTCGCATACATAAAAGAGTTGCCAAAAGAAGAATTAAAACAAGTTGATATACTAGTAGTGAGAGAATTCCCATACTTTTTTCCGAAGGAATTGCCTAATTTGCTACCTGACCATGAGATTGAGTTTACTATAGATATGTTGCCAGGATCTGTACCAGTGTCTAAAGCACCGTATCGTATGGCTCTGGTTGAGCTGAAAGAATTGAAAGATCAGTTACATGAGTTATTGGATAAAGGTTTTATCAAGCCCAGTGTGTCACCCTAGGGAGCACCAGTTCTATTCGTGAAAAAGAAGGACGGGACCTTGGGGTTATGTATCAATTATAGGGAGATAAACAAACTGAGAGTCAAGAATAAATATTCTCTCCCTAGGATCGACGATTTATTTGATAAACTCCAGGGGACCTGGGTTAATTCTAAAATTGATTTGCGATCGGGTTACCATCAGGTGAAGGTTAAAGCGAAAGATATATCGAAGACTGCATTCTATACTAGATATGGTCATTATGAGTTCTTAGTGATGCCGTTTAGGTTTACTAATGCACCAATAGTATTTATGGATTTAATGAATTGGGTGTTCCATCAATATTTGGACCAGTTCGTGGTTGTATTTATCGATGGTATATTGGTTTATTCAAGCAGTTTTGAGGAGCACGAGCATCATTTGAGGCTGGCGTTGCACATGTTAAGAGAAAGAAAATAGCATGCAAAATTGAAGAAATGTGAGTTCTGGCTAAGGCAAGTTACCTTTATCGGCCATGTGATCTCTGAAGTAGGTGTATTAGTTGATCAAAGTAAAATAGAGATAGTGGTGAATTAGGAAAGGCTAGGCAGCGTTCAGGAGGTCAGGAGTTTTCTGGGATTGGCAGGCTATTACCGGTGCTTTGTAGATGGCTTCTCCAGGCTATCAGGTTCATTAACATGGCTCATGAGGAAAAATGTAAAATTTGATTGGACTGATGATTGTGAACAGAGTTTTTAGGAATTAAAGCGGCGGTTAGTTTCAGCTCCGGTATTAGCTATTCCATCAGGGGAGGATGGGTTTGTAATATACAGTGATGCCTCGTTGAAGGGTGTTGGATGCGTGTTGATGCAGCATGGTAGAGTTATTGTGTACGCTTCTAGACAGCTTAAAGAATATGAGAAGAATTATCCTGTCTATGATTTAGTGTTAGCTGCAGTGGTGTACGATCTCAAGATCTGGAGGCATTACCTATATGGTGGAAAGTGTGAGATTTTTATGGATCACAAAAGTCTAAAATATTTCTTTACTCAGAAAGAACTAAATACGAGACAAAGAAGGTGGCTATAACTCATTAAATATTATGACTGCACCATTAGTTACCACTCAGGGAAAGCGAATGTCGTAGTTGATGCTCTGAGCAGGAAAATAGTGGGACCAGTGTTAGAAACTATGGAGATTCTGCGCTCAGTTTGGATGGATTTGGAAAGACTCAATATAGAACTAGTTAAGGATAGTCCTCAGGCATTTATCGCCAGCTTGGTGGTTCATCCGACACTATACGAGAAGATTAAAACAGCTCAGGGTGATGATGCAGAGTTAGTAGAGGTAATGGCTAGGGTATGAGATGATCAGGGTGAGGAATTCAACATATCAAATGATGAAGTGTTGCAATTCCGTACTAGGCTCTGTGTTCATGCAGATATCGAGGTTAGGAGAACTATATTGGAGGACGCTCATAAGTCTCTATACACCGTACATCGAGGTACCACTAAAATGTATCGAGATCTGTGAGAGTATTTCTAGTGGAGTGGAATGAAGAGGGAGATAGCTGAGTTTGTCCAGCAGTGCTAGACTTGTCAGTAGGTTAAAGCCGAGCACTAGAGACCAGCAGGGCAGTTACAGCCGTTGTTCATTCTAGAGTAGAAATGGGATCATGTTTCGATGGATTTCATTACGGGGTTACCATCAGTGCATCAGGGATTGAATGCGATTTGGGTGGTTGTTGATCATCTGACAAAAACCGCTCATTTCATTCCTATTAGATTTGGTTATTCCATGGACAGGTTGGTGGAGATTTATGTTCAGGAGATAGTTCGTGTTCATGGGGTCCCAGTATCCATAGTTTCAGATCAAGATCCTCGGTTTACTTCATGATTTTGGAAAATTTTTCAAGAACTATGGGTACATGGCTAGCACTCAGCACTGCTTTCCACCCTCAGACAAATGGTCAGACACTAGAAGATATGTTTCGTGCGTGCGTGTTTGATTTTGGCGGAGTTGGACCTAGTTTATGCCGTTTGTCGAATTTGCTTACAATAATAGCTATCAGGCTAGCATCGGCATGGCACCCTATGAGGCATTGTATGGTAGGATATGTCACTCTCCTCCTTTCTGGGATAAGGTAGGTGAGAAGCGGGTGTTGGGTCAAGATATTGTGCAGCGAATGTATGATAAAGTCCAACTGATTAGAGAGAGAATTACTACTGCACAGACTTTGCAGAAAAGCTATGTGAACACTAGCCGCCGAGAGTTAGAGTTTGATGTGGGAGATCGAGTATTTTTGAAGATAGCTCCTCTAAAAGGAGTTATGAGGTTTGGGAAGAAGGGCAAGTTAAGTCCTAGGTATATTGCCCCTTTTGAGATACTAGAGAAAGTAGGATCAATTGCCCATAGGCTAGCTTTGCTGCTAGCTCTGCCTAGAATTCATGACATGTTTCATGTTGTTATGTTGAACAAATATGTTCCAAACCCGACTCACATCATCAGGTAGAGATAGAACTTAAGCATTCATTGGCTTATGAAGAAGTACCGATACAAATCTAGGATAGAAAGACACACACACTACACACAAAAGAAATTTCGTTAGTAAAAGTTTTGTGGAAGAATCATGCTATAGAGGAAGCTTCTTGGGAACTCGAGGAGCAGATCAGATAGAGATACCCGCAGTTGTTCCAAGAGGTTAGTGATAATAGGTAAAGTATAAGTAATTAGATAAAATTTCTTTTGCAGGTTCATGTATTGAATTAGTTAGTAGGTGGTCTTTTAGTTTTATATATGTAATCACCCAGAACATAGATTGTAACCACAGTATTCCTACACCATAAGTGAGGATAAATAATAAAAAAGGTAGACCATTTGCCTATATGGGATAATAGATGATGATACAGGTAGTAAATTTCGAGAAAGAAATTTTATAAGGAGGGGAGAATGTAATAACCCAAAGAATTAGAAGGGTTCTTGTCGACGAACACAGGGGATTCGTCGACGAGGATACAAGAGAAGCTCGTCGACGAGGATAGGTTTCATAGACGAGAAGATACCGAGAGGGGTTTTTAGGCAGTTTGACATTCGTCGACGAGGAAGCAAGGTTCATCGATGAAATTCTTTAAGAACTCGTTAACGAGATGACGTGTCTCACCAACGAATCCGGGGCTATAAATAGTGAAACCCGGATTTTTTGGTGTACTGTGGCACAAAACTTCCTCTCTCTCTCTCTCTCTAAACACCTCTTTCACCTTCTCTCTTCGATTCTAGCCCTACTTCTCGCCAGATCGACGATCTGAAGCCACTACGATGCTCCTAGGGAAGTTCTTTGCAAGTATGCCGGAGCAGATCATCGGTGGAAGTGGTTTGAAATTCATCCCCAATTCAGGGTAAGGTGTTTTATTTAGAATATGATTTCCCTGTAGTTATAGGAAATGTCGTATGCCAGAAAATACTGATGTTTTGTTTTGGGGGATGTCGTTTTTAGGGTGTTGAGTGAAGAACCCTACGGGTGTAGGGCCAGAGTTCAGTGAGGGCTTTCAGAAACTAGGTAAAGGAAATATGCTACGCTAGGAGTTTTACAATATTAGCAGAGATTTTATATATACCAGTTTATTATCCAGCTTTTACAAAATTAGAGTTTCAACGCTTGTGTGGCCTAAGTATATATTTATTTGATATAGAATTTATATAGTTTTTTTTTTTTTTTTTAGCATATCATACTATCTAGTATTTACAGATAAAGATTGATGTATATATAGAACTTTATTCAGTTTAGTATATTATAGTTTATTCAGAATCAGTACATTACAATTTTTATACAGATCATTTTATACAGTATTTATAGTATGCCATGTTTTCCTAAATTCCATAACACTCATAGTATACAGACAAATTATACAGACATAGTATACAAACAGATTATACGAACAGATTGTACAGACATATTATACAGTATAGCATCAAGATGCTACAGTTATTCAGATATTACAGAATTTACAGTACAAAATTATAGTGTTATGGTTATTTTGGAAACATGATGAAAACAATAAAAGAGTACATATGTGTATATATATATATATATATATATAGTATTAGATCCGTGTGAAAAGATTACAGACAGATACAGATACAAAATACAAGGCACGATACCGTGGCTAATATAGATAGAGTGCAGCCACATATCTCAGATAGTGTGTTGGTACCGTCAAACTGAGCTCGGAGAGGATGCGGCTCCCCAGTTCGCTGGACTAAGGGTGCTAGTTTGATAAGGTAGCAGCAAGTCCCAAGCTTAGGAGTGGATGCAGTTTTTTCGGGCTAAGGTAGTCTAGAGTATAGTGACTTACCTGGAGGGCTGAACAGAGTAAGTCCCACCTACGGGCTACACAACACTATCATGAGGGGTCAAATCATGACATACAGAGTCCTAGGGAAAGAACATAGTTATGTATATGTGTATATATATAGTTTTACAGCTTTTGTTGTATATAGTATGATATTAGCAATATGAATGATATAAAGTTCAGATGATACAAATATTTTAAGCTACTATACATATGATATATGTGTTTACAGATTTGTCAGATCATGCAGTTTTAAATACCATTATTAAAGTTATACGACTTGTTCGCCACACACTAGTAATAGCATATTTCCACTTACTAATCGTTGACTCACCCTATAACTCTAACATTTTTTTCAAGTAAGCCAATTAGGCGAGCAGATTAGGCTCGCGGATAGAGAGTTTACTTGGTTACCCTGGTTATAGGGTAAGTTTGTACAGAGTTTTGTATTTTTGGGATAGAAAGTTTGTACAGAGTTTTGTATTTTTGGGATAGATATTACTAGAGAGAGATGTATTATATAGCTATGGTTTAGAAATATAGATTCCTAGTATTGTATGGTATTTTTACGATTGTATGACTTATGTTTCCGTTGCGTAGGTATGATTTTTTTTGTGTACAGGATTACCTCGGTGCCTTCTGAGGCCGAGTTTCATAGCAGGGGGTATCATAACAGTTCATATGTGAAGAAAAAAATGATATAAATTTTGAGGTTGTTACATAAATTCTTGAGCTTCGTCTTTCTATATTGAATTTGATCGAAGTATATTTTTTTTAAATTGTACTAATGTGCTCTTAGTGAGAGTTTCTTTGCACATAAGAATTGTTCTTGTTTCTCTTGTTATTTTTTACGGTTCAGGATTGTTAAATCGTTGAACTACCAAGCGTGGGGTATTGCTTGAAGAGGTGGGCTCCATCCTACTGGAAGGAGTGTGTAAACGGTTTGCTTCGCCCAATTAATGGAGTGATATAGTGAAATCCTTGGGTAGTTTGCCTAAGGCGAGGAAGTAGGTGGGTATAGCCGAATCTCGTAAAATCTCAGTGTCTCTTTCTTCCCCAATTCTCTTTAATTTTCTACATGTATAAATTGCATGAATGTTTACTTAATTACTATGAATTAAATAAGTTATTGGGAATTGCGGAAACTTTGATTAAAGAAAGTACATTGATTGCGGAAATCTTGATTGAAGGAAGTACGTTGATAAATATCAAAAGTTTATTAATATACCTAAACACCAGTAATTTGTTTGATATCAAGATCTATATTTTTGGAAGCTTGCTGAAATTTTTTTATTGTTTTATATTGTGAAATCATGCTTACCTCACTGATTGTGTGTTGGTCTTTGCAAATCAATTATACTTGTGTGATTGCTGAATATAAAAGAGTTGGGAAAGACTTAATAAAAGATTTGTAATGAAATTTTTAAAAGCCTAATTCACCCCACTCTTGGGAGTACACCTTACTTCTTAGATATATTTAATTTATTGTGATTGCTATATTTATTTCAAATATTTGCATGCATCATTATTTGTGGGATTCGCATTTGTTTAGAAGGACCCTAGGTTGTATAATACTGGTTGTGTTTTTGAAAACAAGACATGCTTGACCTAGGAATTTTAAAATACCCAATTCACCCCCCTTCTTGGTAATACACCATAACTGTCAATTGGTATCAAAGCCTCATTGTAAAAAGCTTAAATGTTTGTGTTAAAGATTGCAATGGCTCACATCGGTGTATCCCTATTCGGTGAGGGACAATCATGTGTCATGCCTTCAGTATTTTGTGGTGTTTACTACACCTCGTGGAAACAAAAAATGAGCATACTTTTAAAATCAATGAACTAGAGGGCCTAACAAGTGATTGTTAAAGGAATTTGTATGCCAATAAATGAAAATGATATCAGTGTAATGCATCAAAATTCAAATGCCATGGTTATATTATATTGTGCTTTAGATTCTAATATTTTTTATAATATCATGGCATGTAAATGCACAAGATACATATGGGAAAAGCTCAATAGGAGATACGGAGGAACCGAAGAGAAGGAGATCGATACTCTAGTTGGTTCAACTACAAATGATCAAGTGAAAGCAACTAGTTGCTTAACTTCATTAGTTGATGAGGAGGTGCATGTATCTCAGTCTCTTTAATAGTGATAATACTATTAATGATGCATGCATTCATTCATATGATAATTATTGTAATAAATTTTATAATAAATCAAGAATAAATTTAATGATGAAAGCATAGCCTCTAACAAAAAGCTAGAAAATGCTTTATTGGAAATGCATAAGCTTCTAGTTAGGATGTTTAAGAAAAAAACACTCTTAAAAAATGAGAATAAAAAGTTGGGAAAACAACTAGGCGAATTAAAAGATTATCATGCTACTTTAGAGAAGAAAATGATTTAGAAGATATTGAAAATTTTATGCGTAGAGGGAAAAACGGAAGATCATTCTAGAATTATATCCGATGCTAAGAATGAAAAGGATAGTTCACATAAACCATTGCGAGTTAAAAAATTTTTTTTTTTCAAAAATGGTTCATGTTCAGTGTATAAATCCCATAGTCATGCCTCATCAATCAAATATTGGATTAGTAAGCATAGTCTTTCACGTATATACAAAACTTGCTTATATTGTAGAATGAAAAGGCACATTCGATATAATTGTCCATATAGAGGTGCGAGAGGCGAGAATAAGAAATTGATATGGGCAATCAAGAAAGCATGCCCCTTAAAACCTAAGGAAGAATGGATTCCAATTGGAATTACATAATTGCTTAATCCTTCCTTAGTTCTTAAGTGTAGGGGTAGTGATGACCAAAAGGATTAGGAAGTTGTTACGCCCAATTTTGATCATGACAAAAACTCTTGGTACTATTGGTTGTACTAAGGCTTGCATGCAGGTTCACTATGCACGTGTATTCAGACTGAAAGACATATAATGATGGCGTGCGGTGTTCATGCCGATGAATGATGAAGTTTGTACTGTATTTGTAATTATTTTTCACTTTCTTCGTTCTGGGATGTAATATTATTATGGACTGTACACTTCTATGGCTTGTAATAATTTGCATCATGCATGATAGGTAGGTATGCTCAAATCGACCCTAGTTGGACTTTAGGAACCTACACAGACCATAGAAAGACCTTAGGGATCACCCTTCGGTCAACTAAGGCCAGATTTTTTCGATAGGATAGAATGTCCTTAGGTCCCCAAAAAGATGCACAAACAGACCCCATATCACTTACATGATAAGGGGAATTAAATAAGGTAAAAATCTGGACTTAATTGAAAATGTTGAGAGGGTTCGGGTGACCAAACCCATTGCATTTAAAACGCTTCAAACAACCAAACCCTGGACAAGTCAACTTGTTGACTTTTTGTTCGAGCACTCAAACCTTTTTCAACGAATCTTCCTCGGGCACGCGAACCAGTGTCAAAACACTTTTCAACTACCTGGGCACCCGAACCTTCACATTCGTTATGGGCTCGGGAAACCAAATTGGCTAGTTCAGTTAATCGAACTTGTATTTGGGCACCGAAATCACAGATAGAAACATTCTGTCTTATGGTCAGCCAACCGACTTTAAATACATGTTCATTTGTAATAATTAGCAAGGATTAGCAAAATCATTAAGGCCAAAATTTCTTAATATTTCAAAATCTTATTTTACCCTATAGTACTCCTATACACTCAAAAGCTTCATTTTCCTTGATTATCCAAGAGTTGTGAATGTATGTAGAGTGCTTGTGCTTCATTCTCTATTTGCTTAAATACTCTCATCTACTTGATTTTTGATTAATTTTAACTTTGAGAGTATAGTCTTAAGTTCTTTCACTCATTTTATTTGATAAATCTTGTGTGGGAATACTTAGAAGGTTGTGGTTCTTGCATTGTCATTGCAAGACACCTAAACTTATATTTTTGTGTGCAAAAAACATTTTCAAAGCTTGCATTCAAACACTCCTTGTGCTTAGTATATTGAGAACATCGTGCTGAGTTTGTTTGAATGAACTTGCTAGCATATTTTAAAACTTGATCTGATATTGAGATATTCAAATATTGTATTTCAAATCTTGCTTAGGTTTACACTCTTGATCATTGATTGATTATCTATTCTTGATTGAGTGTTTAGCACACATTAGAGCACGGAGTATATTTACATATCATTCATGCTTACATTATTGCTTAAGATATACTGGTGTACATATCTACTTGTGAAGAAGTGCATTTCTATGTACAAAATTTCATATCATTTGTTGCATTCCAGGCGTGGGCCTGAAAAGGGAGACTAGCCCTATGGAATAGTCCCGGATTGGCCTACACCCGGTTAGGAAAGCTTGGTGCGCCATCTTGATAAGGCGTATTGTATTAGGTGCCGCTTCGCCCATTTAAGTGAGATGTAGTGGAATCCTTGTGCTGGTGTAGCCAAGGCAGGGACGTAGGCAATTTGGCCAAACCTCGATAGCATATTACATGTATTGTTTACTCTTCCGCACTTTACTTTTATTGCACATGTATGTTTATTTATTGATCATATAAACTGACCCTAGGTTGTATAATACTATTGTTCAACCGATTGACCTAGGCAATAATTTATAAATACCCAATTCACCCCCCTCTTGGGATTGCACCAAAGTTAACAATTGGTATCAGAGTCTCGTAACTTAGACTTAAACGTCATTTATTAAAAGATCATGATGGCCCGTGTTAGTGCATCCCCTTCATGTGAGGGAAGATTGGTCACACACTCACCAGTATTCTGTGGTGATAACTATGTTGTATGAAAATTCAAAATGATTGTGTATATGAAAGCTATAAATTGGAAATTTTGGAATGTCAATGATCAGGGTGATAGTGTGCCTGTTAAATCCATTGGTTGTACTAGCATTCCTAATTCTGACTATGAATTGAATGATCACGATACGTTGATGCCATGAATACCTTACTACATGCTTTAGATTCTAATATTTTATGTGAAGTTATGGCGTGTAGCTTTGCTAAGGAGATCTGGGATGAACTTGAGAGGCGATATCACTACAAAAAATCAGGGTATTAGTGAAGGATCAAATCCATCACTTATACTTGTAATTCGTCACTAATTTTAAAGTAGTTGCTATATCTACCGTTATTACTAACTTTTAGTGACGAATTCAAAATTTTGTCACTAACAATGGAGTATTAGTGATGGATTATAACCATCACTAAAACTCTAATACCGTCACTATAAATTCTAGATCGGCTCAGCTCAAATTCGTCACTAATAGTACAATATTAATGAAGGATTTGAATCATTCACTAATACTTCATTATTAATGATGAATCTAGAATTCATCACTAATACCCTACTATTAGTGACGAATTTGAATAATTTACTAATACCCTACTATTAGTGATGATTTTAAATTCTTCACTAATAATTAGAAAAATTAAAAAACCTTTAATATTAATTTTTTTTAATCATCAATTCCTATAAAAATTTGT
Organism: Malania oleifera; assembly: GCF_029873635.1. Classification (NCBI taxonomy): domain Eukaryota; kingdom Viridiplantae; phylum Streptophyta; class Magnoliopsida; order Santalales; family Ximeniaceae; genus Malania; species Malania oleifera. The sequence goes on along the minus strand of NC_080428.1, from coordinate 40,911,690 downwards.
AATTACATTTTCCCATACATAACTTGAAACCATAATTATTACAAAATTCATAAATCATTCAAAATTTCAAATTCAAATACAAATTCAATTAAAATAAAGAAATAACGTATGTTCAGATAACAAAATTTTTTTCAAAATATTCAAAATTCAAATACAAATACTAGTACAAATTCAAATTAAAATAAAAAATATTCAATTTGTACAAATAACAATAAAAATTACAAAGAAATAATCAAAAGTTGCATCCGACAACTATAGTGCATGCATGCATGACATCATGCTGATGTTATGACAATCGTGAACCCTACAAATTTAGAGTCATTAAAAAAAATTAGTATACAAATGGAGAGCTGGCGCTTAGTATAATTTGGAAAAATAATTATATGATATAACAAATTCGCAAAAAATTCATAATCATGCATATTACACAATTTGTACGGTAGTAATATCAATAATGAAAAAAATAATGTCAGTATTTAAAGTTAAACATTGAATTCACATATTTCCATTGAGTTGCACACTTGAAAGGTATCCTATAAAGTCGAAGGGATGAAAGGGTATTTAAATAACCATAAGAAGATAGACACACAACTATACTTGCAACTACTTATATATATTATATGTAATTACCTTTTAATTTTTTGAAAGATAAAACCAAGTGAATTCATTAATAAACAAAGCTCAAGTCAGAGGCCTGAGGATACAAAAGTGCATGAAGACCCAAAACAGGAAACCAACAAGGCAATAAAAACAGTAAGCGGCCAACAAATCAACAAAAAAACTGAAGAGAACACCAATAATAGAAAATGTCAAAGCAGCTGAATCAACCACCGAGAATTTGATACTGTTCATTAACTATACGTGTAATTATTATCTTAAGATTGAAACACCTTTAGTTATGGAAGTTGTTTTAACTTTTTTTTTTCTTTTTTTTTTTGTGATAGTATTTAAAGTCTTTTAGGCATGTTTAGTCATGAAAATTATTTTATAATTTTTTTCTATGATGGTGTTTAAGACCTTTCAAATAGTTGATTAACTTTTTAGGACATGAGGTTAGTCTGTCCTTCTACCCTAATCTCCAATTAAATAAATTTATATCTAATATTTGAGTCCTCTATTGCCTTTTGATGAGTTTTGTTGCTTACAAGCAGGTAACATGGATCCTTATGTCATCCTCCCTTGTCATACTCAGGAGTAGAAAAGCAGCATTGCATTAGGTGGGTCTTCAATCAGTTTGAATTTATGCCTAAAAAATTATAGAAGTGAAAACAATTTTTGTTCATAGCTGGATTAGTAATGGGCATTTAAGTTATGTGCTTAATGGTCAAAGTGATCATTGTAATGTATATTATACAAGTTTATTCACTGTTATGTACAAATGGTTGATAGAGGGCAAGGGTCTCAACCATAATGGAATGAGAATTTTGTATTCATCATAACTGGTGAGGTCTTCAAACTCAGGATGAAGATCATGGACAACGATAGTGCTACTCAAGATGATTTTTTGGGATAAGTAATGTGAGTTGCAATTTATTATCAGTTTTTTGTCATTTTTTCCCTTTTCATTCTATTATTTGCTCAAAGTACTGACTTGGTTGCATCCTACCTTTTTATGCATTATACCCGCTGCTTGTCTTTTCACTTGTAAATATGGGATTCAAAGATTGTGAACCATAGGTGTTTGCACATTGCCACTTGATTAGTGCACTACCATAAATTTTTCATTCCATTTGAAGTTTCAGTAAAGTTGCTGAGATTACTTTGACTAAAGATGTTTAGAAAGGGGGCTATTTAATGAAATCACATAATGACTGTTCCTTAGATTTTTCATTACCTTAAATTTTAGAAAACACAAACCGTATAGGGGAGAAATCACATTCTCCAAACTATAAATGTCCTTATTGTAAAATGCATTGTAGCCATTCAATTTCAATGGGAGTTTTATATCTTCCATGAGTATTATTTTGTATAGCCCATATGATTCTTGACTAGTCATTGTAGGAACTAAACAATAAATCAACCTCTAACACTTGGCTTAAAAATGTTCATATAGCTTGGTGTACAAGTGTGAAAAGTTACTTGCAGTGTGTTTTGCATCTTGTGAAATTGTGTAGAACTTGAAAAAATTATATGGAATGGTTGTTCTTAATAATCTTGATTCTTGAAAGCACTTCCAGCAGTTATGAAATTTGATTTATGTTTTCAATGAATCATTCTTGGTTGCATAGCTTGCTTGATTTCAATTTATTTTCTTGGTGATGAAAGATAATAATAAAAAAATAGATTGGTAATAATCCACCATCCACCATTGCTTTTATTAGAAGATAAATAAAAATCTTAGTTTCCAGATTATTATTATTATAAAATGTCACTATTTTTTTTTCTTGTGATAGTGTTTAAAGTCTTTTAGGCATGTTTAGTCATGAATGCTTTTTTAAATGAACTAAGCCTACATTGTCTCATTTCTTATGATTCCTAACTTTCACTCATCCTTTCAAAAAAATTTTAAGATTCATTTTATCATAATTATCATTGTACATGGGGTTTTTTTTTTTTTTTTTTTGAAAATTTTTAACGAAATTTCGGCAGCATGTCATCTATAAATTGGACATTTTTCCATAAAACCTGTACCTGATAGGTTCAAATAGGTCATTTATAATTCAATTCAAGGCACACTAGAACCTATATCCAGTACCAGTATGCAATACACATCAACTGTATCTGTCATACAGGAGGCATTCTAGACTAGCATGCAATCAGGTAGCAATTCACAAATCACAATATATAATCTATCCATTAAATTAAGAATATAAGTAGTAGAGAACAGTGGATAATATTGAGTTTAGTGTATTATTGTTATTCATCTAGGCATATGGACATGAATGTTATGAGATGATGAGAGCATTTAATATAAAGAATTATAAAGATGATGCTCCCTCTGAGTTATGTATATATTCAACTTATGCCTTTTTCAAATTTTCAAAACCTTAGCCAAGTGTTTTTAATATTTTCAATAATTTAGGCTCGACAATGAATGCTTTAGGCTTACTGGACCAAATATATAAATGAATGCTTCTTTAAATGAACTAAGCCTACATTGCCTCATCGCTTATAATTCCTAACTTTCACTCATCCTTTCAAAAATATTTTAACATTCATTTTATCATAATTATCGTTGTACATGGTTTTTTTTGGGAAACTTTTAATGAAATTTTGACAGCATGCCATCTATAAATTGGACATTTTCCCATAAAACTTGTACCTCATAGGTTCAAATAAGTCATTTATAATTCAGTTAAAGGCATACGATAACCTATATCCACTACCAGCATGCAGTACACGTCAACTGCATCCGCCATGCAGGAGGCATTCTAGACTAGCATGCAATCAAGTAGCAATCCACAAATCACAATATATAATCTACCCATTAAATTAAGAATATAAATACCAGAGAACAGTAGATAGTATTGAGTTCAATGTAGTATTGTTATTCACCTAGGCATATGGACATGAATGAGCAACCACAAGTTCAGTACACATCCTTATTCAAATAAGGATTTCAATACTTAACACATGTTGTTTTACATGTATGCATGATCGTAAGGTGCACAAACACACTCTTTATTTAAAACAATATGCATGAATACACTCTTAATTCTAGGCAATTTATTCATCTAAAGTGACCATCACATAACATTTAAATAACATACATTTACACCTTTTCTTTACAAATATAGCAGTGTTTTCCCTAATAAGTGTACATTTTATCTCAAACAAGTGCCAAATTCAAGCTTTCCTAACCATCGATTAATGAAGAAATGGAAACAAGTAAAGCTATCATCCGTACAAGATGAATATCTATCATATGAAAATTTTCCAACTAAACAAGATATACAACTTTGATAACAATAAAAAAAAAAAAAAAACATGTATGCATTGTGCAACCATATCAAGTAATAAAAGATAACAACATCCAAAACCAGGATGGATCCATAAGGAGGATGCATTTAGAAGGAGGATACATCCAGAATGAAGATGCATTCAAAAGAAAGCTGCATCCAAAATGAAGATGCATCCAAAATAAGGTTGAATCCGCAGAGAGGATGCATAGGCACATCCACAAGGAGGATGATTTCACATGATGCATCCACAAAGTGCAACACTGATGGAGCTTTCTGAAACAACCAAGATCAAAAAATAACATTTTTCGGTGAAAAAAAAATTTTTTTTTTCTTGAATTGAAAATATATGTGTCATGTCATTGAATTGGTGAAATTGTAATTCAATATGGCCAAGGTTTTCGATGAGTAAAGCAATTTCAAAGAACCCAAAACCTAAAACAAGCATTTATTTATTGTCAAAAGTCACAATGTTTTTTTGAAACAGAGAATCTTGTAAAATCAAGTTTATTTTCTTGAAACACTAAAAAATTTCATCTAATTCAAGCTATCAATTTCAATGAAATTCTTTGAATATGTTAAATTTACATGTACATTATTGAAGCAATGCCAAGAAAAAGAACAACTTAGTATCCAAATGAAACAGTTGAGAATCAAATTATGTTTTACATACCTTCTAAAGAGAGGAGCCACCCGCGTCATTAGGTCGAGATTGGCGCATCATTTGCTCAAGCCGTGCGTGCCTATTCATCATGTCTTGCAGCTGGGCTTGAAAGGTGGATGTCGTGTCTTTCAGTTGATGGTTCTCCATCTCCACCATCTGCATCCGTTGAGCCATCTCCTCCACACGAGACTCGACGTCTCGACGCGCTCGTTCCATGTCTGCATGAGCTACCGCACCCATGGATGATGACACTATTGGGGTGATGTATCCACTTCCAATACCTTTCACCTAGCCCTCCGCTCGTTCCCCAAGCACCTGGGAAGTTATCTGGAAATCTGTTATTTGCTGACTCCCCTCTGAAACAGGTGCATCCCTCAGCTTGACCATCCGTGCCCAATTTCAGTTATGAAAATGATAAAAAGGAATAAGTAAGAATACAACTCTAATGTTTTGAATCAAGTAATAAACTAAATATTTTGTTTCATTCACATGTTTGTTGTGCGCACCCTCGCACCACTCCCCCAATCGCCGTTGGTGTGTTCTCTAATAAGATCCTGCAGAAGCTCCTCTGTGTGAGTATCGGGATCATGCTACATTATCATGTAAGACATTATTAGTATTAAGTCATGTAATGGTCAGATAGTTTTATATATAGTAATTACCCATCGATGATATACGAATAACCTCGATCCACCGCAATGCATCATAGGGAATTTGCTGCTACTCGTAGCATTTGTTTCACATATGGCCTACAAGGAAGATTTAATGACGATTTATTAGTGACATCAATGTGAAAAATTAATGATTATAGTACAAACACATCACCTAATAGCGTGCATCACAGAAAATGGCGACACACCACCTCCCAATCCTTTTGGGATATCTTATCGTATGGCCGCGCTTCTGCTTGATCTCCCATCGCTAAAAAATGTTCACGCATTTTCGAGTAATAGCTCTTAAATTTATTACACAATTGGACGTCCACCGCCCTCTTCACATGGTCATCCTTGAGGATGTCCATATCGAATTCCTTCTGCATAGGTAATACAATTAGAATATTAGATAGTTGTTAATTGGCTAGTATATTAAAAGTTAAAAAAAAAAAAAAAAGGTTTGGGATTACTTACCAAAATGAACATGTAAGGAACCATGCACTACTCCTGAGTCACCTACGTCCAGCTGAAGGCCGTGACTGGAGCATACTATCGGCATATAATGCCGAGCTCCCAAGTCCATGAGGTGCACCAATCATTAAGTGGGGTGGTGTAGCTTGGAAGAATGTCGATCTGAATACGCTGCTTAGTCCTCTTTAGGTGCTTTTTCAATGACATGTTCTTCGCTGCACCATGACCTGACCTCACCACAGATGTAGATGCTGAAAGCAGAGTTAAATTAAGAAGAACACTATAATCATACATGTGAATAACTAACATCAATAGTTGAAATGTAAATAAATAAATTGTATCCTTACCAACATTACTCATCATGATCGGCACCTCACCCTACATTTTAGTCGCATTTGTGGTATCCATGTTTGGCCAAGGTTCGGATGGCTCAAACAATGATGGTGCTACAACACCACTGACATGCTCCGCTGGTCTCAAGGCCGCCAGATCAACCTCGTGCAATGACGTAGTCGAGAGTGTGGAAGGAAGTCGGCCACAACGGCCTCCTGGTGCCATGTCTTCAAAATATTAGACAAGTAAATATAAAAAATGTGAATATTAGATGGATGCATAGCAAATATATTTTTAATTATTTACATATGTCAGATATATAGTGACAAACATAACATGCTTACCCCCCTATACGTCCTCAATATCGGTATCATCCTCACTTTCTAAACTGTCTTCCTCTTTACTACAGTACTCGACCCTTGTTTCATCTTCCCCATCAGTTTCCTTATCATCAATGAAGTGAATGTCTACAAAGGGTTCAAGTATAATGTCAAAAGTCTTTATGACTTCTGCCATGACACCAACCCTATGTAATAAAATAAGATCGAGGCCTTCTTCGACAACATTGAAAGTAGATTGCGGTGCTGCACTGACAGATGGCTCATCTTCTTGGAATGCAGCCTCACCAGCACTCATCTCCCCATCTACAACTTCTGTAATAGCGTACAAACTTCGGGGAGGAATTTTTTGGGCCACATGCCATTCACCCTTGAATTTTGTGTCTTTAGAATAAAACACTTGTTCTGCCTGCGTTGCTAGCACAAAAGGGTCATTTTGATACCATGTCTTACTAAAATTGAAGCTAGTAAAGTAAGCATTTGTGTTTACGCCAGTCTTTTTATTGCCAATGTCCCACCAGGTTCACTTGAACAGGTGGACGAGTCTATTAGCTCCATAGCTAAGCTCTATAATGTCGTCCAACACACCAAAGTAGTCAATTTCTTCATCTCCTTCAGTGCCTAACATTGCAACCCCACAATTTTGGGTTCTTCTACGCAGTTTGAGGGACTTTGTATGAAATCGTAACCCATTGACAATTCAACCGTTGTAGCGTTTAATTTGTTCATCGGAGCCTTATACCAACGTGTACAAATCTTTACTTGTCGTTGGTTCCTTATTGTAATACATTACTTTCATCTATTCAATAAATAGGAGTTTAGAAGAATAAAATGTCAACAGTGAAAATGTGCATTGCTTCTAACTCAAGCAGTATTTTTTACTTACACCACTCCCAAACCAATAGATAAATTCCTTCTTATGTCTTTTGTCAACATTCCGTTAATTTTGGGCCAAAAGTTCAACTTTATTGATGGCCTTACAAGGCTTAACATATTGTTTTGATGCTAACAAACAAGTAGAACTTAACATGCATTGGTTAAGTGATGTATTTTTAGGACTAAATGATGAATGTAAGGTTAAAGAATTCATGAAAGCTTGTACTTCAAAGAAGGATGATTATATCAAGCTTGAGGCATGGATTAAAACTTGAAGGTCATGAGAGCATTGATATAAAAAAAAAAGCTTCAAGAATGAAAGCCCAATTGATCAACATGGAAATCTCAAAGAAAGATGAAGCAAGCATAAAAACCTCAAGGAATTCAAGAATTGAAAATTTGAAAGAGTCTATAAGAAATGTCATGTAAATACTTCAAAGAATTTCAATATGGATGCATGAAGCTCTTAGGTTATATTATTGGACCTAGATACTTTTTAACATAATTGAAAAATATTTTTACAAGGTCAAAAATTGTTTCCAAAAGGTTAGAATCATTTTTGGAATGAAAAGCACCAAAAAGAGGATTTCTCAAATGCTGTCAAATTTTCTACATCTGCATTGATGTACATTTTTCTCTATCAAACTATCTTTACTTTAAAATGTGTTCAACATGAAAGTTTTAGAATGTTCTCTTAGCTTTCATTTGAAACCATTAAAGTCAAATTTGGACTTATTCAAAAAACGTTATGATCAAACAACTGAAGGGTGCTCGAAGCTAATTGCCTAACAGACGACTGTCAAGAACTGAACAGCTGACTGGCAGTGTACTTTGTGGTGTCTATTCGTGTTTGAACAGCTGACTGAAACCTTACTATCCCTTTGGTTTAACTAGACATATGACTACCAAAAATGGACAGTCATCTGTCACGCAGCTGTTTTGAATTTTTCATAACGGTCAAATTTTTTAAATGAGGTTGCTTAGGGCTCAAACTTTGTGGAAACTTGGGGAATACTCCAAATCACTTGGGGATCAATTTACATAATTTTTAAAGTCTATAAATAAGCCTCAAATATCATGGAATCAATGCATAAAGAATTCAAATTCTACAAAAATTCAAAATCTCTCTCAATTGCTCTCAAATTCTCAAGGCTCTCTCTTGCTCTCAACTTGCACGAATTCAACTGAGTTTTTGCTGATCTTCTTCCACCAGAATTGTGCAACAAATTCTAAATCTTTCAATCATTGAAAGAATTAATTGGTGATATACTTCATTGAGCTTCAAGTTAATTTTCATATTGCTATTTACTTTGAAGTATATTATAGTACTGAATATTTGTACTAATCAGCTCTTTGTGTGAGTAATTCTTTGTACACAAATATTTGATTTATTTCTTGTAGATTGATGATTCCAAGGATTGTTTGGATCGTTTGCTAAGCAAGGGGATATTGCTTAGAGAGGCTGGCTTTATCCTAGTTAAGGAGTGACCGGACGAGGGGATATCGTTTGGAGAAGGCGAGCTTTAACCTTAACCAAAAAGTGTTGTAAAGGTATTGTTCCGCCCATTAAAGGAACATGTTTAGTGAATCCTTTAGTGGTTTTCCAAAGGCAAGGACGCAGGCTGGGTATAAACCAAACCTCATAAAAATCTCCATCTCACTCTTTCTTTCCCTACTCTTTATTTTCAGTACATATTCAAATTGCGTGGATGGTTTAAATTGGAAATCATATATACTACGTATATTTTGGAATCAAGTAAACTTAAAGTTTAATTTTGATTTGTGTTGTAGAAACTGAAAGGGAGTACGTTGGTTATACCATATATTTCGGAAACCATATGGGAGTACGTTAGTTAAATATCTCAAAGATAAATTAATTGGGAGTTTATTTGAATTTTGAATACTGGGAAGAGTGTGAATATAGTGTTGGATTTTATATTACATATCATATTAAGCTAATTAATTAATATAAGGCTTCACATCAGCAAAAACAAATGATCATTCACTACAGGGCTTAATTCAAATTTATATACAGGGCTGACAACAAAAGCTATATTATGATTGAATGGTTTAAAATTTGACATTGAGTAGTTTGTGTTTATATTTCAAAGAGTGTTAAATCTTGCAAATTTCATCAACCTAAATTGTGTTGCAGGTAACTTGTGCTTGGAAAATCATTTGGCTGTTTATTTTCAAATTGTGGATGATTGGCTTGGTTACTTGAATGATTGGTTTGGTTGCTTGGTTGTTTACATAGTTGTGTTGATTGATTGTATTAAAAGAACTAAGTTCTTGAGTGATTAAAGAATTTAAAAAACAAGCCAAGAATTAACTCAAATAAATAAAAGAAGGTTAACAATTCTTAAAAAGAATTAAAAGAAATATTTATAATCCAATTCACCCCCCCTGGGACTACACCTTACTTTTCAATTGGTATCAGAGAGGGGTTATAGAAAATATTAATTAGTAGCTATAAAAAGATCTAAATGACTAACTTAGGCATAGCTCCCTTTGGAGAGGGACAATCTTCAACTAGGCCTCTAATCTTTTGTGGACACAAACTATACATTTTGGAAAAAGAGAATGCAAATATATCTTCAAACTATGAATTGGAAAGCTTGGGAGGTTTCTATAGATGGTGACCAAATTCCCTTTAAATTAGTTAATGGAAAACAAATTCCTAAGAAGAAAATTGATATGACAGACTTAGACTATAGGATGCTGCAAGTAAATTCTAGTGCCATGAATGCTCTATCTTATGCTTTAGATGCCAATGAATTTAATAGAATAATGGCTTGCAAATCAGCTAAGGAGATATGGGACAAACTATAAGTAACTTATGAAGGAACTATGGATGTTAGGGATAATAGGATCAATATGCTTACAAGTGAATATGAAGCCTTTAGGATGAACTCATAAGAATCCATAACTAATATGTTTACTAGGTTCACTCACATAATAAATTCCCTAAATGCACTAGGAAAAACCTACACTACATACGAGATGATAAGGAAAATTCTTAGAGGGCTGCCACCTAAATGGGAACCAAAAGCCACTGCTATAACGGAATGAAGAAATCTAAAAACCACTTCCTTAGATGAACTTATAGGTTCCTTGCTCACATATGAAATGGCAATAAATGAAAAAAGTGGAAAAACCAAAGCTTAAGAATCAATAGCCTTTAAAACCTTAAAAGAAAACTCAAGTAGTGAAATGTATAAAGATGAAGAAGGCTTCATATCTAAAAAGCTAGCAAGGATACTAAGAAGGAAAAAAAAATTCAAAAGAAGAAACCAAGATTCTGAATCAGAAGAAGAAGATATTAGTGAAAAGAAATCGAAGAATAAAACTTCAACATGCTATAATTGCAACAAAGCTAGACATATAAAACCGGAATGTCCACTACTAAAGAAAAAGTCTAAAAAGAAAAATAAAAAGGCCATGAAAGCCACTACTTAAGACATGATGAGTACAAGTAGTTCATAAAATGAATCAAATGATAGAGAGGTTGCTTATACGTGCTTTATGACTTGGGATGATAAGGAAAGCACCTCATCTAAATCTTCAAATAATTCTTGTAGTGATGAATCCAGTTATGAGTGTATGCGATCTTATGAAGAATTACAAAATGATCTATTCAAAGTATATAAGATGCTGATTAAAGTAACCAAACAAAGCACATCATTAAAAAACAGGAATGAAGGAATGATAAAAGAACTATAATCTCTTAGAAATGCTGAAAGAGAAAAGGATTCAAGAATCAAAAAAATAGAAAGTAAGAATGAAGCTATGAAAAAAGATTTAGAATCCAAAAATCTTGATGAAAAGGAAAAAGACTTGAAAATCAAAGAATTAGAGTGCAAGGATGAATAAATGATAGAAGACCTTCGATCCCTATCCTCTACAGTATATGCGAAAGATATGTATTTCTAAATTAGATGATAAAATATGAAAATTATCTCTAGAGTTGGAGAAATCTCAAAAGAAGGTTGATAACAAGAAAGAGATAGAGTTAAATGATCTCAAAAATCATATTAAAGATAAAGAAAAGATCATTTATAACTTTACAAAAGTAAAAACAAACTTTGACAAGATGATAAGCTCACAAGGAATGTCTCTAAATAAAGAAGGCATTGGTTTTTATGGAATTGAAAATAAAAAGAAAAAGAATCTTTACATGGGTTATTTCTCAAAAGCCTCCAAAGATAATGCAAGCACATCCTTTAATGCCTACACTAATACAATATGCTATCAATGTAAGAAAAAGGGGCATATTAAGTTTGAATGTCCATTCAAGAGAAAGGATGTAAAAACTAAACAAGCATGGAAAGTAAAAGAAACATCCTTTATTAAACCAACCGGACCCAAGAAAGTATGGGTACCATGATGAAAGACTACTTCATAAAAGAAAAACTCCATGGATTAAGTCATTCCCTTTTAAAAAATTGAGAAAGTAACTTAATTCATGACCAACAAACAAACTAGTTGAAAAACTAAAAGATGAGTTTAAAGAGCTTAGTATAACAAATTCAAAAAAAACATTGTTGGCCAAAGTCATAGGATGATTTTTACAAAGCTTAACTTAAGAAAATATCAAATTGAGCTTATTACATAAGTACTTCAAGTTGATTCAAGTATGATTTTTCATTCAGAAGCTCACTAGGCAAAGAGACTTAGAGACCTTAGTTTTAAGTCTTGGAACTTATTTTTCAAAGAAAAAAAAATTTAGATTTTAAGTCTAAATAAACAAAGAAGAGAAAAATAAAAAATGTCTTGAAATGAGGAATAACTGGTTGACAGATGAATGCCTGTCATGGATAGTCAACTGACCAGTTAAAGGACTTTAATTATGTAGACAGAAGCATGACAGATGACTATTAAGTTGTTGACAGGCGACTGTCAGTGACAATTGAGATGACTACATAGATTTTTTCAGTTGTCTATAACCCTTCTATTCATTTTTAATAACCTGGTAATTTAGTGACACACGACTGCCTCCTATTGACAGGCGACTGTATGAATTTTTTTTTTAAATATATTTGAGAATGAAATGCTATATGCTACATGCTTACATGCCTATATGATATGCTATATGCTACATGTGTATGACTTGACTTGACTTGACTTATATTTATAATTTATGGCTTACTATTTGAGCATAAGATTATTGAGCAAAGCATGAATTTCGACATGAGATTAATTCTTGACCATGCATGCTAATGATGAATCAAGTGGATAAATTTGTTTTGTGATGTTCTTTATATCTATGAGCTATTAAAGATATAATAAGTTATATTTGTATCCATGAGCTATGCATAATGTGATAATGACTTTGATATCCATAAACTATGCATGATGTGATAGCAGTTTTGGTATCTATAAAGTATTTTTGGTATCACACTTTAAAGATTCTATTGGTATCAAAATTTAAAAGCACACTTGGTATCAAAATCTAGAAGTTCAATTTGTCTTTTAAGCATGATAAGTATGATTATATCTATGAGCATAGTATGACATTGATGATATTAGCATGATATTGATATTTGATACATGATGTGAATCAATGTTTTGAAACATGGGATGATAAAAGCATAATTGGTAACAAAAACTAAATGTATTGAATTCAGGGGGAGTGTTATGACTTATTTCTTTTATTATGATTATTTCCCTATTAATCAATTGATATCATGAATTAAATTTTAAATTGGTATCATATATTTTTCAGTTGGTATCACATATTTTGTTAAATTGGTATCATAAAATCAACAATTGGTATCTTGAATAATGTCAAAGGAAGAAAAAGTTGTTAGTAAAGATATGACTATTAAAACACACTTGTATGTGCTTTGGTTATGACCTTTGCTCATTTCTTCTTTGATATACATCTAACCCTTATGCTTGCTTTGGCATTGTCCTGTTTATCTGAACTAAACATGAAAAAAAATATTAGTTAACCTAAGAACCACTAATGGGTTGTTATCATTAAAACAAGGTGGAATGCAAAATCATAGCCACTAGGGCTAACATTCTCCCCTTTTTTGATGATGGAAAACCATTTGTGTTCTTTTGAAAGATTTTTCTTAAAAGTGCTCCCCCTTAAAATATGCATACTTGTTTGAAAAATTTGAAAATATTCCTCCCCGTTACTGTATGCATCCTATGCATGGTTTAAAAAGGCATAATCCCGAAAATTCATTATGTCTAATAGTTCAGTAGTATTCCAATGATGACCAATATATCAATACACAAGCTTAATTTCAAAGCGGTTCAAAATGTCCAATATACATGTATTTCACTATGTCCAGCACAAGTAATCAAGTCAAGTAATAACCATTAATCATGAGTTGAAAACAGTGAAATCCATAAAATGTTGTTCTTCACTAGCGTGTACTCATTAGCATGCTTCATGCTTACAAAATAGTTGTTGTTATTGGTGTATTCCCAAGAGGGGGCGGTGAATTAGACATTTAAAACTTTTTCGCTAATTTAAACAATTTTTCCGATTCACCACATCTCATATCCCATTCGAGATAAAACATGTATGTAAAGTAAGTGAGCAATGTGTGCATACATACATGTGTGCTGCATATCTCATTTAAATTAATTCTGTGTGCATGCAAGATGGTTATAACACAACATGAACAGGCATACACATACTAAAATTAAAGTGTAGAAAGTAAATGAGATAGGAAGAGAGAGGCGCACTATATTTGTTATTGAGGTTCGGCCAAACCAGCCTATGTCCCCACCTTGTGCATACCCCCCAAGGATTACACTAAACCTGCTCACTTCAATGGGTGAAGCAGAGGCCATTTACATCCTCTCTAAAAGTGAAGTAGTTATTCCAAGAGGGGGGTGAATTGGGTTATTTAAAAATTTTAGTTCCTTTTACAAATTCTTTAATTACTTGTTTAATACACACATCAAAGCTTTAATGATTCAACCAATTCATAACCAATACTAAATACACCACAAGTTTTTTTTTTTTTTTTTAAAAAAAAAAAAAACTTAAACAAATAACTAACCAATTAATAACTCAAAATAACCAATCAAAATACTCAATCAATCACAATTTACAACACTTGTGCAAATTCAGATTTTGGAAATTTTTGCTTTGTAAGTAGCCTTGTGAGTAGTTGCAAGCCCTATTTTGAATGAAATTATTTACACTCTCTTAATTAATATTTTCGCAACCAATTAACCAACGTACTCCCTTTCTAGGTTTCTGCAAAAGGTTAATTAAAATGCACTTTCATTTTATTAAGAGTCTTCTTTTTATTTCAAAATTATTCCCTGTAGCCTGCACTTAGCATACAACACAAAATATAAAAGTTCTAAAATTAAAGAGTTAGGGAAACAAGAACATCGAGAATTTATGAGGTTTGACTTATCCCCAGCCTACGTCCTCACCCTTGGCCAATACCACCAAAGGATTCCATTATTTGCACTCCTTTCCAAGCGGAGTAAACCTTTTACATTTCCCTCTTTTGCAGGCAGATATTCCTCTCCAAGCGATACCCCACGCTTGGTTACAATGATCCAAAAATCATGAATTGTCTACATGACAAGAAATAAGAGAAGAGAACTTGTGTACAAAATACACTCTCTGATAAAGTAGATTAGTACAACAATCAGCACAACATACTTCTATGTAAATTCAATATAAAGTAATAGAAGCTCAATGAAATTTTATCATCGAATTAATCTTCCTTTGATTGAAAGATTTATACTTTGAAAGCACAATTTCGGTGTGAAGATTAGCAAGAACTCAGTAGTGGAAGTAGTGAGATGTGAGCAAGTAAACTTTGGAGAGTTGAAAGTACTTAAGAGTATTACATTGCTGAAAATATTTCTCGGTCATTAAAAATCCTTGTCTTGGGAGCTATTTATAGAGTTTAAAAGGTTAATTCTTTGCTCCCCATGTTTACTTGGAGTGTTGATCAAGTTTAAAAAGGAATTGGAGCCCAAGAAACCAAATTTAAAAATCTTCTTGATGGTATTTTTAAAGTTCCTTCAAGTTGCAGTCACCTGGCTTAATAAGGCGGGTGCCTATCACAGTTATTTGTGAAAGTCAGAATACTGGTAGTTGCCCATTAAAACACAGGCAGGTGCCTCAGATGACAAGGCAAGCACCTGTCAGGCACCCATCAAGTGTCTAGCACCTTTCTGTCTACCAGTTCTTAAAAAACAAATATAGGCAATCGCCTGGGAGTTTTGGCAGGCGTCTGTTGACTCACTCGAAAAATGAGCAGCTCGAAAGCTATCCCAAGTATAGGAGTTACGTCGTGTAATATTAAGCCCAAGGGCTAGATCGTCTCCTCAGGGAATGCGTTTAATCTCAGATTTTACGTTCTTCCAATCGAAATTAAAAAGGTACTGAACTCAGTTCAGATTCAGGTTTTTCAAGAGTTGTTCAATTTTACGTTTGCCGAATTAAATGACACGTAATTTAAAAACCCTAAAACTAACATGCACTATATAAAAGAAAACAATAATAGAAACCCTACGTCTACTTAAGAAAACATTGGGACACGCACTAATTAAAAATAGAAACTACAAATAAGGAATTAAAACACGCTAGAATATAAACTCTAATCTACCTAAGGAAACATTAAAGCACGTGTCAATTAAAGAAGGGAACTTTGAATATGAAATTAAAAACACACAATAGAAACTAAACCAAACACACACACACGCAATAAAAACCGAACCTTTAATCACGAATTAAAAACACGAACTAAAATAAACTATTAATGATTTAATCGATAACAGAATACGATAAATAAAAACATAAACTCTAATAAAAACCGAACCTAAATTAAACCGAACTTCAATCAAAAATCAAATTTTACGAAAGAAAGGCACTAAATTACTTTCTAAAATAAAGACAATTTTTTTTTTCTTTTTGTATTTTATTCAAGAAATCAAACTTAACATACTCAAACAAAAAAAAATAAAACCAACAAAAAATAACTTTAATGGAAACATAATACTCAATAAAACAAAGAATTTAAATTCCCTAAACAATAACAATTTAACTTAAACTTTACTTGGAAAAAAAAAAAAAAAAAACTAGACATTGATGGAGAATGGAAGAAATAGGAACAACCAAACAAATAATAAACTAAAATAAAATAGAGAGAGAGAGGAAAAACAGAGCATGGCTGCCGTGGAGTGCTTCGGGTCTGCTGTGGAGGAGCTGGAGTTGCAGAAAGCTGATTGGTGTTGTCCGAGAAGAGCTGCTGGAATTGCAGAAGTGCTGTGCAGAGGGCTGCTGTTGCTGTGTTCTCGGGTTGGAGAAGCTCTGCTGTGTTGGGTTTGGTGGCTGGAACAGGGATGCTGCTAATGTTGTGGGAGCCGGCTGCTACTGGAGTGCTGGCAGCAACAAAGAGATGGCCTCGTGTTGGCCGTGCTGGTTCTGGAGCAACCCGAAGGTAGAAGTGAGGCTCTCAGGTCTTCAAAGTTCTGGAATTTCTGTGCTTGCAGGGATGAACAGAGGAGGGTGTTGGTGCTTCCGGGTGAGTAACCGAGAGGAATAGGGCTGAGTGAGTATGAGAGAATGAAAGGGGGAGAGAGCAACCAAGGGGATACAGAGGGAGAACGAGAATAAGCAAGGTACACAAAGAGAAGAAGAAGAAGATGAAGAAGAAAGGATAGGAGAAAAGAAGATGGAATAGCAAAACTTAAGGAAAAAAAACAGAGAAAGAAGAAGGGGAAGAGAGGATGGATTTGAAAAGCTTAAGGAAAAAAAAAGAAAGAGAGAAAGAAGAAGGGGAAGAGAGGATGGCCGTGCCTCCCCACAGGGAAGAAAAGAATTTAAAGGGGAAGGGCGGTGCCTTAGGACCCAACGAAGAAACCCCCGACCCGGCCATGCATGGCCGGGTCACATCAATAACCCATTCGAATATACATTTTTTTCATTTTTTATTGTTCTCTGTTCGTCACAAATTATGCTCTTCTGGAGCCTGTATCTCATAAAACTCAAAACACTAAAGTTGTATATAATCCTTTCTTCTTTCCCCATAAATTTGAATCATCTCAATCGGAGCTCAGACAGAAAAGTTATGCATGAAATACGAACAGGTGTCGGTTTTGATTCCCGAGAATTTTCCTGCGACAAAAAAAAATTACCAAAACTTTATAAATAGTGCAATAAAGTTCAAGATTGATAATTTTGGGACTTTATTAAAATATTGAACAATTTTGGACATTTAATTAAAAATATAAGTAGTAAAACCCTGGTTAAACATCCAAGTACGCAGTTTCGGTACGTAATCACACCCCGCAACTAACGTTTTACTAGTCTCTAGCAAATGACGTGAATGAATCTTAGGGTGGTGCCTACAACCACAAACTCCAGTAATCATGAAATCAATGCACATGCAACACAAGCATACCATTTCACATACGAGAATACTACTGAATTTCACACAAGCTCGTTCATATTCAATGCACATGACTCCAAAGCACGCCACTCATGCAAGTTTCATCATTTATATGTGATTTGAAAGTAGTATACTCACATGAAGTTAATCAGTGGCCTATTCAGAGTTAATGCAATCATATAAGTTCGAGTATAAACAGGTAAACTCTCGAGGTGTGTGTGATGTGTTTGACTCAGTACACCTAGGACGCCAGTGGACACCTACAGAACGGTCGCTTTGACTCAGCCTAACTGGTATACCCTCAAGAACACTCAAAGAAAATGAGTTCACTCGTCATATGTGAGGAGGAGTGTCGCGATCAAACATCCCACATGTTAAAAGGAACAACGCTTAGAATATGGAGTGGACTAGTCTGGAAAGGATCTAGCCTATCTATGAGGTGTCGGGTCCTTCACCCAAGCATCTTCTCACCTACTCGCCATATCCAACCGAGACCACCCTAGATCAACTCATTCACAAACTTGTCGTGAATATATCTGAGGCATTAATCGGTTGAAGAATCTTCATATGTGGAAAATATGTGTCATCCTTGACTTTTTGTGATATGTATTTGGGTCGGCATTGACATTTCATTTCATGCGCATGTGTATTGCTTATTCTTTTTTTCTGCTCATTCTTTATTTTCTGTCTTTTCTTGAGCAATAAGGACAATATTAACACTTCTTTTGTAATCTTCATACCATCAATGGGAATTGAGCTCGAATAGGAGTTCATGAATTAAGTCTATCTCTAGGGCTAGCTCAGCCTTCACATCTTGAGTAGGCTACAAGACCTAGGTTTCTATCTCCCCACTAGGTGTCACCTCTAGGCTAGTAAATAAAAAAAAATAGACTAGTATACAAAGGAATCATCCAGAAAAGGAGAATTGAGTTATAAGAACTTTGCTTTGATATTAACGCTCAAAAGGACAATAATAGCTCAAGAATATCTCACAAAGGTGTTATAGTTGCCACGGGTGTTCTCTCAGTGCTCACAGGACCCTAAGTGCAATGAATCACGTGAATGTGTATTCAGCCTCGTGAGATGCATGTAGATACAGGAAATTATATAGTCAAATTAACACGAATGTACTACCAATCGATTCTTCATGGAGTCATAAGATCATATAAAGAGAAAACTACGCATGATTGACTCAAGTGTGTCATTCTTAAGTTATACGCAAGCATGCGAAGGGTATACAAAGTGTGAAGCATGACATAGTGCAATGTAATTCCTCAGTGCTCCTACTTTCTTTCTCTCTCTTTTTGATTTTTTGATTTTTTTTTTATTTTTAAACCCAGTACGTATACATGCACAGTGTCACATGCAAATGCTCATCCCCCCCAACTAAAGTGGAACATTGTCCTCAATGTGAAAGCGCAAGGGAAATAAAATTGTGCACGGTAAACAACTAATGGAAAAGTACGACTGACTAAGGTAACAAGAAAGAAAAGAGAAAAACACAACTAAACAAAATAAACGAAAAAATAAAAGTAAAAATAAAAATGAAAAGAAAACAGTAGCATAGAAAGGTCAGAGGACTCCCCTAGGGTCTTGCAGAAGCAAGACCTCTTTGTCAACATTGAATGGGGTCATGAAAGGCTTTAGGAGCTGTCCATTGACTGTGAAACGGTTACCATTCTTCGGATTTACAATCTCTACCACACCATGAGAATGAACTTTTTCAACAATATATGGACCACCCCATCGGGATTTCAATTTCCTAGGAAACACATGCAGTCGGGAGTCATAGAGTAGCACTTGTTGAGAAGGGAAAAGTTGCTTTTCCTTGATGTTCCTATCATGTAGCAACTTCATCCGCTCCTTAGCCAAACGATCATTATCATAAGCGTCCCTGCGAGATTCTTCAATCTCGCATACCTACAATTTTCTTAAACTTGTGGCATCATCAAGTGAAAGGTTAATCTATTTGATAGCCCATAATGCACGATGCTGAATTTCAACAGGTAAATGACACGCCTTACCGTATACTAACCTGTAGGGGGACATCCCTAAGTTTGTCTTGAAAGCTGTTCGGTAGGCCCAAAGTGTATCAACAAGTTTTTCTGACCAGTCTTTACAGTTAGGACGCACGGTTTTCTCAAGTATCGTTTTGATCTCTCTATTGGCCAATTCAGCTTGACCATTGGTCTGAGGGTGGTAAGGGGCAGAGACTTTGTGGGTTACACCATATTTTTGCATGAGTTTTTCAAAAGGTTTGTTACAAAAATGGGACCCTCCATCACTAATGATTGCCTTGAACATGCCAAAGTGTGCAAATAACTCTTTGAGAAAACGTATGACAACCTTGTGTTCATTGGTTCGACAAGGTATTGCCTCCACCCATTTAGAAACATAGTCCACAGCGACCAAAATGTAAGAATGCCCAAAAGAAATGGGAAAAGGTCCCATAAAATCAATACCCCAACAATCAAAAATCTTAAGAGTCAATATGGGGGATATAGGCATTTTATTCTTGGCAGTAACTTTTCCTAATTTTTGACAGGCCTCACATGCTTTACAAAAATTTTCAACATCTTTAAACATGGTGGGCCAGTAAAGTCCACTTTGTAATATTTTTGAAACAGTTTTCTTAGCAGCAAAGTGGCCTCCACATATCTCATCATGGCAAAAATGCATCACAAAATTAAATTCATCATCTGGAACACATCTACGCACTAATTGGTCAGAACAATATTTGAACAGGTATGGATTATCAAAATAATAATGTCTTACCTCAGCTAGGAACTTACGCTTGTCCTGGGTGAGCCAATGGTCTGGCATCCGGTCGGTGATGAGATAATTCACAATGTCGGCGAACCATGGAGCGCGTGACATAGCAAAGAGACTTTCATCAAGAAATTCGTCATTCAAGGGAGGGGACACCAGTACATCGGGTAGCTGCAACCGAGAAAGATGGTCAGCTACAACGTTTTCCACGCCCTTTTTATCACGTATAGTGATATCGAATTCCTGGAGGAGTAGAATCCACCTGATCAATCTGGGCTTGGCATCCTTCTTTGCTAATAAATATTTCAAAGCAGAGTGGTCAGTAAAAATAATGACAGGTGCACCAATGACATAAGAACGAAATTTGTCTAAAGCAAAAACAACAGCTAGCAATTCCTTCTCAGTGGTAGTATAATTTCGCTGAGCATGATTCAAAGTTCGACTGGCATAATAAATAACCGACTGCTTGTTATCAATTCGTTGACCTAGAACAGCACCAAGAGCGTAGTCACTAGCGTCGGTCATGATCTCAAACGGCAAGTCCCACCGAGGAGGTTGCATGATAGGCGCAATAGTTAAATGTCGCTTTAGCGTTTCAAAGGCCTGTTGACAATCATCAGTCCACACAAATTCAATTTCATTTTGCAACAAGGTACATAATGGTTTAGCAATACTACTGAAACTCTCAATAAAACGTCTATAGAACCCGACATGACCAAGGAAGGAGCGAAAATCCGAGACTGTCTTAGGGATAGGTAACTGAGAAATCAGCTCTACCTTGGCCCTGTCAACTTCTATACCACGCTCAGAAACCAAATGTCCAAGTACTAAACCACTACGTACCATAAATTGACATTTTTCCCAGTTTAGAAGTAAATTCTTTTCCTCACATCTTTTCAAAATCGCAATTAAATGTGTCAAACAATGATCAAAAGACTTACCGAACACAGAAAAGTCATCCATAAAAATTTCACACATATCATCTAACATATCAGAGAAAATACTCATCATACAACGTTGGAAAGTAGCAGGGGCATTGCATAAACCGAATAGCATTCTGCATAAAGCAAAGGTACCAAAGGGACAAGTGAAGGTAGTCTTCTCTTGGTCCTCAGGTGCTATGACAATTTGATAGTAACAAGAAAATCCATCCAAGAAACAATAAAAAGAATTACCAGCTACTTTCTCTAATATCTGATCTAGGAAAGGTAAAGGGAAATGATCTTTTCGGCTAGCCGAATTCAATTTACGATAATCAATGCACATTCTCCAACCCGTTACTTTCCTAGATGGGATCAATTCTCCATTAGCATTTTCAATGACAGTCAAACCAGATTTTTTTGGAACTACCTGTGTTGGGCTTACCCATTTGCTGTCGGAGATTGGATAGATGATGTCTACAGCTAATAATTTCAGCACTTCGTTTTTTACCACCTCTTTCATGGCTGGATTCAGCCTCCTTTGTGCATCTCGAACTGGTTTAGCGTCTCCTTCGAGGAAGATGTTATGAGTGCAAATAGAAGGGTCAATACCCTTGATGTCAGCAATGGTCCATCCAATCGCTCCTCGATGCTCTCGAAGTACCTGCAATAATTTAGTTTCCTGTTCAAGAGTAAGGTGTGAAGAAATTAGCACAGGGAATGTGCCGTCTACTGGACCCAAGAAGGCATATTTCAACTCGGCAGGCAATGGTTTCAACTCGAGGGTTGGAATTTCTTCTGCGGATGACTTCAGAATTTCTGGTAGGTCAATGGCCTCAAATGTAGGCTTATGCCAACTACTTGTATAACTCGCATCAAACATATGAGGACCACTATCTGGGATCTGCTCCTCTGAGTCTAGCAATAATTCATCAGTCCCTTCAAACTGCGCAAAAGAGTCAATTTCAAGTGCGGCATCGACATCGAGTACCGACAGTAGCTCTGAAGTGTCTAAGTCATCTATCACATCGACTGCATGAGTATCTACGCCATCACAGCCACTTGACATCCTATGAGCATTAAAAATATTCATTTCCAGTGTCATGTTCCCAAATGTGAGCTTCAGGACTCCGCTCCGACAGTTAATCAGGGCGTTTGAAGTAGCAAGGAATGGTCGCCCCAAAATGACAGGAGCCTAATAAATGGTGGAAACAGGCTGCTATATATCCAAAACAACGAAATCCACGGGATAGTAAAATCTGTCAACCTGAACCAAAACATCCTTAACAATACCTCGTGGAGCCTTTACAGATCTGTCTGCCAACTGTAGCATCATAGTAGTACTCTTCAATTCACCTAAACCCAGCTGGTCATATAATGAAAATGGAAGCAGATTCACACTACTCCCTAGGTCAAGTAGAGCTCACCCGATACGAGATTCACCAATCATAATAGGTATCGTGGGGGAGCCAGGATCTCTAAGTTTCTGTGGAGTCTGACTAAGAATCAATGCACTGACCTGCTCAGTTAAGAAAGCCTTTTTCTTCACGTTCAGTTTCCTTTTTACGGTGCAAAGGTCTTTCAGGAATTTTGCATATGTAGGGATCTGCTGTATGGCATCTAAGAGTGGAATATTTATTTTTACCTGCTTGAATATCTCTTGAATCTCCGTATGATACTTATTCTTTTGGCCAAATGTCAAACGCTGAGGTTATGGTACCACAGGTTGGTATTCCTTAATTGGCTCATCCTCTTTATTATCTATCTTTGTTAAACTTGAGCTGGCCTCGTCTGATTTTTCTTTTCCTTTATCTGTCTCATTTGTCACCTCAGGTGTCGGCGTGGTTGTTTGTTGGTCTGTGGCCATTTCAGGATGGGGAACTTCCTTTCTACTTCGCAAAGTAATAACGGCTTTTGCTGACTCAAACGCATCCCCTGAAACATTGTGCACTGACTGTTGTGGTTGTCTATATACCTGGGGATTAGGCTGAGGCTGTGTAGGGAATTTTTCTTTTTCCAGGGTATTGAGCTGTGTACTCATCTTGCTTACGGCATCTTTCAGTTCTCCATTGGTCGTAACTTGCATTTGCATGAATTGTTGGAGCATGGTTGCCACCTGCGCTACACTATCATTTGAAGCTTTCTTTATTGGAATGGGGACTAATGGTGGTTGGAATCCTGGTGGTGTATAGCTCCGAGAAAACTGTTGCGGTTGATACTGCGGTGGAGGAGCTACGACTGGATTGTATGTCGGTTGCGGAGGCGGTGCATATGAATGAGGTGCCTGCTGATATCGTGAAGATGATGGACCCGGCTGATCATTTCTCCATTGGAGGTTTGGATGATTCCGCCACCCAGGATTGTAAGTATTTGAGAGCGGCTGATTCTGCGTCTTGTTAACCCAATTTGCCGATGACACCTGATCAGATCTGCTTTCTTGCAACACAGGTAAGAATTGACAATCCTGAGGTCTGTGGTCTGAAGTCTCACAAATCGTGCAAATCTCAGCTTTCGACTTTTCGAATTCCATGACTTCCAATTTTTTAGATAACGCAGCTACAAAGGCCTGTAAGCTAGTGTCCTCTTTGACCTCGTATCTACCCCCGCCACTGATTGCTCGGATAGGTTGGGCAGCTATCGGCACCCGTTCTGGTCGTGCGTTCCACTGCTGGGCACTCTCAGCGAGATAGTCTAAAAATGATAAGCCCTCGTCTGGTTCCTTACGGAAGAACATCCCATTGCACATAGACTAGAAAAATTGTTTGCACACAGGGGTTAAAGCAGGAAAAAAATAATTCACTAACCTCCACGATTCGAAACCATGGTGCGGGCATATGTTCATCAAGTCCTTGAATCTCTCCCAACATGCTTGGAATGTCTCGCCATCTTTTTGCATGAACTGACTGATCTGCTCCTATAGGTACTGAGTTCTCTGAAGAGGAAAAAATTTATGTAAGAACTCACGCTGCATTTCAGCCCAACTAGTAATAGAGTTAGGGCGCAAAGAATTAAACCAGATTTTTGCCCTGTCTTTTAGAGAAAAGGCGAACAAACGCAGTTTAATGTATTCATCAGTCCCAGCCCTATTAATGAAAGTGGTGCAAACCATTTCAAAGTCTGTCAAGTGTTGGTACGGACTCTCAGAGTCCATCCCGTGAAATTGGGGAATCACAGATAACATGCCATGCTTAAGAGTGAAATTCGGGGCATCCTGGGGCAACACAATGCATGAAGGTGTAGATGTGCGTGCAGGCTGTAGAAAATCTTCAAGTGTACGTGGTGCATGTGCAGCCATAGCTTCTTCAGAATAATTGGCAAACAGATTATTCGGTTCAAATTCAGAATCACTCATAGGACTAACAAGTGAATAGTCAAACTCAGTGCTATGTGTATCCCTACTAGTGCTAGGTGAAAGTCTACACAATCGATTCAAATTATCTCGAACCCAGGGCATCAAACATCACAATTGCCAATAGAAATCCACTAACACGGCAACAGACAAAAATTTTTTTTTTTTTCAATTTCTCAATTTTCATTTTTTTTCATTTTTTTAATTTAATAAAAGAAAAGCAAAAAAATAATTGGGAAAACGCAAAATTCGAAATTAAAACTGGAAAATCCCCGGCAACGGTGCCAAAAACTTGACTCACTCAAAAAATGAGCAGCTCGAAAGCTATCCCAAGTATAGGAGTTACGTCGTGTAATATTAAGCCCAAGAGCTAGATCGTCTCCTCAGGGAATGCGTTTAATCTCAGATTTTACGTTCTTCCAATCGAAATTAAAAAGGTACTGAACTCAGTTCAGATTCGGGTTTTTCAAGAGTTGTTAAATTTTACGTTTGCCGAATTAAATGACACGTAATTTAAAAACCCTAAAACTAACATGCACTAAATAAAAGGAAACAAGAATAGAAACCCTACGTCTACTTAAGGAAACATTGGGAC
The DNA here is from genome assembly GCF_029873635.1 of Malania oleifera. Taxonomy (NCBI): domain Eukaryota; kingdom Viridiplantae; phylum Streptophyta; class Magnoliopsida; order Santalales; family Ximeniaceae; genus Malania; species Malania oleifera. Next base: position 40,886,438 of record NC_080428.1, on the reverse strand, counting down.
ACGCACTAATTAAAAATAGAAACTACAAATAAGGAATTAAAACATGCTAGAATATAAACTCTAATCTACCTAAGGAAACATTAAAGCACGTGTCAATTAAAGAAGGGAACTTTGAATATGAAATTAAAAACACACAATAGAAACTAAACCAAACACACACACGCAATAAAAACCGAACCTTTAATCACGAATTAAAAACTCGAACTAAAATAAACTATTAATGATTTAACCGATAACAGAATACGATAAATAAAAACATAAACTCTAATAAAAACCAAACCTAAATTAAACCGAACTTCAATCAAAAATCAAATTTTACGAAAGAAAGGCACTAAATTACTTTCTAAAATAAAGACAATTTTTTTTTTCTTTTTGTATTTTATTCAAGAAATCAAACTTAACATACTCAAACAAAAAAAAAAACAAAACCAACAAAAAATAACTTTAATGGAAACATAATACTCAATAAAACAAAGAATTTAAATTCCCTAAACAATAACAATTTAACTTAAACTTTACTTGGAATAAAAAAAAAAACAACTAGACATTGATGGAGAATGGAAGAAATAGGAACAACCAAACAAATAATAAACTAAAATAAAATAGAGAGAGAGAGGAAAAACAGAGCATGGCTGCCGTGGAGTGCTTCGGGTCTGCTGTGGAGGAGCTGGAGTTGCAGGGAGCTAGCTGGTGTTGTCCGAGAAGAGCTGCTGGAATTGCAGAAGTGCTGTGCAGAGGGCTGCTGCTGCTGTGTTCTCGGGTTGGAGAAGCTCTGCTGTGTTGGGTTTGGTGGCTGGAACAGGGACGCTGCTGGTGTTGTGGGAGCCGGCTGCTGCTAGAGTGCTGGCAGCAACAAAGAGATGGCCTCGTGTTGGCCGTGCTGGTTCTGGAGCAACCCGAAGTCAGAAGTGAGGCTCTCGGGTCTTCAAAGTTCTGGAATTTCTGTGCTTGCAGGGATGAACAGAGGAGGGTGTTGGTGCTTCCGGGTGAGTAACCGAGAGGAATAGGGCTGAGTGAGTATGAGAGAATGAAAGGGGGAGAGAGCAACCAAGGGGATACAGAGGGAGAACGAGAATAAGCAAGGTACACAAAGAGAAGAAGAAGAACATGAAGACGAAAGGATAGGAGAAAAGAAGATGGAATAGCAAAACTTAAGGAAAAAAAACAGAGAAAGAAGAAGGGGAAGAGAGGATGGATTAGAAAAGCTTAAGGAAAAAAAAAGAAACAGAGAAAGAAGAAGGGGAAGAAAGGATGGTCGTGCCTCCCCACAGGGAAGAAAAGAATTTAAAGGGGAAGGGCGGTGCCCTAGGACCCAGCGAAGAAACCCCCGACCCGGCCATGCATGGCCGGGTCACATCAATAACCCATTCAAATATACATTTTTTTCATTTTTTACTGTTCTTTGTTCATCGCAAATTCTGCTCTTCTAGAGCCCGTATCTCACAAAAATCAAAACACAAAAGTTGTAGATATTTTTTTTCTCTTTCTTAAAAAATTTGAATTGTCTCAATCGGAGCTCGCACGGAAAAGTTATGCATGAAATACGAACAGGTGTCGGTTTTGATTCCCAGGAATTTTCCTGCGACAAAAAAAAATTACCAAAACTTTATAAATAGTGCAATAAAGTTCAAGATTGATAATTTTGAGACTTTATTAAAATATTGAACAATTTTGGACATTTAATTAAAAATATAAATGGTAAAGCCTGGGTTAAACGTCCAATTACGCAGTTTCGGTGCGTAATCATCTGTGCTTTCAAGAACATTATTTTTTAAGGTTTTGACTTTGAAAACTCTTTTCATTTGAGACCTTCATTATTTTTAACTTTAGAAAATATATTTCAAGGTCTTTGAAACATGGTTTCTTAAGATTTTAGTTTATCCTAAAGAGCTTCAATCCATTTTATTTTGAGCTTTACTTGAAGTACTTACGTAAAAAATTCCTTAAGAATCTAAATTCTTTAGCACTTGAAGTCTTCATGCTTGTCCTTGCTTTGAGTCCATTCTTTGAGCTTCAAACATACTTTAAGATTTCATAATCTTTCAAACTTTAAGCATTCATGTTTTGTGCCAATCTTCGAGCTTTAACAACCTTTTTGTTTGAATCACTTGTTTGTACATTTCCATTGAGCTTTCTAACATTTGGTTCCTAAAACATTTCAACTTGGAAACACATTAAATTCCTTCAATTTGTTATCATCAAAATAAGAGTTGTAAACCTTGTTAGGCCAACAATCTCCCCCTTTTTGATGATGAAAAATCTAGGGCAAAACGAGAGGATACCTTAAAAGACTCTCTCTTACAATAAGCACGTATGTAATAAAGTTTTAGTACTCAAACATAGATTGCAAACTTCATCTATATCAAATAGTCAAACAAGGTTCTTTAAGCATACAATCAAGCATATATCAAGAATATTCATTTCAACAACTTATTTATCTTGTGCTCTTAGCCTTATATCTCTTTTGATCTCACAATCATTTTCCCCCTTTTGACATCAATCAAAAAGGAAAATAAAAATTAATAAGTATAGCCAATATCAAATCATTTAACATAAAATATTATAGTCATCCAGAGCATTACATATATAATAAAAATGCTAGAGATACAAGCTCAAAAAAAAAAATGCGAAGCGTCAATACAAGCATAGTACGATGTGTCGATACAACCAAGAACTAAGATAAGAACAACATTTTAGAACACAAAAGATCAACAAATAGCTAAGATCATGCATCAGCTGCATTGATAGAGGCATCCTCAGTAGCGTCCTTTGAATTTTCTTTAGATGCATCATCATCTTCCTTTTCCTTTGAATCTTCATCAGATGCAGTGTCACTAGAAGGAGCAGAGCTTATGTCCATGGGTGTTGCACCTTTTAAGGAGCTGGCCAAGTTCTTCTCTATTTTATCTAAACACTGAGTAATGGAAGAACAGTGGGATTCCACAGTGTTAACCTTCCGCTGAAGAGTATCCAGACGAGATTGCATCCTTTCGATAAAATTGAGATAATGAGTATAAAATGGTAGGAACCAAGAAGGAGTATCTACGTCCTGTGGAATGGAGTGAGCTTGCTTAAAAGACTGAGGAGGAGGCTCAAGTGTTGGTTTCCTACAAGCTCTATGAAACGAACCTTTAGTGTACTTCTTATAATCCATTAGCTTAAGAGTAGTGTCTAAAAAAAATGTCAAAATGGGTTTTTCTAACAAAGTTGAAGGATGGTGTAAGAGCGTGATGATGAGCAAATACTAATTTTAACATCCCGACATAAAGAAGAATGATGCAAGGAGCTTCTTCCTTCATGATCATCCATTTTATGATAAGGCTTGGTAGGTCCAACTTCTTACCCTTCAGAATGCACCACATGACAAAACAGTCAAGAAAAGAAACATAGTCATGTGATCCGATGTGAGGTAAGATGTTGTTGGTGATCAATTTTTGCAGAATCAAAGCTTGGAGGTTTAATTGTTTATAAAGTGGGGGATTTCCAAAGTAAATAGGTTCTTTGGTCATAACAAGTGGTAGGAAATCCTGTGGAGTAAACCCTTATTCCATAATCCACTGTTTTTCAACGGGTTTACATTCAAAGTCTCCCAGCTTGATATGGAGGATTTTCCCTAACGATAATGGAGTGAGGTTAATGGTTTGCCCTAGAAGGTTAGTTGAAAATCCAATATCCTGTTTCTCTATATTTGCATAAAAAACCTTAACCAAATTATGATAATGTTCCATGGCCAGGTACGTGATAAACTTCTCCCACCCAATATCTTCGAATAGTGATATAATTTAAGGAAAATCTAAATTGAAGAATGAAACATCAAAACTTTACCGAGGAATGGATCCGATGACTGGATTTGATTTTGATAGAGTGTTTTGGTTTGAGGGGTGGTAAGCCATTTTTCAACCTCATCATTGTCGATTCGTCAGAAGGAGGAGGAAGCCTTGTTGCCGGTCGTCTTCATTCCTGGCATGATTTTGAGAGTACAAGATCTGAAAACCTTAGCGTGTATTTGAAGGTGGAGAGTAGCGTTTGATTAATTACTCAGGATTTGAAGGAATTTCATATGGAAGGACGTTGATTGAGGGCGGAGAAAGTGTTTTTTAGAGGAAAGGAACCGAGTCAGACGACTGGTGGATTTAAAAATGAAGGGTCTTCATGTTTTAAAAGGGCCACCTGCCACGAGTTGGGCGTCTGGCACTCAAGGAGTTAGGCGGCTGATGACCCATTTTTCATCAGGCAGTAACCTGGCAGGTACCTACCCTTCATGTGGCAATCGCTTGTCAAGTAGGCTTTTCTGAATTTCTTTTATAAACAACTTTTTGAATATGTAGCAACCCTAATTCACATCTAATAAATATAGACCAATCCTCTAAAAGTGGTTTTGTAAGAATATCCGCTAATTGATCATTTGTATTAACGAATTCAAAGGTCATCTCTTCTTTTTTGTATGTGATCTCTGAAGAAATGATGTCTAATATCAATGTGTTTGTTCTTAAATGAGATATTGGTTTTTTTATATATATATTTATAGCACTTGTATTATCACACTTAATTGGTATTGTTGTATATTCAAAATTATAATCTTTTAGTTGTTGTTTAATGTATAATGTTTGTGCACAACTACTCCCAGTAGCTATGTATTCAGCTTGGGCTGTGGATAAGGCTATGGAGTTTTGCTTTTTAGAAAAACAAGTGACTAGTGAGCATCCTAGAAAGTGAGAAGTGTCACTAGTGCTCTTTCTATCTATTTTACATCCAACATAGTCCACATCCGAGTAGCTAATAATTTTGAATCAAATGTCCTTAGGATACCAAAGACCTAAGTCCATGGGTGCCTATCAAGTATCTTAAAATTCCCCTAAAAGCTATTTGGTGTGATTCTTTGGGTGCTAATTGGAATCAAGTACACACACACACACTAAACATTTTGTCGAGCCTACTAGCTATTAGATATAGTAAACTTCAATTGATTCCTCTATAATACTATATATCTACTGGTTTCCCTTTGTTATCTTTATCAAAGCTAATAGAAGTGCTCATGGGAGAACCTATGGGTTCACTATTTTCCATATCAAATTTTTTAATCATATCCTTTATGCATTTTGATTGACTTATAAAAGTCCCATTCTTTTATTGTTTAATTTGGTTTCCAAGAAAATAGTTTAATTCCCCCATCATACTCATTTCAAATTCTTTTTGCATGCATTTTGCAAATTCTTTACATAGATTTTCATTGGTAGCACCAAATATTATATCATCTATATAAATTTGAATGATCAACATATCATCTTTCTTAGTCTTGATAAACAAGGTGCTATCAACTTTTCCTCTTGAAAATCCTTTTTTCTATTAAAAACCCACTAAGTCTTTCATACCAAGGTCTAGGGGCTTGTTTCAACCCATATAAAGCCTTAGTCTAAACACATAATCAGGATTTTCTATGTCTTCGAATCCAAGGAGTTGTTCAACATATACTTTTTCATTAATATAACCATTTAAGAAAACACTTTTAACATCCATTTGATATAATTTAAATTTTTTATGGGATGCATAAACTAAAAGCATTCTTATAACTTCCATTCTAGCTATGGGGAAAAAGTTTCATTATAATCTATCACTTCTTCATGGTAATATCCCTTAGCTAGAAGTCTAACTTTGTTTCTAACTACTATACCATTTTCATCCTTTTTGTTTCTAAATACCCATTTAGTTCCAATAATGAATGATTTTCAGGTTTGGGTACTAATTGTTGTACTTTACTTCTTTCAAATTGATTGAACTCCTCTTGCATAGCAATTATCCAAGAGCCACTATTTAAAGCTTCTTCAACATTTTAAGGTTCATCTTAAGATAATTATGCATAATGATTGCATAGATTTTTTAATGATGATCTAGTGGTTACACCTCTTGAAATTTCTCCTATAATTTGATCTTGAGGGTGATTTCTTACATACTTTCATTCTTTTGGTAATTCAAGATTTTCTATAGGATTATCCTTTGAGGTTCCTCCAATATTTTCTTATTTCTCTTCTTTGATTTCTATATTATCTTCTTTTTGTGAGATACTATCCTTTTCTTCATTCATGATTTCTTTTGTGAAAGGATTTGATTGATCAAAGTTTACATGTATTGATTCAATGTTGGTTAGTGTTCTTTTTTTAGAGATCTTATATGGTTTACTATTTGTGGCATACCCTAGAAAAATTCTTTCATCTAACTTAGCATCAAATTTTCCTAAGTCATCTTTGTTATTGAGAACAAAACATTTGCATCCAAAAACATGGAAGTAAGCTATGTTAGGCCTTCTTCCTTTCCATAATTCATAAGGTGTTTTGTTTAGGCTTGATCTAATGGAAACCCTATTTATTACATAGCAAATTGTATTTACTACTTCAGCCCAAAAATACTTAGGTAGATTATTTTCATTTAACATAGTTTTTGCCATTTCTTGAAGGGTTCTATTTTTCCTCTCAATAACTCCATTTTGTTGTGGAGCTCTAGGTGTTGAAAAATTGTGGCTTATACCATGATAATTACAAAAGTTTTTGTCATCTTTATTTTTAAACTCTCTTCCTTAGTCACTTCTCATGTTTGAAACATTGTAACCTTTATCGTTTCAAAGTTTCTTGCATAGATTTATTAACACGTCACAAGCTTCATCTTTGTTAGTCAAAAACAATATCCATGTTTATCTAAAGTAGTCATCAACTATCACAAAGGCATATTGTTTTCCTCCTAAACTTTGAGTTCTAGTAGAACCAAATAAATCTAAATGTATGAGTTCTAGGAGCCTACTAGTTGATATGGGTTTCTTCCTTTTAAAGTTTGTCTTGATTTGTTTTCCAAGTTGGCAAGCATCACAACTTTTATCTTGGATAAACTTTGTATTAGGTAAGCCTTATTACTAAATTCTTCTTAGATAGTTTAGATAGAAGGTCAATGCTTGCATGTCCTAATCTTCTATGCCAAAGTGAACTATTTTCACTTAGGATAGCCAAGCAAGTTACATCTTGAGACATTAGACTTTCAAGATTTATGCAATACACATTGTTCATTCTATGTGCTATGAATAGAATTTCATGATTCTTAAGATTTTGTATTATGCAATTGGCCTTCTTAAAAATTATGTCAAACCCTTTATAACTAAGTTGACTAATACTTGAGAGATTGTGCGTTAGACCATCAACTAGGAAAACATCATCAATGGTGAGTGAGGATTCTTTACCTATCTTACCAATTCCGACAATTTTACCTTTTTCTTTGTCACCGAAGATTACATATCCTCCATCTTTTTAAGTGAGGGTGGTGAATTGTTTTCTATCTCCCGTCATATGTCTTGAACATCCACTATCCAAATACCATTTTTCTTTTGATGGAGTTGACCTAAAGCATAGCTACAAGAAAAAGATTATGTTGTTACTTTTGGAATCCAAACTTTATTAATTCTTTTTAAATCTTGTCTAGTTTTAGTGTTTATCTTCAATTCATTCTTTATATTGACATATTTTTTCTTAAGTGGACAATTATACATTATATGTCCCTTATTTTTACACATGTAGCAAGTAGTATGTTCATGTATGTTTGTGGATGAAGTACTTGTATAGCATTTAGTTTGTTTTACAAAGTATCATATGAATAAATTTTTCTTTCTTTTGTTTGGTATTCCATTGTAACTAATTCCTTCTTTACTATTAGCCATACTCTGAATTCTAAGTGTTTGGTTGTTAAATAGACTGGAGGATAATTTGTTTTGGTTTGATCAGCATTGATTGCGAAAATCAAAAGGGACTACAATGGTTAATCATCCTTAACTTATTAAACTGAAAGTTTATTTAAAATCTGAACTTTGGGTAGAAGTGTGTTAGTGAATTTTGACACAGGGCTTATACACATTCAGCAAGCTTTACATATTGATATAGGGCTATTGCTACAAGAGTCAAGTGTTTGGTTATTTTGTTTTGGTTGTGATTAATCTAAATAAATTTTGTGATTGTGTTTAAGGTTTGATTATTTTTATAACACAAAAGTATTAAAAAAAGGGGAATAAAATTTTTAAATCCCAATTCACCCCCCTCTTGGGAAAGCTATTCCAATTTCAATTGGTATCAGAGCCTAGTTATAATAACTCGTAACAAGAAACTATTAAATATCTAATGGCACATATAGGAGTAGCTCCCTTTGGTGAGGGCCAATCCTCAACCCGTCCATGAATCTTTTATGGACATAACCATACCTTTTGGAAAAAGAGAATGCTAATATATCTCCAACACATGGATTGGAAAGCTTGGGAAGTAGTTATGGATGGAGACCTAATTCCCACTAAGATAGTAGATGGAAAACAAATTCCTAAAGAGAAAAGGGATATGATCGATATAGACTATAAGATGCTCCAAATAAATTCAAGTGCTATAAATGTCTTATATTGTACTTTAGATGCTGATGAATTCATTAGGTTCATGGCCTACAAAACAGCTAAAGAGATATGGGACAAATTAGAAGTAACATATGAAGGAACAATAGATGTTAGAGACAATAGGATAGATATGTTAACAAGTGAGTATGAAGCTTTCAAAATGAATTTAGATGAAACAATCCTGAGTATGTGTACCAGATTTACTCACATAATCAATTCCTTAAGTGCCTTAGGAAAAACCTACATTACCTACCAAATGATTAGGAAAATACTAAGAGGCCTTCCCTCCATATGGGAACCAAAGGCTACTGCTATCACAGAAGGTAGAAATCTTAAGACCACCTCACTAGATGAACTTATAGGTTAACTACTTACCTATGAAATGACTTTGAAGGAAAGAAATCTTGAACCCAAGCATAAAAGGTCCATTGCATTAAAAGCTTCTAGTAACCGCTCAAGTGAACTAGGAAAGTGAATCAAATGACTTAGATCAAGATGAATTAGCATTCATAACTTTTGTGAAAAGTTAGAAGAAGAAATAAAAGAAATTTGTAACGACTCGAAAAATAATGGTTTTTAAATAATGAAGAGAGGGGGGGAGGAAATGGAAAAAGAAACAGAAAGAGGTAGCAGGCTTCGTCAATGACATTGCACTTTGGATGGAATAACTCGGAAGTAACACACAGGGCCTCGTTGATGAACACAGGGAGTTCGTCGACGAGCACATATGGGGACCTCGTCGACGAAGCCACGCCTCGTCGACGAGAAGATACTAAGAAGGGTTTTTTGATAGTCTGAAATTCATCGACGAGGGAGGAATTTGGTCGATGAAATTTTTAAAGGACTTGTCGACGAGGTGATGTGTCTCATCGACGAATCCAGCTCTATAAATAGTGAAAAACTCAAATTTTTGATGGAAATTCAGTGTAGGAAACCCTCTCTTTCTCTCTCTACGCCTTTTCCTCCTTCTCTCTTCAATTTTGGCCCTGTTTCATGCCAGATCGATGATCTGAAGCCACCACTATACTCTTGGAGAAGTTCTCTGCAAGTTTGCCAAAGCTGATCGTGGGAGAAGTTGGTTTGGAATTCATCCCAATCTTAGGGTAAGGCATTTTATTTGGTATTTGTCTTTCCCTCAGTTATAAGAAATACAATACACGAATAAATACTGATATTTTGTTCTGGGGGATGTAGTTTTTAGGGTGTTGAGTGGAGAACCCTGCGGGTATAGGGTTAGAGTACAGTAGGGATTTTCAGAGATAAGGTAAGGGAAATATGCTATGCTAGGAGTTTTATAATGTTATCCAAAATTTTTATATATGTATATATCGACTTATTACTCAATTTTTATAGAATGAGTTTTAAATGCTTGTGTGGCCTGAGTAGATAATTATTTGATGAAGAACTTATAAAGTTTCTACAGTATATCATACTATATAGAATACACAGATATAGACAGTATATTACAAATTTTCACCGAGAATAGTATACCACAATTTTATTTTGATCCGTACGTTATAGTTTTATATAAACCAGTATATTACAGATTTTCACCCAGAACAATATATTCCAGTTTTACTTAGATCAGTATATTATAGCTTTATTCAAAACAATATATACAACATATATAGTATTCTATGTTTCCTATTACCATAACATTCAGAGTATACAAACAGAGTATATAGACATATTATACAGAAAAATATACATAGATAACATCAATATGCTATAAATATATAATACACAGATTACAAAATTTACAGTATAGAAAGTTAGCGTTATGGTAATTTTGGAAACATGATGAAAACAGTAAAAGAGTATATATGTATGCATTTATAGTATTAGATCCCTGAGGAATGATTACATATAGATACAAATAAAGAATATAGAGCACGGTACCGTTGCTATATACAGAATAGAGTGGGTTGAGCGGGCTAGTTTGACTAGGTAGTAACCAGTCCCGCGTCTAGGAGAGTATGTAGTTTGGTTGGGTTGAGGTAGTGTAGAGTATATTTACTTATCTCGAGGGCCGACCAGATTAAGTCCCGCCTATGGACCGCACAACCCTGTCATGAAGGGTCAAATCATGACATACAGAGTTCCAGGGATAAAGCACAGTTATATATATGAATACAATTTTACAGTATCTGATGAGTATAGTATGATATTAGCAGTATGAAAAGTAGAAAATACAGATGATACAGTTATATTTTAAATTGTGAAAATGATGGACATGCTTTATAGATTTACTATTTTATTACAGTTCAGTTGTTATTTTAACAGTATGCAACTTAGTCGCTACACACTAGTAATAGCATATTTCCACTTACTGAGCCTCGACTCACCCGATGGCTTTAACATTTTTCAGGTGAGCCAGCTGGGCGAGCTGACTAGGCTTGCAGATAGAGAGTTTATTGATTACCCTAGATTAGAGGGTAAGTTTGTGTAGGATTTTGTATTTTGGGATAGATATTTTGGAGAGAGTTCTATTATGCAGTATGGTTTAGAAATATAGATACCTGGTATTGTATGATGTGTATGGATGTATGGATTATGTTTCCACTGCATAGGTATGATTTCATATTCAAATTACCTCGGTACCTTCCAAGGCTCGAGTTTCATAACAGGGGGTATTAGAGTAGTTCACATATACATAAAAAAAAATGATGTAAATTTTGAGTTCGTCACGAAATTACTCAAGAGATAGGCAAAATTAAAAAAGATGATTTAAATAAAAAGGAGTTAGAGATAATCGAACTTAAGGAATTAGTAGAGGATAAAGAGAAAACTATATATAACTTTACCAAATGAAAAGAAAATTTTTAAAAAATGATTGGATAACAAAGACTACATGGAAATAAAGAAGGGATGGGTTATAATGGAAAAACAAATAAGAGGAGTAAAAAACTATACATGGCATATTTTTTCAAAGAAGCCAAGCACTATGCTAGTATTTATTCAAACAACAAACATGAACACACCACTTGCCACATGTGCAAGAATAAAGGTCATGTAATGTTCAATTGTCCATGTTGACTCTATGAGTCTAATCCGGTTTTGATAATGACAAATCACTTGGTATTTGATCTGTGCATTGAGTTTGTGAACATGAACTATATTAAGCATGCACAGAAGGATAACGAGTCATGGAAGTCACAAAGTAAAGCTAACAAATCTTGACAACATCCATGGAACTCAAAGAGTACGAGGATCAAGTTGCAAGTGGAAAAGTTCAAGAACATCTGGGGAATGGTTATTTAGAACCCATGTACTTATATTTTCGTATGATTTAATTTGAGGCTCAACATAACTTACAATGATTTTAGGATTCATGCATTTCATGTACATCATTAGGGAACTTTCATGGACTTAGAAATGTTTTTTAAATCATGGAAAATAAGTTTTATAAAAGACCCAAGAAAAGGAGCAAAGCAGAATTTTAAACTAGAAACAAAAATTGAGAAAAAGGGGACTTCAGTAGCCTAAAATCAACCTCAGTCACTGGAAGAATTTCTTTAGTAGCCGGAAGATTAGGTTCGGTAGCCTGAAGAATTAATGGGAAACACAACAAGTTGGTCGATGCTCTTCAGTGGCCTGACCTTGCAACCTTAGGTGCCTGAATCCACTTCAAAAGCCTGAACTTCCCTCGTTAGGTGCCTGACCTTGCATTCCAACTTGATTTTTCAAAGACTTAAGGAACTTTGGTTGCCTAGGCTTTTACCCTCAGGCGCCTGAACTTGCGGGAAACTTAAAATTGTGATTTTTATTAAACCAACCCGCGAGCTATTTCTTTGATCCAACGACTGAGACTAATCCTAAGGGTAAGATACTATATATACTGAATATCTAAACCCTAGAACTAAGCCAAGACATACAACAAGAGAAGAACACATCTTATTGCAAGATTGTAGAGAAACTTGAGCTGATTGTCTGCACTTCATTCTACTTTCATCTTCTTTGGGCAAATCTATTCTGAAAATCAAAGGGCATTCATTCATTCAACTGTACTTCAATCTAGTATTGAGGTTTGATCATTCAAGTTATTATTCTTAAGAATTTCTCATTTCATTACGTGTTCTTGATTATCATTAGAAAAGTTTTGATCTTGAGTGTGCATATACGTATAAAAATTGGTTTTTGAAAAGATCATTACTTGAGAAAGTTTTTTAGCTTGGTTGATTGGTTTTTGATTCAAAAGTATATAAATATACATATATATTGTTCATAAAGCTTATTATTGAAAAACCTATTTTGATTAAAAGGTTGATCTTGAAAGTGCCTATACATATACATAGTTATTCTAAACAATAACATTACCTGATTTAGGTTGTGTGATTGAGTGAAAGGTTTGATTCAACTGTGCATTCAGTTATAGGATTCATATTTTATATATATTAAAACACTTGAGAATATATCCTTGGTATTCAAAAATATCTATCTTATTAAGGGATACTTTGTTTGGAAAACCTTATACTCAGTATTTTAATCTTTGAATTACATATCATATATTTATTTACATATTACCAAGATCGGGTTGTGATTACATTTTTTGAAAGAAAGCTTTTTGATATATATTGAAAAAACATTCAAGATAAAGCTATTTTTTTTTTTTAACGAGTTCACAATTGACATATTTGTGCATCTTTACAAAGTGAACTTGAACCCTAATATACTCCAAAGCATTTTAAGTATATCTTTACTTAGGAGTTTTTGGTTAAAGAGGGTTTGTGTGTTGAAGCATATCATACATAAAACGATTGTATCATTTTCATACATTTATGAGCTTCAAGTTATATCATATGTTAATGTATTAGGAATTTGATTTGTACTCACACGCTTTTCTTAGAAGCATTTTTGAGTGTTATTTTTGTCAGATTCTATTGTATGCACGGTTCGGTGTGTGAACTGGTGTGAGAGGAGAGAGCTGTATCTTTTGTAAGCGACGGAGTAGGAGGGAGTTGCGCCTCTTGTAAGCAGCGGATTGTAAGGGAAGCTCCGTCCCAATTTAAGGAGCAGGGATTTAGTGAATCCTTGAGTGGTTGCTCAAGGTGAGGATGTAGGCCAAGTCAGCTGAACCTCGTAAAACTGTGTTTGTCCTCTCTCTTCCCTTTACTTTTTATTTTCAGCACTGCATTTAAATTGTGTATATTCCATGTATAGGTTGGATAGCCTTATGCATAAGTAATTAAGTAACAAGAATTCATTGATAAATATATAAGAAGGGTTTAAGAGGTAAATAAGTGTCAAAGAATTTTTTAAATACCCAATTCACCCCCCCCCTTGGGATTACACCTGATTCAACATTTGGTATCAGAGTGGGTTTACATAGACTTGATAGTTAATTTCTAAAAAGATCACATGACACACATTGGTGTAACTCCATTCGGTGAGGGACACTCATCCACTAGTCGACCTATTTTTTGTGATGTAAACTACACCTATTGGAAATGTAGGATGAGCATATATCTACTGAACGTAGATTGGAAGATTTTGAAAATTGTGACTAAGGGAAATCACATTCTCATGAAAGTAATTAATAAGATTAATGTACCTAAGATTGAAGATGAATATACTGAAGAGGATTGGAAGTAAGTACAAATAAATGCCACTGCCATGAACTTACTTTTCTGTGCATTAGATGTCAATGAATTTCATAGGGTAATGACATGTAACTCAGCTAAAGAAATTTGGAAAAAATTAGAAGTTACATATGAAGGCACTATGGAAGTCAAGGATAGTAGGATAGACATGCTCACTAGTGAATATGAAGCATTTAAAATGACGACGGATGAATCCATACAATCCATGTACACTAGATTCACACACATCATTAATTATTTAAATGCTCTTGGAAAAACTTGCCCTACTTATGAGTTGAACAGGAAAATACTTAGGGGATTACCTCCAGTGTGGGAAGCGAAAGCTACGGCAATAGTAGAAGGGAAAAATCTCAAGGAGATGTTGGTGGACGAACTCATTGAATCACTCATCAACTATGAGCTGACAATAAATAAGAGGAAAAATCAACAAAGCAAAGCAAAAAAGGTCACTGCACTTAAGGCATCATCAAGTTATTCAAGTGAAGGAAGCGATTTTAAAACAGATGATGACATAGCCTTGCTAGCAAATAAGTTTGAGAAGTTCTTGAAGAAGAACAAGAAGTTCAACATAAAATTTCAGAACTCTAAATCGGAAAGAGGAGAGCAAAGCATGAAGAAAAAGAAGGAAGATCCACCCACATGCTACAATTGCCAAGAAGTTGGACACATCAAGCCTGAGTGCCCCAAGCTCGTGAAAGCCTCAAAGAAAAAGAAGAAGGCGCTGAAAGTCGGCTGGAATACACACAACACTAGCAGTTCAGAGTCCGAATCCAGTGACGACGAGGTTGCTAATCTGTGTCTAATGACACATGATGACCTTAAGGTACAATCATCTTTTTCATCATCTTCACACTATTCTAGTGAATCTGAAAATGAAAATGATATGATTTCATATGATGAACTGAAATAAGAATACCTGTACACTATTAAAATGATTGAGAAGAAAATAAAGAAAATTTCTGAGTTGAGAAGTAAAATCAAAGAACTTTCAAGCTTACTTGAACGTCAAAATGAATCTTATGCATCTTTCATAAGAAATAAAGATTTGAAAATTGAGGAGTTAGAAAAGGATTTGAAAGATAAATCTGAAATTATTTGTAAATTTACTAAAGGACAAAACAATTTTGAAAAGGTCCTAGGATCTCAATGAAATTCCCTAGAAAAGGAAGGGCTCGATTTTAATGGTAAGGAAAATTTAAAGAAAATACATCTTTACATGGGTTATTTTACAAAAGAATCAAAGTCATATGTTCCAACTAAGAATCATTATAGAAATACTACATGCTTTAAATGTAGAAGGTTGGGTAATATATAATTCGACTGTCCTTTCAAAAATAAATATGTAAAAATAAAGAAAGTATGGAAGGTCAAAGGTCATCTAGCACTAACCCTCCTGGACCCAAGACAATCTGGGTACCAAAGCTAGTTGTTTAATTATGTTTTGCAGATATGCTTAAGATCAACATCCTTAAAAGATAGATGGTATATGGACAGCAGATGCTCACGCCACATGACCGGGGATAAAACAAAATTCACATCCATCATACCCAAGGATGAAGGGTTTGTTACTTTTGGAGATAATGCTAAAGGAAGGATCACAAGTGTTGGTAAGTCGGTAATGATTCCTCACTCATTATAGATGATGTTTTATTAGTTGAAGGTTTAAAGCACAATTTTTTGAGCATAATTCAACTATGTGATAAAGGCTACATAGTATCATTTGAACATGACAAGTGCATAGTTGAACACAAAACTGATAAAAAGATACTGTTCATTGCTAAACGTCATGAAAATGTATATACCACAAGCTTTGATAACTTAACTTCATTGAGTGTGACATGCTTATCTGCTATGAATGAAATAAGCTGGATTTGGCATAGGAGACTAGGACACGCAAACATGGATTTAATCTCAAAACTAGTTAAGAAAGAATTAGTTAAGGGACTGCCTAAGACTAAATTTGTGAAAGATAAAATCTGTGATGCATGCCAACTAGGAAAACAAGCAAGAACAAGCTTTAAGAAGAAGAAAAAGATCTCCACTACTAGGCCACTCCAAATGCTACACTTAGACTTATTTTGACCAAACCCAATTCAGAGTTTAGGAGGAAAATCATACGCTTTTGTCGTAGTTGATGATTTTTCAAGATACACATGGGTATTATTCTTAGGTCACAAAGATGAAGCACGTGAACAATTTATAAACCTATGCAAGAAAGAACAAAATGAAAAGGGATATACAATTACTAAAATTTGAAGTGATAAGGGTAGAGAATTTAAAAATCAAGGCATGGAAGACTATTGTAATTTATTAGGAATTGCCCATAATTTTTCAGCTCCTAGAACACAGCAACAAAATGGTGTAGTTGAAAGGAAGAATAGGTCTATACAAGAAATGGCCAAAACTATGCTTAACGAACATAAATTACCTAAATACTTCTGGGCCGAGGTAGTGAATACCTCCTGCTATGTGCTAAATAGAGTTCTGATTAGACCATCACTTAACAAGACTCCTTACGAATTGTGGAATGATCATAGACCAAACATATCATATTTTCATGTCTTTGGATGTAAGTGTTTTGTGCTTAGAGACAATGAGCATTTAGGAAAATTCGATGTAAAATCTGATGAAGGTATCTTCCTAGGATATGCTTTAGATAGTAAAGCCTATAGAGTATATAACAAATGAACATTAACGGTCATAGAATCTATTCATGTAGTGTTCGATGAGTCAAATCCCTTTTCCAAAAGAATTGATGTAGATGAAATTGAATTAAATATAGAACTAGAAGAACTATCAATTGAGAATGATTCAGAAAAGAAAAATAAACTTAAAGAACCATCCATTGAAGATGATCAAACTAAAATTGAGGTTAATGAACCACCTAGAGAATGGAAATACATAAACAATCATCCTATAGATCAAATAATAGGTGAACCATTATGTAGAGTAGCCACTTGCTCCTCTCTTAGGAACATGGTTAGTCATTTTGCATTTTTATATCAAGAAGAACCTAAGAATGTAAGTGAAGCTATAGAGAATGAATCTTGGGTGCTATCAATGCAAGAAGAATTAAATCAATTCGAGAGAAACAAAGTATAGACATTAGTTCCTAGACATGAGGATAAGTCAATCATAGGGACCAAATGGATATATAAGAATAAGAAATATGAACATGGAGTAGTTGTGAGAAATAAGGCTAGATTAGTAGCTCAGGGATATAATAAAGAAGAAGGTATAGATTTTGAAGAAACATTTGCCCCTGTAGCTAAGATGGAAGCCATACGAATGCTTTTAGCATATGCAACTTTTAAGGATTTCAAGCTATATCGAATGGATGTCAAAAGTGCATTTTTAAATGGCTACATAAATGAAGAAGTGTATGTAGAACAACCCCCAGGCTTTGAAAACCATAAGAATCCAGATCACATGTATAGATTGACAAAAGCCTTGTATGGTTTAAAACAAGCTCCTAGAGCTTGTTATGAAAAGCTAAGCGGTTTTCTATTAGAAAATGGATTTATAAGAGGAAAGATAGATACAACCTGTTCATAAAGTCTAAGAAAGATGATATTCTCCTAGGGCAAGTATATGTAGATGACATCATATTTCGCACTACAGATAAAGAATTGTGTAATGAATTTTCCAATACAATGCAAAATGAATTTGAGATGAGCATGAAGGGTGAACTAAATTTCTTCCTAGAACTTCAGATCAAACAAGCAAATCATGGAATATTTATAAATCAATCAAAGTATATTAGAGACTTACTCAAAAAGTTTAATATGGAAGATGGAAAAATACTAGGTACACCTATGAGCGCTTCATTGAAATTAGACAAAGATGAACAAGGCATACCAGTAGACGTCAAGCTATATCGTGGAATGATAGGTAGCTTGTTATACCTGACTACTAATAGACCAGATATAATGTTTAGTGTATGTTTGTGTGCAAGATTTCAGTCTGTACCAAAAGAGTCTCATTTGCTAGCTATTAAACGGATACTTAGTTATCTGATAGGAACCGTGGACATTGGGTTATGGTATCCTAAGTACACATCCTTTGAGATTCTTAGTTATTCAAATGCTGATTTTGCGGGTAGCAAAGTGGATAGGAAGAGCACTAGTGGTACTTGTCATTTTTTAGGACACTCATTGGTCTCTTAGTTTTCTAAGAAACAAAATTTAGTTGCTTTTTCCACAGCCGAGGCTGAATACATAGCAGCAAGTAGTTGTTGCGCTCAAACACTTTACATGAAGCAAGAACTGAAGGATTTTGGATTAAGTTGTGAAACAATCCCTATAAGATGCGATAATACGAGTGCAATAAATATCTCAAAAAATCCCATATTACATTCATGAACTAAGCACATAGAAATACGACATCACTTTCTTCTTGATCATATACAAAACGGGGATGTAACACTAGAGTTTGTATGCACGGATGAACAATGGGCAGATATATTCATGAAACCACTTGCAGAGGATAGGTTTATCCAAATTAGGCGTGAATTAGGTCTCATGCATAATCGAAGGTTGCTTAGAATCATATTAGATGATATAATTCAGGGGGAGTAACGTCATTTACGATATAATCACTTGGTACTGCATTAATCAACAATTGGACACGTTTAAAACCTTAAGATGTCTAAGGGGAGAAGATCATAAAGGTACGTAGACTCATGCTTTATTAGTTTATACCTTTTTGTTGATGTCAAAAGGGGGAGAAAATTTGGAAGCAAAAATAATAAAATGAAAGCAAAGAATGTTGGTAAAACTAATTGCAAGAGGGAGATATGCAAAGGGGAAAAATAGTTGTTTGATGTCATGGTTGAAACATCATAAGCATAATTATTATGAGCATATTTCATATTTCATTTGGATTTAAGCTAAACACTTTGTGTATGAACATGAGCATATTGTCATTCATTGATTATTTGATGCATTAATTGAGGGGGAGCCTTGTTAGGTGTAACCCATTATATATATTTTTTTGCTCGTGCATTTGTCATCATCAAAAAGGGGGAGATTGTTGACTCTATGAGTCTGATCTGGTTTTGATAATGACAAATCACTTGGTATTTGGTCTGTGCATTGAGTTTGTGAACAGGAACTATACTAAGCATGCACGGAAGGATAACGAGTTATGGAAGTCACAAAGTAAAGCTAACAAATCTTGGCAAAATCTATGGAACTCAAAGAGTACGAGAATCAAGATGCAAGCGGCAAAGTTCAAGAACATCTTGGGAATGGGTATTTATAACTCAAGTACTTACATTTTCGTATGATTTAATTTGAGACTCAACATAACTTACAATGATTTTAGGATTCATGCATTTCATGTACATCATTAGGGAACTTTCATGGACTTAGAAATGTTTTTTAAATCATGGAAAATATGTTTTATAAAAGACCCAAGAAAAGGAGCAAAGCAGAAATCTACTGGAAAAGAAAATTTGAGAAAAGGGAACTTCGGTAGCCTAAACTCAACCTCAGTCGCCTGAAGAATTTCTTGAGGAGTCTAAAGATTAAGTTTGGTAGCCTGAAGAATTAATAAGAAACACAGCAGGTTGGTCGAGGCTCTTTGGTCGCCTGACCTTCGGACCTCAGGTGCTTGAACCCACTTCAGGAGCTTGAACTTCCCTCTTTAGGCGCCTGACCCTGCATTCCAACTAGATTTTTCAAAGGCTTAAGGAACTTCGGTCGCCTAGGCTTTTACCCTTAGGCGCCTGAACTTACGGGAAACTTAAAATTGTGATTTTTATTAAACGAACCCGCGAGCTATTACTTTGATCCAACGGCTGAGATTAATCCCAAGGGTAAGATACTATATATACTGAATATCTAAATCCTAGAACTAAGCTAAGACACACAACAAGAGGAGAACACATATTATTGCAAGATTGTAGAGAAACTTGAGCTGATTGTCTGCACTTCATTCTACTTTCATCTTCTTTGGGCAAATCTATTTTGAAAATCAAAGGGCATTCATTCATTCAACTGTACTTCAATCTAGTGTTGAGGTTTGATCATTCAAGTTATTATTCTTAAGAACTTCTCATTTCATTACGTGTTCTTTATTATCATTAGAAAAGTTTTGATCTTGAGTGTGCACATACGTATAAAAATTGGTTTTTGAAAAGATCATTGCTTGAGAAAGTTTGTTAGCTTGGTTGATTGGTTTTTGATTCAAGAGTGTTGGCCTTACAAGGCTTAAAATCTTGTTATCTTGTTTTGATGCTAACAAAAAAGTGAAAATAAAGAGTAATGATATTTTAGGGCTCATATATGGGAAAGCAAGGTTAAAGTGCTCACAAGGATCAAATGAAGCTTAAAAGAGTCAAAGCATGGATTTAAAGATGATATATGAAACCTTGAAGAATATGAGGACATGAATAAGTTGTTGAAAGCCAAGACATATTAAAGTCAAAAGAGACAAAGAAAGGCAAAGTAAGAAAGCTCAAAGAATATGGAAGTTTGAAGAAAAGATGGACTCAATCCAAAGACAAAGCATGAAGACTCAAGAACTTAAAATGTTAATATCTTAGAAGTCTCATGTAAGTACTTTAATATTTAAAATATCGTTTGAAATATTTTGAAGCTCTTAGGTTAATTTCTTAGACCTAGATACCTTTTAAAATACCTGAAAAATATTTTTACAAGGTCAAAAATTAATTTTTTTTTTAAAAGGTTAGAATTATTTTTGGAATAAAAAGCACCAAAAAGAATTTTCCCAAATGCTGTTAGTTTTTATATAGCCGCATTGAGGTGAATTTTTCTCTATCAAAAACTAATTATTTTAAAAAGGAGTCAACATGAAAGTTGTATTATTTTCTCTTAGATTTCTTTTGACACCAAGAAAACCTAATTTGGAGTTATAAAAAAAAGTTATGACCAAAACACTGAAGCGGGGTCACTGCTGTCAGACATCTGAACACTGTTCAACGGGAAAATTTTTTAAATTCTAAAATATAGCCATTTGAGCTCCAAACTTTCTAAAAAATTGGGAAACTCTATAAGGAAACTTTTGCAACATGGAAACAAGTTTGAAAGCCTATAAATACATGGTTTTGCAAATCAAAACTAATCCAAGAATTGAAAATTCTGCTTGTAAAGCTGAAGCACTCTTGTTCTTCCAAAGCTCTCTTGTTCATTCATTGTAAAACTATTTTACTGAGATATTCTGAAGTGCTAATCTTTCCTCCTCTGAATTTCTACTGCTAATCCTCATCTAAGAAGGATATTGGTGAATTCTACACTTGAGTTTCATTGTATTTCATATTGATATTTTACATTCAAGTATATAGTGCTAAAATTATACTAACTTGCTCTTTAAAAGAGTATACTTGTACACAAATCTTATCTTGTATTTCTTGTAGTTCTTTGACATTCCAATGATTGTTTGGATCGTTGGCTAAGTAAGGGAATATTGCTTAGAGAGGTGGGCTCTAGCCTAAAGGAGTGACTGAACGAGAGAATATCGTTTGGAGAAGGCGGGCTCTAGCCTTAACCAAGGAGGTTGTAAAGGTTTGTTCCACTCGTCAACGGAATAGGTTTAGTGAATCCTTTGGTGGATTGCCAAGGGCGAGGAGGTAGGCTGGGTATAAGCCGAACCTCGTAAAAATCTCCGTCTCATTCTCTCTTTCCCTTACTCTTTATTTTCAGCATATTTAAATTGCATGGATGGTTTATTTGATAATCATATATACTACGTAATATTTGGAAATCAAACAAACTTAAGGTTTAATTTTGATTCGGGTTGTGGAAACCGAAAGGGAGTACGTTGGTTACACCATATCTTGCGGAAACCTTACGGGAGTACGTTACTTGGTTAACATCCCAAAGATAAATTTACCAAGAGTTTATTTGAGTTCTAAATTTGGAAAGAGTGATTTGATTCATCTATACAGGGCTTTACATTAACAAGCATAAATTCTCATTCACTACAGGGCTTGGTTCAAATTTGGAAAATATAAACAAACAACCATCTTGAGTTGTTATATTACATAAGTGTTGTGTATTGGCTTGTTTGTTTACTTTATAATTTTAGTTGATTGGTTTGGTTGAATGATTGGATGTTTGTATGGTTAAAAATTAAGTAAAGAAATTAAGTTCTTGAGTGCTTAAAAAATTAAACAAATCAATCATGAATTGGTTAAAAGAAATAAAATATGTTTAAGAATTCTAAAAAGGAATTAAAAGAAATTTTAAAAGCCAATTCACCCCCCCCCCCATTGGGAAGCTATTCCTAATTTCAAAGAGTATATAAATATACATATATATTGTTCATAAAGCTTATTATTGAAAAGCCTATTTTGATTAAAAGGTTGATCTTGAAAGTACCTATACATATACATAGTTATTCTAAACAAGATCATTACTTGATTTAGGTTGTGTGATTGACTGAAAGGTTTGATTCAAGTGTGCATTAAGTTATAGGATTCATATTTTATATATATTAAAACACTTAAGAATATATCCTTGGTATTCAAAAATATCTATCTTATTGAGGGATACTTTGTTTGGAAAACCTTATACTCAGTATTTTAATCTTTGAATTACATATCATATATTTATTTACATATTACCAAGATCGGGTTGTGATTAAATTTTTTGAAAGAAAGCTTTTTGATATATATTGATAAAACATTCAAGATAAAGTTTTTGGTTTTTAGTGAGTTCACAATAGACATATTTGTGCATCTTTACAAAGTGAACTTGAACCCTAATATACTCCAAACCATTTTAAGTATATCTTTACTTAGGAGTTTTTGGTTAAAGAGGGTTTGTGTGTTGAAGCATATCATACATAACACGATTGTATCGTTTTCATATATTCATAAGCTTCAAGTTATATCATATGTTAATGTATTAGGAATTTGATTTGTACTCACACGCTTTTGTTAGAAGCATTTTTGAGTGTTATTTTTCAGATTCTATTGTATACACGATTTGGTGTGTGAACCGGTGTGAGAGGAGAGAACTGTATCTCTTGTAAGTAGTGGAGTAGGAGGGAGTTGTGCTTCTTGCACTACAAAAAAAATTGGTTTTTAGTGACGAAAGTATTAGATTTCGTCACTAAAAGTTGGTATTAGTGACGGTTTTTATGAACCGTCACTAATAGTCTAAGCATTAGTGACGGTTTTAGAAGCCGTCACTAATACGACACTATTAGTGACGGTTTTAAAACCATCACTAATACTTTCGTTACTAAAAGCGCAGTAAACAATTTTCGGGCGAAAATATTTCCAGGAAAATATTAGCGACAATTTTAGGGTGTTAGTGACGGTTTTGAAAACCGTCACTAATAGTTTTCTCATTTAAAAAATATTAAAAAAGAAATAGCTAAGGGTATTAGTGATGGTTTGGGAGAACCGTTACTAATAAGGGGGTATTAGTGACGGTTTTGAACAGTCACTACAAGTGTTTTCATTAAAAAAAATATTAAAAAAGGAATAGCTAAGGGTTTTAGTGATGGTTTGGGAGAACCATCACTAATAAGGGGTATTAGTGACAGTTTTGAACCGTCACTATTAGTTTTTTCATTTAAAAAATATTAAAAAAGAAATAGTTAAGGGTATTAGTGACGATTTGTGAGAACCGTCACTAATAATGGGGTATTAGTGACGGTTTTGAAACCGTCACTACTAGTGCTTCATTTAAAAAATATTTAAAAAACAATAGTTAAGGGTATTAGTGACATTTTCGAAGAACCGTCACTAATAAGGGTGTATTAGTGACAGTTTTGAAACTGTCACTACTAGTGTTTTTATTTAAAAAATTATTTTAAAAATTTAGTTAATGGTATTAGTAACGGTTTGGGAGCACCGTCACAAATAATAGGGTATTAGTGACGGTTTTGAAATCGTCACTACTACCTCACACTTCAGTTAGCCCAAAAAATCCCTAAGGGCCCCTAACCCGTGCCGCAGATCTTACTCTTTCCTCATCTCTGACCTCTCAGCTCTCACTCTCTCAAATCTGAATCCTCTCCTCTCCTGAGTCACCTCGCCTCTCCTCTCCTCTGGTGTGCTGCTACGTGCCAGACTTGCCGGTGCTGCGAGCCTGCGAGGTGCGAACGATCCCCAACTTGAGTCATCGTCTCCTTCAGGCTCCATGGACCACAGACACAAGCATCAGTCATCCCCAGCTCCACAGACGACTTCACTTCACACCTCCAGCCTCCAGCTACTCCACGGTAAGATTAAGTTCCATCTTCTATGCAGTCATGGGTTATCATGCCCCTTTCTTGTTGCTTCAATCCATGTAGTCATTTTTTTGTGACTTTTCGAATGATGCTTCTTGATATTTAAATATAATGCTGAGTAATCCAAAATATATGTAGTCTTTTGACATTCTGAGTATTTCGATGTTTGGTGCAGAAAAACCTCTCTGGTGTTCACTTGGTGAGCCCCAATATTTGACAACACTTTTAGATGTTCTGAGCATTCCCATTTTATATGTAGAAACACCTGGTTTGAGTTTTTAAATTTATTGAATGCTCTATGCTTTTCTTTAATTCATAATCAATTTGAAGTAAAACATATTTTGCATGATCCCTTCTATCAAAAAAAAAAAAAAAGAAAGAAAGAAAAAGGAATGACTTCAATTAATATGTGTTCATGGGTGTTATCAAATCAATAAAAAAATTAGTATGTGTTCCAAGAAATGAGTGTTAGTGTGAATAAGTTAACACATAACATATGCATTCTTATATTCACAATGTCATGAAAAGAATTCTGCAGTTCCTGCTTGTACAAAACAGGTAAATCATTATTGATTTATTGGTACATAGTAAATCTGCTTCCCAACGTGACAAAGTTGAGAGTGTTGTGAGATAAAGGATTTATGGTGCTTGTAATAGATAAAACTTGTGCTTTCTTGTGTTTATAATGCTATGAAAAGAATTTTGCAGTTTTTGCTTGTACACAGTAGGTACATATTTGATTACCAATTGAAATTAATTCTGCTTCCCAACTTGACACAGTTGGGAGCACTGTGAGATAAAGGATTTAGTTCATTTATCTATTGAAGCCTACTTTTATAAAGAGAAATGATAGGTTCTTGATAGAACTTAAAAGCCAAAAGCTAGAATTTATTGAGAGTCAAACTGCTTACTGTTAGTCCTAAACATCTTTTTTGTTGAGTAAGCTCTAGAAATCCTAACAACAATAAATAGTTAAATACCATCCCTTGTCCTAAAGTACTCCCAGCCATACAGAATGAAATAAACTAGAAAGAATCAAGCCCCTGTACAAATCTAAAGAATTATGCTGCTACATTAAAGCATGAAGAGTAACCACACTACAGCAATGTAACAGTAATGCGAACAGTTTTTTGTCAAATTTGTTCTACATCTCTATTACCTATTAGAAATCATTAAAACAAATTTTTATCAGTATTTCCATTTTTAGATTTTTAGACAAAGGATTCTGTAAGAGCGTGTGGATTATTTAGACTGGCTTCAAAGGCTGGTTTGTTGGAAACTTAGGATCACATAGGATAGACAAATTTTGAGATATGTTTTGCTATGATCCACTTATCTCCATGTTCTCAGATCGTTGTCTCCATAATTTCATATTAACATATGGCTTGATATGTATTTGATTGTTATTCACTAAGGCATTGAACAGTTGTGTTCATATTTTATCTTGTTTGGTGTAATGCATTTTTATGCAACTGAGTGATTCATGATTGGAGGTAGTCTTGTTAGCGCATCATTAATTTCTTTTCCGTGTCACTCTCATAGTCCCATCAATCGTGATTGTTACCTATTGAAGCATTTATCTTCAACAGCCACATGTTTATATATTTCATATCCTGTTGAAGGACATTGTCAACTATCTACTGAATTTGTTAGGTCAGGTTAGGGCTAGATCTGAAAAAGGAAACTTCCCTTCAGTGAATTGACAATCTCTAGTCCTTCAGCAACCAATTAACTCCTCTTTGTATTTGCAGCTTTGAAGTTAATCTGCTAGTTTTTATGCAAATTTAACGGAAAGGCAAATAGAACCTTGAGAGTGTGTCTAGGCTGTAAATAATTTTTATGCTGCAATATTGTAAACTAATTTTTCTTTTCTTTCTTTTTCATGGGCAGGTATTAAGAGTAAATGTTTGTTAGAATATAGATATAGAGTGATGAGAATAAGGCAAGCACAAAAATAATTAATATTTTCAATTGAATATTGTGCTGAAGTTTGTTCAAAATAAGCTTTAGTTTTTTTTTTTCTTGGCCATAGTGGTCATTCATAAAAAATCTTGCATACATACTCATTTGGATGGAGTTTGTGAATGGGAAAATAGACATTACTTGTCATAGCATGGTTTGTGCTCTTTCATATGCATGTTTTTATAATCCTCTAGACTAATGCTCTTCTTAAAGAATGTTTTTTGCTTAATGGGATGCCCTCCAATGTTCTAAGGGGACAAAACTCCCTTCTTTTTCATGTACTAAGAAACATCCATATTCTCTTTTGTGCTTTATGTATTTCGGTACGACATGTGTTCTACTCATGTTTCACATAATGGTTGGGACAAATTCTCTATTTGGGTTTCTTTGTACATGCTTGTACCCTTAACTTCATATCAACATTGTTAATGTGACATCTCATATATTGTGTTTTTGTCTATGCCATGCTCATAGTGGCATAATTTGACTATTTTTACTATTGTTGAGATGTATCTCTATGAATCAAAGCTGACAGTGACTATCAACTTAGTTGAAGTAACTCACCGACTTGTTTTTAACCATTGATTGGGAAAAAAAGGAAAATCTGAAAGAGATCCATAGAGGTTAACCTTGGAATAATTAATTATTTAATTACATAGAATCGTATAGTGATGATCTTTTCTATATTTTGTTTATTATTTTGAATATCACTTATAAGATTATAAATACATTCAACAAAATAAAAGAAAAAAAGGGAAAAAATAGAAGACAAAATAATTTACGTGATTCATATAGTGTTTATGTCAATAGAGTTGTTATAAAAATTTTTACTACTTCATGAATAAAATGTTTTAGTGTTTTGATCCTTGACTCCACATATAAATAATATTAATATATGAATTAAAAATTATCTCATATACATGGACTTTGCATTGGGTTAATAAGAGTCATAAGACATCCATCAACCATGCATGCATCATTATTTTCACCATCACTGTCTTTGAGGAACATGAAAAATAAGATCCTTACATCAAGGGAGAATCCCATCTAAAGAGAAAAAACTAAAGAGGGAGGGAAGGAGGAGGGAGGGACACAGATTAAGGAAAGAAAGTCTTCAAGCCTTTGAGAGAGAAGAGGCTTTGATTTGTCAAGTACATGTAATTTATTTATGTATTTTTATCTAAAAAATGAAATTCTCAAAAGGTTTACACCTTAATGCCATAAGGCTTATGCCTTGCCTACTTATCACGAGCTGCTTATGCAAAATTAATTATTGTCATTTCATGTGTGCATCGAAGCTTAGACCCGTTCAAGAATGGTTACTATACATTCATGCCTCATCGTACATGTGGGACAAATCAATTGTTAAAATTCAATTGAGTATTAGTCATATTATGTAGACTAATAATCAATTGAACATGTCGATTATTTGTTTCATTTACGATTAGTCATGTTTGCATTTCAACCATTATTGAATTGTCCAATGTGGGTAGTTTAGGAAGTTGTATATACATTCTTGTCATCGTTCATGCTTTCATCATTGTCATTATATATTTCAATCGCGTCTCTATTTGTGTCCTCTGGGTGTATAGTGGGGTGTGGTGACAATTTGTTAGTGATGGAAAACTAGCAAATGATGTGCACTTCTCCCATCTCACATACTTGGAGAGCCATGGGGAGATGCTGCTGAAATTTATAATGACTACGACGAAGGAATTTGAGCGATTGATCGCAATGTAATTGCAACATTCCTGAATGGGATAGGATCCGTACCCTTTAGATGGAAGGTGGTTGATTATAGGATTCACAATGTATGCGTCATAAACATTCTGACAATGTAATCAACACCATTTACTTGAACATGTTATAGGGAATTAATGAACATGGATAAGAGTTGGATGAATGCTCAGGGTAGGTTTTTGCCAGAATACGTGAAAGGGGTACATGATTTCATAGAGTTCGCGCGTCCTCGTGCTAACAGTGCTAGTAGAATAAGGTGCCATTGCAAGAAATGCCAAAACATAACATTCAAACACATTGATCTGGTCCATTCACATTTATTAGACTTTGGAATGGAGAAAAGGTACACAATATGGGTGTTCCACGGTGAATATTATGCAGTTTAGAGTGATGATGATGATGATGAAGATGAGGGGGCAAATATAGTAGGTGGTGATACACGTTCGGAAGGGTTAATCGAAATGTTAGGTGACTTACAAAGGGGGATTGCAGTGGACACGGAAGACGTCAGTGTGTCGCGTACTGGTGATGAATCTACTTTAATAGATACCATACGTTGCGATTGTAGTACGTTAAATCGATTCGGTAAACCATTTTCTAATCTCGTGAGGGATGCACGGATGCCCCTATATCCAAACTATACAAAGTTCTCAAAATTGGAGTTCCTGATAAAGTTGCTTCATGCAAATACAGTGCATGAGTTGTCTTAGAGCGCATTCAACTGCATTTAAGCCTCATTAAGGCAGAATTGCCTGATGGTGAAACACTTCCAAAGTCCTTTTATGAGGCGAAGACATACATGCGTGAATTGGGTCTCTGTTACACTACAATACATGCGTGTAGGTATGATTGTGCACTCTTTTATGGTGAATATGAAAATGCGAATGAGTGTCTAGAATGTGGTGAACCAAGGTATACAACAAATCAGAAAAAAGGTAAAAAGATCCCCAAAAAAGTTTTGTGATATTGTCCATTAATCCCGCGGCTGCAATGATTGTATATGTGCAAAAAGACTGCTACAGATATTAGATGGCATAAAGAGAAACGTCTTCAAGATGGAAACACCCTTAGCCATCCAGCGGACTCCGAAGCTTGGGCCAAGTTTGATAAAATGCATTAGTGGTTTGCTAGTGATCCTCGCAACATCAGACTTGGCCTTGCTTCAGACGGGTTCAATCCTTTTGGTAACATGAACAACCCGTATAGTATGTGGCCAGTTATGATGATGCCATACAATATGCCGCCATGGTGATGCATGAAAGAACCATTCATATATATGTCTTTACTTATTCCTAGACCGAGGGCACCTGGTAATGATATTGACGTTTACTTGAGGCCATTAATTGATGAGTTGAAAGAACTATGGGAAAAAGGAGTGGAAACATTTGATGTGCAAACCGGGACAACATTTCAGATGCATGCTGTACTTTTGTGGACAATTAATAATTTCCCCACCTACGGCAATCTGTCGGGTTGGAGCACAAAAGGTTACTTTGCATGCCCAGTGTGTAATAAGGATGCTGGGTCCTTATCCTTAAAGCATGGACGCAAGTTATTTTTTATGTGTCATCGTCGTTTTTTATGACCTAGACGTCCTTGGAGGACTCTTGGTGTCAGAAACTTTAATGGAAAGCCTGAACGAAGGTTGCAACCAAATCGACTAAGTGGGGAAGAGATATTAAACTAGCTCAGGTTGATCGGAGATATGAAATTTGGTAAATCACCTAGTAGTAGAAAAAGGAAACATGCTAAGTGGGAGTTAAATTGGACAAAGAGAAGCATCTTCTTCGAGTTGTCATACAGGAAAGATCTTCCACTACGCCACAACCTGAATGTCATGCACATCAAGAAGAACATTTGTGAGAATGTCATTTGTAGATTGTTGGATATAAATGGGAAGACAAAGGACAACGCAAATGCTCGTTGGGATATGGAAGATATGGGAATACGGCCTGAGTTGCATCTGATTGTGATGGGGACAAACTTCTCATGCCATCAGCTTCTTACACATTTTTGAAAGATGAGAAGAATAATTTCTTCGAATGGTTGAAATTAGTGAAGTTCCCTGATAGATATGTATCGAACATATCTCTATGCATAAGCACGAGGGAAGGGAAGATGTTAGGAATGAAAAGTCATAACTATCACATCCTTTTACAACAAGTTCTACCCGTTTTCTTTCGTGGATACTGAACCGAAGATGTTTGCTCGGTGCTGATTGAAATGGGGATCTTCTTTCGACAGTTGTGCTCCAAGAAATTGAGAGTAAACTTACTTGAACGGTTAGCGGAGGACATTGTGATCATACTATGCAAGCTAGAGAAAATATTTTCACTAGCATTTTTCGATGTGATGGTCCATCTAGCCGTCCATTTACCAATGGAGGCCATAATTGGAGGATCGGTCCAATATCGTTGGATGTATCCTATTGAGACGTAAATTATAAAGTCGTACAATGTTCTTATGATTTCTTTGTTTTTTTTTTCCTTTTTTTTTTTTGTGTGTACAACTCACTAATGCTATGTAAAATGCATAGGTTTTTATCCACTTTGAAGGGGTATGTGCGCAATAAGGCACGACCAGAAGGTTCAATCATTGAGGCATACATTGATAGTGAATGTCTTGCATTTTGCTCAATGTATCTACATGATATAGAAACAAGGTTCACTCGTGAGGAGCGAAATGCAGACGTTCATGCTATTAATGTAGAAGATGAAGAACCGAGGAGCTCTATATTTCGAGGAAATGTTCGGCCATTCGGTGCATGGGTTTACGGTTTCATTGATATGGATGACTTACGAAAGACACATTTTTACGTCCTCAATAATTGTGATGAAATTATTCCATATATCGGGTACGTGGTTCAAAACTCCTTACTTCGCATTGTATATACATATGCATATATACTTAGTTGACATTAACATGAACTATTGTTGCATATAGCAAACATAAAGCTAAACTTTTTTCTCAAAATGAAAGGAATGTTGACGAAAGACATAAAAAGGAATTTGTCAATTGGTTTGGGTGTCATGTAAGTAACAACTACTGCCTGAGTTCGCTACAATGTACATTTTCAATATTGACGGTTTACTCATCTAAAGTCCTTTGTAATTAATAGATGAAAGTCATGTATTATAAGAAAGAACCAATAGCAAGTAAAGATTTGTACGCGTTGGCATGTGGTCCCGATCAACAAGTTAACCTCTACAGCGGTTGCATTGTCAGCGGCTTACACTTTCATACCAAGTCCCTCGAACTGCATAGAAGAACCCAAAATTGTGGCGTTGCGGTGCTAGGCACAGAAGGAGATGAGGAAATTGACTATTTTGGTGTGTTGGATGACATTATAGAGCTTCACTATGGAGCTAACAGACTTGTCCACATCTTCAAGTGTACCTGGTGGGACATTAGCAATAAAAAGAGTGGGATAAATACAAATGCCTACTTTACTAGTGTCAATTTCAATAAAACATGGTATCAAAACGACCCTTTTGTGCTTGCGACGTAGGCAGAACAAGTGTTATACCTTAAGGAAACAAAATTAAACGGTGAATGGCATGTGACCCAAAAAATTCCTCCTTGAAGTTTGTATGATATTATAGAAGTCACAAATGGGGAGAAGAGTGTCAGCGATGATGCTTTCCAAGAAGATCAGCCATCTGATCTCGTAGCAATGCAATCTGCTGTCAATGTTGCCGAGGAAGGAGTCGATCCTATACCATTAAATAGAGTTAGTGCCACGGCAGAACACGTAGGAACTATTAACATTAGAATTGAACCCTCTGTACATGTTGACTTCATCGACAGTGATGAAATTGATGGGGAAGATGAAACTATGGTTGAGTACTGCAGTGAAGAGGAAGACACTCTAGAAAGTGAGGATAATATTGATATTGAGGACGTATAGGGGGTAAGCATGTTATGTTGTCACCGTGTATTTGAAATGTGAAAATAGGTGAAAATATATTTACTATGCATCCATCTAATATCCAATCTTCTTATATTTACTTGTGAATTGTTTTGCAGACATGGCCCCAGGAGGTCGCCGCCCCTTACTTCACTATAGGCTATCGACGATATCATCCCACGAGGATGATGGGTCATCCTCAAGAGCGACTGAGCACATCGGGGCTGATGCAGCACCATCTAAGCCCTCAAGATCCCAACCCGACATCGATCCATCAGTTGGGGATCAAGCCTAGGGTGAGTTGTCGTCCATAATCAGCAGCGTTGTTAAGGTTACACATATTTGATTTAGAATAATATATTTACTGTCATTTCACATGTATGATTATCTTATTGTTCTTTAAATCTTCTTTCAACATCGACCTCTATGATGCATACGAGTGTAGGCCGCGGTGCAGCGAAGAACGTTGTGCTAAAGAAGCACGTGGAGAGGACTGGGCGGCGGATCCGTATCGACATTCCTCCAGGCTTTACGGCCCCACTTGACGATTGGTGCATAGCCTGGTCAAGGAAGCTTGGCATTTTATGTCGCCAATATGCTCCAGTCACTTGCTTCACCTGGCCAAAGGTGAAGGAGGCTCAGTGCTTGGTTCTATACGAGCGCATCTTGGTAAGTAACCCTAAAACATTTCGTTCACTTTTAATATATTACACTAAAGATTCTCTAGCATTCAATATATATATTTCATATGTAGGAAGAGTTTGATATGAACATTTTCACTGCAGACCATATGAAAAAAGTGGTGAACACGCAGCTATGCTCTCGGTTTAAGAGCTATCGCAACAAAATGCACAACCATTTTAGGGAGATGGGAGATCAGGAAGAAGTGCACCCATACGATAAGATCTCCCTAGAGGATTGGCGGATGGTGTGTTGCCATTTTCATGACCCTAACTATCAGGTGATGTGTTTCTATTAATTTCAATTACTACTTTTTCATATTTATGTCAATAATAAAAAGTGATTACATCTATTTTGTAGGCTATCTGTGAGAAAAATACTGCGAATCGTAGCAAACTAGATAGAACGCATTGTGGTGGCTCGAAATTGTTCATCAATCATCGAAAAGTAATTACTACGAAACTATTTGACCATCAATTGACAAGTGTTATTTATATTGACACTGCTGAATTCATATTAATGAACTTTTATATGATAATGTAGCGTGATCCCGTCACTGGTGACCTGGAGTCGAGGCCGGATCTGTATCAGAGAACATATCAGAGGACATCAGGGGAGTAGTGCCAAGGTGCGTAGATGAAACATGTAAGTCGAGCAGATTATTTATTTCATTATGTTATTCAGAATGTCAGTTGTATTCTTATTTCTTCATTTTCATCATTTTAATGACTGAAAATAGGCAAGGATGCTTGAGCTGCGGGATGCACCCATTACAGATGGCAGTCAGCCAATGATGGATGATGAGATCTGCACTCAAGTGCTTGGGCAACGATCATGTGGCTAGTTGAATGGTCTTGGGAGTGGATATGTCGCCCCAACATCATCATCTTCTTTCAATGCGACATCTCGTGCTGAGATTGACCAAGAGCATCGAGCCGCCGAGGCTCGAATGGAGGCGATGGTTATCTGGGTGCAAATGGTGGAAGCGGAGAACCAGCAATTGAAAGAAAAGATCTTGAACTGGGAAATGGAGATGCAAGCCATCAAGGATTAGAAAGTGCAGATGGAACAAATGATGCGCCAATCTCATCCAGATGATGCGGGTACTCCTCTCATTAGAAGGTATGTAAAAGCTAGTGATAATTAATTGAAATAGAAAATGCATAAGGATTTCAATTAGAATAAATACTTTATCTTTTTTTTTACAATAAAAATACATCAATAGATATTTAATAATTATTGGTATAATGTTATGGTTGTTCCAAATTCTTTATTAGTGCTTGAAATAATATGCTCTTTATTTTTAACAGCCTAAGTGTGTTTTGTCGATTATGGAGTTTGGATAAGAAAAGTGTCATTATATAATTGGAGCATTAGTTGTTCTAACCAAATGAATAATTTTTTATCATCTATGTCATGTTTGATTTGCAAAATAAAATGTAGTGGGAGTAGAACGAATGGAGATCAAACATGCGCAAGTCAAGTGCTCTTCTCCAAAACACGGAACAATGTTTGTGCAATCCTCAAAATAAGTAACTAGTTCAATTCCTTTTGTAATATATAATTGGTCATCACAAAAATAAGAATTAAAAAAAACTAAGGGGCATGTAGGAATCAAAGAATAATGAAATTCCACCAACTAGGAAAATATACATGCATTCAACTTTATGTTCCTTGTTCCCTAATATGCAAGTGAAGGTATATCAAAGAAGGTCCACTGTGACAACAACCCTACTTCCCTTCAGAACCTTAGCACAAAGACTTTGCAAAATTAGAAGCAGATACACCAAACTGAACTTCTTTAAGCTTAAAATTTATTAGTGTTTGGGTGACAACCACCCCCTAACTTGCAAGCCAAAGTTGAAGATTTACATGAAGCACTTTGCTATTCATCCTCACTTGTAGCATCTACACGCCATAGCATATTGAAGAACAAAGAAATCAAAGATATACAAGATATAGCAAGGTCTATAGATAGAACCAAAAAATAGAAAAAAGAAAACTAGTTGTCAAGCCTAGAAAATTACAAACTTGCTAGCCTTTTAGACTAGAGATTGATAGATTTCTTGCTCTCCATGTATTATACTTTGATAGCTAAAATAAACTTTTTATGATCTAGTATAGCTCCTCTTAGAATTGCAATTCTTCTCAACTCATTATTCCATCTTTTTTCAGGCCAGTAATGGATTCTCATAGCAATAATAACAAAATATATTATATGAACATATTCAATTATATATTTTCATTTTCACCTGATCAAGGGTTTCTTTGAGGTCTCCCATCTCCAATAACATATAATAGATTTCATATTTTGCTTTCACGCCTTCACAAATACATCAACTTATGTTTATATATATATACATATATATATATATATATATATGTATTTGATGTTAACACTAGCACATAACATAGTCAAACTTTAATAATTCAAGTATGAGAGAAGCCTTGAGTTTAAACATTAGTTACACAATTTAACTTTGAACATTTAATTGATAAGTAATGAAATATAATTTAACTTTCTATCTTTGATCATTCTTAATGCACTATTTATTCTCAATACTAATACAAAAAAGATGAGCATTTGATTAGTAATTAGTTTATTCACATATATAAATAATTCTTAGACATGAAACTTCATGGTTACCTTGTTATTTAGTGTATTTAATTCAACTATAGAAACTTTATATTATTTTGGTGGATTATTTGTATTGTTTCCATTGTACGTTTTCCTTTTAAATTATTAGTATCCTACCCTCCTTAGCTTCATCTACTATTAAGTCCCACTTGTTGCATTTCTATTTCCTCACAAAAAAAATTCCATAATGCAATCCAAGCATTCCACAAGTAAAACATGTTTGATTCCATAATGCACATTCCCTTACTATGGGACTACCATGATATAAATCTTGTTTGGAACTTGAAAAAAACATCATAAAAGTGTTGAAAATGAAGTAAGAAAATTGAATAAATCTATTGACTTCATGTTTCAAAGCTTGGAATTCAATTTTCAACTTGTGTTAATTTAGATAAACAGAAATATAAAATTCTACTAAGTTCTTTCAAAATTTATTCAAATTCAAATTCAAAGTTCGAAGTACACTCGAGGCACAACTTGAAATAGTCTAATGATTTGTGAGGGGTGCATTAGTGTAGATGAAACTTGAGAGGATGCCCAATAATCACAATTGGGTTTTTATTTTTTTAGCTATTTTTTATTAGTTGATGAAAAGAAAAGATTGTTTTTAGTTGATGATTAAGTGTTATGAGTTTGTAAGGGATAGGCATATTAAGGAGGCTTCAAAAAAGATTGGGTTTTAATTTTGTTCAGTTTATGAGGAGCCTTATTTTATAGTTGAGGATGGCTGCTAGGTGGTTCCTAGCTTTAGAAATTACTTCTAGTAAATCATGTATATATTTATAGATTTTTAGTTGTCTATTCCGCTAATTTTTCTAAAAATATTTCACAAATCTTTTTGAAAGTAAATTAACATTTTAATAAAAAAAAAAACACTCACTTTGTAAAGGACATTCACCCAATATTTGGGAGTATCATCTTTAGTTATTGAAAATTTGAACAAAATATAATATAGACTTACACACCGATTTTCATCTAAATCCACATAAAATCCGAATTCAAATCCAAAATCTGAAATATACGCTCCCCAAACACCACCTAACTCCCAAACACAACCTAAAAATTAAAATATGTTCTTCCCAACACAACCACACTATCTAGAATAAGTTAGATCCAATAAGATTTCAAGCAGGAAAGAATCTCTCCTTGTGCTTGTTTCAAGTAAGAGAATCAAGACCAGTGTTTCAAGATTTTTCTTGATTGATATATGCAATTGATTTATCCTACAAAAAATAGTACATTTTTTGGGCAAATTTTTGCGGTGATGATGTGAACAATTTGTTTGCATTTGCTAGTTTGTCTCGGAGGTGGCAACTGGTGTGGAGGTTAAGGTTATACCCATTTTTTGTGCTGAAGAATGATGAAAAGCTAGCTTGCTGGCTGAGAAGGTGGTAGGGGCTAATCTGAATTAGATAAAGAAAAGGATTGATGGTTTTGTGCAGTCCATTTGTGTATGTGCATCCTAGGCTAGTTTGGATTTTAAAGCTACCGATGAGTTTGTGCAATTTGGAGTTTGTGATGGTGGTAATCTTGCATCTGCCAGTGGCTGTGGATGAGGATGATGAATTGGTGATTGAGGTTTCTCTATGAGCTGCTTTGAAATATCTAATTGATCTTCCATTGCCCAATTAATGCAAATTGTTCCTTCTGAATTTGAGAATAGGGCATTTCACCTATAAGGGTCAATGTTTGTTTAACTCAAGATGCAAGATTCACCGAGTGATGAAGCCAACTTCCCTACAATTTAGACAGCAATGACAATGCAGCCCTACCAATCATCTATGAGGTCCATCAGGTTGTAAGGTTTTGCCTCGTATGATCATCAAATATGCATCTACAAAGGGAAATGCTTGCTGCTCATCATGAGCCAATAATGTTCATCGGTTGACATGGCCAGCAGAGATAGGTAGGTCCCATATAAGACAGCCTATATCGTACATGCTATGAGTTTCTTGGTTGCAAGAAAAGTGTGTATGGTCAATCAAATGTCTTGAGGCAGAGATAGGCAGCTCTGTTTTTCACATCGATAAGTGGATAATAGTTTTGGGTAAAATCAGTGTATATAGCTTCTAGCATGAGGTGCAAAGAGTAGCAATTTTATTATATTTTTTAAAACCCATTACAGTATTGTCATTTCATTAGTATGGCTGAACTATAGAACAAAAGACTATAAACACCAAATCTAGTTCATTGAACTTGAGCTGTGTAGTAGGAAATAGCCCATTCTTCTCCCCAAATCCCTTATGAACCCTTTTCCAAGAGCATGAAATTCCCATGTCCATATCAAAGCACTTGTAATTATAAGGAAAAATATTGTCCTTTTTGGTCACTAATTAATTGACACAAAGGCCTGAGAACTTCTATACTAAATTTAACCTTGCAACTCTAGCAAGTCATGGAAATGACTAATCCATCTTGCAAGTTTGCAAGCAAGGCCTCCAAAAGAAGAACTAGAAAAGTCACAATCACCTAATTACATTACCTCTTTGTAGACTAGAAAATTTCCTTGGTGTGTCAAGTTGGAAGTTTTAAGTAAGACAAAATGCAAAGATACTTAACCATGAGTCATTTCGCTTGAAACTAGATGCACTAATTACATCCTTAGTTCCATGATTCAACATTACAAAAGAAAAGGTTTTGAAGAACCAATACTTGATAAACTCACAAAAAATTTATGAACAAAAATTTGAAGTGAAAAAGTGAGTATTAATGGGAAAGTAAGAAGATTGAGATTTGACATCCACAGAGTTAGAAAAAATCCAGAGGAAACTCTGGTCCATAGTCATGGTACTTGTTAGTTGTCCCTTGTGTTAGCTCTATATCTTTAAAATAGTGTTTGGAGCAGTTTTGGGGAAGACAAAGCCGCTACAGACTTGAACTGTAACAACCTCATTAGCATACTAGTAGGATAAATGGCATGAAATATATATAATACAGACACTAAGTAACATGATTTTGTAATTCTTTAGAATAACATTTTTCTCTGGTTTCTTAGTTTGTATACTTCCTTTGTCTAGCCAAAAAAATGAAAGAAGCACAAAAAATATTATCAACAATCAGCAACAACCAATTACTCGGGTGCTAAGTTAAAAGGAATTGAACACAAAAGGCAAAGAGGATTCATTTTTCCACCTTTTCTTGCTTGTACTTTGCACGTATAGCATTTAGAGGGCAACCATTGTTGTTCATCTGCAAATCTTGTAATACAAAAGTCATAGTCCCTTACTATGGGACTACCATGATTTAGAGGAAGGCCTAAAATCCCACATCAATAGTTGAGAAAATAAACTTACGAGGCTGGGATTCGCTCCACAAATAAGTTACATTTTAAGAGCAGAACTGGAAGACACTATTCAGCCAAAATTATGTGCATGTGAAGTTATTTTGAAATTGAATTTCAATCTTCTGAGTTTAAGTCCATGAAAAATATCATACACTAATCAATGATGTCAAAATGGATCATAAACTATTATATAGGAATGTTTAAATGAATTTTAAAATGTTGAATGCATCACATTATCTTCAAACATTATATACTTTTTCATTTTTTTCCCAAATTCTGTACCCAAGTCTCACATATTGTGGAATACAAGTCCTATATTGATCATTAATAATTTGCATATTCTTGCAACTTGAAACCAACTTCTCAAGGCAGTCAACTAGCTTGGTTCTTTAGCCGCTGTTAAGAAATTACTAGTCCCACAAAATCAATAAGCATTACAGTCCCACAAGCAAAAATCATTGGGCTGCATATATTTTGTGCACTGAAAAAGTTAAAATCCGCTTCAAAACTTCAGCGAGATCACATAAAACTCAAAATAAAGCTACATATCAAAAACATTTTCCTGAGTTCTAAACACCTACAAACACTCATGGCTGTACAGACATCTGGGATGGCTAGCAAAAAAACCCTTCAAGGCACTACAGGACCATATGAACACTGATGGAGAAAAAAAAATCACTAGCTCTCTTTGCAATGCACACCATTACCATTGCCATACACAACATTTAGTGACCCATTGGAGGTTCTATTCACATGTCCATTTCTGTGGGCTTTCACCACTGATTGTCAATTACAAAAACCATTTCTCTTTGCAGCTACCATGCTTACATGGCCATGACCAATCTTCTACAGGACTGCATCAAACTGCCCACAAGTTGCTGCTATAAGTCTTGCGAACATGAAATGGAATTTAAATCAGGATTAGATTAATCAGCAAATTAATCTACACACAAGTGGGGAAGTTTCAAACTACATTTGTATTCTCCTTTTTGACTTTGTTTTTCTTACAAAAGAAATTATAACTCGGGTGAAGACGAGTTCCTTGAGATGGCAAGTGATTCTGTGGGAATGTCCTTCATGGCATTTGTAGCCTTTGCCTTGAATTCTCTCATATTTGGTTATACCCTTTCGACTCTCATCCACACGTAGTCAGCGCTGCAAGTTTGTTAATTGTTTGAAGGAGAATTAAAGATGCTAGATGTTCTCCTACCATATAGTTTAGTTTATAAGTTTGGTAAATGGTAGAAATTGCAGTGTAAGAAAATGTATGTGGCATTGGTGGTCCATTTATATCAACTGATCCTTCCAACATTTTCACCACTTCCCCCATTGAAGGTCTCTATATCCTTTGACATCCATCTGCAGCATGGAAAATTCATATTAATTACAAAACAACTTGCAAAAAGAGAGTATTACTACAATTTGCTCAAGGTTGGATTGGAACTAGTTTGAATGACTTGGACCCCACTAGTGTCCCCATTAACTCCAGCCTTGGCATATTTCTCAGTTATAGATCATGCCTTTTGGTCAAAAGCTTGTCGGTTGTATTTGTATTTCCTGCTCTATACACTCATCCAAACATACTAATAAATCAAAGAGATGCCTTTAACCACATACCCCATCCCAAACACTTGAAAGTACATCGACTTACTACTTCACACATAAGGCCATCATCAGGGTTGGGTTCACTTAGTAACAACCCAATGCTTATTAGCATAGTTGAAACATTTAAAGATGGTTGCCATGCACCCTGCATGAATTACAATCTGATTCTTGTTATAAATTAAATGTACGGATGTAAAACAAACTCATAACTTCATATTGATGTCATGCACATATGAACATAATAGAAATTTGTATCTTATGATGATATCTTGCCCATCTAACAAACCAAATTCAACTGATCCAAATCAGCAAATGGAAAACACAAAACCCATATTATCAATTATTCTTTTTTAAAAGACTTCATCAACATAAATTTTCAAAATTAACCAAACCAAAAGCATGAATGAATGGGAGAAGAAAACCTCACCAAAAAATCGATAACGACGTAAGCCTACAAAAATTCCTTCCTTTGCAATACTTTTGTAGGCAGTGTAATGATTACCAGAACAGGTTACCGAAGTGCTAAGGTCTATCTCTCTATTAGAAAATTTGACAATCAATACATTGTCATCCCCTAAAACTCTTTGCAGGTGAGTCCTTTGTTTGTTTAGATATGGACCCTGGAATAAATGTAATTAACTAATGAGAACAATGAAAAGAAAAGGATAATTTCTAGAATATCAGCTTACATCTTGAGAAAATCCTCTCTAGTTCTGTTTGGAAAAAGATTTTTAGGAGTGACGCTAAATTTCACATTATGTCCTTCAAAGCCTCAAGGTTGTGGTGGCAGTCCAAAATACATCTTCAATGCATTACCTCAACATAAGAAAACTTACAAATGTTTATGATTCTTCTTCTAATTGGTTGTCAAGTGAAGATACTATAATGATGTTGTGTGTGTACGTGATCACCTAGCCCTGCTTGCAAATGCTTCTAGCTGTTGTTAGATAGTTTATTGAGTGTCAGCATGGCTACTTAAGTGCCTGCAGTTATTCGAGGCTACGTATATCTGTGATTCCTCCTAGAATACTGAATTTTGTAGTTGTGACTGCTTTTTGAACTTAACCTTTGAAGTTCTATAGTGTTGCTTTGTGCTAATGTGCGCTGCCTAATTTGCATTGTTGCTGTGTTTTTCATTCTTTGTATTGGTGTGTACTGATTGAGGGGTGAATTATTTCGTCCTCTACAATCTGATGTTGATGTGATTTATTTTTTTATGCCTGTATATGTTCTACGTAGTGATTTATTTTCAAAAACCATATACTAATTTTTTTAACTTTCTTAATTTGTAGGGTTTGCAACTGTG
Source organism: Malania oleifera (assembly GCF_029873635.1). Taxonomy (NCBI): domain Eukaryota; kingdom Viridiplantae; phylum Streptophyta; class Magnoliopsida; order Santalales; family Ximeniaceae; genus Malania; species Malania oleifera. The sequence goes on along the minus strand of NC_080428.1, from coordinate 40,845,100 downwards.
ACAACGTCAAGATGATGTCATGCAGCTCGGATGTAGCTTTCCTTTTTTATCTGAACAAATGAAATGTATTTAAATTTGAATTTGTATAATATATTTGTATTTGAATTTGAATTTGTATAATATATTTGTACTTAAATTTGAATTGCAACTATGGTTTTTACAGGAATGAATTTGAATTGATTTTTACAGGAATTAATAATGGGAAAACAATACACCTTACTATTAATTGTGCAATTTAAGTATTAGTGATGATTTCAAAATCGTCCCTAATACTATGTCTTTAGTGACGGTTTAAAACCGTCACTAAAACCATAAGTAACGATTTTATAGAGCAATAGCGACGCTCCTAAAACCGTCACTATTGCTAGACAAATAGTGACGGTTTGGAAACCGTCACTACTAATAGACCAATAGTGACGTTTCGCAAATCTTCACTACTAATGAGTAATAGTGACGATTATAAAACCGTCACTAATAATGAAGTAATAGTGAAGAATATAAAACCGTCACTAATAATGAAGTAATAGTGACGAACATAAACCGTCACTAATAATTGAGTAATACTGACGAATATAAAATCGTCACTAATAATGTAGCAATAGTGACAAATTGAAACCGTCACTAATGATAGAGAATTTGTGACGAATTTAAAACCGTCACTAATAATTGAGCATTAGTGATGATTTTTGATCGATCTGGTATAGAATCTATAGTGACGGGCTTCGGTCTTTAGTGACGGATTAAAATCATCACTAATACACTATTATTGGTGACAAATTTAAACTGTCACTAATACTCTATTATTAGTGACGGTTTGAAATATTCGTCACTAATAAGTATTAGTAATGGCAGGTATAGCGACAAATTGAAAACTGTTACTAGTAACCTTATTTTTTGTAGTGTTGTAAGCAGCAGATTGTAAGGGAAGCTCCATCCCAATTTAAGGAGTAGGGATTTAGTGACTCCTTGAGTGGTTGCTCAAAGCGAGGACGTAGACCAAGTCGGCTGAACTTCGTAAAACTGTGTTTGTCCTCTCTCTTCCCTTTACTCTTTATTTTTAGCACTGCATTTAAATTGTATTTATTGCATGTATAGGTTGGATAGCCTTACACATAAGTAATTGAGTAACAAGAATTCATTGGTAAATATATAAGAAGGGTTTAAGAGGTAAATAAGTGTCAAAGAATTTTTTAAATACCCAATTCACTCACCCTCTTGGAATTACACCTGATTCAACAATCCACTAAAAAGAAAATATGTTAAAGTTCAAGGAGAATGGAAAGTAAATAATGGAACTAAAATCAATTCAAAGAAGGTTAAGAAAATTTGGGTTCCAAAGACTAACACTATGAATCCCTCGTTGTAGGTGTGCTTTAGGACAACACCATCAACAGATAAGTGGTACTTGGACAGCGGGTGTTCAAGGCACATGACCAGTGATTGAACCAAGTTCACCAAATTAAAACAAAAGGATGGGGGATACGTGATATTCGGCGACAATGCCAAAGGTAAAATTGTTGGCTTTGGAAAAATAGGTAAAGAACTTTCTCTTACTATTGATAATGTGCTATTGGTAGAAGGATTGAAACACAATCTTTTAAGCATTAACCAATTAAGTGACAAAAGTTTCGAAATAACTTCTAAGAAAGAAAAATGTGTTATTCAAAACCCGAAGAACAATGAAACCTTATTTATAGCTCATAGGATAAATAATGTATATTGTATAAACCTTGAGAACTTTGTAAATCAAAATGTAACTTGTTTAGCTGCAATGAATGAAATGAGTTGGCTTTGGCATAGGAGACTAGGACATGCTAGTATGGATCTATTATCCAAATTGTCCAAGAAAAATTTAGTAAAAGGATTACCAAATACAAAATATATAAAAGACAAAATTTGTGATGCTTGCCAAAAAGGAAAACAAGACAAAACAAGTTTTAAAAAGAAAAAGCACATATCGACAAGTAGACCCCTAGAACTCCTGCACCTAGACTTATTTGGTCCCACTAGAACCCAAAGCCTATGGGGCAAACAATATGGTTTTGTAATTGTAGATGATTATTCAAGATTTACTTGGATATTATTCTTAGCAAACAAAGATGAGGCTTGTAACATGCTAATCACCTTATGCAAAAAATTACAAAATAAAAAAGGCTATAATGTAACTAATTTTAGAAGTAATCAAGGTGGAGGGTTTAAAAACAAAGATGTTGATCAATTTTGTGATGATAATTGAATAGATCATAACTTTTCGGCTCCTAGGACTCCCCAACAAAATGGAGTTGTAGAATGAAAAAATAGAACCCTTCAAGAAATGGAAAGAACCGTGAAAAATGAAAATAATCTACCTAAATACTTTTGGGTATAAGCTATAAATATAGCTTGTTATATTATAAATAGGGTATCTATTAGGTCAAGCTTGGATAAAACACCGTATGAACTATGGAAAGGTAGAAGACCCAACATATCCTACTTTCATGTTTTTGGGTGCAAATGCTTTATTCTGAATACTAAAGATGATCTAGGTAAGTTTTCTGCAAAATTTGACGAAGGTATCTTCTTAGGATATTCCACAAATAGCAAAGCCTATAGGATTTATAATTAAAGATCTTCTACAATTGTTGAATCCATACACATAACCTTTGATGAATTAAATCATTATGTCAAAGAAGTTAAGAATGATGAAAAAGAAGATTTCTCACAAAAAGAAGAAGATCTTGAAATAAAAGAAGAAAACAATAATGAAGCTTCAAATGAAAACATCATAGAAAATCAATAACTACCAAAAGAATGGAAATATGCTAAAAGTCACCCAAAAGATCAAATTCTTGGTGAAACATCAAAAGGAATAACCACTAGAGCCTCATTAAAAAATATTTGCAACCATTATGCCTTTTTATCTCAAGATGAACCCAAGAATATTGAAGAAGCCTTAAAATATGATTCTTTGATTATAGCTATGCGGGAAGAACTATACCAATTTGAACGGAGTCAAGTATGGGAACTTATACCTAAACTCAAAGAAAAATCAATCATAGGAACCAAATGGGTATTTAGGTATTAAAAAGATGAAAATGGGGTAGTTATTGGAAACAAAGCCAGGTTAGTAGCACAAGGTTATAATCAAGAAGAAGGTATCGATTATGAAGAAACCTTTGCTCCCGTAGCAAGAATCGAAGTTATAAGAATGCTTCTTGCCTATGCAACACTTAAGGATTTAAAATTATACCAAATGGATGTAAAAAGTGCACTCTTAAATGGATGTATAAATGAAGAAGTTTACGATAAACAACCTCTAGGATTCGAAGACTCTAAAGACCCAAATCAGGTATTCAAGTTAACAAAAGCCTTATATGGATTGAAACAAGCTCCTAGAGCTTGGTATGAAAAACTAAGCAAGTTCCTACTCCAAAACAATTTTTCAAGAGGAAAGATAGATAGCACTCTATTCATAAAAACCAAAAATAATGACATGCTTATAGTACAAATTTATGTTGATGATATCATATTTGAAGCAACTCATGAAGATTTGTGTAACGAATTTGCTACATCTATGCAAAGAGAATTTGAAATGAGTATGATGAGAGAGTTAAATTATTTCCTAGGGTTACAAATTAAACAAGCTAAAAATGGAACATTCATAAATCAAACTAAATATATTAAAGACATGATATAAAAGTTTGATATAGAAGAAAGCAAACCCATAGGAACTCCCATTAGCATCTCTACGAGTCTTGACAAGGATGAAAAAGGAAAACAAGTAGATACCAAACATTACCGAGGGATGATAGAAAGCCTACTATATCTAACAGCAAATAAACCGGATATCATGTTTAGTGTATGTATGTGTGTTAGGTTTCAATCAGCTCCTAAGGAATCACATCAAATCATAGTTGAATGAATACTTAGATATTTTCTAGGCACACTTGATCTAGGTTTATGGTATCCAAAGGGAACTGATTTCGAAATGATGAGTTATTCAAATGCGGATTATGCAGGATGCAAAATAAATAGAAAGAACACTAGTGGGACTTGTCACTTTCTAGGAACTTACTAGTTTCTTGGTTTTCAAATAAACAAAATTTTGTAGCATTATCTATAGCTGAAGTAGAATACATAGCAATTGGGAGCTGTTGTGCTCAAACGTTACATATGAAACAACAGTTAAGGGATTTCAAAATTCAATATCAAACAATTCTTATAAAGTGTGACAATACAAGTGCTATAAATATTTCAAAAGATCCAATATCACACTCAAGAACAAAATTTGTTGATATACGCCATCACTTCTTAAGAGATAATGTAGATAAGAAAGAAATAGTTCTTGAATTTGTTAACACACACAATCAATTAGCTGATATATTTACAAAACCACTAGCAGAAGATCAATTTGTATTTATCCGACGGGAATTGAGAATGTTACATACACGAGAAGTTAACTGAGAGAGAAAAGAATTATCCTACAAGGCAGACGACTACCAGATACCAGGCAGCACCTGACAAGCTACTGTCTATCTGGAAAGACAATCGATAGCCGACTGCCACCTTGATGATAGACGACTATCTCGCCGCAGTTCAAGCTTACTTAACATGAAAAAACATTCTTTTTAAAGTCCCAGACACCTGTCCACTCGTCTAACCCTCACTAAACTAGGTTCTCTCCGTCTCTCCACCTCTCCACTAAGATTCTCTTCTTCAAACCTCTTCTTACTTCACTCCATCAACCCCTAAATCCTTCTCACCTAGGGTTCTTCGAATTTTTGCTTCATCAACATGCCAAGAACTAAAATATTTGGGAAAAATGACATAGCATCTTCTTCTTCAAGGCTAATTAGCAACGACGAAATTGAAAAATGGTTGGTCTCAACTCAAGCAAAAACTTTGTACCAAAATCACATCTCCACTATCGATCCAATATTTGGTAAGGTACTAGATGTTGCTTTCTTTGAAGATGATTTCCCTGAGATTCTTAAGCTATTTAAAAACATAGGATGGGATAAGTTTATTCCACACCAAGTTAAAGGATATTATCCTGATCAGATTAAACTCTTTTATTCTAACTTGGAAAAGAAAGATATTGGTTTTTCTACTGAAGTATTAGGCCAAAATATTACCCTTACACCATATTTGATAAGGAAAATACTTCGTATAAAGCATGGCGATTTTGAGTGCAATCCTATTAAAAAGCAATGGACAATGGAGTAGGGTTTTACTCCACAAGAATTTCTACCTCTTGTGATGAATGATCAACCTGTCTATTTTGGAAATCCTCCACAATACAAGCAGCTCAATTTGCAAGCTCAAATTCTTCACAAAATTGTTGCTTATAATATACTTCCTAGAGCAGGATCCTTTGATCATATTTTCTTCCTTGATTGCTTCGCCATGTTGTGCATGCTAAAAGGAAAGAAATTGGATTTAGCAAGTCTCATACTTAAATGGATGGTCATGAAGCTAAAATCTCCTAGAATTGGCCTTCCATATGGTGGCATTCTTTCTTTAGTCTTTGCTCACTTCCAAGCTCTCACTCTATCCTTCAAAATAGTGAATCGGACCCATTATAATATATTCTCCTCCACTACTCTAAAAAGGATGGGTTACAAGAAATACATTGAGGGATGGATGTTTAAGGGAAATAGGCCTATACGACTAGAGCCAAAAGAACCTAATCCCGCTCCTGAAGAAGCTGATATGCCTGCATGGTTTCTTCCTTTCTAGCAGCATTATTCCAATTTCGGTTTTGACATGAGGACTAGTTTTACTTCTCTTTAAGACACGATCTCAAATATTGATGATAAGTACTCTTTACTGGATAAACGTATTGAAAAAATTGAGCAACGTGTCACTAATTCAACCCCAAATGACAATGATTCAAATAAAGAGAGTGATGAAAATGATGATGGCTCACAAAAATCATTCGATGAAGATGCCAAGCCAAATCAGATGAAGACTCTGCAAAAAGAGAAGAAGAAGGAGAATAAGGAGAAGAAGAAGAAGAATCACAAAAGTCTAAAGGGAAAGTTGTTGCTGCAGATAATGATACAACCTCTAATGCTTGACCGAGATCCTTTTATAATGTTAAAAAAATTTTGCTGTTTGTATACTACATATGCTCCGCTCATGGTTGTATTATGCCTTTTTGTTGATGTCGAAAGGGGGAGTATGTGTGCGCACAAAAAATTATGCTTTTAGTTTGTTGAACTATGTTATTATGTTTCTAGTTTGTTGAACAATGTTACTATGTTTCTTGTTTGTTGAACTATGTTCTATGAATGCACTATGTTCTATGTTAAAATCTGAAATTGAGCTTTAATGTAATACCTTATAAAATCATGCTTTAATGTAAATCTGATTTATGCTTATTAAAAGGGGGAGTATTTTAAGATTTATGCTTAGTGAAAGGGGGAGTATTTTTGTATCTTTACTCATTCCTTGTCATCATAAAAAAGAGGGAGATTGTTAGCCTAAATAAGCTTACAACTCTTGATTTTGATGATAACAAAGTAAGGCTATCTAATTTTCTTCCAAGGGATGCTATTTCAGTTATTAAAGGCAAAGATGATTTCTGATGATAAAAGGGAAAATTATGAAAGCTTGTTCAGCTTAGACTTCAAATGACATATCTTGAAAGCTCACAAGGATCAAGGAACATGGAAGGCCTTATATAAAAGCAAATGATTCAAAATGAAAGCTCAAAGACGTTTGAAAGATCAAACATTTGTGATAAAGAGAACTCAAAGCAAAAAGGAGTCAAATCAGTTTTTAGGACAAGCTTTGTAAGTACTTCAAATATGATTCAAGTATGATTTTTCATTTTGAAGCTCATTAGGCAAAGAGACTTAGAAACCTGAGTTTTAAAGTCTTGGAACATATTTTTCAAAGATAAACAAGTTAATATTTCAAGATAAATCAAGTAAAGAAGAGAGAGATCAAAAATGTTTTTAAAGAAGAAACAACCAGTTGACAGACAACTAGCTGCATTGGATAGTCATCTGCCATATTAAAGAACTTTAAAAAGGAAGGTAGAAGCATTACAATCCACTTTCTAGTATTGACAGGCGACTGCCATGGCAAACTAAGACGACTATGTGTGATTTTCTAGTCGTCTGCCATCATTCAGAATGTTTTAAAAAACCAAGTTGTTTAGTGACAGATGCCTGATTGGCTAGTGATAGGCGACTGCCACCTTTTTGGTTGTGCATTTTAAACATAAAAACACTGTTAGTCGACTGCTAGAGTTCTCCTAGTCATCTGCCACGCGGTAAAATTTGAAAAACCAACGGTTATATTTTGAATATTTAAAATTTCATAGGGATCAAATTTATTTAAAATTTGGACCTTACTCCAAGTAAACATGGGGAACAACTTAGATATTTTTCTACATCTATAAATACACCCATGTTGAATTGATTCAATACTAAGAATTCAATTCAGCAATCAAACACTCCCTCAAGCATTCTGAAAATCTCAAAGCTCTTTGTTGCTCACAACTTCCACAAAGTTTACTAAAGTTTTGTTGGTTTTCTCACCTGATATTGCTCCACAATTGCTGATTCTTTCATCTATTGAAAGAATCATAGAATGAAAAATTTCAAGAGTTTCAATCTGAATTTCGTATTGTGAATTTTATTAAAGTATATAGTTTTTGATCTATACTAATCAGCTCTTTGAGGAGCAAATTATTCTACGTATTATTTCAAATCTTTGTAGCAGATTGATAGATGGTTCAAGTATTGAATCGTTGGACAAAACAAGGGAATATTATTTGGAGAAGGCAGACTCTAGCCTTAACCAAGGAGTGTTGTAATCAGTGTTGTTCTGCCTAGTAAGGGAACTGCGATAGTGAATCCTTTGGTGGTTTGCCAAGGGTGAGGACGTAGGCTATGTTGAATCCAAACCTCGCAAAGCCTTGTGTTTCTCTCTCTCTTCCCTACTCTTTATATTTTAGCAAAGTTTATAAATTGCATGGATGCTCTATAAAACTCTGATTTCTAAGTTTTTGGTTGTTAAATAGACTGGAGGATAATTTATTTTGGTTTGGTCAACATTGATTGCAGAAATTGAAAGGGACTACGTTGGTTGATCTTCCTTAACTTATTAAACTGAAAGTTTATTTAAAAGCTAAACATTGTGATCAAGTGTATTTATGAATTTTGACACAGGGCATATACACATTTAGCAAGCTTTACATATTGATACAGGGCTATTGTTACAAGAGTCAAGTGATTGGTTATTTTGTTTTGATTGTGATTAATCTGAATAAATTTTGTGAATGTGTTTGAGGTGTGATTATTGTTATAACACATAAGTATTAAAAAAAGGGGAATAAAATTTTTAAATCCCAATTCACCCCCTCTTGGGAAAGCTATTCCAATTTCACATTTGTTATATTTAGGTCTATAATAATTTATATTGGCCTGTAATAATTAATGCATAACATATATGGTAGGAATATAAGATCAACATGGCTATAGACAGACCATAGGGAACCACAAAACCTTAGGGATCACCCTTTGGTCGACCAACGCTGGATTTTTTGGATTAGCTCAAAACAGTGACTTAGACTTTAAATTGAAAGGGCTTCGGGTGATCGAACTTGTGCATTCAAAATGCTTAGGTCGATTGAATGTATAAAAATTCAAAATTGTTGACCAGATTCGGGTGATCGAACCTTGGCATTGAAATCACCTTGGTCCACCAAACATTGGGAAAGTCAAAATGTTGACTTGGCTTCGAGTGACCGAACTGAAAAGAACTAAGTGTCCTTGGTTGAACGAACGTATAGAAGTGACTTTTTCACCTTCCACAGGCCCCCAAACTTTAAGTTCATTTTCACCCCAGATGACCAACCTCGAGAAGTTTGGAAATCGCCTTGGTTCAGCCAACCGACCCTTCCACCAAGCACCCGAACCCAAAACTTACCTTTTCTATATGTGTCTGTTCAAGCAATTGAACCTAAGGTCCGGGTGACCAAAACTCTCGAGATGCTCAATTTTTACCATGGGTAACTGGGATTAATTAAGGGTAAATTGAATTAAAAATTCATTAAACATTTTAATTCCCTATGTGTCCTAACAGTTGAATGCTATATATATATATATATATATATATATATATATATATATATATGTCTTCATTTGCAAAAATTAAGAGGTGATTAGAAATTTTGATTAGAAAAATTTCTCTTTAGATTTTCTTTTTGTTTTTCACTCCCATTCAAACCCAAATACTCCACCCATTCTCATTCCCTTGAAAAATCATAGTTGGTGTGAGTGCATTGAAAGATCTTACACTCCCTTACATGCTTATACTCTCTTATTTATGATTGTTTGTTGATTTTTTTTTAGAGTTAAGCCCAAGAGTTTTTCCCTCATCATTTACTAAATAAACTCATTTTGTGAGTCTTTGCATCTTCACTGCAAGATTCTTGAACTTGTCTTGTCTTTTGAAGCAAATATTTTGGACAAGATTGTTTTTCTAAATATCTCGTGAGCTTGATTTTCGAAAATCTTTCTTTTTTTTGAGATATTCGATCATACTATTGGAAATCTTTGAAACCCTACTTGTGATTGATATATATATATATTTCAAAGATAGTTTGATAATACACTCTTGCACTTAATTGCTTATTGACATTACATCGAGTATTATATCACACAGTTGCACTGACCTTATAGATCTATCCTTTGGAAGTGCATTAGTTATTTCTTGTGCGTACTAGTACAAATTTTCTTATCATAGAAGCGCTTAAATTGTATGCAAAATTTCATATTAATTGATTGTATTCTAGGCATGGCCTGAGGGGGTTTGATCTAGCCCATAAGGATTGGTGGGGCCTGCCCCGTAAGGAGAGTATGTAAAGGTTGAGGTCAGCCCTGGTAATTTGACCTGCTTGTGACTGGTGTCATTCCACCCGTTAAGTAAGCATTAATGGAATCCTTAAGCTTGCGAGCCGAGGCGGTGACGAAGGCAGTATTGGTCGAGCCCGGATAACATTTCTTGTGCCTACTTTTAATTTTCCCAATTTAAATTTTAGTGCTTTAATGTTTGCATTTAATTGTTTAAACATTTGATTGGATTTATGGTTATATAGAAAAACCCTAGGTTTGCACAATATTGTTTAAGAAATCAAAATTGACCTAGTAAAAAGCTTAAATTTCCAATTCACCCCTCTATTGGGAATACACCAAAGTCAACACTCTTGATGTAAATGAAGTCAATTGAGTCATGGCATGTAAATCAGCCAAAGGAATATGGGATAAATTAAAGGTAACCTATGAAAGAATGATTGATGTTTGCTATAGTAGAATTGATATGCTCACAAGCGAGTATGAAGCCTTTAGGATGAATACAGATGAAACTATTACTACTATGCACACTAGGTTCACCCATATAATAAAATCCTTCAATGCTTTAGGGAAAAATTACTCAACCTATGAGATGATTCGAAAAATCCATAGAGGACTTCCTCTAATATGGGAACTTAAGGCCACTACTATAACAAAAGGAATAAACTTAAAAAAAATACTTCTCTAAATGAATTGATAGGTTCGCTCCTCACATATGAGATGGCTATAAGTGAGAGAAATTCTAAAAATAACAAAAACAAAAAATCAATAGCCCTTAAAGGTGCTAAAGAAAGCTCTAGTGAAGATGAAGAAGACAATGAATTAAATGATGATAATATAGCCTTCATCACTAAAAGACTTGGAAAGTTTTTAAAAAAGAATAAAAAGCTCACTTGAAAGTTTAAAGGTTCTAAATCTAACAAAGGGGAAACAAGTATAAAGGAAACTAAAAATGAACCGCCTACTTGTTATAATTGTAAAAGAGTTGGGCATATTAAACCAGATTGTCCACTGCTGAAGAGAGACAAGAGGAAGTAGAAGAAGGCAATGAAAGCTACTTGGGATGATACAAGCTCAAGTGAATCAGAGGATGAATCAAGTGATTGAGAAGTGGCAAATATCTTCTTCATGATGAGAGAAGGTAAGGTAAACTCCTACACTAGTTCATCTGAAGGATCTAGTGATGAATCTTGTTGTGATTCGTGTGATAGCATGTCTTCATATAAAGAAATTCAAGTTGAATTATTTGCCTTACATAATAGGTTCATAAAATTAACTAAAAGAAACATAACCTTGAAAGAACAAAATGAAAAACTAAAAAACGAACTAGAAACCTCAATATCTGCTGAAAAAGAGAAAGACTCACATATTGATGATCTTATGAAGAAATAAATGAAATGTCTCAAGATTTAGTAAAATTACAAGTGAATTGTCAAAGTAGCAAGGACATAGAAATAAGTAACTCTTTAAAAGTAAAGTTGAGGATAAAGAAAATGTCATCGACAATTTTACTGGAGGAAAAGAAAATTTTGAAAAAAATGGTTGGGCATCAAATGATGACATATGATAAAGAAGGAATTGGATTCAATGAAATTGAAAGTAAAAAGAAAGGAACTTATAAATGGGATACTTCATAAAGGAATCAAAACACTATACAAGTACATCTTCTACAAATGCTTATGAACACACTACATGCTTCTTATGTAAGAAAAAGGGACATATAAAATTTGAATGTCCACTTAAAAAGAAATATGTCAAAATCAAGAATGAATGGAAAAATCCAGAAAAACTTAATGTTATATTCACTGCTTATATAGTTAATAATGTATATTATATAAACCTTGAAAATCTAGTTTCTCAAGAGGTCACATGCTTAGCAGCCATGAATGAAACCAGTTGGCTATGGCATAGAAGATTAGGATATGCAAGTATGGATTTGCTATCAAAATTATCTAAAAAGAAGTTAGTCAAATGTCTACCTGGCACAAAATTAATAAAAGACAAAATTTGTGATGTTTGCCAACTTGAGAGGCAACCCAAGAGAAACTTTAAAAAGAAGAAACACATTTCGACAAGAAGACCTTTAGAACTTATTCATTTAGACTTATTTAGTCCTACTAGAATACAAAGTATAGGAGGAAAACAATATGCTTTTCTCATAGTTGATGACTACTCTAGGTTTACCTGAGTACTTTTCTTAGCCTCCAAAGATGAAGCATACAAAATGTTAATAAACGTGTGCAAAAGACATCAAAATGAAAAAGGATATGGTGTTTTAAATATAAGAAGTGATTAAGGAAGAGAGTATAACAATAAAGAAGTTTAAAAATTTTGTAATGAACATGGAATAAATCATAATTTTTTAGCACATTGAACTCCTCAATAAAATGGAGTTGTAGAAAGAAAGAATAGGTCTCTTCAAGAAATGGCTAGGAACATGCTCAATGAACCTAAGCTACCTAAATATTTTTGGGTTAAAGTGGTAAATACTGCATGCTATGTAATGTACAAAGTTTCCATAAGATCGAGTTTAAATAAAACCCCCTATGAACTATAGAAAGGAAGAAGGCCTAACATTTCTTATTTTCATGTATTTGGGTGCAAGTGCTTTGTTTTGAATGATAAAGATGACTTAGGAAAATTCAATGCAAAATCAGATGAAGGAATATTCTTAGGATATGCATTAAAAAGTAAGGCATTCAGAATTTACAATAAAAGAACTCACAATTATAGAATCAATGCATGTAACTTTTGATGAGGAAAATCCATTCACTAAAACAAAAAATGGTGAAGAAGCTGAAACAACACAAAAGTTAGAAGACTTAGAAATAAGGGAAGTAAAGGATGAGACAAATGAATCAACTCCAAATGATGAATCTTTAAAAAATTATGAACTACCTAGAGAATAAAAATTCGTTAGGAATCATCCAAAAGATCAAATTATAGGAGAATGTTGACCTTATAGGTCATATGTCGTTTTGATTATGACAAATACTTTGGTATTTAATACTTGATGAACTTATGTGTAGGATCAATTGGAAGTATCATATGATGCACATGGACTAGAAAGAAAATGAAGACCCAAGGTGTTTATTGTTGTAATTTTTATTTTCACTTTATTTTGGGTCTATAATAATTAATGCATTGCATGCATGATAGGACAGATAAGCTCAATGACCATAGTTTGACCATAGGGAACCACATGACCATTAGGATCACCTTCGGTCAACTGACGTCGAATTTTTTGGACTTAATGCTCGAGGCCATAGATGGACTTTAGGTCAGAAAATATCACATGAAAAGTCTCCTATAACCTAGAAGTTATAATTATGTGAACATAGGTGACTTTAAATGAAAATCTAGACTTGAATGCACAAATTTAGTATGTTCGGTTGACTGAACCCAAACATACATAGTAACTTCGGTCGATTGAACCTCCCTAGGGTCAACTTTTGACCATTCGGTCGACCACTTTTGAAATGAACTTTCACTGTCCAGTCGACGAACTTGGCACGTGGGTAATTCCCAACGCTTTGGTAAACCAAACTCCTAGTTGAAATTTGATCTGGTTGACCGAACGTCCAAATTTGATCAACCGAGCATAGTCTGGTCGACCAAATCTCGTAGGATTTAAAATCACCTTAATCTGGTTGAATAGGTCCCAAACGGTAATATTTTTTGGGATGTCTACATATACCCCCTCATTTGGTTTGATTAGTACTCAATTAGCAAACATCATTAGCAAAATTCTCTCTGAAATTCCAAAACCCTATTTTTCATATTCAAGTTCACCACTTCCATTCTTACTCATCCTTTTTACAAAAGTCGTTAGTAAGAGTGTTTTTGAGATTATATTATAAAGCTTACACTCTCAGTCATTGTGTTTGATTGAGATTGATTTTATTTGAGGGTAAGCTTTGAGTTTTTCTTTGAGACTTTATTAATAAGTCTTCCTTAGGAAAACTCTTTAGAGCTTGTGAGTTTTGCATTATCTTTGCAATACTCAAGAGCTTGTATTTATTTGTTTGTGAAAAAAATTTTATAAACTGATTTCAAATATCTTTTGTGGTTGATTTTGAGAAAAATATTTTTGAGATGTTTGCACGTGTGCTTAAGATCTTTGTTACTGCATTTTGCGACTGATGTTATTATCTTGACACGAAGATCCTAATACATACACTCTCACTTACTGACTGCTATACTTGCATTATTTTTTAGAGTAGCAATATAAACTACATTCATCTTATCATATCCTATCATACTGTAGTGTGTTGATTATACTAGTACAAATTTTCTTATTGGAGAAGCATATACTTTGTACACGAAATTTGTATTGATTACTTGTTTTATTCCTGGCGTGGCCTGAGGGGGCATTAATCCAGCTGGGAAGGATTGGTTATAAAGGTTGAGGTCAGCCCTAAATTAATTTGACCTAGTTGTATTTCGGTGCCGCACCACTCGTGAAGTGAATCTTAGTTAAATCCTTGTGCTTGTGAGCCAAGGTAGGGACGTAGACACATTTGCCAAACCTCAATAACATATCTGGTGTTATTTTTCTTTACTTGCTTTACTGTGCATGCATAAATAGTTTACTTGAGCAATTTAAATTTAGTTGAATATATTGATTTATTTTACATCTACACTAGATTGACCCTAGGGTTGAGTAATACTGCTGCTGGATATAAGATGTAGGGGAGAAAATTTTAAAATACCAATTCACCTACGCTATTGGGTTTACAGCAAAGCTAACAATTGGTATTAGCGCCTGGTTGCTTAGACTTGATCCTTAATTTGCATAAATATCTAGATGGCTCATAACACTATAACCCCTTTTCTTGAGGGACCCTCTTCCACACGTCCTCCTATTTTCAGCGGTGTTAATTACAACTTCTGGAAACAAAGGATGCGTCTCTATCTTCAAAATATTGACTGGAAGGTGTGGAGAGTTGTCTCTAAGGGAAACTATGTTCCCATGAAAACTGAGGGTGAAATTAGAATTCCTAAGACTAAAGATGAATATACTGATGAGGATATAAAAGTTCTTAGTATAAATGCTACTTCCATGAATAATCTCTATTGTTGAGTTGATGCTAATGAATTTAACAGAGTTATGGCATGTTCTTCTGCTAAGGAGATATGGGGCAAGTTAGAGGTCACCTATGGTATTAGAAACGTGAAGGATAGTAAGATTGATATGTTAACCAGTGAGTATGAAGCCTTTAGAATGAATACTGGCGAGTCCATTCAGAGCATGTACACTGGCTTCACACTCATTATTAATTCATTGCATGCATTAGGTAAAGCATATCCTACGTATGAAATGGTTAGGAAAATCCTTAGAGGATTGCCTCCTACTTGGGAAGCAATAGCTACGGCTATACCTGAGGGTAGAGACCTAATGGCTATGTCACTAGATGAACCGATTGGTTCACTTATCACCTATGAGTTTGCTATTAATGAGACACTAAATAAGCACAATAGAATGAAGAAAGTGACTGCTTTAAAAACATCTACTAGTACTTATAGTGAGTGCAGTGAACCTAAATCTGGAAATGACATGGTTATGCTTACTAGGAAGTTCAGCAGGTTCTTAAAATAGAATAGTAAGCCATATAGAAAGTTTAGAGATTCAGTATCTAAGAAGGGAGAGCCCAGTAAAAGAAAAGAGAAATTAAGTGTTCCCATGTGTTACAATTATAATCAGGTTGGGCAAATCAAACCTGACTGCCCATTGCTGAAAAAGGAGTCTAGGAAAAAGAAGAAACCTATAAAAGTAGGCACCTCATGGGATAAATAGAATAGCAGTGATTTTGATTCAGACTCCATTGATTTAAAGGTTGTTAACTTGTGCCTAATGACACACAATGACGAGGTACTATCTTCTTGCTCTTTATCTTCTTATTATTTCGATGATGATGATTGTGATTCTGATAGCATGCCTACATATAAAGATTTGCAATATAAATATATTCATGCACCAAAATTGTTAAACAAAATGACCAAGGAAAATGATGTTTTGAAAAAGAAATGTGAGAATTGGTCAAAGCATGTTGAAATGGGAAAACTGCTCATTTGGATTGGCAAGAAGAGAAGAATTTGAAAATGGCTGAACTTGAAAGAAAATTGGAGGATAGCTCTAAGATTATCTACAAATTTATTAAGGGCCAGAACAATTTTTAAAAACTTCTCGGGGCCTAAAGAAACTCACTTAGTAAATAAGGTATAGGATTTAATGGAATTGGGAATGTTAGGCGAAATGATCTTTATATGGGATACTTTACTCATAAATCAAAATCCTACATTCCATCTAAAGAATCTATCAAGCAATTAACATGCTTTAAATGTAAATAGACAGGTCATATTCAGTTTGACTGTCATTTTAGAAATAAGCATGCAATAATCAAAAAGGTGTGAAGAGTCAAAGGTGAATCAAAAACTAACCTCTTTGGACACAACAAAATTTGGGGACTAGTATCAGTTACTTAGATTTTCATGTAGGTGTGTTTGAGATCGACATCATCCAAGGATAAGTGGTACTTGGATAGCGGCTAGTCACAACATATGATAGTCGACAAGGCCAAGTTCTTATCCATCACTCCCAAGGAAGGAGGGTTCATAACATTCGGGGATATCTCAAAAAGGAAAATAATTGGAGTAGATAAGGTTGGTAAGGAACCTTCCCTCGTTATTGATAATGTATTATTTGTTAATGGTTTGAAACATAATTTGTTAAGTATTAGCCAATTGTGTGATAAAGGGTATAAAGTTTCTTTTGAAAATGACAAATGCATTGTTGAGAGTAAATCTGATAACAAAGTACTTTTTACTGATGAACGTCATGAAAATGTGTACACTACTAGCTTTGATAATTTAGCTTCTCAACGAGTTACATGTTTTTCTGCTTTAAATGAAGCTAGCTGGTTGTGGCATAGACGTTTAGGACATGCTAGTATGGATCTTTTATCAAAACTTGTGAAAAAGGATTTAGTTAAAGGCTTACCAAAAATACAATTTGTAAAAGATAAAATTTGTGATGCATGTCAAATGGGTAAGCAAACTAGATCAAGTTTTAAGAAAAAGAAAATCATATCCACCACTAGACCACGTGAAATGTTACACTTAGATTTTTTTTGGTCCTAATCAACTTCAAAATCTAGGAGGAAAATTATATGCTTTTGTTATTGTAGATGATTTTTCGAGATTCACATGGGTGTTGTTCCTTTCACATAAATATGAATCATGTGAGCAATTTACTAAGCTTTGTAGGAGAATTCAAAATGAAAAGGGCTATAAAATTACACTTATCAGAAGTGATAGAGGAATTGAATTAAAAAATGATGGCATTGAGAACTATTGTGACTTAGAGGGCATATCACATAACTTTTCTGTACCTAGGACCCCACAACAAAATGGAGTTGTGGAAAGAAAGAATAGGTCTTTGCAAGAAATGGATAGGACAATGCTAAATGAACAGAAGTTACCCAAATATTTCTAGGCTGAAGAAGGGAATACTACTTGTTATGTAATGAACAGAGTATTCATCAGGCTCTCTCTTAATAAGACACCCTATGAATAATGAAATGGTCATAGACCAAATATTTCTTATTTTCATGTCTTTGGTTGTAAATGCTTTGTACTTAGAGATAATAAGCACCTAGGGAAATTCGACTCTAAATCTGATGAATGTATTTTTCTAGGTTACTCACTTAACAATAAAGCATACAGAGTATTTAATAAGAGAATATTAATTGTTATTGAATCTATTCACGTTGTTTTTGATGAATCTAATCCTTTTTCCAAAAGAGATGATGAAGATGACAATGAAATTAGAAAAGGTTTAGATGAGCTATTTATTGAAAATAATGTGGACATCAATTAAGAAGCACATGATAAATCAATTGAAAATGATAAAGTTTATAACGAGATTCAAGAGCTGCCTAAGGATTGGAAATTCATTAGGAACCATCATTTCGATCAAATCATAGGTGAACCTTCACAAGGTGTAGCCACCCGGTCCTCCTTAAGAAACCTAGTGAGTTATTTTCCATTTTTATTCCAGGAAGAACCCAAAACTGTTAATGAAGTCATAGAGGATGAATCTTAGGTAATTTCTATGCAGGAAGAGCTTAATCAATTTGAAAGAAGCAAAGTTTGGACCCTAGTTCCTAGGCCCGATGATCATACTATTATTGGAACCAAATGGGTGTACATAAACAAAAAGGATAAAAATGGGGTAGTAACAAGGAACAAAGGTAGACTAGCTGCCCAGGCATGTAATAAGGAAGAAGGGATAGACTTTGAAGAAAAATATGCTCCTGTAGCTAGAATGGAAGCCATTCGTATGTTGCTTGCTTATCCGCTTTTAAGAGCTTTAAATTGTATCAAATGGATGTTAAAAGCGCCTTTCTAAGTGGCTATATAAATGAAGAAGTCTATGTAGAACAACCTTCCAGTTTTTAAAATCATAAATATCTTGATCATGTATACCGGTTGTCAAAAGCCTTGTGCAAATTAAAACAAACTCATAGAGCTTGGTATGATAGGCTTAGTGGCTTTCTCCTAGATATTGGGAGTCGCCAAGCTGTCGCGGCGTCCCGGGAGCGCGTGTGCCCCGGGCGGCGAACTAAAAATCAACTTTAATTTTCAATTAAAAATAAGGATATCGGAGTCGTCACTAACCTTTAGTGCGGTTAGAACACATGATTACTACCCCGTTAGGGGTAGAACGGTCTACATTACCAGAGTTGGGGTCGGGAGTTCGGTTACGCGAGGGGAAGGTACGAGCACCCCCTACGCGCCCGTTCTTAAGAACGGTACCTAATTAATTTAAAATTATCCCTAAGTTAATCTTATAAATCTTTTACATTACTCCTTTTTATGAATTTATAAATACATAGGAAAATAAATGAATATATACATATATTCCCTCAGAACTTAGGGTACGTGATGTCCAAAGGCTAATACCCCTTGCAATTAAATCATAGGGAAATACACACATGAAAATAAATAATAATAAAAATAAATACCCTAATATGCAACACAAAATATAAATATACCAAAGAAACAAAGATACTAAACATATTTAATATTAGTAATAATAAAATAGAAATAATAGTAACAACACTGAAAACAATATAATAACAACCTCGTACTAATAATATTATATTAATAATACAATGCAATACTATAATTGTAGTATATAATATCATAATAACATCATACTAATATATGTCGTAAAACTTCATAACAATATAATAATAATAATAGATAATACATAATAAAATATCATAACAATAAACTACATAATAAACTACTATAAAAATGAACTAATATAATAATGTATAATACTAAACATACCATAATAGAAATACCATAATGTACTAAAATACTAAAAATAATATAATATATAGTACTGAGTATAAACATGATAATACTGAAATACCATAATATCATATATATACATATACACTACCATAATAAGAAACTACCATAAACAATAATAATAATTACATAATAACAATCTACCATAGTAATTAATAAAATACCATAATAGTAAACTACCTTCCTACATAATAATGATACCCTAATAATAAACTAAAAATGATAGTAAATACAAACATAATACACTAAAATAGAGATAATAATACAATAATAAACTAAAATGCTAAACTAACATAATAACACAATACGTAACTCTACACTACCATAATATATAATAATACAAAGAATCATGACAATAAACTACCATAATATACAATTTATAACACTTACCTTAAAACAAATATATGCAAAAATGAATAATTAATTAAGGAAATAAATCAAATTTTGAATTACAATATGGAAACTGATGGAAAGGTAAGACAATGACATACTTTTGGAAATATATTACATTCTAAAATTCACATGCAAGGACTACCAAAATTAATACAAAACTCTAAATATATAAAAACATTGAATGAATGCGATAGTAACAAAAACACCAAACACGTGCAACAATGACAATCCGAATATAAACTGATAATAACATTAACATTTAAAATGTAACCAATATGAAAACCCTAGATATTGAACATACAATATGAACATTACCCATTTAATAATAATATACTAATATTACAATGATAATAACAATAATAACAACATACAAATTATAATAATATAACATAAATATTTCCATAATATGATACTAACACTAGTAATAGTGTACAAATAATATAATGCTAATACAATCCACATAATAATAATACCAACAATATACCCACAATAGAATATTAGTACTAATGATAACCAATATAATAATAATACCAATAATAATATCTAAACAATCTAGTAATTTTACTAATAATGATATACAAATATCAATATAAAAATAATGAAATCATATTATTATTATTAATAATATACAAGCAATATAATATACCAACAATATAATACCGATATTAATAACAATAATATACAACTAATAATACTAATATGGTACATATATATATATGCATAAGTATACTGTGTGTTTAGCGTGTGTGTGTGTGTGTGTGTGGCTACAGGAAACTCACAGTGGGGTGCTACCGGAGGATTGTCGTGGCCGGAACAAGTACAGAGGCTGGGGTTGGTTCGCTGGATTGAGGTGGAACTGAAGGTTGTCTGGTGTTGGCCGTGAAGCTTGGGCTGCGGTTGTGTTGCAGAGTTGTGGTCGGCTGCCTGTCTGCTGAAACAGGGGTTGGTGGCCGCTGTTGGTGCTCGCGGTGGCTGGATCTGCAGTGAGCGGCGGCGATGGCACACACGGGGGCAGCGGTATTCTGGCTTTGAGGGAAGCTTGATCAGGATAGAAGAGAGGCCGAGTGTTGAGGCAGAGGTTGCTGTGCTGCCCGTGGAGCTTGGCTGCGGCTATGGTGGTGCGTGGGTGAGTTGGTTGATGCTGGCTCGCCGGGAAGGGAGTCCGCGGGTGGAAGGAGAAGAAGATGAAGTTGTGGCGGCTGTGTCTGGGTTGCTGGGCTGGGTAGACGAGAAGAGGAGAGAGCAGAGGGGGCGACGGCTGATGGAGAAGAAGGATCAAGCTTAGGTTTTTTTTTTTTGGTGTTTTTTTTTTTTGCCTTGGCTTCGTGGCTGTGCCCCCCGAGCTGGAGTGTGTGCAGCGCCTCCCTTTTATAAACAAAATCCCCAAAACCCTAATCTAATAATAAAATAACAATAATAATAATAATAATAATAATAATAAGAGAGATAAAAATACTAATAATAATAATAATAAGTAAATAAATAATAATAATAATAAGAAAATAATAAAAAATAGTAATAATAAAGATAAAGATACTAATAATAATAAAGAAAATTAAAAATAATATTAATAATAATGAGAATAAATAATAATAATAATAATAATAATAATAATAATAATAATAATAATAATAATAATAACAACAAAATAGTAATAATACTAATAATAATAAAGATAAAAATACTAATAATAATAATAAATAAATAATATTAATGATAGTAAAAAAAATAATAATAATCAAGAAAAATAAAAATAAGCAAAATAATAGTAAAGTAATAATAATAAAAATAATACCATAATAATAACATAATATCTAAAATAATAATGTAAATAATAATAAAAAAAATACTAAAAAAAATGATAACAAAAAAATAATAATAATAATAATAACAAAAATAAATAAATAATAATAATAATAATAATAATAATAAATAAAAATACTAATAAAAATAATAATAATAATAATGAAAATAAAAATGAAAATAATAATAGTAATATAATAATAATAATATTGGGCCTGGGTAAAAATGGGGTGTCTATAGCTGCCCCTCTTTGTAGGATTCGTTGCTTCAAAGTAAAAGTAAGATCTCTCCTACGTTATTTGTGGCAACAAGCCTGCAAAGATAAAAGACGCTGATTTTGGACCAGGCCCATTGTAACGGAAGAGACCAAAATGATTTGTGAAAATCGATTTGCATGTATGCTTGAGAGCACATGAGAATGACTTGCGTCGAGTGTAGGAACCCGAGCTATAGTTCATGAAAGGTGACTTGCATCGGGTGTAGGAACCCGAGTTATAGTTCACGGAGGGGTGACTTGCACCGGGTGTAGGAACCCGAGCTATAGTTCACGGAAAGGTGACTTGCACCGGGCGTAGGAACCCGAGCTATAGTTCATGGAGGATGACTTGCACCGGGTGTAGGAACCCGAGCTATAGTTCATGGAAGGGTGACTTGCACCGGGTGTAGGAACCCGAGCTATAGTTCATGAGAGGTGACTTGCACCGGGTGTAGGAACCCGAGCTATAGTTCACGGAGGATGACTTGCACCGGGTGTAGGAACCCGAGCTATAGTTCATGAAGGGTCAATAAGATGGGACCGTGAATGGTCAATAAGATGGGACCTCGATGGGTCAATAAGGTGGGACCGCAAAGGGTCAATAAAGTGGGACCGAAATAGGTCAATAAGGTGGGACCGCAATGGATCAATAAGATGGGACCGTGATAGGTCAATAAGGTGGGACCGCAATGGGTCAATAAGAATGGGACCGTGATAGGTCAATAAGGTGGGACCGCAACGGGTCAATAAAATGGGACCGTGATAGGTCAATAAGGTGGGACCGCAATGGGTCAATAAGAATAGGACCGCGAATGGTCAATAAGGTGGGACCGCAATGGGTCAATAAGATGGGACCGTGATAGGTCAATAAGGTGGGACCGCAATGGGTCAATAAGAATGGGACCGTGATAGGTCAATAAGGTGGGACCGCAATGGGTCAATAAGATGGGACCGTGATAGGTCAATAAGGTAGGACCGCGAAGGGTCATAAGATGGGACCGCAATGGGTCAATAAGAATAGGACCGTGATAGGCCACTAAGGTAGGACCGCAATGGGTCAATAAGATGGGACCGTGATGGGTCAATAAGAATGGGACCGTGATAGGTCAATAAGGTGGGACCACACTGGGTCAATAAGATGGGACCGTGATAAGTCAATAAGGTGGGACCGCAAAGGGTCAATAAAGTGGGACCGAAATAGGTCAATAAGGTGGGACCGCAATGGATCAATAAGATGGGACCGTGATAGGTCAATAAGGTGGGACCGCAATGGGTCAATAAGAATGGGACCGTGATAGGTCAATAAGGTGGGACCGCAATGGGTCAATAAAATGGGACCGTCATAGGTCAATAAGGTGGGACCGCAATGGGTCAATAAGAATAGGACCGCGAATGGTCAATAAGGTGGGACCGCAATGGGTCAATAAGATGGGACCATGATAGGTCAATAAGGTGGGACCGCAATGGGTCAATAAGAATGGGACCGTGATAGGTCAATAAGGTGGGACCGCAATGGGTCAATAAGATGGGACCGTGATAGGTCAATAAGGTGGGACCGCGAAGGGTCATAAGATGGGACCGCAATGGGTCAATAAGAATAGGATCGTGATAGGCCAATAAGGTAGGACCGCAATGGGTCAATAAGATGGGACCGTGATGGGTCAATAAGAATGGGACCGTGATAGGTCAATAAGGTGGGACCACACTGGGTCAATAAGATGGGACCGTGATAAGTCAATAAGGTGGGACCGCAATGGGTTAATAAGAATGGGACCGTGATAGGTCAATAAGGTGGGACCGCAATGGGTCAATAAAATGGGACCGTGATAGGTCAATAAGGTGGGACCGCAATGGGTCAATAAGAATAGGACCGCGAATGGTCAATAAGGTGGGACCGCAATGGGTCAATAAGATGGGACCGCGATGGGTCAAATAAAAGTGAATAAGATAATCAGAATAATTTGGATGAAACTGCTCTCATGAATGAGGTAATCAAGAAAGCTTTGAGGTGATCCAACACCTCGATTTTGTCGTGAACAACATTTTTGGATGTGAGGGCTGATGCCCTAATTTCAATGCCGATGACTCAATTTGGACTAAGGAGATGGTTACTCTATATGGGGGATGATGAATCAGGTACGAAACCTTGAGATCTTTTTGGAATATGTCCTCAGGTGTAGGGCTCAGAATTATTCCACTGGGGATTATCAATCGGGAATGAAAACCTGAGTTTCTTTGGCTGTCTTTAGATTACCCTCTTTGAGACTCAACAACCAAGGGGTCAACTGCCACAGTTTCAAAGTATGTTAATCTGTGCATTGGGGCCAGCTGCCCCAATTTCAAAATATGTCTTGACAAGAATAGCTCAGTCAAGGAGGCAAAAGAATTATTCAGAAGTTTATTCAACCAGGAAAGTGTGATTGAATAGTGCTCTATTGCTATATGTATGCATGTTGCTACCTAAGATGCTAGAATGCAGTGATATGTTGCTATGTGTGCATAGTGATGCGTGAATGCAAAGATGTATGCATATTGAATGAGATGCCCTTTATATTTTCTTTCTTATGCAATGCATGAAATGTATGGTAATGAATGAAATGCATGGTAATGCATGAATCTTTTCTCCTTCCAACATGCTTGTAATCAACAACCCAATCTCTGATCTTGGGTGTGCCTGCTGATTCTGGCCATGTTTCAAATTCCAAAAGGCACTCAAAATCTGCCCTAGTGTTTACATGCCACTGGTCATGACCCTGTTTTTGACTTTGATTCTGTCCTGAAAGCTCTTGAATTTGCTCCAATGAACTCAAAAATTGCCTAGTTTCGATCCTCATCCACTGATATTGGCTATGTTTTCATCATGCACTCTGATATGACGGCATCGGAATTAGTCCAAACAAAACTCAACCCAAAATCTGCCTCATTTACCATCGTTTGTTACTGATATTGGCTTCAAATTTGACTTTGACACGAAGGCACCCCAAATCAGCGTCACTAGAACTCAACACAGAGTTTGGATAATTTGAGTGCATCTGTAACTATTCTTGGCCATTTTACCTATCTTTCACAAGAATCCTCTTTTGGCGAATGTGTCAGTGATTAAGCCCTTTTGACCATCCGTCCTCCTTTTAGAGATTTTGAAGAATGGATTTTTTTTTTTTTTTTTTTTGGATGGGGGAATGAATGATGAATGATCATGCATTTAGGACATCAACTTGCTAAATCAAAAGGTCATATGCACAAAATAGATGTTTTACTGAGTTCACCTGCTATTTCAATGGAAAAAATTCATACCAGTATTCGAGAGCCCTAATGATGATGGTGCTAACTTTTCGAACTGAATAACTGATTTTCCTTTTTAACCGATTGCCCCAGTTTTATTGGGGGACTATTCTTCCACCTTGTTCTGCCGTGAAACCATTGAGAACCTTTTGTTTAATGGTTGCCCCTAGTTCAGTCAAGTCCAACTAATGTTTTGATCTCAAGATGGTCTTTAAGACTCGGGACGAAACGTTGGATGAGGGATACAGGTTTTCAGAATAAAAGGAAAACTAAGGCTCAAAAATCCCATCCCATAATGATGTTTTATGCTCCCAGTTTGAATTGAGGCACTTGCAAGATATTGACCGAACTTGTCATTTGGACAAGTTGCCTACGTACCCTTTCAGGATCAGGTCATTACGTAGTTCAGACTCGTCATTGAGTCTGACAAATCATTAGAGACAACAACGTATACCAATCTGGTCAGGACTTCATTTGGACTGTAATGCAGGCTAGGGTTTGGGTTAAAGAAGAAAAGAGTTAAATAAGGCTCAAAATCGTTGATTTTATCAAGGGTAATTTGGTCAAAGATCACATGTGTAGTATGTCCTTTATTTTTCTTTCTTCTTCATTTTCTTCTTCCTTCTCTTTTATCGCAACTTTTGCTTTTCCTTTTATGAAGGAATCTTAACTTCATTTTCATTTGAATTCCATTTGGGACTGATTTTCTTTTTTTAAACTGCCCCAGTGTGGGGTGTGATCCTTTGACGGGTTAATCAACAAATGAATTTTTCAGGCTCAAAAGGGCTTGCAAGAGATTTCTTCTTTGAATTTATTTTGGGTAGCAGAAATAGGGTCTGCCATCATTTCGATAGCCCATTGTTGTCTCATATGACTTGCCAAACGCTAGGAGACCCAACCCAAGTTAACTTTTTGGTGAACTGGCTTTTAAGAAAAGA
Source organism: Malania oleifera (assembly GCF_029873635.1). Lineage (NCBI taxonomy): Eukaryota > Viridiplantae > Streptophyta > Magnoliopsida > Santalales > Ximeniaceae > Malania > Malania oleifera. The sequence continues at coordinate 40,819,199 of NC_080428.1, read as the reverse complement.
CTAGTTTAACATTTAGGCTCAACCTGGTTAACAATTGGTAAATCAATATTTGGTTCTTTTTAGGGATAACTGGTCAGCCAAAGATGGCCATCTATCATTCGATCAAAACTTGATTAGCAGACTGACATGAGATTCATGGAACCAACATATATTTTACTGAGGCTTTCAGAACTTCTTCGCAGTATTTGAACTCATCGAGTGACGAACATTGTTTCATCTTCCTTTATTTTCGTCTTGTAGCTTGAATTTTTCATAACTAACACCTGCTTTTGGTTCATGAATACTGGTATTTTATCTTCCTTATCTTAGCAAGAAACACGAGTAAACAAAATTTTGGACATTGAACTCTCGATGCAAGTGATATACGAAAATGCATAATTTCATTTCTTTGATAGAAAAGGAAATTTCGGAGACAAAACTTTTAATAAATTGCAACAAAAGAAAGAAGAAAACAAAAGAAAATAAAAGCATCCTTGAAGGGGGCGAACAATCAAAAGCTTGCCACTTGTATTTCTCTATTTCCATGGTCAAAAAGTAAACCCATTTATTCAGACTATATGCGGAATATCTCTGGTTCAAAACTTGTTGTACTTCTTTGATTGATCTGAACTTCAAAATATTCTTTTAATGTTGCACAACAGGCGCCTCCACATCAATTGCCAATAGACCCAAATCTCTTATGGTTTGTACTTTATGCTTGAAATGCCAACATTTTTCGATTGAATGACCTATTGCCCCAGAATGATACTCGCATTGAGCATTTGGGTCGTACCACCTTGGGAAAGGGGATTGTAGCAACAATCCTGGTATTGGCGCAACCATTTTAATTTCCACCAATTGTGGGAACAATTCTGCATATGTCATCGGAATAGGTTGAACTTCTTTTCTCTTTCTTTCCATTAGGGAGCTCCCTCCCGTGTCCTGAACATTCAGCTGCCTTGAAATAGGTTTAGGTCTGAAGGAAACTGCTTGGGGTTGCGCACCTGAATGCACTATCTGATGTACTGTGGGCTTGTAGGCAAAATTCTTATTTGTCCACCGGGTTTTACCCTCTTGGTAATGATGCCCCTGAATCATCTGTGCTTCCTCGTCTTTCTTCCTCTTACTCGGGTCAGTTTCTGCATCACCACTTTTGGTTCTTCCGACTTTGATGGCCGTTTCAATTCTCTCTCCAGTAGCAACAATATCCATAAAGTCATGTGGGGTTGCCCCTAGGAGATGCCCGAAGTAGGGATCTTTCAATGTATTCACGAATAGGGAGATAGCCTCCCTATCTTCCACTGGAGGGCTCACTTCGATGGACATGTCCCTCCATCTATATGCATATTCTCTGAATGTTTCATTAGGTTTCATTTGCATGCTTTGTAAGGTCATGCGATCAGGTGCCATTTCTATCACGTGGCGGTACTGAGCTATGAAGGAATTTGCCAGATCTTTCCAAGTACGAATTCGAGCTCGATCCTGCTGAATGTACCATCTGATAGCTGCTCCAGTCAAACTATCTTGAAAGCAATGCATCATCAACCTTTCATCGTCAGTATGTGCAGCCATTTTTTGGCAATACAGGCGCAGGTGGGTCCGAGGACAGTGGGTCCCATCGAATTTTTCAAAATCCGGCAACTTGAATTTTGGCGGCAAAGTGACCTTTGGTACTAGGCAAAGGTCATTAGGGTCAACGGAGTCAAATGTATTATACCCTTCAATTGCTTTCAAGCGTTCCTCCAATACATCACAACAACGCTCAGACTCAGATCTATTTATCCCCATATCAGGAGTTGCTAAAGGGGAAGCCCCTGCCACTGGAAACCCTTGTGCTGGCACAGTTGGGATAAATGGAGGCACATCTGGCATTGGATCCCCCATGACACCCGGTGGTGGAGCTGATGTTTGTCCATGATTTAGGGTGAACCCTGGAGGATGAGTAGGGTCTATATCTGTTTCAGAATCATTTTGTACCGCTTTTCCTTTGTTCATCAACAATTCCATAATTTTACTCATTTTTTCAATCAATTCTTCCTGTCCTTGTTCTATGCCCAGGACTCTACCTTCCAATTGTTCACTCATTTCTTTTGCCCTTCTCCTGGTATTGTATTGATGCGTGACAGTCTCAATGTTGCTTGCTCAGAAGAATTCTGTGGCTAGGCACTGCAAACCAAAACCTTCCCTTTTTAGAATCGTGAATGCATGATTATGTAAGGCATGAATGTGTGAGTATCTAATGCATGACCATAAGATGTAATAAATGTTGGTGCATGGATGTAACTAGTGCAATCACACATACAAATAGAGATATGAACATGCATGTGACCTATCGTGCATGATTATGTGTGAAATTACGCATGAATGCATGGATGCAATGAATGTTTGTGCATGGATGTAACTAGTGCAATTACTCATACAAATAGAGATATGAACATGCATGTGACCTATCGGGCATGATTATGTGTGGAATTATGCATGAATGCATTAATGCAATGAATGTTTGTGCATGGATGCAACTAGTGCAATTACACATACAAATAGAGATATGACCATGCATGTGACCTATCGTGCATGATTATGCGTGAAATTATGCATGAATGCATGGATGCAATGAATGTTTGTGCATGGATGTAACTAGTCCAATTACACATACAAATAGAGATATGAACATGCATGTGACCTATCGTGCATAATTATGTGTGAAATTATGCATGAATGCATGGATGCAATGAATTTTGTGCATGGATGTAACTAGTGCAATTACACATACCAATAGAGATATGACCATGTATGTGACCTATCATGCATGATTATGTGTGAAATTATGCATGAATGCATGGATGCAATGTAACCTAACTAACTACTTTGTCAGCATTCTAGGAAAAGTTCCACTAATGAGAGATTTCAAGATTAAGACAATCACAATTTCAATTCAATTCTTCCCTCAATCGGTTCATGTATCTCAGATTTTATGAAGGGTCAAATTATGATCTGAGGTTGGGGTTGACCTAGGTTGGTCAACCCGTTGGATTTGTTCAGTGCAGACTTGTGGACTTTAGTGTGCACTTGGGCCTTAAGTATTTTAAAATATGGGCTTCAATATATTTCATGATGGAATCAAGCCCTAGTTTTAAAAGGATTTGGGCTTGGATTGTTTAGAAAATATTGGCCCAGATTTTTAGGGTAATAGGGCCAAAGACCATTTTTGAAATCTAAATTCGACCCATTTCGAAAATCAAGCCTGGGCCGAGTTTTTACTTAGGAAAAGGTTGGGCCTATACTTGTTATTTCTCAAAAAATTGGGCCCGAATTATTTGAAAAGGGTTGGGCCGACCCTTATTTTAAAATAGTTGGGCCAAGTGCTTCATTTTGAAAGGATGGGCCTTTGTCTCATTACTGGGTTTTTTCTGAATACCGACTAAGTAGTATGTAAGTCTAAAATGGATGCAGAATGCATGGTATAATACAAGGTATTTCACAACATATATACAATAGACGGTATGTGGATAAGGATGTCCCAACCCAGGGTAGGTATGTATATACAGGGTTCTTCATGGTTCTATCCTTGTTAAGGAAGACTATAGACAAGTATGTGTGGGTAGGCTCTAACCCTATTGACAAAAGGTCCCCAGTTTGGAATTCTATCCTCCCCCATTGGGGTCCGGATAAAACCCGTACTGAGTGGAGTGGTTCGCGGGTCCCATCAAGCTCTGCCACGAAGGGACTGACGCTATTACACTCCTATCTAGTCCTAGTAAGGAAAGCTCGGGTATAAAGCGTGAAAGTGTGTGAATTTAAATTTTAATTTAATCCCACTATCCCCACATTTATTCACATGTTATAAACAATATGGAAACAAAATATCTATAATATATATTCATTCAAAAGATAAGGAAACACAATATATGCAATTAATATGTTCATTCAAAAAATTTGGAAACAAAAGAAAAAAAAGGAAACAAAATATTTATGATTAGTATACAAAATATCTATAATTAATATACTTATTCAAAATATCTTACAATTAATATGCTTTTTCAGAATATTTGGAAAAAAAAAATATATATATATATATATATATATCTACAATGAATATTCAAAAAATTAGGAAACAAAATATTTTTAATTAATTAAGGTTATTTACAAATTATGGAAGTAAAATATCTACAATTAATCAAAGTTATTTATAAATTACAATATTCACACAATAAGGAGTAATTAAAAGATTTATTAAATTTGAACTTGGGATAATTTCTAATTAATTAATGGCTCGACTCTCTAAGTGTCCCCAGCGGAGTCGCCAAGCTGTCGCGGCGTCCCGGGAGCGCGTGTGCCCGGGCAGCGAAATAAAAATCATTTTAGCATTTTCAAGGAAAAATATGGTGTAGGAGTCGCCACTAACCTTTAGTGCGGTTAGAACACATGATTACTACCCCGTTAGGGGTAGAATCGGTCTACATTACCAGAACTGGGGTCGGGAGTTCGGTTACGCGAGGGGAAGGTACGAGCACCCCCTACGCGCCCGTTCTTAAGAACGGTACCTAATTAATTTAAAATTATCCCTAAGTTAATCTAATAAATCTTTACATTACTCCTTTTTATGAATTTATAAATACATAGGAAAATAAATAAATATATACATATATTCCCTCAGAGCTTAGGGTACGTGATGCCCAAAGGCTAATACCCCTTGCGATTAAATCATAGGGATAAAGAAAATCGAAATTTTTTTAAAATAATAACAATAATACTAAAATATAAAAATAAGTACCATAGTACAAAATAATAAATATATAGTATAATAAGTAATACCATGTATATTAAAATACTAAAACTATCCTAATAAGTAATGCTAACCACAAGCATAGTAATAGTACCATAATATATACCGTATATACTAAAAATACTATAATAATGCTTCCTAGCATAATAATAACAATAATAATAATAATAATAATAATAATAATAAAAATAAAAATAATGGTACGCACATCGAATATTATATATAAATATGACAATACAAATGAAATCCATAAATAGTATACAATATATGAACATGCAAACAAAATTATGGAAATAATTCAAACTACAAACCTATTATGCAAGTGTATACATATACAATATGGAAACAATGTGATAGTAAACATCTAAAATAGAAACACAATAAAATATGCTGTCAATAATAATATAAATATGCAAATAATTATATGAGGCAATCGCTATAATAAATATGCAAACTACTCATGCAATTAAATGATAATATAAATATGCCAATAAACAAAAAAGGCAATGAAAATAATACATATGCAAATTAAATATACAATAAAAATATGCAATCAATAATAACATAAATATAAGGTCGTAATAATAATAATCACATAAATATGCAAATATATATATATAATAAATATGCAACATAATAATAATAATAATAATAATAATAATAATAATAATAATAATATGCAAAATAAATACACAATGATAATATGACAACAATATTAAAGTATACAATAATAATAACAAGAAAAATATATCATGGATATTAAACATTAAAACAACCAAATAAAACCAAAGAAACCTACATACCTACATATACAAAAAGAAAAAAACAAAAAAAAAAAAAGAACCCCAAACATTAGATATTAGAACAAATAAAACAATAATAATACAATATATTTACAAAATAACATTAAGAAGAAGAAAAAAAATATAAAAAAATTACAAAAACATCACACATGCATGTGTGTGTTTGTGTGTGTGTGGACAAGCTGTCCAAGAGATGAAGATAAAATTACGAAACTCAAAGAAATTAATAAAAGTAATAAATATTAACAAGGGAGAGTCAGAAACAACCGAGTAAGGTTTCAGATTGATCAGATAATAAATCGCCACTTGATTGGTTTCATCTAGTTGAATGCGCATACGCCGACGATTCCACTGCTGCGGCGGTGAGACAGCTGTGCAATAAATTAAAATGAATTTGTAAAACTCAAAATAATAATCTGAATGGTAAGAATTAAGATGAAAGGGTCAGAAACAACCTGGTAAAATTTCGCATTGATCGGATAAGAAATCGCCACTCGATTGCCTTCGTTCAGTTAGATGCGCAGGCGCCGATGACTCCACTCGTAAAATTTTGAATTGATCGGACAAGAAATTGCCACTCGATTGGCTTCGTTCAGTTAGATGCGCAGGCGCCGATAACTCCATTGCTGCGGCAGTGATATGGCTGTGCAAAAAAATTAACACAAAGGGAGAAAACTCAAAAGAAGAATCTGAACGGTGAAAATTAAGAAGAAAGAGTTAGAAATGACCTCGTAAAATTTCGCATTGATCGAACAAAAAATCGCTGCTCGATTGGCTTCATCCAGTTGGATGCGCAGATGCTAATGACTCCACTGCTGCGGCGGTGATACGACTGTGCAAGAAATTAACACAAAGGGGGAAAACTCAAAAGAAGAATCTGAACGGTGAAAATTAAGATGAAAGGGTTAGAAAAGACCTCGTAAAGTTTCGCATTAATCGGATAAGAAATAACTACTCGATTGGTTTCATCTAGTTGACTGCGCAAACGCCGACGACTCCATTGTTGCAGCACAAGACTACAAGGTAAGGTTTCTTTTCTTTTTTGGTTTGTGCTTCCTCCTCTCCTAAGAGTGTTCTTTTCCTTCCTATTTATAAAAAATCAAAACCCTAAAGCTCCCTCTTTTATTTTCTTTTTCTTCTTTTTTATTTTTATTTTTATACTTTTATAGTAATAATGAATATGGCAACTAATAATAATTCTTAATAATAATAATCATAATAATAATAGTAATGTAATAATGGCAAGATTTGAAAATAATAATAATAAAATAATAGTACGATAATAATAATAATAAAGTAATATTTAAAAATAATAATAATAATAATTAGGATAATAATGCAAAATAAAAACCATGATAATAAAGTCAATGATAATAATAATAATAATAATAATAATAATAATAATAATAATAATAATAATAATATTTAAAAATGACAAAGGTAATAATAATGAAAATAAAAATAATAATAGTAATATAATAATAATATTGGGCCTGGGTAAAAATGGGGTGTCTACAGCTGCCCCTCTTTGTAGGATTCGTTGCTTCAAAGTAAAAGTAGGAACTCTCCTACGTTATTTGTAGCAACAAACCTGCAAAGATAAAAGACGCTGATTTTGGACCGGGCCCAATGCATCAAAAGTGACCAAAATGTGGCTTTTCAAACTCTACCAGTGAAGGATCAACATAAGTGAGACTGCAAAAGGGTTAATAAGAGTGGACCGCGATAGGTCAATAAAAGTGGGACCATGAAGGGTCAATAAGATGGGACCGCGATGAGTCAATAAGAGTGGGACCGCGATAAGTCAATAAGGTAGGACCGCGAAGGGTCAATAAGGTGGGACCACGACTGGTCAATAAGGTGGGACCACAAAGGGTCAATAAAAGTGGAACCACGATGGGCTAATAAGAATGGGACCGTGATAGGTCAATAAGGTGGGACCGCGATGGGTCAATAAGATGGGACCGCGATTTGTCAATATGAATGGGACCGTGATAGGTCAATAAGGTGGGACCGCGATGGGTTAATAAGAATGGGACCACAATGGGTCAATAAAAGTGGAACCGCGATGGGTCAATAAAAATGGGACCATGATAGGTCAATAAGGTGGGACCGCGAAGGGTCAATAAGAATGAGACCACAATGGGTCAATAAGGTGGGACCGCGATGGGTCAATAAGATGGGACCGCGATGGGTCAATAAGAATGGAATCGTGATAGGTCAATAAGGTGGGACCGCGATGGGTTAATAAGAATGAGACCGTGATAGGTCAATAAGGTGGGACCACAAAGGGTCAGTAAGGTGGGACCGCGATGGGTCAATAAGATGGGACCACGATGGGTCAATAAGATGGGACCGCGATGGGTTAATAAGAATGGGACCGTGATAGGTCAATAAGGTGGGACCGCGAAGGGTCAATAAGGTGGGACCACGATGGGTCAATAAGGTGGGACCGCGATGGGTCAATAAGATGGGACCACGATGGGTCAATAAGATGGGACCACGATGGGTTAATAAGAATGGGACCGTGATAGGTCAATAAGGTGGGATCGCGAAGGGTCAATAAGGTGGGACCACGATGGGTCAATAAGGTGGGACCACAATGGGTGAATAAAAGTGGGACTGCAAAGGGTCAATAAAGTGGGACTGTGAATGGTCAATAAGATGGGACCGCAATGGGTCAATAAGATGGGACCGTGATAGGTCAATAAGGTGGGACCGCAATGGGTCAATAAGAGTAGGACCGCGAATGGTCAATAAGGTGGGACCGCAATGGGTCAATAAGAATAGGACCGTGATAGGTCAATAAGAATGGACCGCAATGGGTCAATAAGAGTGGAACCGCGAACGGTCAATAAGGTGGGACCGCAAAGGGTCAATAAGGTGGGACCGCGAAGGATCAATAAGAATGGGACCGCAATGGGTCAATAAGGTGAGACCGCGAAGGGTTAATAAGGTGGGACCGCGATGGGTCAATAAGATGGGACCGCAATGGGTCAATAAGAGTGAATAAGATGATCAAAACAATTTGGATGAAACTACTCGCATGAACGAGATAATCAAGAAAGCTTTGAGGTGATCCAACACCTCGATTTTGTCGTGAACAACATTTTTGGATGTGGGGGCTGATGCCCTAATTTCAAGGCAGATGACTCAATTTGGACTAAGGAGATGGTTACTCTATATGGGGGATGATGAATCGGGTACGAAACCTTGAGATCTTTTTGGAAAATGTCCTCAGGTGTAGGGTCCAGAATTATTCCACTGGGGATTATCAATCGGGAATGAAAACCCGAGTTTCTTTGGCTGTCTTTAGATTACCCTCTTTGAGACTCAACAACCAAGGGGTCAACTGCCACAGTTTTAAAGTATGTCAATTTGTGCATTGGGGCCAGCGGCCCTAGTTTCAAAATATGTCTAGACAAGAATGGCTCAGTCAATGAGGCAAAAGAATTATTCAGAAGTTTATTCAACCAGGCAAGTATGAGTGAATGGTGCTCTATTGCTATATGTATGCATGTTGCTACCTAAGATGCAAAAATGCAGTGACATGTTGTTATGTGTGCATAATGATGCATGAATGCAAAGATGTATGCAAGTTGCATGAGATGCCCTTCGTATTTCCTTTATTATGCAATGCATGGGATGTATGGTAATACATGAATCTTTTCTCCTTCCAACATGCTTGTAATCAACAACCCAATCTCTGATCTCGAGTGTGCCTTCAAATTCCAAGTTGCCGCTGATTCTGGCCATGTTTCAAATTCCAAAAGGTGCTCAAAATCTGCCTCAGTGTTTACATGCCACTGGTCATGACCCTGCTTTTGACTTTGATTCTGTCTTGAAAGCTCTTGAATTTGCTCTAATGAACTCAAAAATTGCCTAGTTTCGATCCTCATCCACTGAGCTTGGCTATATTTTCATCATGCACTCTAATATGACGGCATCAAAATTAGTTCAAACAAAACTCAACCCAAAATCTGCCCCAGTTACCATCGTTTGTTACTTATATTGGCTTCAAACTTGACTTTGACACGAAGGCACCCCAAATCAGCGTCACTAGAACTCAACATAGAGTTTGCATCAAATTAAGTGCATCTGTAACTATTCTTGACCATTTTACCTGTCTTTCACAAGGATCCTCTTTTGGCGAATGTGTCAGTAATTAAGCCCTTTTGACCATCCGTCCTCCTTTTGGAGCTTTTGAAGAATGGAATTTTTTTTTTTTTTGGATAGAGGAATGAATGATGAATGATCATGCATTTAGGACATCAACTTGCTAAATCAAAAGGTCATATGCACAAAATAGATGTTTTACTGAGTTCACCTGCTATTTCAATGGAAAAAATTCATGCCAGTATTCGAGAGCCCTAATGATGATGGTGCTAACTTTTCAAACTGAATAACTGATTTTCTTCTTTCACCAATTGCCCCAGTTTCATTGGGGGACTATTCTTCTACCTTGTTCTGCCGTGAAACCATTGAGAACCTCTTGTTTAATGGTTGCCCCTAGTTCAGCCAAGTCCGACCAATGTTTTGATCTCAAGATGGTCTTTAAAACTAGGGACGAAACGTAGGCTGAGGGATACAGGTTTTCAGAATAAAAGGGAAACTAAGGCTCAAAAATCCCATCCCATAATGATGTTTTATGCTCCAAGTTTGAATTGAGGCACTTGCAAGATATTGACCGAACTTGTCATTTGGACAAGTTGCCTACGTACCCTTTCAGGATCAAGTCATTACGTAGTTCAGACACAATATTGCGTCTGACAAATCATTTGACACAACAATGTATACCAATCTGGTCAGGACTTCATTTGGACTGTAATGCAGGCTAGGGTTTGGGTTAAAGAAGAAAAGAGTTAAATAAGGCTCAAAATCGTTGATTTTATCAAGGGTAATTTGGTCAAAGATCACATATGTAGTACGTCCCTTATTTTTCTTTCTTCTTCCTTTTCTTCTTCCTTTTATCACAACTTTTGCTTTTCCTTTTATGAAGGAATCTTAACTTCATTTTCATTTGAATTCCATTTGGGACTGATCATTTTCTTAAAACTGCCCCAGTATGGGGTGTGATCCTTTGACGGGTTAAGAATGAAATTTTTCAGGCTCAAAAAGGGCTTTGCAAAGGGTTTCTCTTTTGCCTTTCTTTTGGGTAGCAGAAAAAATAGTCTGCCATCCTTTTGATAATGATTATTGTCTTAAATGACTTGTCAAATGCTAAGGCACCCAAACCCGAGTTAAATTTCTGGTGAACTGACTTTTAAGAAAAATTAGTTTAACAATCAAGCTCAAGTGGGTTAACAAATGGTAAATCAATATTGGGTTCTTCTTAGGGATAACTGATCGGCCAAAGATGGCCATCTATCATTCGATCAAAACTTGATTAGCGGACTGACATGAGATTCATGGAACCAACCCATATTTTACTGAGGCTTTCAGAACTTCTTCACAGTATTCGAACTCATGGAGTGACGAACATTGTTTCATCTTGCTTTATTTTCGTCTCGTAGCTTGAATTTTTCATAACTAACACCTGCTTTTGGTTCATGAATACTGGTATTTTATTTTCCTTATCTTAGCAAAGAAACACGAGTAAATAAAATTTTGGACATTGAACTCCCGATGCAAGTGATATACGAAAATGCATTATTTCATTTCTTTGATAGCAAAGGAAACTTCGGAGATAAAACCTTTAATCAATTGCAACAAAAGAAATAAGAAAACAAAAGAAGATAAAAGCATCCATGTAGGGGGCGAATAATCAAAAGCTTGCCACTTGTATTTCTCTGTTTCCATGGTCAAAAGTAAACCCATTTATTCAGACTATATGCGGAATATCTCTGGTTCAAAACTTGTTATACTTCTTTGACAGATCTGATCTTCAAAATATTCCTTCAATGTTGCACAATAGGCTCCTCCACGTCAATTGCCAATAGACCCAAATCTCTTAAGGTTTGTACTTTATGCTTGAAATGCCAACATTTTTCGATTGAATGACCTATTACCCCAGAATGATACTCGCATCGAGCATTTGGGTCGTACCACCTTGGGAAAGGGGATTGTAGCAACAATCCTGGTATTGGTGCAACCATTTGAATTTCCACCAATTGTGGGAACAATTCTGTGTAAGTCATCGGAATAGGTTGAACTTCTTTTCTCTTTCTTTCCATTAGGGGGCTCCCTCCCGTGTCCTGAACACTCAGCTGCCTTGAAATAGGCTTAGGTCCGAAGGGAACTGCTTGGGGTTGCGCACCTGAATGCACTATCTGATGGACTATGGGCTTGTAGGCAAAATTCTTATTTGTCCCCCGGATTTTACCCTCTTGGTAATGATGCCCCTGAATCATCTGTGCTTCCTCATCTTTCTTCCTCTTACTTGGGTCAGTTTCTGCATCACCACTTTTGGTTCTTCCGACTTTGATGGCCGTTTCAATTCTCTCTCCAGTAGCAACAATATCCATAAAGTCATGTGGGGTTGCCCCTAGGAGATGTCCGAAGTAGGGATCTTTCAATGTATTCACGAATAGGGAGATAGCCTCCTTATCTTCCACTGGAGGGCTCACTTGGATGGACATGTCCCTCCATCTATATGCATATTCTCTGAATGTTTCATTAGGTTTCATTTGCATGCTTTGTAAGGTCATGCGATCATGTGCCATTTCTATCACGTGGCGGTACTGAGCTATGAAGGAATTTGCCAGATCTTTCCAAGTACGAATTCGAGCTCGATCCTGCTGAATGTACCATCTGATAGCTGCTCCAGTCAAACTATCTTGAAAGCAATGCATCATCAACCTTTCATCATCAGTATGTGCAGCCATTTTTTGGCAATACAAGCGCAGGTGGGTCCGAGGACAGTGGGTCCCATCGAATTTTTCAAAATCCGGTAACTTGAATTTTGGCGGCAGAGTGACCTTTGGTACTAGGCAAAGATCATTAGGGTTAACGGAGTCAAATGTATTATACCCTTCAATTGCTTTCAAGCGCTCTTCCAATACGTCACAACGATGCTCAGACTCAGATCTATTTATCCCCATATCAGGAGTTGCTAAGGGGGAAGTCCCTGCCACTGGAAACCCCTGTGCTGGCACAGTCGGGATAAATGGAGGCATATTTGGCATTGGATCCCCCATGACGCCCGGCGGTGGAGCTGATGTTTGTCCATGATTTAGGGTGAACCCTGGAGGATGAGTAGGGTCTATATCTGTTTCAGCATCATTTTGTACCCCTTTTCCTTTGTTCATCAACAATTCCATAATTTTACTCACTTTTTCAATCAATTCTTCCTGTCCTTGTTCTATGCCCAGGACTCTACCTTCCAATTGTTCACTCATTTCTTTTGCCCTTCTCCTGGTATTGTATTGATGCGTGACACAGACGAATTCTGTGGCTAGGCACTGCAAACCAAAACTTTCCCTTTTTAGAACTGAATGCATGATTATGTAAGGCATGAATGTGTGAGTATCTAATGCATGACCATGAGATGTAGTAAATGTTTGTGCATGGATGTAACTAGTACAATTACACATACAAATAGAGATATGAACATGCATGTGACCTATCGTGCATGATTATGTGTGAAATTACGCATGAATGCATGGATGCAATGAATGTTTGTGCATGAATGTACTTAGTGCAATTACACATACAAATAGAGATATGACCATGCATGTGACCTATCGTGCATGATTATGTGTGAAATTATGCATGAATGCATGGATGCAATGAATGTTTGTGCATGGATGTACCTAGTGCAATTACACATACAAATAGGGATATGACCATGCAAATGACTTATCGTGCATGATTATGTGTGAAATTATGCATGAATGCATGGATGCAATGAATTTTTGTGTATGGATGTAACTAGTGCAATTACACATACCAATAGAGATATGACCATGCATGTGACCTATCATGCATGATTATGTGTGAAATTATGTATGAATGCATGGATGCAATGTAACCTAACTAACTACTTTGTCAGCATTCTAGGAAAAGCCCCACTAATGAGAAATTTTAAAATAATCATTGATGGGCCACAATTTCAATTCAATTCTTCCCTCAATCATTCTTTTCCTTGATGACGGTCCATGTACCTCAGATTCTATAAAGGGTCAAATTATGATCTGAGGTTGGGGTTGACCCAAGTTAGCCAACCTACTGGATTTGTTCAATACGGGCTTGTGGACTTTAGCGTGCACTTGGGCCTCAAGTATATTAAAATATGGGCTTCAATATATTTCATGATGGGATCAGACCCTCATTTTAAAAGGACTTGGGCTTAGATTTGCTTAGAAAAATGTTGGCCTATATTTTTAGGGTAATAGGGCCAAAGACCATTTTTGAAAACTGGGTTTGACCCCTTTTGGAAAATTAGGTCTGGGCCAAATTTTACTTAGGAAAGGGTTGGGCCTATACTTGTTATTTCTAAAAAAATTGGGCCCGAGTTATTTGAAAAGGGTTGGGCCGACCCATATTTTAAAATAGTTGGGCCAAGTGCTTCATTTTGAAAGGATGGGCCTTTGTCTCATTACTGGGCTTTTTCTGAATACTGGCTAAGTAGTTATGTATGTCTAAATGTATGTCAAATGCATGATATAATACAAAGTATTTCGCAATATATATACAACACACTATTCATGGAGAAGGATGTGGCTCCTATCCCAACCTAGGGTAGGTACGTATGTATAGGGTTCTTCATGGCTCTATCCTAGTTAGGGAAGACTATAAACAAGTATGTGTGGGTAGGCTCTAACCCTATTGACAAAAGGTTCCCAGTTTGGAATTTCATCCTCCCCCATAGGGGTCCGGATAAAACCTGCACTGAGTGGAGTGGTTCGCGGGTCCCATCAAGCTCTGCCACGAAGGGACTGACGCTATTACACTCCTATCTAGTCCTAGTAAGGAAAGCTCGGGTATAGAGCGTGAGAGTGTGTGAATTCAAACTTCAACCTAATCCCGCTATCCCCACATTTATTCACATGCTATAAAGAATATGGAAGCAAGATATCTACCATTAATGTATTTATTCACAAGATATGGAAACATATTATCTGCCATTAATATGTTGATTCTAAAAAATTTGGAAACAAAAAATAAGGAAACAAAATATTTATGATCAGTATACAAAATATCTATAATTAATATGCTTATTCACAATATCTACAATTAATATGCTTATTCAGAATATTTAGAAACAAAATATCTACAATTAATGCTCAACAAATTAGGAAACAAAATATTTTTAATTAATTGAGGTTTTTTACAAATTATGGAAGTAAAATATTTACAATTAAGTAAAGTTATTTACAAATTACAATATTTACAAAATACAGAGTAATTAAAAAATTTATCAAATTAGAACTTGGGATAATTTCTAATTAATTAATGGCTCGACTCTCTGATGTCCCCAGTGGAGTCGCCAAGCTGTCGCGGCGTCCCGGGAGCGTGTGTGCCCGGGCGGCGAAATAAAAATCATTTTAGCATTTTCAAGGAAAAATATGGTGTAGGAGTCGCCACTAACCTTTAGTGCGGTTAGAACACATGATTACTACCCCGTTAGGGGTAGAATCGGTCTACATTACCAGAACTGGGGTCGGGAGTTCGGTTACGCGAGGGGAAGGTACGAGCACCCCCTACGCGCCCGTTCTTAAGAACGGTACCTAATTAATTTAAAATTATCCCTAAGTTAATCTAATAAATCTTTACATTACTCCTTTTTATGAATTTATAAATACATAGTAAAATAAATAAATATATACATATATTCCCTCAGAGCTTAGGGTACGTGATGCCCAAAGGCTAATACCCCTTGCGATTAAATCATAGGGATAAAGAAAATCAAAATTTTTTTAAAATAATAACAATAATACTAAAATATAAAAATAAGTACCATAGTACAAAATAATAAATATATAGTATAATAAGTAATACCATGTATATTAAAATACTAAAACTATCCTAATAAGTAATGCTAACCACAAGCATAGTAATAGTACCATAATATATACCGTATATACTAAAAATACTATAATAATGCTTCCTAGCATAATAATAATAATAATAATAATAATAATAATAATAATAATAATAATAATAATAATAATAATAATAATAATAAAAATAATGGTACGCACATCGAATATTATATATAAATATGACAATACAAATGAAATCCATAAATAGTATACAATATATGAACATGCAAACAAAATTATGGAAATAATTCAAACTACAAACCTATTATGCAAGTGTATACATATACAATATGGAAACAATGTGATAGTAAACATCTAAAATAGAAACACAATAAAATATGCGGTCAATAATAATATAAATATGCAAATAATTATATGAGGCAATCGCTATAATAAATATGCAAACTACTCATGCAATTAAATGATAATATAAATATGCCAATAAACAAATAAGGCAATGAAAATAATACATATGCAAATTAAATATACAATAAAATATGCAATCAATAATAACATAAATATAAGGTCGTAATAATAATAATCACATAAATATGCAAAAATATATATATAATAAATATGCAACATAATAATAATAATAATAATAATAATAATAATAATAATATGCAAAATAAATACACAATGATAATATGACAACAATATTAAAGTATACAATAATAATAACAAGAAAAATATATCATGGATATTAAACATTAAAACAACCAACAAAAACCAAAGAAACCTACATACCTACATATACAAAAAGAAAAAAACAAAAAAACAAAAAGAACCCCAAACATTAGATATTAGAACAAATAAAACAATAATAATACAATATATTTACAAAATAACATTAAGAAGAAGAAAAAAAATATAAACAAATTACAAAAACATCACACATGCATGTGTGTGTTTGTGTGTGTGTGGACAAGCTGTCCAAGAGATGAAGATAAAATTACGAAACTCAAAGAAATTAATAAAAGTAATAAATATTAACAAGGGAGAGTCAGAAACAACCGAGTAAGGTTTCAGATTGATCAGATAATAAATCGCCACTCGATTGGTTTCATCTAGTTGAATGCGCATACGCCGACGATTCCACTGCTGCGGCGGTGAGACAGCTGTGCAATAAATTAAAATGAATTTGTAAAACTCAAAATAATAATCTGAATGATAAGAATTAAGATGAAAGGGTCAGAAACAACCTGGTAAAATTTCGCATTGATCGGATAAGAAATCGCCACTCGATTGCCTTCGTTCAGTTAGATGCGCAGGCGCCGATGACTCCACTCGTAAAATTTTGAATTGATCGGACAAGAAATTGCCACTCGATTGGCTTCGTTCAGTTAGATGCGCAGGCGCCGATAACTCCATTGCTGCGGCAGTGATATGGCTGTGCAAAAAAATTAACACAAAGGGAGAAAACTCAAAAGAAGAATCTGAACGATGAAAATTAAGAAGAAAGAGTTAGAAATGACCTCGTAAAATTTCGCATTGATCGAACAAAAAATCGCTGCTCGATTGGCTTCATCCAGTTGGATGCGCAGATGCTAATGACTCCACTACTGCGGCGGTGATACGACTGTGCAAGAAATTAACACAAAGGGGAAAAACTCAAAAGAAGAATCTGAACGGTGAAAATTAAGATGAAAGGGTTAGAAAAGACCTCGTAAAGTTTCGCATTAATCGGATAAGAAATCACTACTCGATTGGTTTCATCTAGTTGACTGCGCAAACGCCGACGACTCCATTGTTGCAGCACAAGACTACAAGGTAAGGTTTCTTTTCTTTTTTGGTTTGTGCTTCCTCCTCTCCTAAGAGTGTTCTTTTCCTTCCTATTTATAAAAATCAAAACCCTAAAGCTCCCTCTTTTATTTTCTTTTTCTTCTTTTTTATTTTTATTTTTATACTTTTATAGTAATAATGAATATGGCAACTAATAATAATTCTTAATAATAATAATCATAATAATAATAGTAATGTAATAATGGCAAGATTTGAAAATAATAATAATAAAATAATAGTACGATAATAATAATAATAAAGTAATATTTAAAAATAATAATAATAATAATTAGGATAATAATGCAAAATAAAAACCATGATAATAAAGTCAATGATAATAATAATAATAATAATAATAATAATAATAATAATAATAATAATATTTAAAAATGACAAAGGTAATAATAATGAAAATAAAAATAATAATAGTAATATAATAATAATATTGGGCCTGGGTAAAAATGGGGTGTCTACAGTTTTACTAGGGGAAAATTTGATACTACACTTTTCATTAAATCTAAAAGTTATCATATGCTCCTTGTGCAAATTTATGTAGATGATATTATATTTGGAGCTACTAATGATGAGTTGTGTAATGAGTTTGCCAAGTGCATGCAAAGTGAATTCGAAATGAGCATAATGGGTGAACTGAGTTTCTTCTTAGGACTGCAAACTAAACAAACTAAATATAGGACTTTCATATGCCAATCTAAATATGCTAGGGACTTGTTCAAGAAATTTAATATGGAAGATGGTAAAATTCTTTGTACTCCTACGAGTTCTTCCACCAAACTTGATAAAGATGAGCAAGCAGGAATCATTATTGATGTGAAACCTTTTCATGGCATGATTGGTAGTCTCTTATAATTTACATCTAGTCATTCTGATATTAAGTTTAGTGTGTGCATGTGTGCTTGGTTTCAGGCTACTCCTAAGGAGTCTCATCTGTTAACGGTCAGAAGATTTCTTAGGTTCCTAGTTAGGACTATAAAATTAGGCTTACGGTACCCTAAGCATACGAATTTTGAGATTCTTAGTTACACTGATGCTGTTTTTGCTGGCAGCAAGGTAGATAGAAAGAGTACTAGTGGCACTTGTCACTATATAGGACAATCTTTGGTTTCTCTGTCCTCCAAGAAACAGAACTTAGTTGCCTTATCCATAGCCGAAGAAGAATATATTGCGGCTAGAAGTTGTTATGCTCAAATGCTTTACATGAAGCAACAACTTATGGATTTTGGATTGCATTATGATACGGTTCCAATTAAATATGATAATACTAGTACAATCAACATTTCAAAGAATCCTATCTCACATTCACGAACCAAACATATTGTGATTAGACATCATTTCATTCGTGATCATGTGCTGAAAGGGGATGTGGCACTTGAGTTTGTGTGCACTAATGAATAGTGGGCTAATATTTTCACCAAACCTCTTCAGAAGGATAGGTTTATACAGATTATACGAGATCTAGGTCTAATGCATAGTAGAGAGGCCACATAGAAAATTGATAAAGTGCACAAACTTAGGGGGGGCTACTCAACATAGAGATATAGGGCTCTGAAAACTTTAATAATTGTATCATTGCTTTATACTTTGTAAATTTGTTTATGGTTTGCAATGCATGACTATCATATCTCTTGCATGTTGATATCTATTCTTACGTTTCTTTTCTTTTTTGATTCATACTAGACTGTTTGTGTTGATTTTGTGGAAAAATTATCAATTCTTGAACTGAATCAGGTCATTTCTATACAGATTTTTTTTTGGGAAATGCTCCAATTTAAAATGGCATGCTGCAATTCCCAATGCTTTAGTCAACCGAACTCCTAGTTGAAATTTGATCTAGTCGACCGACGTCCAAACTTAGTCAACTAAACATAGTCTTGTCGACTGAAGCTTGTTGGATTCAAAATCTCCTTAATCTAGTTGACCAAATCCTTAGTTCATAAATATCCTGGTCGACCAAACTTAGTAATCTAGTCGATCGAACCTTAAAAATGGTTGACCGAAACTCTCGGATTGCTGGATTTTTACAGAGGTTAAAACGTGGTTATTTTTTATTAACCTTACTAAATTTTCTCAAAAATATCGAATAGGTCCTGAATGGATATATTTTTTGGGATTTCTATATATACCCCCTCATTTGGTTTGATTAGTACTTGATTAGCAAACATCATTAGCAAAATTCTCTCTAAAATTCCAAAAGCCTATTTTTCCTATTCAAGCTCACCACTGCCATTCTTACTCATGCTTCTTGCAAAAATCATTTAGTAAGAGTGTTTTAGATATTATATTATAAAGCTTACACTCTTAATGATTGTGTTTGATTGAGATTGATTTTATTTGAGAGTAAGCTTTGAGTTTTTCTTTGAGACTTTGTTAATAATTCTTCCTTGGGAGTACTCTTTAGAGCTTGTGAGTTTTGCATTATCTTTGCAATACTTAAGAGCTTGTATTGTGTTTATTTGTGAAATAATTTTTACAAACTGATTTCAAATATCTCTTGTGGTTGATTTTGAGAAACATATTTTTGAGATATTTGCATGTGTATTTAAGATCTTCGTTACTGCACTTTGTGACTGATGTTATTATCTTGACACAAAGATCCTAATACATACACTCTCACATACTAACTACTAAACTTACATTATTTTTTAGAGTAGCAATATAAACTACATTGAGCTTATCATATCCTATCATACTGTAGTGTGTTGATTACACTGGTGCAAATCTGCTTATTAGAGAAGCACATATTTTGTACACAAAATTTGTATTGATTACTTATTGTATTCCAGGCATGGCCTGAGGGGGCATTAATCCATCCCGGAAGGAATGGTTGTAAAGGTTGAGGTCAGCCCTATTTTAATTTGACCTGATTGTATTTTAGTGCCGCTCCACTTGTGAAGTGAGCCTTAGTGGAATCTTTGTGCTTGTGAGCCATGGCAGGGACGTAGGCACATTTGTCGAACATCGATAACATAACTGGTGTTATTTCTCTTTACTTGCCTTACTATGCATGCATAAATAGTTTTCTTGAGCAATTTAAATTTAGCTGAATATATTGATTTATTTTATTTATGCCCTAGATTGACCCTAAGGTTGAGTAATACTGCTGCTAGATATAAGACCTAGGGGAGAAAATTTTAAAATACCAATTCACCCCCCCTCTTGGCATTACGGCAAAGAAAATAGAGAACCTTCACATGGTGTATCCACTAGCTCTTCATTAAAAAAAATATATGCAATCATTATGCATTCCTATCTCAAGAAGAACTGAAGAAAATTGAAGAAACCTTAAATGATGATTCTTGGACAATTTCTATGTAAGAAGAGCTAAGTCAATTTGAAAGAAATAAAGTATGGACTTTAGTTCCTAGACTCAATAATTGGAATAAGATGGGTATTTAGGAATAAAAAGTATGAAAATGGATTTGTAGTAATTAAGAAATAAGGCTAGACTAGTGGCTCGAATATATAACCAAGAAGAAGGAATGGATTATGATGAGACCTTTGCTCCTGTAGCTAGAATGGAAGTTATAAGAATGTTATTAGCAAGGAATTCAAACTCTATCAAATGGATGTATAAAGTGCATTTCTAAATGAATTCATAAATGAAGATGTCTATGTAGCACAACCTCCAAGATTTTAGGATATTAATAACCTTGATCATGTGTTTAGGTTAACAGAAGCTTTAATCGAGTTGAAACAAGCCCCTATGGCTTGGTATGAGAGGTTAAGTGGATTTTTACTAGAAAAGGGATTTTCTAGAGGAAAGGAAGACAACACGATATTTATTAAATCTATAAACAAAGATATGCTCATCATTCAAATCTATATAGGTGATATTATATTTGGTGCTACAAAGGAAGATTTGTGTAAGAATTTTGCAAAATGTATACAAGAGGAATTTGAAATGAGTATGATGGGATAATTAAATTACTTCCTAAGACTTCAAATTAAGCAAGCTAAGAATGGAACTTTCATAAATTAATCTAAGTATATAAGGGACATGCTTAAGAAGTTTGACATGGAAAGTAGCAAGCCAATAGGAACTCCAACAAGCACATCCATAAGTTTTGACAAAGATGAAAGAGGAAAATTAGTTGATATGAAATGTTATCAAGGGATGATAGGAAGTTTATTATATTTGACAGCTAGTAGACCGGATATCATGTTTAGTGTAGGCATGTATGCCTAGTTTCAATCAGCCCCTAAGGAATCTCACCAAATAGCCATGAAAAGAATCTTAAGATACTTGATAGGTACTATTGACTTAGGTCTATGGTATCTTAAGGACACCGGCTTTGAGATAATAAGCTACTCAAATGCTGATTATGCTGGATGTTAAATTGGTATAAAAAGCACAAGTGGGACTTGTCATTTTCTATGACGGTCTCTTGCCTCTTGGTTCTCTAAGAAACGAAATTTCGTAACTTTGTCTAATGCTGAAGCTGAGTATGAGGCAGCAGGCAATTGTTGTTCACAAACACTCAATATAAAACAACAATTAAAAGATTTTAATTTAGAATATTCAACTATTCCTGTAAAGTGTGATAATACAAGTGCGATAAACATTTCCAAAAATCCTATATCACTCTCCAAGAACCAAGCATATAGGCATAAGGCATCATTTTTTAAGAGATCGTGTGCAAAAAGAAGACATTATACTTGAATTTGTAAATGCAAGTGACCAATGGGCAGATATCTTTACTATACCTCTTCCGGAAGATAGATAGGTATCTATAAGAAGAGAACTTGGCCTATTGCATAGTAGGGAAGTTGCTTAGAAGGATACATGATGAGTACTAAGAGAAAACTTGAAAGGTAGAGAAGGAAAGGAAGCTGTGCCTCGAACCACAGTCGACTGACATGCTGTTGTCTAGGAAAAATTAAAATACACTAAAGGACAGGCGACTGCACCTTAAGTATAGTCGACTACTTGATGAAATTTTAAATACTGAGAATGCACAAAACATTAACTCTTCAGATCCACAGTCAACTGACCCTATTTATTCACTCACTCGTACTCACTCTTCTTCGATCCTTAGTGTTTCTATACTCAATATTCACCGATTAAATCAAGAACATCATATTCCTACATCCTTCCCTCATGATTTATAGTTTTTTTTACTAATTATTTTGCTAAAATCAAAATTCCAAGAATGAAAAACACGAAAAAATGTGGTGCTACTTCAGGAAAAGAGGACGACAGTATTGAGAAGTGGCTTGTTGCTCTTCACACCAATCAACGATATCACAATCATATTCAAACTACGAAACCTATGCTTGGTAAGATTCTGGATAGCACCTTTTTCAACACCGAATTTCTTGTCATATTACCGATGTTTGAGACCCTTGGATGGAAGCAATTTGTTACTTCTCAAGCTAAAGGTGTTTTTCCAAACTTGGTTAAAATTTTTTACACCAATTTAGATCAAGGCCAGTCGGTAAGTTCTATCGAAGTGATGGGAAAATCCATTGCACTTACTCTAGAAACCTTGGCTCCTATTTTCTGTATTTGTCGAGGAGAATTTGAGTGTCCTAATTTTGAACAATCATAGATTATGGAACAAGGGTTCACTCCCAAAGAATTTTTGCCACTTATCATGACTAAAGCTCCAATTTATTTTAGAAATCCTCCACTATACAAGTAATTGAACCTACAGGCATTGATCCTTCAAAATATTATCACATATAATATTTTGCCTCACACTGATTCTCATGACCATATGACGTATTTGGATTGCTTTGTTATGTGGTGCTTGTTGAAAGAAAAAGAGCTTGATTTATCAAGTTTAATTCTTAAGTGGATGTTCTTAAGATTAGTAGCTCATCATATAACTTTGCCTTATGGTGGAGTTCTTAACCTTCTCTTTGCTCATCTCGATGTCACCTCTCCCACTGAGTTGTTTATCAAACATACTGTTGACTTTTTAAGTCCGTCTCCTATTTTGATTATGACAAACCACAGTATCTTATCGTGTGCTAGGTGTATGAACAAGCTTATTTTTCTAAGCATGAGTGACAATGAGAAATGGAAGCCAATAAGAACTTAAATGAGCACATCATTCAGCGCAATCCATGGAATTGTTGAGGAGCTGAGCATGAAGCCTTTATTTGTTTTAAGTTGTATTTTTATATATTGATTTTAATTTGGGTCTATAATAATTTATGGTTTGTAATAATCTGCATATCATGCATAATAGGTATTTATGATCAGGATACCTTATTTTGACCATAGGAAAAACAAATGACCATAGACAAACTTTTTAGGCTAAATTAAAATGCCTAGACCTTATAAAGACCCTAGGTCCTTGCACAACCACTTAGGAAAATCCTCACTATCATCTATGCAAATCAGGGGTAAAAATATAACTTAGGTTTTTAATATGTAAGGGATTCAGATGACCAAACTTGTGCCCTCAAAATGCCCTGATTGACCAAACAGTTAAAAAGTCAAACTATTGACTATAGCTCGGACAACCAAACAAATTTGAACTAAACATCAATGGTTGACCGAACTCAAGTCTTGACTTTTTTTAACAACTCGGGTGCCCAAAAATTTACATTCAAAATACCATTGGGCGACCGAAAGTGCAATTTCGGTAAACTGAACTTGAGGTCAAGCAACCGAACCTCGAGCAGTTTGAAAATTTGCCTAGTTCAGCTACCCGAGCCTATCCTTGGGCACCTGAACATGGAAAAGTTACTTTTTCTCATGTGTCTATTTGGGCGATCAAACCAATGGCTCGGTCGACTGAAACTCTTGGGTTGGCCTATTTTTGCCATAGATAATTAAGGGTAAATCAGGGTTATTTTTGCTAAACATGTTTTAAACAAATTTAGTTATTACTCTTATGTCCCAATAGTCAAAATTTTATGAGTGGCAATATATATGGGTTCATTTGCAAGGATTAAACCAAGATTAGGGAGTTTGATTAAGAAATTTTTTTCTAAATTTTTTAGATCCCTTTCTTCATATACAACCCATATACTCATCCATTTGATCATTTTTTTGTAAAATCTTTTTGAGTAAGAGTATCTTGAGAGATCCTACACTGCTTTAACTCTCTTTGTTGTATTGATTGTTGATTTTTTAAAGAAAAGTTAAGCCAAAGATTTTCCCCAAAGATTTAGTTCATAAATTTATTGGGTGGGGAAAATCTTGCTAGCTTGTGAGTCTTTGCATTTTGATTGCAAGACTCCTAAGCTTGTCTTGTGTTGTGAAGCAAATATATATATATATTACAAGCTTGTTTTGCAAATATCTCTTATGCTTAATATTCACAAAAAAAAAAAAAAAATTTAGATATTTGATCATTCTATTAGAAATCTTTGAAACCCTACTTGTGATTGATATATATCTATATATTGTTTTAAAGATATTTTGATAATACACTCTCACACATTTATTGCATATTGACATTATCATGAGAGTAGCTTCACTTGAACAATCTCACATGAGCATAAATACTATTATCTGTAAGTGCATTGGTTATTGCATGTTCAAATTGGTACATATATGGTTGTGTAGAAGAGCTTAAATTGTACACAAAATTTCATACTCACTATTGTATTCCAGGCGTTGCCTGAAAGGGTGTTAATCTAGCCCATAAGGATTGATAGGGCCTTCTCCTCCCTGTAAGGAAAGTGAGTAAAGGTTGAGGTCAGCCCTAGTAATTTGACTTGGTTGTAAACGGTGTCGTTCCACCCATTAAGTGAGCATTAGTGGAATCATTGGGCTTGCGAGGTAAGGCGGGGATGTAGTCAGTATTGGCTGAACCCCGATAACATATCGTGTGTGTACTTGTTGTAATTGGTGTATTCCCAAGAGGGGGGTGAATTGGAATTTTAAAAATTGTTCCTAGGTTAAACTATATGTTAGCAGTATTTCACAACCTAGGATCTTTCTATTCAATTCCAAATGCGCAGCTAAATAAAATGCGCGAAAATTAAATCATGCGTAGCATTCACAAAATAACATACATGTGAAAAAATGTAAATTCAGAAATGTAAATAGTTCACACACGATATGTTATCAGGGTTTGGTCAATACTGTCTACGTCCCTGCCTCTGGCTTGCAAGCTCAAGGAATCAACTAATGCCCACTTAACGAATGGAGTGGCATCGGTTACAACCAGGTCAATTCACAAGGCTGACCTCAACCTACAACTGCACCTTACCAGGATGGTGCACCTAGCTTTCCTTACTAAGTTTAAGCCAATCCCAAACTATTCAATAGGGAATGTTTCCCTTTTCAAGACCACGCCTCGAATATAATAAATAAAAAATTTACGTAGACAAAAATTCTTCTTACACAAGAAAATTTGTACCACTAAGCATAAGCACCAATCAATGCACACCAAACATGTAAGAACTATAAGCTCGGTGCTCTACGTGTGCAATCAATACTCAGCCTAATGATTATTCTCAAGCAAGCACTAGAGTGTTTAAACATGCTATTCTTTGATTACCAAGTATGCCAAATCTCAATGTCAAATTAGTGTTTTAATGATGCTAGCAATAATATTCAAACACTCAAAAATATTTTCTTTAATGTAGCAAGCACCAGAGTTGTTTGAAAATGAACTTGTAAATTATTTTTTGCACACAAAATATAAGCCTAAGGAATCTTACAATGTCAATGCAAAGACCCTCAAGCTATTGAGTTTTCCCACACAAGATTTATTTGTTAAAATTAGTGGGAAAAACTCTAGCCTAAATCTCAGGATAAAAATCAAACAATAAAAACTTCAAATGAGAGTTGTGGGCTTTTAGAATGGTGGAGAAGCAATCTAGAAGCTTTCACAATACTTGGATAATCAAGGAATAAGTGTATGAGAGTGAATGAGAGTAGTATGAGCCAAATAGGTTTTGGAAATTTTGAGAGAATTTTGACTTAATGATTTTACTAATCCACCCTTAATTTTGCAAATGAGCTCGTATATGTAGGCATATGCAAAATTATAACCGTTGGGGACTCAATGGGCATTATTAAAAAAAGTTTTAAACCTGTTTGAAGAAAATAACCCCATTTTACCACTTTAACCTCGGTAAAAAAATAAACAGCCCAAGAGTTTTTGGGTGCCTGACCCAAGGTTCGTGTGCCCTAATAGACACAGTGCAAAAGGTGTTGTTCAAGGTTTCGAGTGCTTGAAAATGGGTTTGGTTTTCTGATCGAGGCGTTTCCCCAAAAACACTGTGGTTCGGGTGCCCGATCCAACATTCAGTTGACTAAACTCATAAGTTCGTTCGCCCGAGGCTATTTTGATTGCTAAGGTTCGGGCATCTGGGTTGGTGAAAAGTAACTTAACACTGGTTCGGTCAACTAAGGAAGATGTGTCCAATATGATTTGGTCTGTCAAACACAGGTCAACATGTTGACCCATTCATGGTTCGGTCGCCCAACCTCTCACAAATTTGGCATTTATGTTCATTTTTACTTCAATTAATTCCCCCGATATATTAAGTGATTTTGAATACATCTTATGTGCTAGTGCTGGGACCTAGGGTCCTTTTAAGGTCTTTTAAGGACACCAAAAAAATTCGGCATCGGTCGACCGACCATAAGGTCTTTCTAAGGTCTTGAGCTTATAGTCCTACATGCATGATATGAATATTATTACATACCTTTTCTTAATTAAGATTACAGACCTAAACAGAAATTACAACAAATAAATGTGTCGGGGTCTTCCTTTTCTTCAAGTTACTGCATGCTATCAATGTGATCCAGCTTAGTATGATCCCGCACACAGACTTGAAAGTCATCAAATACTAGAGTATTAGTTATTATCAAAACCGAGAATGACCCATAGGGTGAACAATCTCCCCCTTTTTGATGATGACAAAGACTTGCCTTACTTCTCCCCTTTTTGGCAATAGCAAAAAGGGTCTGGATAAAAATTTGAGTATATATAGGCAAATAAGAGGGAAATATCATTCATATACAAGATATGGTTTGGGAAAATTTTAAGAAAATTCGGCAGCATGCCGTTTGAAAGTTGAGCATTTTCCAAAAATCTCTGTATATAAGTGATTTCATTGAGTAATATATTGACAATATATCCACAACTACTTACTCAAATAGTCCAATATTCTAAAAAAAACACATAAATATAATTATTAATATGCAAGAGATATGATAGATGTGCATTTCATACCACAAAAAAATTCATAAGATATAAAACAATGAGAGGTTTAGTAATTAAGCACACAAACAATATAACTGATCATTTAATGATTTAAATGACATGAAAACAGAATTAGACCATAAATATGTACAAACCATTTCAATTGAAATATATCATAAGACCCGTGAAAGATATGAGTTTGAAACACACGACATATGATAACAGGTAGAAGGTTTGAGCATAAAACAGCCTAATTAGTTCTCATGCATTTTTATGTGAAGTTACCAAACTAGTTATGCAATTTTTTAAAACATATATGTATATAATAATAATGAGGCAAGAGGAAAAGTTTTAGTTTTGAAATTAGTTCTTGCCATAAAGTATTAAAATAAATACATATGTATGTAAATATAAACTGATTTCCCCCTTTGATATTTGCAAAAAGTACTGGTGTGCTTGCTGAAAAAGAAACTTTAATTTAAAACAAGCAAGCACAATTTTTTTTGGTTTGTCAATTAAGTACATACTAAAATATAACCATAAAACCACAACCATAATAATCCTAAAGATTTAACAATCACATGCAAGATCATATGGCAAATACAAATGACTATGGCAAATTAACATATTTCATCTTAAGATTTTCAATAAAGCATTTCATTCAAACACATACCACATTTGCTTCAATAACAAATCTAAGTTAAGAGTAATTGAGAGCATAATAAGATGAGCATTTTAATTTAAGATGCTCTCCCTATCAATTTGAGTTATAGCTTAGATGCAATAAATAGCTTATACCAGATAATTATTTCATTATGCCTAGTAGTAAAAGCCATCATTTTGAACCTTTTAAACCAACCATAATGATTATTAATCAACTATATTTATCCTTATCAGTATAGTTATCCTTATAAACCATAGATGCATCAGAGAATATATATTAAGGCAAGGTATGTAGTGCATGACCCAAGAACATTCCATATCAGATCATAGAATGTCAAGTGCAAGATATATTGTTCAAGGATATCGGAAGAGCCACAATATTTCAATAGATGAAAGTGATGCGTATGAGTCATTTATGCGCTTCCTATAGGGATGGATATGAGCTTTCTAAACATTTTATGATTATGCTATGATGATGGTTAATATTATCAGTTTTCCTTCGTCCTCTTAAAAAGATTTCAACAATAATTTTATCATAATCATCTATGTATGGGGTTCTATTTTGGGAATTTTTTTCTAAAATTCGGTAGCATGCGCCCATAAATCGGACATTTTCCCATAAAACCTGTACCTGATAGGTTTAATTAAGCAATTTATAATTCAGTTCAAGGCATACGAGAATCTATATCCACTACCAGCTTGCAATACTCATCAACTGCATCCACCATGCAGGAGGCTTTCAATACAAGCATGCAATACAGTACTATAATCAACTTAAGATATTCAATATAGCTCAATAGAAGTTTGTGCTAGAAAAAAACATAAACTATCCATCAAAGAAATTTTAATCATTTATTGAATCATGGTTAGTGCGGCAATGTTGTACACATATATAAGCATAAGGCATAACCGATACAAGGATATGAGAGCATTTTAATTTATATAGATATGAAGGATAAACACTCCCCCTGAGTTATGCACACAACCAAATCATGTATTTTCTATTTTTCAAATTCTTTAGTCAAATGTTTTAAAATTCTCAATGATTATATCTTGGCGGTAGATGCATATGCTTTAAAGGACCAAAGAGTCACAATCAATATTCCTTCAATGAATAAAGCCTATAACTGTCTCTTTTCTTATGATCTTCAAAATGTGAGAGGCACAAGTTAAAATAGCATTAAACTTTAAGAATCATGCATAGGTTTCTTGAAACTTTGCATTTTCATATATGTTGAAACCTAAACCAATCATGTTAGCCATTTAACTTAATTCACGAAGATGAAGCTCTAAAGGTTTTGACTTAAATTTTAAGAGCTTGTGAAAGGAGTTTGAGTAAATACTCTTTGAAAATTAAATCACTAATGGGTACAAAGGAGTATTTAGGATAGGCAAGACATTTTCCAGGATAAGAAGTCTAAAGACATTGTCCTAACTGTTTTGGTAAAGAGTACTGAAGAGTATATGAATTTTGACTGTAGCTCTTTGGTGATTGGAAAGTATCCTTTAAGCATGATCACTATTTTGAGTAAGGATACAAATCATGAAATAGGATGAAAACTTTATCGAATGTGATCGTTGTTGGTAAAGATTTCCTATGGAGGAGATGGTGAATCAAAAATAGAGGATTTTTATTTTGAACTCAAAGGAAGCAATTCCTTAGTGGATGCCTTTAATTTTGATTACAAGGAGGATGACTTTTTATGGCACTAGATAGATATGAAATTTATGATTACTGGTGCTTATACCTAGAGTGATGACTCAATTTTGATTGATGAGTTTAGGATAAGATGATATAAGGCAAGACGAATTTCGTAAAGGCCAATTCTGTGCAATGGACAAAGGTATGCTTAAACTTGTGATTTTCATGTTGGCATGGGTTATGAATTTTGAATTAAATACTAGGCATAGATTCCATGTCCATTTGGAAGTGGATAAATATTCTTAGTATAACAAGATAGTGTTTAGTGAGTGTGTATACTCAGATTTTCATTTTAAGTAACAACCATTTCCCAAACTTACAGTCATCACAACCCCCTAAACCTAAACCTAGGATCTAAGGAAGCATTAAATAATTAAGTAGTATTAATTTAAATCCACTTTTCCTTAGGTCCTACGGGGTTCGCTTTCATGATCACCCATATCATTTCTTTGTTTAGGCCTTGGGCACTTCTAAATAGACAATTAAATCGACTGTGCCCTTTTCTTTTACAATGTAAGCAAGTTTTGTAAATACATGAAAGATTATACTTACAACTCTTATGATTACTTGGTGAGGCATAAGAGTGGGAATCATATGATAATCCTAAATCCTTTTTGAAAACATTTTTATTTTTAATTTTTAAGGCTTTATTATGATTATTCTTTACCTTTAAAACTTTGAGTGTAGCTCTAGAATAATCATCCATTTCTTCTTCTAAGCTGTTCATTTTCAATATCTTCTTAATTTTTCTCTTTTCTAAGATGGCATAATAACTTTTCAAATCTCTTAATTGTTTTGCCAATCTTTTATTTTCGTTTCTCACCACAATTTCCTACTTAGATAATCTAATTAGAAACTTATGAAATTTAAATGAAGCCTTTTCTAGTTCTCCATATGAGGGCATGCTTTTAACATTTAGTTCATCACATAATTCATCATAAGATATATTATACAAATTATATGAATCATTGCATGCTTGTTCAATAGGACTATTACAAAATACAACAGATGATTCACCCCATAATATATTACAACATTCAGCATAAGAATCATCATATGCATCATTAACAGAATTATCAAAAGATGATTCAACACAAGACACATTACAACATTCAGGACAAGAATCATCAATAGAGGTGGAGATAGAATCATATACCTCCTATTCTATTAATGCACTAACCCTGTCATTTACCACCTCCTGAGTGGTGGTTTCATTCTCCTAGGATTCTTAATATTTCTTGTGCACTTCTACATGCCATGATATCAAGAAAAGATGTTAGAATCTAAAGCACAATATAATAATTCCATGGCATATGAATTTTTATGCATCAAAGTAATGTCATTTTTTTTACAGGCATACAAATTCCTTTGACAATCACCTGTCAAGCCCTCCAACTCATAGATTTTATAAGTACGCTCGTTCTAATTTTTCAAGTGGTGTAATCGGCACCACAAAACAATGGAGGACTAGTAGGTAACTGTCCCTCTCTGAATGGGGATACACCAATGAGAGCTATCTCAATCTTTTAGCAAAAACGTTTAATTCAATGCAATGAGGCCCTGATACCAATTGTTGGAATTCGTGTATTCCCAATAGGGGGGGTGAATTGGAATTTTAAAACTTATTCCTAGGTTAAACTAGATGTTAGCATTATTTCACAACCTAGGGTCATTCTATGCAATTCCAAATGCATAGATAAAAAAATGTGTGAAATTTAAATCATGCACAACATTCACAGAATAACATACATATGTAGGAATGTAAATTGCGGAAATGTAAACAGTGCACACACGATATGTTATCAGGGTTCGGCCAATACTACCTACGTCCTCCCCTCTAGCTCGTAAGCCCTAGGATTCCACTAATGCTCATTTAACGAGTGGAGCGGAACTGGTTACAACTAGGTTAATTCACGGGGCTGACCTCAACCTACAACCGCTTTCCTAACCGAGTTGAAGCCAATCCAGGACTATTCAATAGGTCTAGTCTCCCTCTTCAGGCTCATGCCTAGAATACAATAAATATAAAAATTTACATACATAAAAATGTTTCTTACACAAGTAGATTTGTACCACTAAGCATAAGCACTAATCAATGCACACAAAAAATGTAAGAACTATATGCTCGGTGCTCTACTTGTGCAATCAACACTCAGTCTATTGATTATTCTAAAGCAAGCACTAGAGTGTTTAAGCAGACTATTCTTTGAAAACCAAGCATACCAAATCTCAATATTAGATCAGTGTTTCAAAGATGCTACCAATAATATTCAAACACTCAAAAAAAAAAAAAAAAAAAATTTCTTCAATGTAGCAAGCACAAGAGTTGTTTGAAAACGAGCTTGTAAAATATTTTTTGCACACAAAATATAAGCCTAAGGAATCTTGCAATCTCAATGTAAAGACCCTTAAGCTACTGAGTTTTTCCATACAAGATTTATTTGTTAAAATTAGTGGGAACATTTCTAGCCTAACTCTCAAGATAAAAATCAAACAATACAAACTTCAAATGAGAATTGTGGGCTTTTTAGAATGGAAGACAAGCAATATAGAAACTCTAACAATACTTAGGTAATCAAGGAATAAGTGTATGAGAGTGAATGGGAGTAGTATGAGCCAAATAGGTTTTGGAAATTTCGAGAGAATTTTGGCTTAATGATTTTGTTAATCCACCCTTAATTTTGCAAATGAGCTTGTATATATAGGCATAGGAAAAATTATGACCGTTGGGGACTCAATGGGCATTATTAAAAAAAGTTTTAAACATGTTTAAAGAAAATAACCTCATTTAACCACTTTAACCTTGGTAAAAAAATAAACAACCGAAGAGTTTTCGAGTGCGCGACCCAAGGTTTGGGTGCCCAAACAGACACAGTGCAAAAGGTGTTGTTCGAGGTTTTGGTGCCCAAAAATGGGTTCGGTTTGCTGAACAAGGTGATTCCCCAAAAACAACGTCGTTTAGGTGCTTGGTCCAATGTTCGATTTACCAAAATCACAAGTTTGGTCGCCCGAAGTTATTTTGAACACTAAGGTTTGCGTGCCCGAGTTGGTGAAAAGTAATCTGACATAGGTTCGGTTAACTAAGGAAGATGTGTACAATATGGTTCAGTCTACCAAACATAGGTCAACATGTTAACCTGTCCATGGTTTGGTCCCCCAAGGTGTTTTGAACACCACAGGTTCGGTCGCCTGACCTCTCACAAATTTGGCCTTTATGTTTTTTACTTCAATTAATTCTCTTGATATGTTAAGTGATTTTGGGGACATCTTATGTGCTAGTGCCAGGACCTAGGGTCTTTCTAAGGTCTTTTGAGAACACTAAAAAAATCTGGTGTCGGTCGACCGACCCTAAGGTCTTTCTAAGGTCTTGAACTTATAGTCCTGCATGCATGATATGCAAATTATTATACTCCTTTTCTTAATTATGATTATTGACCCAAACATAAATTACAACAAATAAATATGCCAAGGTCTTCCTTTTCTTCAAGTTACAATATGCTATCAATGTAATCCAGCTTAGTATGATCCTGCACACAAGCTTGAAAGTCATCAAATACTAGAGTATTTGTCATTATCAAAACTGGGAATGACCCATACGGTCAATAATACTTTATATTTCCATAATTTATTTTCTGCACTTTAATTTTTAGCACATGTATGTTGTATGCCTGGTTCATTATATGTTGTATACTATTGATCGGGTTTACGATTATATAGACAAGCCCTAGGTTGCCTATTACTGCTGCTGATTTGGATAAACCTAGGAGGAGAAGTTTTTAAATACCCAATTAGTCCCCCCTCTCGGGAATACACCAATTCCAACACATACTCGATATGATCTTTTTTTTCTCCACAACTCTTCTACAAATGGGATATGAAAAGCATGAGCAAGGATGGTTTCAAAAGGGAAGGAGACGACCAAGGCAAGCGGCTAAACTAGCTCCACCTCATGATCAGCAACCAGCACTTCTACTTGATGTACCTTCATGGTTAATGTATTATCATCAATAGTTCATTGATTTTAGTATAGAAATACGTGCTAACTACAACACTCTTCAAATGCACTATACTTCTCTTGACCAAAGATTCGACCAGATTGAACAGCATATGACCAACACTTCGTCGTCACGTGGAAAGGCTCCAATGGAAGCCGAGTCTGATGCAAGTGAAGAAAGAGAAAATGATGAGTCTAATGATGATGCTAGAGACGCTTAGATTTATTTGTTAATCAATATTCTAAATTTGTATTAAAAATAGCGTTGTGACTTATTTTTTTCTTATTGCTCTTATTGCATATCTCTTTGAAGCATGTTATGGACATGTCCCATGGTTATTGATTATCACATGACAAAGGTATTCTCTATTTTTGTGCTAAATTCTAATCTTTATCTTAGTATGTATGTGCTTATTGCTTTATTTCTTTTTGTTAGATTTACTGTGATCCCAAGAGGGGGGGTGAATTTGTACTTTTAAAATTAATGCCCTAGGTCAATATCCTAACAACAATATATTCACAACCCAATGGTCAATCTAGCGCAAGTAAAGTTGAAAAGCAAGGTGAAGTCCTAAGAGGGGGGGGGGGGGGAGGTGAATTGGATTATAAAAATTTCTTTTAATTCCTTTTAAGAATCCTTAACATTCTTTTATTCCTTTGAGCTAATTCTTGACTTGTTTGTTTAATTCTTTAATCACTCAAGAACTTAGTTCTTTTAATTTAATCAATCAACACAACTATGTAAACAACCAAGAAACTAAACCAATCATTCAAGTAACCAGGCCAATCATTCACAATTTTAAAACAAACAACCAAATGATTTGCCAAGCACAAGTTACCGACAACACTTAAAATAGTTTGTTTGTTTCTATAAGCCATGTATTTATAAAATTTGTACTTGCTGATATAAAGCCCTGTATTGATTGTTTTTGCTTTTTCAATATGATGTGCAATACAACATCCAATCAACACAATATCTACACTCTTCTTAATATTCAGAACTCAACTAAACTCTCAGTTAATTTATCCTTCTGCTGTTAACCAAGTAACGTACTCCCATATGGTTTCCGTAAGGTATGGTATAACCAACGTACTCCCTTTTGGTTTCTGCAACCCAAATCAAAATTAGACTTCAAGTTTACTTAATTTCTATATTACGTAGCATATATGATTATCAATTAAATCATCTACGCAATTTAAATATACTGAAAAAAAAGAGTAAGGGAAAGAGAGAGTGAGACGGGGATTTTTACTACGTTCTACTTATACCTAGCCTATGTCCTCACCTTTGGCAAACCATCAAAGGATTCACTAAACATGTTCCTTTAACGGGCAAAACAAACCTTTACAACACTCCTTGGTTAAAGTTAGAGCCTGCCTTCACCAAATGATGTACCCTCGTTTGGTCACTCCTTACATAGGCTAGAGCCTGCCTCTTTACGAAATATCCCTTTGCTTAGCCAAAGATCCAAGCAATCCTTGAAAACATCAATCTACAAGATACAAATCAAATATTTGTGTACAAAGAATTTGCTACTAAAAGAGCTTATTAGTACAACAATTCATAACTATAATATACTTCAAAGTAAATAACAATATGGAAATTAACTTGAAGCTCAATGAAGTATATCACCAATTAATTCTTTCAATAATTGAAATATTTAGAATTTGTAGAACAATTCTGGTGGAAGAAGATCAACAAAAACTTAGTTGAATTCGTGCAAGTTGAGAACAAGAGAGAGCCTTGAGAATTTGAGAGCAATTGAGAGAGATTTTGAATTTTTGTTGAATTTGAATTCTTGGTGTATTGATTCAATGATCTTTGAGGCTTATTTATATACTTTAAAAGGTATGTAACTTGGTCCCCAAGTGACTTGGAGTATTTCCCAAGTTTTCACAAAGTTTGAGCCCCAAGCAAACCATTTTAAAAAAATTTTCCGTTGAGTTATCTTTAAAATTATGTTTGTGGCAGTCGCCTGCCACACTCTGGGAGTCACCTACCATGTTATTTTTAAAGGAGCAGTAGGGGCAGTAGGGTGGCAGCCGTTTGCCAGGAAGCAGCCAGACGCTTGGCTTGACTTCCCAGGCGCCTGTCCTGATTCAGGTAGTTTACTTATTGCTGTCAGTTTCAAGTACGCTTCTATTTTTTGGTCATAACGTTTTTTGTGTAACTCCAAATTTTATGATCTTGGTGTTAAATGAAAGCTAAAAGAAAATCCTACAACTGTCATGTTGAACACTGTTTAAAATAAATAGTTTTTGATAGATAAAAATACACCTCAATGCAGATATAGAAAAATTAATAGCATTTGGAATAACCTCTTTTTGGTGCTTTTCATTCCAAAAATGATTCTAATGTTTTTGAAATAATTTTTTACTTTATAAAAACATTTTCCAAGTATGTTAAAAGGTATCTAGGTCCAATAAATTAACCTAAGAGATTCATGTATCCATATTAAAATTATTTGAAGTACTTACATGAAATTTCCTATAGTTTCTTTCAAATTTTCAATTCTTGAATTCCTTAATGTCTTTATGCTTGCTTCATATTTCTTTGAGCTTTCATCAATTTCTCTTTAATCTTCATGCTCTCTTGATCTTTAAACTTTATCATTAAATCCATTTTTGAATCCATGCTTCAAGCTTGGTATAATCATCCTTATTTGAAGTACAAGCTTTCATGAATTATTTAACCTTTCATTCATCATTGAGTCTTGAAAATACATCACTTAAACAAAGCATGTTAAGTTCTACTTGTTTGTTAGCATCAAAACAAGATGTTAAGCCTTGTAAGGCCAAAAATTGAAGTGAGCCTTAAAAGGACTCTCCATTTCAATAAGCGTCATCTTAACAATATTTGCAAGATCAATATCAATTTCAAAACCTCTTTTACAATCATGCTCATCACTATCAAATACTTCTCCTTTTGATATATATATATATATATATATATATATATTATGTTCATGCTCAGTTTTTGCAATTTGCAATACTATGCTCAATTTTTATTTTAAAACTTCTCCCTCTTTTGATATCCATCAAAAAGAGAAAAAAAAAATGATTAAGTTCAAATAAAATCACATGTTGAGCATATCATCAAACATGCTTATCAAACATATGAACACACTCAATTTATTATTTTTCAATATAGCATGTGTAGTGTGTTATAACATTCAAGTATATGAGTTGTAACTTCATTATTAACAGTTTTTTTCTTTAGACAATAGTCAAGATTTCAATTGTTGATTTTATGATACCGATTTAAAATTGAATTCATGATATCTATTTAAAATTCATGATACCTACTGAAAATTTAATTCATAATACCAACTGAAAATTTTCTGAATTGATTAATAGGGAAGCAACCATAGTATAAGCAATATGACATAACACTCCCCCTGAATTCAGTACATACAATTTTGTTATCAGTTTTGCTTTCATCATCCGATATTTCAAAACATTGATTTACATTATGTGTCAAATATCAATATTATGTTCATATCATAAATGTCATACCATGCTCATAGAGATAATTATTCTTATCATGCAAAAATAAAATAAAATAAAATAAACCAATTGATCTTTTAGATTGTGATACCAAATGAGCTTTATTATTATTATTTTTTTATAAATTGTGATACCAATTAAAATTTTTAAAATGTGATACCAAAAATATTCATGGATACCAAAGACTTTACAGATACCAAAGTTATTATCACATTATACACAACTCATGAATATGAATATAACCATTATATCTCTCATAGCTCATGGATATCAATATAAAAAATAATAAGTTTATCCATGTAATTCATCAATAGCATGCATGATTAAGAATTAATCTCATATCAAAATTCATGCTTATACTCAATAATCTCATGCTTAAATTTTCAACATAGTGAGCCATAAATTTTCAATATAAGCCAAGCATATCATGTAGCATATCATATAGGCATGTAAGCATATAGCATCTCATATAGCCATTCATTCTCAAACTTATCTTAAACTCTTCTTTAAGTTTTTATATTTTAATTAGTTTGTTTGTTGATCATGAATTAAGTTACTTTCTCAATTTTGAAAGGGAATGACTTAACCCATGGATTTTTTCATTTATGAACTACTCTATCATCTTGGTACCCATACTTTCTTGGAGTTTCTGAGTCTGTCCCATGGGTCGATGACAATCCAGCTGTACGCCGCGAGATTTATCGAGCTCTCGCGTTTCTGCCCATATATTGTCCCCAATGAAGTAAAGAAGGCAAGAATGTCTGAGAGGAATTTGAGGTGAGATATTTACATTCAGGAGGCAGTAGCGCTCATGCTAGTGGTGATGATGGAGCACGTTCTTTTGGAGCAGGAGGTGGAGATTCAGATGTAGTGCTACGTAGTGTGGCTCAGTAAGTTATGGCTGAGATAGCGTGGATAGTGAGTTTATTTGATTACCTTGGTTGTAGGGTGAGTGTTGATAGAGTTTTTTATTTTTGGGGTAGATGATACTGGAGAGAATTATTTTGTATGGCTATGGTCCATATGTACTGAATTCTGGTATTGTATAGTATGTATGGATGTATGACTTATGTTTCCGTTGCATAGGTATGAATATTGTATACATGATTACCTTGGTGCCTGCTAAGGCCCGAGTTTCATAGCAGAGGGCATCATAATAGTTAACATTTATATATTATGAAAAAAAAAATGATGTAATTTTGATGTCGTTACAGTTTGGTATTAGAGCCTAGGTTGTTAGGTTTTGTAGACTTTAGAATGTAGCCGGAACAATACCAGAATATAGAAAAAGAATTTGAGGTTGTGTTCAATGGTCTGAATACAAGATTTTCGTGATGGGTTCTATGTTTTTCCTAGGGTGATGATTTCAGGAAAAACATAGTAAACTATCGACGAGTAGTGTGTTTGGGTTGCAGGATTGCATTTTAGGGTAAGAATTGGGGTGTTGTTTGAGTAGATTAGATTTGTATGGGAGATAGGATGCTGAAACAATGTTTTGTGTATTTTCAAGATGGACCTAGGGAGTAGTGGTACAGATGTAGGGGGTGACAGACCAGGACCTTCCAGTATAGGAGGTGGGGATACAGAGGTCGTTTTGTGCAACATCACTTAGCAGGTAGTAGCTGAAATGGCTAGGAGTGGGGGAGAGCGTGGTTGCACGATCGAGAAGTTTATGCGGATGAAGCCTCCATCCTTTGCTAGGGGACCTGACTAGATTGTAGCTGAGAACAGGGTTCAGGATGTTGATGAGATTCTAGCAGTACTGTCCTGTACAGACGAGCAAAAAGTGGCATTTGCGTCATTTAAGTTAACAAGAGAGGCAAAGCGCTGGTGGAGGTCAGCGCGATTGATTGAGGAGCAGAGGCCAGATCTAGTGCCAGTATCTTAGAGTCGATTCAAGGAGTTATTCTTTGAGCGATATTTCCCTGCTATCGTTCGGAGCATGAAGGCAGCCGAATTCCTGTATTTGGCTCAGGGGCAGATGACAGTATCCCAGTATGCTTCTAGATTTATTGAGTTATCATGTTTCACCGTATATTTAGCACCAAATGAAGAAAAGAAAGCCAGAAAGTTCGAAGAAGGCCTGAGGCAGAATTTATTTGATCAAGTTATTAGCTTTCGAGCTCAAACGTTTGCTGAGGTGGTGGATAAAGCTGTCATCATTAAGAGTGGTATGCAGAGATGTGCTGTAGCTCAGGGCCAGAAGAAGAGGTTTGCGACTCAGGATCTACAGGTAAGTTATAGCCAAGGGCCATGGAGAGGTGATCGATATGGAGGCAGTCAGGGGCGGACAACGGGCCGTGGTGGACCTCAAGGTGGATGAGTTGTTCCTACATCTCCTAGGTTTGGACATAGACATTTGGGTGAGTGTCGGATGGGTAAGGACATTTTCTATAGATGCAGGAGACCCAAGCACCGATCGTGGTCGTGTCAGGGATTGCCAGCTTAGGCAGCAGCTCTTAGACCGTACTGGGGTGATTTTCAAGTGCCCTGAGGAGGCCAGCAGAGAAATACTGCACCGGGGAGGGTGTACATGTCAACGCCGGGTGACGCAGATGCAGCTGGTGACATAGTTACAGGTACCCTTACTGCTTTCTTATATACAACTATTGTTTTCTTTGATACATGTGCCACCCACTCTTTTGTTTCTGCGATATATGCTAAATTAATGAGGTATGAGGCACAATTGTTGGGTGTTGGGTTAGCTGTAGCTACATCGACTGGGTCAGTAGTGAGATGTAAAAGGGTACTCAAAGATTTTTCAATAACTATTCAGAGAAGGATATTGCCAGCTAATTTGGTGATATTAGATATGCAAGGATTTCATATAATTATGGGCATGGACTGGTTGGCAGATAATCACGCTAGTATTGACTGTCATTTGAAAGAAGTAATTTTCATACCTCTAGGCGAGTCAGAATACAAATTTCTTGGTTCGCGGGTACATTCCTTGCCACAGCTTGTGTCGGCTATACAGGTGAGAAAATTGATTCAAGAAGGTTATCAGGGATTTGTCGCTTATATTAAAGAATTGCCAAAAGAAGAACTGAAACAAGCTAATATCCCTATAGTTAGAGAATTTTCAGACGTATTTCCATAAGAATTACCTAGTTTGCCACAAGATTGTGAAGTTGACTTTACAGTGGATCTTCTACCAGGGTCAGCGCCAGTATCTAAAGCTCCATACTAAATGGCCCCAACTAACTTAAAGGAATTAAAGGATCAATTGCAAGAATTACTGGATAAGGGGTTTATCAAGCCCAGTGTGTCGCCATGGGGAGCACCAGTTTTTTTTGTGAAAAAGAAAGATGGAACCATAAGGATGT
The DNA here is from genome assembly GCF_029873635.1 of Malania oleifera. Taxonomy (NCBI): domain Eukaryota; kingdom Viridiplantae; phylum Streptophyta; class Magnoliopsida; order Santalales; family Ximeniaceae; genus Malania; species Malania oleifera. Next base: position 40,778,538 of record NC_080428.1, on the reverse strand, counting down.
GTATCGATTATAGGGAGATAAATAAACTAACAGTTAAGAACAAATATGCTCTTCCCAAGATTGACGATTTGTTTGATTAGCTCTAAGGGACCCAAGTTTATTCTAAAATCGACCTACGGTCGGGTTATCATCAGGTAAAAGTAAGAGCGAAAGATATTTCAAAAACCGCATTTCGAACTAGATATGGGTATTATGAATTCCTGGTAATGCTGTTTGGATTGACTAACACACCAGCCGTATTCATGGATTTGATGAATAGGGTGTTCCATCAATATTTATACCAGTTTGTGGTTGTCTTCATTGATAATATACTGGTCTATTCGAGGAGTTTCGAGGAGCATGAGCATCATTTAAAGTTGGTGCTACAAATATTGAGAGAGAAAATTGTATGCAAAATTCAAGAAATGTGAGTTATGGCTAAGGCAAGTTACTTTTTTGGGCCATGTAATCTCTAGAGCAGGTGTATCAGTTGATCCAGGTAAAATAGAAGCAGTGGTGAATTGAGAAAGGCAAAGAAGCATTCAAGAAGTTAGGAGTTTTCTGGGTTTAGCAGGCTACTACCGACGTTTTGTTGATAAATTTTCCAGTTTGTTAGGTCCGTTAACACGACTCACAAGAAAGAATGTAAGATTTAAATGCACTGATGACTGCGATCATAGTTTTCAGAAATTGAAGCAGAAGTTGGTTACTGCCCCAGTGTTGGCTATCCCATCAAGGGAGGACGGATTTGTGGTATATAGCAATGCGTCCCTAAAAGGGCTTGGGTGCGTATTGATGCAGCATGATAGGGTTATTACATATGCTTCTAGACAGCTTAAAGAATATGAGAAGAATTACTTTGTGCATGATTTGGAGTTAGCTACAGTGGTGTACGCTCTTAAGATCTGGAGGCATTGCTTATATGGTGGAAAGTGCGAAATTTTTACATATCACAAGAGTCTGATATATTTCTTTACCCAAAGAGATTTAAATAAGAGACAAAGAATGTGAATGTACTATTAATTAAAGATTATGATTGTACTATTAATTACCACCTAGGAAAAGTGAATGTAATGGCATATGCTCTAAGCAGGAAATCAGAGGGACCTGTACTGGCATTTATGGAGATTCAACACTAAATTCTTATGGATTTGGAGAGGTTTATCATGGAATTGGTAAAGAAGAGTCCTCAAGCAGTTATTTCTAGTCTAGTGGTTCAACCTACACTATACGAGAGGATTAAAGTAGCGCAGGGTGATGATGAAAAGTTGGAAAAGGTGATGGCTAGAGTGCGTGATGGTCAGAGAGAAGAGCTTAGCATATAAGATGACAGAGCCCTGCGATTCTATGCTAGGCTTTGTGTTCTTGTAGATACCAAGATCAGGAGAACTGTATTAGAGGAGGCTTACAGATCCCTTTACACCGTACATCCAGGTAGTACTAAAATGTACAGGGATCTGCGAAAGTACTTCTAGTGGAGTGGAATGAAGATAGAGATAGCCAAGTTCATCTAGCAGTGCTTGACGTGCCAGCAGGCTAAGGCTGAGCACTAGAGACTAGCAGGATAGTTGCAACCATTGTTCATTCTAGAATGGAAATGGGACCACGTTTCTATGGATTTTTTCACGGGGTTACCACATGTGCGATAGGGGTTGAATGCTATTTGGGTGATTATAGGTCGTCTAACAAAGATTGCCCATTCCATGGATGGACTGGTAGAGATATATGTTCAGGATATAGTTCATGTCCATGGTGTACCAGTATCCATAGTTTTAGACCGGGATCCTCAGTTTACTTCACGATTCTAGAAAAGTTTTCAAGAGGCTATAGGTACAAAGTTAGCATTTAGTACAGCTTTCCATCCCCAGATAGATGGTCAGACTGAGAGGACAATTCAAACTTTATAAGATATGCTTCATGCATACGTGCAAGATTTTGGAGGTAACTAGACTTAGTTTCTACCACTAGTTGAATTTGCTCATAATAATAGCTACCAGGCTAGTATTGGCATGGCTCCATGCGAGGTATTGTATGGTAGGAGATGTCGTTCTCCTCTCTTATGAGACGAGGTAGGAAAAAGGCGAGTTTTGGGACTAGAGATAATACAGTAGGCTTGTGACAAGGTACAACTAATTAAAGAAAGAATTAATACAGCATAGAGTCGGCAGAAAAGCTATGCAGGCACTCGCCGCCTGGAATTAGAGTTTAAAGTGAGAGACCGGGTATTTTTTAAAGTAGCTCCTATGAGAGGAATTATGACATTTGGGAAGAAGGGCAAGTTGAGCCCTAGGTATATTGGCCCTTTTGAGACACCAGAGAGAATAGGGTCAATTGCCTACAAGCTAGCTTTGCCGCCAGTTTTATCCAGAATACATGAAGTATTTTATGTTGCTATGTTGAGGAAACATGTCCCAGACCCATCCCACATTATTAACTATGCAGGGATAAAGCTTAAGGATTCATTAGCCTATAAAGAAGCACCAGTACAGATATTCGACAGAAAGATTCATGAATTGCGCACCAAAGAAATTCAGTTAGTGAAAGTCTCATGGAAGAATCATGCTATAGAGGAAGCTTCTTGGGAACTCGAGGAGCATATCAAGTAGAGATACCTGCAATTGTTCTAGGAGGTACAGAGGGATTAGGTAAAGTATAAAAGTTAAATAAGTTTCTTTTGCAGGTACATGTACAGATTTAGTTAGTAAATAATTTTAGGTAATCTCCCAGAACATAGTACGTAACCACGGTATTCCTCCGCCATAAGTGAGGGTAAGTAATAAAATAAGTAGACCATTTGCTTTCATGGGATGATAGAAGGTAATATAGATAGTAAATTTCGAGGACAAAATTTTATAAGAAGGGGAGAATGTGACAACCCGAAGAATAATGGTATTTAAATAATAAAGAGAGAGAAATGGAAATAGAAACAGAAGGAGGTAGCAGGCTTCGTCGACGAATGCGAGGCATTCATCAACGACGTTACACTTTGAATATAATAACTCGAAATTTTTTACATAGGGCCTCATCGACGAACATAGGGAGTTCATCGACGAGCGCATAAGTAGGCCTCGTCGACGAAGCCACACCTCATCGATGAAGCCATGCCTCGTCGACGAGAAAATACCGAGAGAGGGTTTTAGGCAGTCTGAATTTTGTCGACGAGGAGGTAAGGTTCGTTGACAAAATTACTTAAGGACTTGTCGACGAGGTGACGTGTCTCGTCAACTAATCCAGCCCTATAAATAGATGAAACTCATATTTTTAATCAAATCTTCAGCGCAAAACCCTTCTCTCTCTCTCTCTCTCTCTTATGATCCCCTCCCCTTCTCTATTCAATCCTGACCTCATTTCTCGTTGGATTGAAGATCTGAGGCTACCACGATGCTCCTAGTGAAGTTCTTTGCAAGTCTGTTTGAGCAGATTGTGGGAAAAGTTGATTTGAAATTCATCCCAAATCCAGGGTAAGACATTTTATTCAGATTATGTCTTCCTTGTAGTTGTAAGAAATGTTGTAGGTAAGGAAATATTGATGTTTTGTTCTAGGGGATATTGTTTTCAAGATGTTGAGCTAGGAACCCTGTGGGTATAGAGTTAGAATTTTGTAGGGGCTTTTCAGATTTAATGTAAAGGAAATATGCTATGCTAGCAATTTTTATTATGTATACATAATATTATGAATATGTATATACAAGCATGCAGATCAAATTATTTTTCCTAAAGGATTATGCATATTATCTTTATAGCAGAATTATAAAAATTGAGCATGAGAATATGTTTACTCAAATGTGTGGCATGAGTTTATTACAGTATAATATGTAGATTTTTCAGTATTATAGATATTTAGATATTTCAAATCATTAGCAATAAATGAGAGTAAGTCCAGCCTACAGGCCACATAACCCTATCATGAGGGGTTATATCATGATATATAGATCCCAGGGTATAGAAGAAGTTCCTATGTACAGATATATCACACAGCAGCAATTTATATTATTATACTAGTAGTACCTTCATATAGCAAACTCATATACATAGTCCTATTTTAAGGATTACATGATAAATAGATGTATTTTGTACAGTTTATTAGTTTTCTCAGATTTCAGTACTATTTTAGTATTTTAAATATGTAACTCAGCCACCACACACTAGTAATAGCATATATTTCACTTGCTGAGTGTTGTCTCATCCCAATGACTTATCATTTTTTAGGAGATCCAGTTAGGCGAGCAGATCAGGTAGAAGCTGACTTAAGCTGGCCTTGTGGAAGGGTAGGTATTTTTGAGATAACAGTGTTTTGGGATAGTTTTCAGATTATAGTGATGTCATTGGGTATTTGGTATTGTAAATCTATTTCATAGTTCTATAGTTTTCTGGTATTGTATTGTACATAGCAGTTCCCAGTTTTTGTTTACCGCTACCTAGTTTTGTATGATGTACAGAGTCTTCCCCAGTGCTCCTTTAGGCCTGGGATGTTATTAGTAGTATTTTAGATAGATGATATTATGATTTATGGAAAAAAAAATGCTACCAAAAATTAGTTTTTTGTTTGATATAGGTGCCACCCACTCTTTTTTATCGGCGGGCTATGTTAGAATAACTAGGATAGAGAATCAGCTATTATATGTAGAATTATCTGTGGGTATGCCAATGGGATTGGTGGTAAAATACAAGAAGGTGCTTCAAAATTTTCCTGTAAGTAATCAAGAAAGAGCATTACTAGCTGATCTCGTGGTCCTAGATATGCAGGGGTTTGTTATGATACTAGGCATGGACTAGCCAGCTACTTATCACGATAGCATTGATTGTCATTGGAAAGAAGTGATTTTTAGACCCCCGTGTGAGCCAGAATATAGATTTGTAGGATCATGCATACGTTCCTCACGACAGTTGGTGTTGACTATTCAGGTGAGGAGACTACTGTGGGACGGTTTTAAGGAGTATGTCACATACATAAAAAATAATTTTCAAAAGAAGAATTGAAACAAGTTGACATACCAGTGGTGAGGGAGTTCCTAGATGTCTTTCCAGAAGATTTGCTTGGTTTGCCACTTGATCATGAAATTGAGTTTACTGTAGATATGTTATCGGGGTCAGCACCAGTATCTAAGGCACCATATTGTATGGCTTCGGTTGAATTGAGAGAATTGAAAGATCAGTTATAGGAGTTTCTGGATAAAGGTTTCATTAGGCCAGTGTGTCACCCTGGGGAGCACCAGTTCTGTTTGTGAAGAAGAAAGATGGGACCATGAGGTTGTGTATTGATTATAGGGAGATAAGCAAATTGACAGTTAAGAATAAATATCCTCTCCCTAGGATTGACGATTTGTTTGATCAGCTCCTGGAGACCAAATTTTACTCTAAAATTGATCTGCAGTCGGGTTATCATCAGGTAAAAGTTCGAGCGGAAGACATTTCGAAAACAGCATTTCGAATGAGATATGGGCATTATGAGTTCGTGGGTTGATTAATGCACCAGCAGTAATTATGGATTTAATGAACCGGGTGTTCCATCTGTATTTGGACCAGTTTGTTATTGTGTTCATTGATGATATACTAGTCTACTCGAGGAGTTTTGAAGAGCACGAACATCATTTAAGGTTGGTGTTGTAGATATTGAGAAAAAAGAAATTGTATTCAAAATTCAAGAAATGTGATTTTTGGTTAAGGCAAGTTTCTTTTCTCGGCCATGTGATCTTTGAAGTGGGTGTATCAGTTGATTCGAGTAAGATAGAGGCAGTGGTGAGTTGGGAAAGGTTAAGAAATGTTCAAGAGGTCTGGATTTTTCTGGGATTGGCAGGCTATTACCGATGTTTAATGGATGGCTTCTCCAGGTTGTCAGGTCCACTAACACGACTTACGAGAAAAAATGTGAAGTTTGATTGGACCGATAATTGTAAGTAGAGTTTTCAGGAGTTAAAGCGGCGGTTGGTTTCAGCCCCGATACTAGCTATTCCATTAGGGGAGGATGAGTTTGTAATATATAGTGATACATCGTTGAAGGGACTTAGGTGTGTATTGATGCAGCATGGCAGGGTTATCATGTATGCTTCTAGACAACTTAAAGAATACGAGAAAAACTATCCTTTGCATTATTTAGAATTAGCTGCGGTGGTGTACGCTCTCAAGATCTAGAGGCATTATCTGTATGGTAGAAAGTGCGAAATCTTCACGGATCACAAAATTTTAAAATATTTTTTTACCCCAAAAGAGCTGAACATGAGGCAAAGAAGGTGACTAAAGCTTATTAAAGACTATGACTGCACTATTGGTTACCACATAGGGCAAGCGAATGTGGTAGCAGATGCTCTGAGTAGGAAATCAGTGAGACCAGTATTGGCATCTATTGAGATTTAGCACCTGACCCTGATGGATCTAAAGAGGCTTGGTGTGGAGTTGGCAAATGATGATCTACAAGCATTTATTGTCATCCTGGTTATACAGTCTACACTATATAAGAAGATTAAGTCCACTCAGGGTGATGACGCAGAGTTATCAGAGGTAATAGCCAGAGTACGAGAAGGTCAAGGAGAGGAATTCAGTATCTTTGATGATGGAGCTCTAAGATTTCAGACTAGATTGTGTGTGCCGGCAGATGAAATATATTAGAAGGATGATTTTGGAAAAGGCTTACAGATAACTATACACGATTCATCCCAACAGTACTAAAATGTATAGGGATCTATGAGAGTATTTTTAGTGGAGTGGGATGAAATGGGAAATAGCCAAATTTGTACCGCAATGTTTGACATGTCAGCAGGTTAATACTGAGCACCAGAGACCAGTAGGACAATTGTAGCCATTGTTCATTCCTGAGTGGAAGTGGGATCACGTCTCTATGGACTTCATTACTGGTTACCACTAGTACAACAGGGATTGAATGCAATTTGGGTGGTTGTAGATTGTCTGACGAAGATCGCTCATTTCATACCGATTAAAGCTGGTTACTCCATCGACAGATTGACAGAAATATATGTACATGAAATAGTTCGTGTCCATGGTGTACATGTATCCATAGTTTCTGAACGAGATCATCGGTTTACTTCACAATTTTGAAAAAGTTTTTAGGAAGTAATGGGTACAAAGCTAGCATTTAGCAGGATTTTTCATCCCCAGACAGATGGTCAGACTGAAAGAACAATTTAGACCTTGAAGGATATGCTTTGGGCGTGCATGTTGGACTTTGGTGGTAGCTGGACCTAGTTTATGCCACTGGTTGAATTTGCATACAATAATAGTTATCAGGTTAGGATCGGCATAACACCTTACGAAGTATTGTATGGTAGAAGGTGTCGTTCTCCTCTTTCTGGAATAAGATAAGCGAGAGGCTAGTTTTGGGTCCAGAGATAATACAACAGGCGTATGATAAAGTCTGACTAATTAAAAATATATTAGTACAACGCAAAGTCAGCAGAAAAGCTATGCAGACACACGCCACCAGGAATTAGAGTTTGAAATAGGGGATCGGGTATTCTTGAAAGTGGATCCTCTGAAAGGAATCATGAGATTTGGGAAGAAGGACAAGTTGAGTCCTAGGTATATTGGTCCTTTCGAGATACTAGAAAGAATAGGGTCATTTGCCTATAGGCTAGCCTTGCCACCAGCTCTGGCTATAATTCATGACGTGTTTCATGTAGCTATGTTAAAGAATTATGTCCCGAACTTGTCCCACATAATCAGCCATGCAGAGACAGAGCTTAAGGAATCTTTAGCTTATGAAGAAATGCCAATTCATATCTTAGATAACAAAACTCAAAAACCGCACACGAAAAAGATTCAGTTAGTAAAAGCTTTGCAGAAAAATCATGATATAAAGGAAGCTTCTTAGGAGCTCGAGGAGTAGATCATAAAGAGATACCCACAGTTGTTCCAAGAGGATAGTGATAACAGGTAAAGTATAAGTAGTTAGATAAAGTTTCTTTTGCAAGTACATGTATGGAATTAGTTAGTAGGTAGTCTTTTAGTTTTATTTGTGTAATCTCCCAGAACATAGTATGTAACCACGGTATTCCTCCGGCATAAGTGAGGGTAAGTAATAAAATAAGTAGACCCTTTTCCTTTACGAGATGATGGAGTATATAGATGGTGTTCGACCCAAATAGTAAATTTTGAGGACAAAATTTTATAAGGAGGGGAGAATGTAATAACTCGAAAAAATTAGAAGAGTTCTCGTTGACGAATGGAGGGGATTCATCGATGAGGATATAAGAGGAGCTCTTCAACAAGGATGGGTTTCGTCGATGAGAAAATACCGAAAGAGGTTTTTGGGTAGTTTAAAATTCATCGACAAGGAAGGAAGTTCATCGACGAAATTCCTTAAGGACTCGTCGACGAGACGACATGTGTCGCCGATGAATTCGGTGCTATAAATAGTGGAAACCCAGATTTTTCAATAGAAAATTTGCATAAAAACTTCCTCTCTCTCTCTCTAAAACGTTGCCCACTCCTTCTCTCTTTGATTCAGGTCCGTTGCTCATCAGATTAAAGATCTGAGGCCACCACGATGCTCCTGACAAAACTCTTTACAAGTCTGCTAGAGCTGGTCGTTGGTGGAGCTAGTTTGGAATTCATCCCAAACATAGGGTAAGCTGATCGTTGGTCGAGTTAGTTTGGAATTCATCCCAAACATAGGGTAAGGTGTTTTATTTAGAATATGTCTTCCTTGCAGCTATAGGAAATGTTGTATGCGGGAAAATACTGATGTTTTGTTCTGGGGGTGTCGTTTTTAGGGTGTTGAGTGGAGAACCCTGCAGGTGTAGAAACAGAGTACAATGAAGGCTTTTCAGAATCTAGGTAAGGGAAATATGCTTTGCTAGGAAATTTGAATATATTAATAGAAATTTTATAAACATGCATATATACCAGTATTTATGTAGTTTTTACAGAATATTTGATTTTAAAGTATGTGTGGCCTAAGTAGATATTATTTGATATGAAATTTTATACAGTTTTTTAATATATTAAGTTATACAGATATAGTTAGATATTTATAGATTTTATATAGACAGAATGCGTGTACATATGCAGTTTGTATTCAAATGATTACACAGACGGATGTATATATATATATATATATGTATGTATGTCAGTATACAGATGTTTATTCAGATTAGTATATATAGTATTTACAGAATGTTATCTTCTTCCTAAATGCCATAACACTCAGATTATACAGATAGACTGTATAGACAAATATACAGATATAGCATCAAGATGCTACAGTTATGTTATTCAGATATTACGGTATTTACAATACAAAATTAAGGTGTTATGGTTATTTTGAAAACATGATGAAAACAGTAGTATTATTTATATGATATCAAATCCCTGTGAAAATATTACAGACAGATACAGATTACATAGCACAGTATCGTTGCTAATACAGATAGAGTGTAACCACATATCTCAGATAGTGTGTGGGTACCATCAACTGTGCTCGGAGAGTATGCAGCTCCCCAGTTCGCTGGGTTGAGGGGGCCAATTTGATGAGGTAGCAGTTCAGTTTCGCACCTAGGAGTGGATGCAGTTTGGTCGGACTGATAAAGTGTAGAGTATAGTGACTTATCTGGAGGGCTGACCAGCGTTAGGTCCCGCCAACGGGCCGCACAACCCTATCATGAGAAGTCAAATCATGAGATACAAAGTTCCAGGGATAAAAGACAGTTATATATTTTATGTACAGTTTTACAGTATTTGATGAATATAGTATGATATTAATAGTATGAAAAGTAGAAAATACAGATGATACAATCATACTTTAAATTTTGAAAAATGTACGAAATGTTTTACAAATTTACCATTTCATATAGTTCATATGTTATTAAAATAGTATGCAACTTAGTTGCCACACACTAGTAATAGCATATTTCCACTTACTAAGCGTCATCTCACCCCATTATTTTAACATTTTTTTAGGTGAGCTAGTTATGCGAGCAGATTAGGCTCGCTGATAGCATGACTATTATATTGCCCTATTTATAGGGTAAGTTTGTACAGAGTATGGTATTTTGGGTAGATGATACTGAAGAGAGATGTATTATATGACTATGGTCTGGGAATACTAAATTCTGGTATTGTATGGTATATATGGTTGTATGATTTATGTTTCTACTGCGTAGGTATGATTATTGTATACATGAATACCCTAATGCCTTTTTAAGGCCTGAGATTTCATAGCAAGGATATCAGAGTAGTTCATGTTTTTTTTTTTAAAAAAAAAATGAAATGAAAATGATGATGTAATTTTTGAGATCGTTACAGTTTGGTATCAGAGCCTAGGTTGCTAGGTTTTGTAGACTTTAGTACAGTGGAATACAATACCAGAGTGTATAAATGCATTTTAAGAGAAATAGGAGATGGGTAGATTGAAATGTGAGTTAGTGATTGTTAGAGGATGAGGTGAGAATTTAGGATTCTATCTTACGGCCTAGTGACAGGAGTACCGGGGTTGTTTCTGTGTTTTTCCTGGGGTGACGATTTCAGGAAAACCATGGATACTACCGCTGGGTCTTGTTTCTGAGTGGTAAGACTGAGTCTTAAATGGAGATTAAGGATGTGGATAGAAAAGTAATTTATGAGTTATAGCGGTGTATGGGTTGGGTGATAGTAATTGTGCGGTGAGATTAGTTGCTCCCTTTGCATGATGGATCTAAGGAATAGTAACACGAATGCGGGAGGTGATGGAGTAGGGCCTTCCAGTATGGGTGGTGGAGACCCTAACACAATGTTACGTAGCGTCACTCCATAGGTGATGGTTGAGATGGCCAGGAGCTTAGGGGAGCGGAGCTGCATGATCGGGCCGTTCACGCGTATGCGACCCTCTTCTTTTGCTGAAGAAGAAGACCCACTGGTAGCAGAGAACTGGGTTTAGGACATAGAGGATATACTAGTAGTCCTCTCATGTACAAACGAGCAGAAGGTATTATTTGTTACATTTAAATTGACCGGGGATGCAAAGCACTGGTTGAGGTTAGTGAGATTACTTGAGGAGCAGAGGCCTGACCCTTTAGCGATGACGTGGAGTCACTTCAGGGAGATTTTCTTTAAGTGGTACTTTCCCACTACGATAAGGTGTGCGAAGACATCATAGTTTCTGTATTTGACATAGGGGTCTATGATGGTGCAGCAATACGCAGCGAGGTTTGTTGAGCAATCCTGATTTGCCCTATATATGGTGCCAGATGAGAAGAGGAAGGAGAGAAAGTTTAAAGAGGGCCTGAGACAGAACTTGTATGAGCAGGTGGTAGGTTTCTGAGCTTAAACCTTCTCGGAGATAGTGGATAGGGTTGCGGTGATTGAGAGCAGCACATAGAGGCGGAGCATCACTGAGCTAGAGGAAAGGCCTGTACCTTCTGATTTTTAGGCAGGGTCCAGTAGAGGGCCATGGAGGAGATATGATAGAAGAGGAAGACGATGACAGGGAGGAGGAGATCGAGCAGTACAGGGGAGAAAGATCCTCCCTCCTTGTCCCAGATGTTTGAGGAGGCACCTAGGAGAGTGCCGAGTGAGGGAGGTTGTCTGCTATCAGTGCCACGAGCCTGGGCATTTTGCGAGGAACTATCAGGCACCGCCAGTAGTAGTGGCTGCTCCTCGACCATACAAAGAAGGCTATTAGGCACCTCGAGGTGGACAACAGAGGAATACTGCTCCGGTGCGAGTTTATGCCCTGATGTTAGGAGATGCTGAGGCAGTGGGAGATGTGGTGACAAGTATGGTTTCAATACTATTATTTAAAGCTACTATCTTGTTTGATTCTGGGGCGACTCATTCTTTTATTGCCTGAGAATATGTTAAGTTGTGTGGGTTTGAGCCTCAGGAAGATATTAGTTTGTTTGTTACTACGCTGACTGGGTCTATTGGGATATGTAGAAAGATACTTAGGGACTGTCTAGTGGATATTCAGGGGAGGTCTTTGTCAGCTAATCTGGTAGTTTTAGACATGCATGGGTTTGAGGTAATCTTGGGTATGGATTGGCTAGCTACCCACTATGCTAGCATTGATTGCCATCAGATAGTGGTAGTACTCAGACCTCTAGAGAGATAGGAGTACAGAGTCGTGGGATCACATGTGCACACCCCACCTCGGTTACTATCTGCGATTCAGGCACGTAGATTGCTATTAGAAGGTTGTCAGTGATATTTAGCCTATGTGAAGGCTGTATCAGATGGGGAATTGAGGGTGGAGGATATCCCAGTGGTGAGGGATTTTGCTGATGTGTTTCCCAAGGATTTGTTGGGACTACCTCCTGATCGTGAGGTAGAGTTCATTATTGATCTAGTTCCGGGGACAGTGCCGATTTTGAAGGCGCCGTATAGAATGGCAACGGCAGAGCTGAAAGAATTGGAAGAATAGTTGCAGGAACTGTTAGATAAGGGGTTTATTCGGCCCAGTATATCACCCTGGGGAGTACCGGTTGTATTTGTGAGGAAGAAGGATGGGTCGATGAGGTTGTGCATCGACTATAGGAAAATAAACAAAGTGACTATCAAGAATAAATACCCACTCCCGTGTATCAATGATTTGTTTGACCAGTTACAAGTGACACAAATCTTTTTAAAGATAGATTTACGCTCCGGGTATCATCAGGTGAAAGTCTGAGCGGAAGATTCTCCAAAGGCGACATTTAGAACATGGTATGGTCACTATGAATTTCTAGTTATGTCGTTTGCTTTAACGAATGCTCCTGCAGTGTTTATGGATTTGATGAACAGGGTCTTTCACCAATATTTGGATCAGTTTGTGGTAGTGTTTATTGATGATATACTGGTGTATTCGAAGAGCCTAGAGGAGCATGAGGAGCATCTGAGTATAGTGTTTCAGGTATTACGAGAGCAGAAGCTTTATGCGAAGCTTAAGAAGTTTGAGTTCAGGTTGGAACAGGTTACCACCCCTAGATATAACTCCTTTGTCATAGCTTCATTCTTACTTTCTATTTTCTTTATTTTAGAATCCTTTTCTCTTTCTGTAGCTATAAGGAATTCTAACTCTTTCATTATTCCTTCATTCATATTTTTCAATGAAGTATTTTGTTTAGTTACTTTAATTAGCATCTTATGAACTTTGAATAAATCATTTTGAAGTTCTTCATAAGATGACATGCTCTCATCATCGGATTCATCGCTACAAGAATTATTTAAAGATTTAGATGAGGAGCTTTCCTCATTGTCCCAAGCCATAAAGCATGTGCAATCAACCTCTTGGTCACTTGATTCATTCTCTGAAGTACTCATCATGTCCCAAGTAGTGGCTTTCATGGCCTTTTTCTTTTTCTTCTTAGATTCTTTCTTTAGTAGTGGACATTCTGGTTTAATATGTCCAGCTTTGTTGCAATTGTAACACGTAGGAGTTTTATTCTTTGATTTCTTGCTAACTTCTTCTTCTTCTTCTTCATCTGATTCAAATTTGGATTTTCTTTTGAATTTATTTTTCCTTCTTAGAATATTTTCTAGCTTTTTAGATAAAAAGGCTACTTCATTTTTATCCATTTCTTCTTCACTACTTGAGTTCTCTTTTGAGTCTTTGAAGACTATTATGTCTTGGGCTTTGGTTTTACCACTCTTTTCATTTATTGCCATTTCATTTGTGAGTAAAGAACCTATAAGCTCATATAAGGAAGTGGTTTTCAGATTTCTTCCTTCCGTTATGGCAGTGGCTTTTGGTTCCCATTTAGGTGGCAACCCTTTAAGAATTTTCCTTATCATCTCATAAGTTGTGTAGGTTTTTCCCAGTGCATTTAGGGAATTCATTATGTGAGTGAACCTAGTAAACATATTAGTTATAGATTCATCCGGGTTCATCTTAAATGCTTCATATTCACTTCTAAGCATATCTATCCTATTATCCCTAACATCTATAGTTCCTTCATATGTTACTTCTAGCTTGTCCCATATTTCCTTAACTGATTTGTAAGCCATTACTCTATCAAATTCATTGGCATCTAAAGCACAATATAGAGCATTCATAGCACTAGAGTTTATTTGTAACATTTATAATCTCTTTCGGTCATGTCTTTCTTTGCCTTAGGTATTTTTTTTTTCCATCTACTAATGTGGTAGGAATTAGATCATCATCCGTGACAACCTCTCAAGCTTTCGAATCCATGGTTTGAAGATATTTGCATTCTCTTTTTCTAGAAGGTATAGTTCAAGCCACAAAAGATTGGTGGCCTAGTTGAAGATTGTCCCTCTACAAAGGGAGCTATGCCTAATTGAGCCATTTAGATTTTTTATAGCTACCAATTAAGATTTGCTATAACCCCACCCTGATACCAATTGACAAGCAAGGTGTAGTCCCAAGAGGGGGGGTGAATTGGATTATAAAATTTTATTTTAATTCCTTTTAAGAATCCTTAACCTTCTTTTATTTCTTTGAGCTAATTCTTGACTTGTTTGTTTAATTCTTTAATCACTCTAGAAATTAGTTCTTTTAATTCAATCAATCAACACAACTATGTAAACAACCAAGCAACCAAACCAATCATTCAAGTAACCAAGCCAATCATTCATAATTTGAAAACAAACAACCAAATGATTTTCCAAGCACAAGTTACGTGCAACACTTAAAATAGTTTGTTTGTTTATATAAGCCCTGTATATATAAAATTTGTTCTTGCTGATATAAAGCCCTGTATTGATTGTTTTGCTTTTTCAATATGATGTGCAACACAACATCCAATCGACACAATATCTACACTCTTCTCAATATTCAAAACTCAACTAAACTCTCAGTTAATTTATTCTTGCGCTGTTAACCAAGTAACGTACTCCCATATGGTTTCCACAAGGTATGGTATAACCAACGTACTCCCTTTTAGTTTTCACAACCCAAATCAAAACTAGACTTCAAGTTTACTTAATTTCTATATCACGTAGCATATATGATTATCAATTAAACCATCCACGCAATTTAAATATACTGAAAATAAAGAGTAAGGGAAAAAGAGAGTGAGATGGGGATTTTTACGAGGTTTGACTTATACCCAGCCTACGTCCTTGTCTTTGGCAAACCACCAAAGGAGTCACTAAACTGGTTCCTTTAATAGGCAGAACAAACCTTTACAACACTCCTTGGTTAAGGCTAGAGCTCGCCTTCTCCAAATGATGTACCCTCTTTTGGTCACTCCTTACATTGGCTAGAGCCTGCCTCTCTCAGCAATATTCCCTTGCTTAGCCAATGATCCAAACAATCTTTGGAATCTTAAATCTACAATATACAAACCAAATATTTGTGTACAAAGAATTTGCTCCTAAAAGAGCTGATTAGTACAACAATTCAGAACTATAATATACTTCAAAGTAAATAACAATATGGAAATTACCTTGAAGTTCAATGAAGTATATCACCAATTAATTCTTTCAATAATTGAAAGATTTAAAATTTGTAGCACAATTCCGATGGAAGAAGATCAACAAAAACTCAGTTGAATTCGTGCAAGTTAAGAGCAAAAGAGAGCCTTGAGAATTTGATAGCAATTGAGAGAGATTTTGAATTTTTGATGAATTTGAATTCTTGGTGTATTGATTCAATGATCTTTGAGGCTTATTTATAGACTTTAAAAGGTATGTAACTTGGTCCCCAAGTGACTTGGAGTATTCCCCAAGTTTTCACAAAGTTTGAGCCCCAAGCAAACCATTTAAAAAATATTTCAATTGAGTTATTTTTAAAATTCTGTTCGCTGCAGTCACCTGCCACACTTTAGCAGTCGCTTGCCATGTTATTTTTAAAGTAGCAGCAGGGGTAGTAGGGTGGAATTCGCCTGCCAGGACATAGCCAGTCGTCTGGCTTGACCACCCAGGCTCTGTCTTAGTTCAGGCAGTATACTGGTTGTTGTTAGCTTGAAGTACCCTTTTGTTTTTCAATAATAAATTTTACTGTGTAACTCCAAATTTGATTATCTTAGTGTCAAATGAAAGTTAAGAGAAACTCCTATAACTTTCATGTTGAGCACTTTTTAAAATAAAGATCTTTTGATAGATCAAAATACACGTCAATGCGGATTTAGAAAAATTAACAGCATTTGGAAACACCTCTTTTTGGTGCTTTTCATTCTGAAAGTGATTCTAACATTTTTGAAATAATTTTGGTCCTTATAAAAATATTTTCCAAGTATGTTAAAAGGTATCTAGGTCAAATAAATTAAACTAAGAGTTTCATGTATCCATATTGAAATTATTTGAAGTACTTACATGAAATTTCCTATAGACTCTTTCAAATTTTCAATTTTTGAATTCCTTGAGGTCTTTATGCTTGCTTCATCTTTCTTTGAGCTTTCATCAAGTTCTCTTTAATCTTCATGCTCTCATGATCTTCATGATTTATCATTAAATCCATTTTTAAATCCATACTTCAAGCTTGATATAATCATGCTTATTTGAAGTACAAGTTTTCATGAATTATTTAACCTTTCATTCATCATTGAGTCCTGAAAATACATCACTTAAACAAAGCATGTTAAGTTCTACTTGTTTGTTAGCATCAAAATAAGATGTTAAGACTTGTAAGGACAACAAAAGTAAATCAAGTATAATATGTACCAAAAATTAGATAACGCAATTTAATTAGCTATACATGCACCAGAAAGCAGTAAAGAGAAGTGACACACACAAGTGTTATCGAGGTTTAGCAAATTGCCTACATCCCCGCCTTGGCTAACAAGCACAAGGATTACCACTACAATGCTCACTTAGATTGGTGGAGTGGTACCTAAACAAACCAAGTTAATTAGCACAGGGGTGACCTCAACCTTTACACTCAATCTTTACCGGGCTGGATTACCGCCCCCTCAGGCCACGTTTGGAAACACAATAGTATGTTCACTATAAAACTGTACAGTGATTATGCTTTCATGTAAAGCAGATATGTACCCAATATTATCAATCACATACACCACCAAATGATATAATGAAGTAAGCTCAAAGTGGTCTAATATGTCTACTCTCAAATATTTATGCAAGCGTTGCAATCAGTGCGTGAGAGTGCAAATAATATGATCTTTGTATCACACAATATATTCAATCACAATGTTCAAACAAAGACACTTGCTATATTTCAAATATATCAACCAATGATTTTCCTCAACATATAAGCCTCAAGAGATGTATAGATTTTGTTTGCAAAAGGATTTGATCTCTATGTTCAAAAATAATATTACTCAAGGAATGTTTCAACAAAGATCTTTAGAACATAAACAAATATCTCTCCAAGAAATTTTCTCAAAATGAAACACACGATATATTTGAAAATATTTTTAGCAACCAAAATTGAATGAGAACTTCTTAAGATATTGCAATGATAGTGTAATACTCAGAAGCTCAAGTGACATCTTTTTAGGAAAGACTTATTAACAAAATCTCCTAAGAAAACTCGAGGTCTTGCTCTTAGACAAAATAATATCAATCAATCACAAATTCTTGAGAGCAAACCTATAAGACAAGAACACTCAATTCACAATTACAAACGAATTTTTGGCAATACGGCAAGGTAAGTATGAGTGTAGGATGCTTGGAAGTGACTAAGAAAGATTTTAGAATTCAGAGAATTTTCTCTAATCAAGTTTGCTAATTTGATGCTAATTATTAAAAATGAGGGGGTATATATAGACATCGCCTTGATTAAAACCGTACATGACACATAGGAAATTATTATATTTGTTTTAAAACATTTTAACCAAATTAACCCTATTTTATTATTTTAACCGCGATAAAAATATTAGGGCAACCCGAGAGCACTAGTCGACCGAAGGCAAGGTTTGGTTGAATGAGTTGTGCAACTTTAGTCAACTGGGAAAGTTTGGAACTAAAAGTTTGATCGGCTAGACATAGTGTCCCAAAGGCAATTTTTCTTTTCTACGTGGTTCGGTCAATCGTGAGGTTTTGAACTAGATAATTCGGTCAACCGGAGCGTTGGATTCTCCCACGTGTGGGTACGGTCAACCAAGTTGTTGGCTTATGATTTTGGCTCGGTCGACCAAATGGTCAAATGGTTTATTCGAAGGGAGGTCGGTCGACAGGGTGAAACGAATTGAGCTGTGTTCGGTCGACCAACCACTGGTCAAACAGTTGAACCTGTGGCCGGTTTGGTCGACCAACAAATATGTAGTTGTGAAGTACGGTCGACCAAACATGCATTTTAAGTGCATTTCAGTTCTTTTAAATTATATGTTCTCTCTTTCCATATAACCATATATATATATGTGTGTGTGTGTGTGTGTGTGTGTGTATTATGAGTGTCCTAGGGTCATTCTAGGCCTTTTTCGTTTTGTGCTTACCTATCATAGCATGTAGGTGATGCATATAATTATTACAGCCCAGATCCTATTTACTATTACATACCCATAATCAATATAGAAATTAAATACAAAATAAATAATGTCTTTAGGGCCTCCAACTTCCACTTCTTGTGCCATCATCTTGATTTGCCAATTGTATACCTGCACATATCCTCAAACATACATCAAATACAACATGTATTTGTCATTATTAAAACCAGGTGTGACCTATAAGGTCAACATTCTCCCCCCTTTTGATGATGACAAATACATCATGCAAAAAATATGGATATAGCCTTAAATGGCTCCCCCTAACAATATGCATTATGTGCAGCTCAATTTCAACCCAATTTTTTGCCTCTTCATCTTCCATTTTTGGCAACAGCCAAAAAGGGCCATAAAAATTATAGCTTTAGGCAATGGCTAAAAATCTTTTTTATACATAATAAATTTGGAAAGTTTTGAAAAATTTCGGCAACATATCGTTTGTAAGTAAGACATTCTAAAAAAAATCCTGTATAAAAATGACCTGTTTTGAGTTTATAAGACCTAACAATTTATCCACAACTATGCAACCCAAATAATTCCTGTATGATCAATACAATAAAACATAAGTACCATCATCATCATGCAGTAGATATGAGAATTATGCTTCGCAACCAATAATCGAGTCTCTCAAAGTCTAAGCCAATATAAGATATCAACAGTTATATTAGTTGTTAGACTTGTAAAATTATTTGAAAGCTTCCCCTTAATTTATGTAAACTATGAAATATTTAGGAAGCATCACTACTATGCACGAGCCCTAGTTCACGTCTAATTTGTATAAACCTATCTTCGGGAAGTGGTTTAGTGAAGATGTCCTCTCACTGCTCTTTAGTGCATACGAACTCAAGAGCCACATCCCCCTTCTGCACATGATCACAAAGGAAGTAATGTCTAATTTCAATGTGTTTAGTTCGTGAATGTGAGATAAGATTTTTAAAGATGTTGATTGCAATAGTATTATCACATTTAATCGGTACTGTATCATGGTGCAACCCAAAATGCATAAGTTGTTGTTTTATATAAAGAGTTTGAGCGCAACTTCCAGCCACAATATATTATGCTTCGGATGTGGATAAGGAAATTGAATTTTTTTTCTTGGAGAACCAAAAAGTGAGAGATTGTCCTAAACAGTGACAAGTATCGCTGGTACTCTTTCTATCAACCTTACAATGGGCAAAGTCAGCATCAGTATAACTCACAATCTCAAAGGTAGTATGCTTAGGGTACCATAAGCCTAACTCTATAGTTCCACTTAGATACCTAAGGATTCGTTTAACCGCTATTCGATGGGATTCTTTAGAAGCAGCTTGAAACCTAGCACACATACACACACTAAACATGTTGACCTTATAGGTCACGCCCAATTTTGATTATGACAAATACTCATTGTATCTAATGGGTATTTGAAATTATGTGCAGGAACCTCAATTTTCAAGCTCATAATGCACATGAAGCAAATGAAACTTGAAGACCAATTCATGTTTATAATTGTAATATATAATTCAATCATTTCGTCTATAATAGTAATTAGGGCTTTGATTGTAATAATTTCATGTATCGCCTGCATGATGCAATGTATAAGCTCACAATGCAAATGAGCTTAGAAAGACCTTAGGGGTTACCCTTCGGTCGACCGACACCAAATTTTTTCGGTATCTTCCAAAGGACCCATAAATGACCTTAGGACACTCACCTTTGCACTCACAAATGTTAGGCACTTGATTAGGGTGTTTTTGATTCAAAACAGGACCGAAATGCACACTTTGTGCACTTTCGGTCAACCGGCCAAGGCAGTTCATTCTGCCTCAGTCGACCGAAATCGGTCTTGGTCAACCAGTTGACCACAGTACGGCGATCAAGTCACCGCAGTTCATTTGACCTTGATCGACATAACCACCTGGGAGTCAACATTTTGACCTCCCGATCGACCGAGTAAATTTTGTATTACACCTACCTAGTCGACTGAGGGTCCTCGGGAGTTGGCCCAATGGTCTGGTCGACTGACAGGCTCAGTTCATTTTCCTCTAGTCAACTGAACTGTGTGAATTGAAAAATCACCTTCTCCTGGTTGACTAACCGAGCAGTTCAAAAATGGCCTAGTCAACCGAACCATATGAACTTCAGTCGACCGACAAGGTTTTTGGTCGACTGGACCTCTCGGGTTGCCCTATTTTTTTACCGTGGTTAAAATATTTTAAACAAGGTTAAATTTGCTAAAATGTCAATAAACTTTCTTAATAAGTCCCAATAGGTCCCCAACGGTTATATTTCATGGGGTGTCTATGAATACCCCTTCATTTGGGAAAATTAGTAAGATGATTAGAGAAACAAAGTGAAAAAATCTCTTTCAAGCCAAAAATCTCTCTGTTGTTCACACACTCTGAAAAACCACTCAATCTTACTTTCTACATATCTCCAAATCCTTTGTAAGTGTATTGAGTGTTTTGTGCAAAGAGGTTTGCTCTCCCATTCGTGTCTGAGTGATTCGATTTTACGAGAGCAAAACCTAAGTTCTCTTAGGGAGCTTTGCTAATAAGCCTATCCTAAGAAGACTTGTATTGAACCTCCAAGTGTTGCATTTTCGTTGCAATAACTTAGGAAGTTTTGTATTTGTTTTGGGTTGCAAAACATTTTATAAACTTACTCAAATATCTTGTGTGATTTATATTTGATATACTTGTGAAGAGATATTTGTGTTTGTGATATTAATCTTTGTGCAATATTTATTCACTCACATATTATTTTCTGAATGCAAAGATTACATATCTTTTGCAAATTGAGCATATACGCTATATTCATGATTGAGACATTCTACTGATTGACATACTTAAGACTCATTTGACATCTTGTGTGAACACATTTGATTGAATATTTTGTGAACAAAGATTGCTTGTCGATACTCTCACGTACTCATTACACTGATAGAAAATATGTTTGAGAGTTGAAATACTAGACCACACTGAGCTTACATATTAAATCATCTTGTGGTGTATGTGACTGAGCGTAATTGGGTACATATCTGCTTGACACGAAAGCACAATCACTATACCATTCTCTTATTTGAGAAAAACTATTGTATTCCAGGCACGGGCCTGAAAAGGGAGACTAGCCCATTGAAATAGTCCTAGATTGGCTTAGACCTAGTTAGGAAAGTTAGGTGCGCCATCCTGTTAAGGCGTGTAGGTTGAGGTCAGCCCCGCTAATTGACCTGGTTGTAAAGGTTGAGGTCAGCCCTGTGCTAATTGACATGGTTGTAATCGATGCCGCTCCACCCTTAAGTGAGCCTTTAGTGGAATCCTCAGGCTTGCAAGTTAGAGGTGGGGACGTAGGCACAGTTAGCCGAACCCCGATAACATATCGTGTGTTTGTTTATATTTCCACACTTTATATTTACCGCACGTGTATTTTATTATGTGAATGATGCGCTTGATTTAAATTTTCATATATTATACTTATCGGCGTATTTGGAATTGCATAGAAAGGCCCTAGGTTGTAATATTATACTAACATCTAGTTCAACCTAGGAGAAAAGTTTAAAATTCCAATTCACCCCCCCCCCTCTTGGGAATGCACCAATTCTAACAATTGGTATCAGAGCCTCGTTGCACTAGATTTAAACGTTTTTTGCAAAAAATCGCAATGGCTCAAATTGGTGTATCCCTATTCGGAGAGGGACAGTCACCTACTAGTCCTCCATTGTTTTGTGGTGTCAATTACACCCCCTAGAAAATTAGCATAAACGTGTTTATAAAATTTATAAGTTGGCAGGCTTGGCAGCTGATTATCAAAGGAATTTGTATGCCTATAAATGAAAATGATATTATCTTGATGCATGCAAATTCATATGCCATGGAACTATTATATTGTGCTTTGAACTCTAACATCCTTCTTGAGATCATGGCTTGTCGCAGTGCACATGAAATTTGGGATGAACTAGAAAAGAAATATGGAGAATCTTAGGAGATGGAGATCGTAACTCCTCCAAATGCTACAAGCTCAAATGATCAAGAGAAGGTAAATCATGAGCTAGAAATCAACGAGGAGGTATATGATTCTCACTCTCGCTCGTTTGATGATTCTTGTGATGATGTGTGTAATGATTCTTTTGCTGAATGCTATGTTGTGTCATATGATGAATCATCAAATATTCCTTATGATAATATTGTTGAACATGTATGCAATGATTCATATAATAACTATGACATATCTTTTGATGAATCATGTGTTGAATTGAATATTAAAAGCATGTTGTTACATGAAAAAACTAGAAAAGACTTTATTGGAAATGCACAAGTTTCTAGTTAGAGTTTCTAAGCATAAAATATTTTTGAAGAGTGAGAACAAAAGAATAGCAAAATAATTAAAGACTGGAAAATTTTCATGATATTCTTGAAAAGAGAAAAATTGAGAAAATATTGAAAATTGTATGCTTAGATGAAGAAATAGATGATTATTCTAGATTTACACTCAAAGCTAAAAATGAGAAGAATAATCATAATAAACTCTTTGGAGTCAAAAGAAATAAATCGTTTGAAAAGGGTTCATTTTATAAATCCCATTGTCATCAAAATTTTCTTGCCTCATTGAGTAAAAACAGAATAAATAAGCATATCCCTTCACGAAAATTCAATACCCGCTTATTTTGCAAAACTATGTGGCACGTATGGTTTAATTGTTTACATAAAGTGCCTGAGGCTTAGAAAAGGAAATGAAATTGATAATTAGCAAAGCGAAACCCATAGGATCTAAGGAAAAATGGATTTAAATTAATACTATTTAATTATTTAATGCTTCCTTATATCCTAGGTTTAGGTTTAGGGGGTTGTGATAACTGTAGGTTGGGGAAGTGGTTGTTACTTAAAATGAAAATCTTAGTATACGCACTCACCTATCTTGTTATACTAAGAATCTTTATCCACTTCCACATGGACATGGCATGTATGCTTGGTCTTTAATTCAAGATGCTTAACCCATGCTAACATGAAAATCACAAGTTTAAGCATACTTTTGTCCATTGTACAAAATTGACTTTAGGGATCTCATTTTGCATTATATCCTTTTACCCTAATCTCATTAGTCAAGACCTGGTCATCACTCTAGGTATAAGCAATGATAATAAATTCCATATTTATCTTGTGCAAATAAATAAGACATCCCTCACACAATCAAAATTAGAGGCATCCACTTAGGAATTCATATTTTATTGTTAAATCAAATTATTCCCTTTGAGCTTAATATTTAAATCCTCTAATCTTGATTCACCTATCCCCTTCATGGGAAATCCTTACCACACCATGATCATATTCGGTAAGGTTTCACCTATCTACTTTTTTCCTTGCTTTAGATTGTAATTATATTTATAGGATACTTTCCATTCTCCGAAGAGCATTGTTCACAACATTCACATATCCTAAATGCTCTTTGCCCAAGCATGGACATGATTACTAAGCACAAAAACATTTTTTTAAATTTCCACTCATTCTAAATACTCTTATGAACTAAATGATAATTTGATTGTTAAGAGTATTTACTCATTTTCACTACACAAGCTCTCAAATTATTAAGTCATATTCTTTAGAGCATTATATAATTAGAGATGAGTCGAATGACTAACTTGATTGCCTAGGTCTCAATCTAGATGAATGCATAAAATTCAAGTAGACCTATGCATGTGTACTTTTAAATTGAAAGTCATTCTAACTTGTGCCCCTCACACATATCAAAATTCATATCAATAGAGGCAATATTGGCTTAGCTCACTTGAAGAAATATCTATTGTGACTGTTTGGTCCTCTAAGCCTATTCATCCAAAGTCAAGCATATAAAGCACTTGGCTAAAGAACTAGAAAATGAAAAAGGCATAAATTGAATAAGTGCATAACTCAGGGGGAGCATTTCTCTTCATGAGAATATATACATTAAATGCTCTCGTGAATTTTTGTCTTTCATGCCTATATGCCTTCATATGAAAAGCACTTAATTCCTACTACTCATTATGTGTTAAATGAGTATATCTTATAATGGATAGTTTATCTTTTGTATCATCTGTTGATTATACTACTAGAATGCATGCTTGTGTTGAAAGCCTCCTGCATGCCGGATGTAGTTGATGAGAATTGCATGCTGGTAGTGGATTATAGGTTCTCGCATGCTCAAAATACTATTTTGAATCGATCTCTTGTATCTATCAGGTTTTGGTGCATGAAAATTTGGGAAATGTTCAATTTACAGACAACATGCTACCAAAATTTCGACAGGATTTTTCCTAAACCAAAACCTTGTGTTAAAGATGATTATGATGAAATTAACTTTAAAATATTTTTGAAAGGATGAGTGAAAACTCAAGTAAATAATTAATCTTCAACCTAGCATAATCATCAATTGTTTAGAAAGGCTCAGATCCTTCCCTATATGAAGCTCATAAATGATCCATATGCATCACTTTCAATTATTGAATATCAAGGCTCTTGAGAATACCCAAAACATTATATCTAGTGCTTAAAAGCTTGTGTTTTCATATTAAATGTTCTTGGGTCATGAATGAAATTAGGAATAGCTTCCCAAGAGGGGGGGTGAATTGGATTCTAAAAATTTCTTTTAATTCTTTTTAAGTTACCTTAAACTTCTTTTATTTCTTTTAACCAATTCTTGACTTGTTTGTTTAATTCTTTAATCATTCAAGAACTTATTTCTTTTATCCAATCAATAACACAATTAAACAACCAATCAATTAAACACAATCAAACATTCAATCTTAGACCACACTTTGAAAATAGAAACAATCAAACAATTAATCACAATTTCCAAACCAATGCACCCAATTTGATTGCCAAATATAAATTCACTTCAGCACAATAAGATTGATGTAAAATTCAAGATTTAGCACTTTTGGAATAAAAACACTATCCAATCAATCTTAAGCTTTATACCATTCAATCACAATATCTCTTTTGTTGTCAGCCCTGGATATGAAATTGTAAGCCATATAGTTGAATTATAATTTATACTTTGCTGATATAGATTTGCTTCTTGAATTTGTTTTTCGACAACACATTCACACTCTTCTCAATATTCAGAACTCAACTAAACTTTTAGTTAATTTATCCTTGGGTTGTTAACCAAGCAACGTACTCCCGTATGGTTTCCGCAAGATATGGTGTAACCAACGTATTCCCTTTCAGTTTTCGCAACCCAAATCAAAATTGGACTTTAAGTTTACTTGATTTCCAAATATGCGTAGTGTGTATAATTTAGATATTTAAAACATTCACACAGTTGTATATAAACTAAAAATAAAGAATAGGGAAAGAGAGAGTGAGATAGGGATTTTTATGAGGTTCGGCTTATACCTAGCCTACGTTCTCGCCTTTGGAAAACCACCAAAGGATTCACTAAACCTATTCCATTGACGGGTGGAACAAAACCTTTACAAGCGATACGCCACCCTCAAACACTCCTTCACTAGGCTAGAGCCCGTCTCTCCAAAAAATGTCCCCTCATTCGGTCACTCCTTAATTAGGCTAGAGCCCACCTCTCTAAGCAATGACCCCTTGCTTAGACAATGATCCAAACTATCCTTGGAACATCAAAGAACTATAAGAAAACAAGATATATTCTGCGTACAAGTAAAATCTCTCAAAGAGCAAGTTTGTACAATTTCAGCACTATATACTTGAATGTAAAATATCAATATGAAATAGAATGAAACTCAAGTGTAGAATTCACAAATATCCTTCTTAGATTAGGATTAGCAGTAGGAATTCAGTGGAGGAAGGATTAGAACTTCAGAATATCTAAGAAAAAGAGTTTTCCAATGAGTGAGCAAGAGAACTTGTAAGAACAAGAGTGCTTTCAGCTTCTCAAAACATATTTTTCAATTCTTGGATATATTTTGATTTGCAAAACCATGTATTTATAGGCTTTCAAACTTGTTTCCATGTTGCTAAAGTTTCCTTTAAGAGTTTCCCAAGTTTTTAGAAAAATTGGAGCTCAAAACGGCTATATTTTAAAATATTAGAATTTAAAAATTTGCTCGTTAAACGGTGTTCAAATGTCTAAAGATTCGAGCTCAGTCATCTAAAGTTCCTGAAACCATTTAAAAAATGAACTGGACACAGGGTCAGATGTTCGAAGTGAGGGTTCAGACGTCTGAGGTGCCAGGTTCAGATGTCTGAAGTTGCGAGTTCGAATGTCTGAACTGCTACTACCTGTTTCTGTTTTAATCCATTAAATCTTCAGACGTCTGCACTTAATCTTCAGATGTCTGAAGTAATTCTTCAGATGTTTGAACATGAAGTTCAGTCATCTAAAGTTGCCACTTTAGATATCTGAACCGAAAAGTTCAATCATCTGATCTCCCAAGAACCTGTTTTTTTTTTTAAATATTTTTCTTTAAAAAAACTGATATGCTCTCTTATGGATTTTACAAGACTTGATTGAATATATTTAAATAGGTCCTTAAATCCTCATAATCTCTTGGAAGAGCTTCAAAACATATTTCAAATGATATTTTAAACATTAAAGCACTTACATAAGACTTCTAAGACATTAACATTCTAGGTTCTTGAGTGTTCATGCTTTGTCCTTGGATTGAGTCCATATTTTCTTCAAGCTTCCATATTCTTTGAGCTTTCACACTTTGCCTTTCTTTGGCTCTTTTGACTTTAATATTTCTTGGCTTTCAACAAGTCATTCATGTCCTCCTATTCTTCAAGGTTTAATATATCATCTTTAAATCCATGCTTTGACTTTTTTAAGTTTCATTTGATCCTTGTGAGCACTTTGACCTTGCTTTCTCATATATGAGCCCTGAAATAGCATTACTCACACAAATACGTTAAATTCCATTTGTTTGTTAGCATCAAAATAAGATAACAAGATTCTAAGCCTTGTAAGGCCAACAATGTCCCCCTTTTTGATGATGACAAACAAAGAGCAAAAATGTGAGTAAGCCTTAAGAAGGCTCCCCCTTTCAATAAGCTTCATCTTAATAAGATCAATATTAATTTCATCAATTATGCTCATCACTTTCTTTTGGTTTTACAAGCTTTTTGCAATCAATATTAAATACTTAAATACTTCTTTTGAATAGATATTATGCTCATGCTCAATTTTTGCTTCACAACTTCTCCCTCTTTTGACATCAATCAAAAAGAAAAGAAATGATTTAAATTCATATACAAATCATTTTAAGCATATCAATAACCATGTATTTCAAACATATGTACGCACTCAAGTTATTGTTTTTCAATATAGCATGTGTAGTGTGTAGCTCACAACATTTATTCAAGATACCAGCTGATATTAATTTGATGGTTTTTATGATACCAATTTAAAATTTAAAATTTAATTCATGATATTAATTGATTAATGATTCATGACACTCCCCCTGAATTCAATACATTCAGTTTATTAATTTTTCTTTTATCATCCCATGTAAAATATTGAATCATATCATGTATCAAATATTAATATCATGCTAAGATCATCAACGTCACATCATGCTCATAGACATAATTATGCTCATAAATAATTTGACTTTGTGATACCAAGTGAGCTTTTAGATTTGATATCTATTGAAATTTTTAACATGTGAAACCAAAAATACTTTATAGATACCAAAGCTTAGTATCACATAATGTATAGTTCATGGATACCAATATAACTACTATATCTTTCGTAACTCATAGATAAAGAGTAGTATATTTATCCATGTGATTCATTTAAAATCATGCATGTTCAAGAATTATCCTTATATCAAAAATTTATGCTTAAGCTCAATAATCTCATTCTCAATTTTTAACATAGTGAGCCGTACTTTTCAATATAAATCAAGTCAAGTTAATTAATACACATGTAGCATATGGCATATCAATACATCACAGGTAGGCAAGTAAGCATGTAGCATGTAACATCAAGGCGCTTATATAATAAGCTCAAGATTTGATATTTTCATTATATTTTCTTAAGTTAAGCCTTGTAAAAAGACATCCTATGATTTTGGCCAACAATGCCATTTTTTATTTTATATGTGTGAAGTCATTATTTCATTTTTGGTACCCATATTTTCTTGGGTCCGAAGGATTTTTCAAGGGAGGTTTCTTTTATTTTTCATACTTGTTTGGTTTTAACACCTTTCCTCTTAAAAGGACATTCAAACTTTATATGCCCCTTTTTCTCGCATTGATGGCATATAGTGTTTGTGTAGGCATTAGAAGATGTGCAAGTATAGTCTTTGGATTCTTTCGAGAAATATCCCATGTAAGAATTATTTTTCTTTTTATTTTCAATTCCATTGAAACCAATGCCTTCTTTATTTAGAGACATTCTTTGTAAGCCAATCATCTTATCAAGGTTTTCCTTTCCCTTTGTAAAGTTGTAAATAATTTTATCCTTATCTTTGATTTGATTCTTGAGATCATTTAACTCTATGTCTTTCTTGTACTCAACCTTCTTCTAAGATTTCTTTAACTCTAGAGATAATTTTCTTATGTTATCCTCTAATTCAGAAATATTCATATCTTTCTTATATACGGTAGAGGATAAGGATCGAAGGTCTTCTATCATTTGGTCATTCTTGCTTTCTAGTTTCTCAATTTTCAAGTTGTTTTCTATTTTAGAAAGATTTTTGGATTCTATTTCTTTCATTGCTAATTCATACTTATGTTCTAATTGCTTGAGTTTTGATTCTTTATCTCTTTCAGCATTCTTTAGGAATTCTAACTCATTTATTAAACTTTCATTCTTATTCTTCAATGAGGTGTTTTGTTTATTTGCTTTCATTAGCATGTTATGCACTTTGAATAGATTATTTTGAAGTTCATCATAAGATGGCATACCCTCATCACTTGATTCATCACTACGAGAATTATTTGAAGATTTAGTTGAGGAGCTTTCTTTGTTGTCCCATGCCATAAAGTACGTGTAGGCAACCTCTTGGTTACTTATTTCATTCTCTGAACTACTTGTACTATCCCAAGTAGTGGCTTTCATGGTCTTTTTTTTTTTTTTCTTAGACTCTTTATTTAGTAGTGGACATTCTGGTTTTATATGTCCGACTTTATTGCAATTATAGCATGTAGGAGTTTTATTTTTAGATTTCTTTTTGCTGATTTCTTCTTCTAATTCATCCGATTCAGATTTTTGATTTCTTCTCTTAAATTTGTTTCTCCTTCTTAGTATCCTTGCTAGATTTTTAGATATGAAGGCTTCTTCATCTTTATCCATTTCACTACTTGAGTTTTCTTTTAAGGCTTTAAAGGCTATTTTTTCTTGGGCTTTGGTTTTCCCGCTCTTTTCATTCATTGTCATTTCGTATGTGAGGAGAGAACCTATAAGCTCATCTAAAGATGTGTTTTTCAAATTTCTACCTTCCGTAATAGTAGTAGCCTTTGGTTCCCACATGGAGGGAGGCCTCTTAGAATTTTTCTTATCATCTCATAAGTAGTGTAAGTTTTTCCTAATGCATTTAGGGAATTGATTATGTGAGTGAACCTAGTAAACATATTTGTAATTGATTCATCTGGGTTCATCTTAAAGGCTTCATACTTGCTTGTGAGTATATCAACCCTATTATCCCTAACATCCGGTGTTCCTTCATAAATAACTTCTAGCTTATCCCATATTTCCTTAACTGATTTACAAGCCATTACTCGATTAAATTCATTAGCATCCAAGGCACAATATAAAGCATTTATAGCACTTGAATTTGTTTGGAGCATTTTATAACCTTGATCGGTCATATCTTTCTTCTCTTTTGGGATTTGTTTTCCATCTACTATCTTAGTGGATCTCCATCTATAACAACTTTCGATACTTTTCAATTCATCGTTTAGAGATAGATTTGCATTCTCTTTTTCCAAAATGTGTAGTTCAAACCACAAAAGATAGCCCTGGATATGAAATTGTAAGCCCTGTAGTTGAATTATAATTTATACTTTGCTGATATAGATTTGCTTCTTCAATATGTTTTTCAACAACACATTCACACTCTTCTCAATATTCAGAAATCAACTAAACTCTTAGTTAATTTATCCTTGGGCTGTTAACCATGTAACATATTCCCGTATGGTTTTCGCAAGATATGGTGTAACCAACGTACTCCCATTCGATTTCCGCAACCCAAATCAAAATTGGACTTTAAGTTTACTTGATTTCCAAATATGCATAGTATGTATAATTTAGATATTTAAAACATCCACACAGTTGTATATGAACTGAAAATAAAGAATAGGGAAAGAGAGAATGAGACGGGGATTTTTACGAGGTTCGACTTATACCCAGCCTACGTCCTCACCTTTGTCAAACCACCAAAGGATTCACTAAACCTGTTCTGTTAACGGGTGGAACAAAACCTTTACAAGTGATACATCACCCTCAAACACTCCTTCACTAGTCTAAAGCCCGTCTCTCCAAACAATGTCCCCTCGTACGGTCACTCCTTAATTAGGCTAGAGCGCGCCTCTCTAAGAAATGTCCTCTTGCTTAGCCAAAGATTTAAACAATCCTTGGAATGTCAAAGAACTACAAGAAATCAAGATAGAATCTGCGTACAAGTATACTCTCTCAAAAAAGCAAGTTAGTACAATTTCAGCACTATATACTTTAATGTAAAATATCAATATGAAATAGAATGAAGCTCAAGTGTAGAATTCACCAATATCCTTCTTAGAGGAGGATTAGCAGTAGGAATTCAGTGGAGGAAGGATTAGAACTTCAGAATATCTTAGCAAAAGAGTTTTGCAATTAGTGAGCAAGAAAACTTGTAAGAACAAGAGTGCTTTCAGCTTCTCAAAATAGATTTTTCAATTCTTGGATATATTTTGATTTGCAAAACCATGTATTTATAGGCTTTCAAACTTATTTCCATGTTGCTAAAGTTTCCTTGGAGAGTTTCCCAAGTTGTTAGAAACATTGGAGCTCAAAATGGCTATATTTTAAAATATTAGAATTTAAAAATTTGCCCGTTGAATGGTGTTCAGATCTCTGAAGATTCGACTTCAGTCATCTGAAGTTCCTGAAACCCTTTAAAAAATGAACTAGACATAGGGTCAAATGTCTAAAGTGAGGGTTTAGACGTCTGAGGTGTCAGGTTCAGATGTCTGAAATTGCGAGTTCAGACGTCTGAACTTCTACTGCCTGTTTCTATTTTGATCCATAAATTCTTCAGACATCTGCACTTAATCTTCAGATGTCTGAACATGAAGTTCAGTCATCTAAAGTTGCCACTTTCGATATCTAAACTGAAAAGTTCAGTCATCTAATCTCCTAAGAACCTGTTTTTTTTTTTATAAATATTTTTCTTTAAAAAAACTGATTTGCTCTCTTATGATTTTTACAAGACTTGATTGAATATACTTAAATACGTCCTTAAGTCCTCATAATCTCTTGGAAGAGCTTCAAAACATATTTCAAATGATATTTTAAACATTAAAGCACTTACGTGAGACTTTTAAGACATTAACATTCTAGGTTCTTGAGTCTTCATGCTTTGTCATTGGATTGAGTCCATCTTTTCTTCAAGCTTCCATATTCTTTGAGCTTTCTCACTTTGCCTTTCTTTGGCTCTTTTGACTTTAATATTCCATGGCTTTCAACAACTCATTTATGTCCTCATATTCTTCAAGGTTTAATATATCGTCTTTAAATCCATGCTTTGATCTTTAAATCCATGCTTTGACTCTTTTAAGTTTCATTTGATTCTTGTGAGTACTTTGACCTTGCTTTCTCATATATGAGCCCTGAAATAACATTACTCACACAAATACGTTAAATTCCACTTGTTTGTTAGCATCAAAACAAGATAACAAGATTCTAAACCTTGTAAGGCCAATAACGAACATTATTTCATGCCATAATATATATCTTTTGATGCATCCATGGTCTATAGGGACAACTATACTAATCAAATGATAACATGTAATTGTCAAATAATCAGTATAGTTGATTTTAAAGATTTGGATTGATGACTTGTACTACTAAGCATAATGAAAATAATCTTTGGATAGTATAAGTAGTTAAAGAATCTAAGAACATACTCAAATTGAAAAGGGGAGCATCTAAACATGAAATCCTATTTTGTTTTGCTCAATAATATGTTTAGCTTAGATCTATTGTGAACTCATTGTGGCATGTGATTGAATGAAATGTTTTTGTTGAAAATCATAGTCTGAAGCATGTTTATATCGCCACTGTTGTTTGTGTTTGCCATATGATCATGTATGTGATGGTTGAATTCTTAGGATCATTATGGTTTTGGTTTTCTGGTTATATTTTAGTATGCACTTAATGGACAAACCAGAAAACTTGTACTTGCTTGCTTTAAATTAAAATCTTATTTTTCCAGCAAGCAACCCCTAGCACCATTTTTCAAACATTAAAAAAAAAAAAGGGATGTATATTATAATTATATACATATATATATTTATCTACATTAACTTTTGGCAAGATCGAATTTCAAAAAAAACTCTTTTTCCTCTTCCCTCATTATTATTATATACATACATGTATTTCAAAATTGCATAACTTTGAGTATAGTCTTAATTGACTATCATGCTTTTAAAATGAAATGCAATATGTCATGCATATGCGCTAAATGATTAATATTTGTTGCATGTTGAATTTATTTGATACAATGAGTATATAAGAAATGTACTTAAGAGAACATCATCCTTGAGCTTAATTCAAGTAAGCATGCATGCAAATATACATGGGAAATTAAGTCCCAATCTTAGAATAAATCAGTAAGAACTTAATGCCTAAAATCTCTTGCTTGCTAAGTAATACTAAGAAGAATGAACATATGATGGATGTTCTTAAATGAAATTCATTCTTGAGCATAAACGCACTTATGTATGCCTGAGACTATATCGGGGAGTTTAAGCCCCATCATTGAGAAGAGAATTATAACTCACCAAGCTCCATGGACTTATACTATCAATTGGTTTTATTTTTTGAGTCTGATATGTTCCATAACTTATACTATGTTAGAAACTTAATGAACTCTCATAATTAATGTAAGTATAAGTAGATGTTTCCTAGACATTTCATAGTTTGCATAAATTTAGGGGGAGCTCTCAAATGAAATTTATATGTCTTAGCAACTGCTATTATTGTTGATTTGTCTTCTTGCCTTAGACTTTGTGAATGTTGATTATTGCTTGTGTGCACATGTCTTATATATATATATATATAGCATGATAATATTGGTTGTAATGGATATTGATTATGACTTGTGATGGCCACTCCCTTCGTCCACTTCATGATAATAATGAAATTTATACTTGATTGTTCGACCATACTGAATAGTTTGAGTAGTTGTGGATAAACTGTTAGGATATATAAACTCAAACAGGTTACAAATTAGACAGGATTTATTTTGGAAAGTCCAATTTACAAATAGCACTCTGCCAAAATTTTTTCAAAATCTTTTCAAAATTTATACTATATAAATGTAACACTTACCCATCCATTTCTTATAGTGTTAACTCATATGACCCTTTTTGTTGTTGCCAAAAGGGGGAGAAGGAAAGGGGCAAAAATAATGGGTAAAATAACTTCGTTAAAATTTTATTTCCCATAATGCATATTGATAGGGGGAGCCTCCTTAGGCTTATACCCATATTTTTGCTGGGTGTATTTGTCATCATCAATAAGG
Source organism: Malania oleifera (assembly GCF_029873635.1). Lineage (NCBI taxonomy): Eukaryota > Viridiplantae > Streptophyta > Magnoliopsida > Santalales > Ximeniaceae > Malania > Malania oleifera. Next base: position 40,744,593 of record NC_080428.1, on the reverse strand, counting down.
GGGAGAATGTTGACCTTATAGGTCATGCCCGGTTTTGATTATGACAAATACTCATTGTACCTAATGGGTATTTGAGATTATGTGCAGGAACCTCAATTGTCAAGATCATAATGCACATGAAGCAAATGAAGCTTGAAGACCAATTCATGTTTATAATTGTAATATATAATTCAATCATTTGATCTGTAATAGTAATTAGTGCTTTAATTGTAATAGTTCCATGCATCACCTGCATGATGTAATGTGTAAACTTATAATGCAAATGATCTTAGAAAGACCTTAGGGGTTACCCTTCGGTTGACCTTCGGTCGACTGACACCAAATTTTTTAGGTGTCTTCAAAAGGACCCAGAAATGACCCTAGGATACTCACCTTTGCACTCATAAATGTTAGACACTTGATTAGGGTGTTTGTGACTCAAAACAGGACCGAAATGCACATTTGGTGCACTTTCCATCAACCGGCCAAGGCAGTTCATTTTGCCCCAGTCGACCGAAACTGGTCTGAGTCAACCAATTGACCACAGTACGGTCGACTGAGTCACCGCAGTTCATTTGACCCCGATCAACCGAACCACCTCAGAGTTAACATTTTGACCTCCCGGTCGACCGAGTAAATTTTGTATCACACCAAACTGGTCAATTGAGGGTCCTTGGGAGTTGGCCCAACGGTCTGGTCGACCAATAGGTTCAGTTCATTTTCCTCTGGCTGACCGAACTACGGGAATTAAAAAATCACCTTCTCCTGGTTAACCGACTGAGCAGTTCAAAAATGGTCTGGTCGACCGCCAAAAAGGTTTCTCCACTGGACCTCTCGAGTTGCCCTATTTTTTTACGGTGGTTAAAATACTTTAACAGGCTTAAATTTGCTAAAATGTCATTAAACTTTCTTGATAATTCCTGATAGGTCCCCAACGGTTATATTTCATGGGGTGTCTATAAATATCCCTTCATTTGGGAAAATTAGTAAGATGATTATAGAAACAAAGTGAAAAAATCTCTTTCAAGCCAAAAATCTCTCCATTGTTCACACACTCTTAAAAACCACTCAATCTTACTTTCTACATCTCTCCAAATCCTTTGTAAGTGTATTGAGTGTTTTTTGCAAAAAGGTTTGCACTCCCATTCGTGTTTGAGTGATTTGATTTTATGAGAGCAAAACCTAAGTTCTCTTAGGGGGCTTTGCTAATAAGCCTATCCTAAGAAGACTTGTATTGAACTTCCGAGTGTTACATTTTCGTTGCAATAACTTAGGAAGTTTTATATTTGTTTTGGGTTGCAAAACGTTTTCTAAACTTACTCAAATATCTTGTGTGGTTTATATTTGATATACTTGTGAAGAGATATTTGTGTTTGTGATATTAATCTTTGTGTAATATTTATTCACTTACATATTATTTGCTGAATACAAAGATTACATATCTTTTGCAAATCGAGCATATATGCTATATTCGTGATTGAGAGATTCTATTGATTGACATACTTAAGACTCAATTGACATCTTATGTGAACACATTTGATTGAATATTTTTTGACACAAAGATTGCTTGTTGATACTCTCACGCACTCATTACACTGATAGAAAATATGTTTGAGAGTTGAAATACTGGACCACACTGAGCTTACATATTAAATCATCTTGTGGTGTATATGACTGAGCGTACTTGGGTACATATCTGCTTTACACAAAAGCACAATTACTGTACCATTCTCTTGTTTGAGCAAAATTGTTGTATTCCAGGCACGGGCCTGAAGAGGGAGACTAGCCCTTTGAAATAGTCCTGGATTGGCTTAGACTCAGTTAGGAAAGCTAGGTGCGCAATCCTATTAAGGCGTGTAGGTTGAGGTCAGCCCTGCTAATTGACCTGGTTGTAAAGATTGTGGTCAGCCCTGTGCTAATTGACCTAGTTGTAATCGGTGCCGCTCCACCCTTAAGTGAGCCTTTAGTGGAATCCTCATGCTTGTGAGCTAGAGGCGGGGACGTAGGCACAGTTGGCCGAACCCAGATAACATATCGTGTGTTTGTTTATATTTTCGCACTTTATATTTACCGCATGTGTATGTTATTATGTGAATGATGCGCTTGATTTAAATTTTCGTATATTATATTTATCAGGGTATTTGGAACTGCATAGAAAGACCCTAGGTTGTAATATTCTGCTAACATCAAGTTCAACCTAGGAGAAAAGTTTAAAATTCCAATTCATCCCCCCTTTTGGGAATACACCAATTCTAACAAAACATAATATCAGGCCTACTAGCAGTGAGATATAGAAGACTCCCAATCATGCGACGATACAATTTCACGTCAACGGAAATTCCTTGCTCATCTTTATCATGTTTAATGGAATAGCTCATAGAGGTACCGAGAATTTTACAATCTTCCATATTAAATTTCTTTAGCAAGTCCCTGACATATTAAGATTGGAATATGAAAGTTCCGTAGTTAGCTTGTTTAATTTGCAGCCCTAAGAAGAAACTAAGTTCACCCATCATGCTCATTTCAAATTCACTTTGCATGCATTTGACAAACTCATTATACAACTCATCATTAGTGGCTCCAAAAATGATATCGTCCACATAAATTTAAACAAGGAGCATATCATCATTTTTGGATTTGATGAAAAAGTAGTGCCAATCTTGCCACGGGCAAACCCATTTCTAGTAGAAAACCACTAAGCCTCTCAAACCAAGCTCTAGGAACTTGTTTCAATCCATACAAGGCCTTAAACAACTGGTAAACATGATTTGGATATTTATGATTTTCAAAATCAGGTGATTATTCAACATATACTTCCTCATTAATATAGCCATTTAGAAAAGCGTTTTTAACATCCATTTGAAATAATTTAAAATTTGTAAAAGCAACATAAACAAGTAGCATAAGAATGGCCTCTAACCTAGCAACAAGAGCATATGTTTCATCAAAGTCAATCCCTTTCTCCTGATTATAACCTTGGGCAACTAGTCTAACTTTATTTCTAGTTACTACCCCATTCTCATCTTTCTTATTTCTATATACCATTTGGTTCCGATAATTGTATGATCATTAGGCCTAGGAACTAGGGTCCACACTCTACTTCTTTCAAATTGATTAAGTTCTTCTTGCATGGACATCACCCAAGACTCATCCTCTATGGCTTTTTTAATATTTTTAGGTTCTTTTTGGGACAAAAAAGAAGAATGACTCACAAGGTTTTTCAAGGAGGATCTTGTGGCTACATCGCAAGATGGTTCACCTATGATTTGATCTATAGGATGGTTCCTAATAAATTTCCAATCTCTAGGCAACTCCTGAATTTCATTTTCATTATCTTTGGATGATTTATCATTTACTTCTAAATTTTCACTTGCATTGTTTTCAATAGATAATTTATCTAAGCATTTTCTAATGTCAATATCATTTTCATCATATTTCTTAGAAAAATGGATTAGATTCATCAAACACAACATGGATAGATTCAATGACAGTCAATGTTCTTTTATTGAAAACCCTATATGTTTTACTATTAAGAGCATAGCCTAGAAAAATGCCTTCATCATATTTAGAGTGAAATTTCCCTAGATGTTCATTATCCCTAAGCCCAAAGCATTTACAACCAAAAACATGAAAATAGGAAATATTAGGTTTATGGTTATTCCATAATTCATAAGGGGTTTTATTAATTGGTGGTTTAATCAACACCCTATTCATAACATAACAAGCAGTATTTATGACCTCGTCCCAAAAAATATTTAGGTAAGTTACGTCCATTCAGCATAGTTCCACCCATTTTTTGTAATGACCTATTCTTTCTTTCTACCACACTGTTTTATTGAGGGGTCCTAGGTGTAGAAAACTTATATGATATGCCCTCTAGGTCACATTAATTTTCTACGCCTTCAATCTTAAATTCAATACCTCTATCACTTCTTATATGAGTTATCTTAAAACCTTTTTCATTTTGAATTCTCCTACAAAGCTTGGTAAACTGTTCACATGATTCATTTTTATGTGAAAGAAATAACGCCAATGTGAATCTAGAAAAGTCATCAACAATGACAAAAGCATATGATTTATCACCAAGACTTTGCACAGAATTAGGACCAAACAAATCCAAGTGAAGCATTTCAAGTGCTCTAGTGGTGGATATGAATTTCTTTTTCTTAAAACTAGATTTTTTTTGCTTACCCATTTGACATGCATCACATATTTTGTCTTTCACAAATTACATTTTAGGCAAACCTTTTACTAATTTTTTTCTTACTAGTTTTGACAATAAGTCCATGCCAACATGTCCTAAGCGCCTATGCCATAACCAACTAGTTTTATTTATTGCAGAAAAACAAGTTACTTGTTGTGAAACTAAGTTATCAAAAGTGGTACTGTAAACATTTTCATGGCGATCTGCAGTAAAAAGAACTTTGTGGTCTGATTTATTTTCAACTATGCATTTATCATTTTCAAATGATACCTTATATCCTTTATCACACAATTGACTTATGCTCAACAAATTATGCCTCAGTCCATCAACTAATAAAACATTATCAATTACAAGGGAAGGATCCTTACCAACCTTACCTACACTGATGATTCGCCCCTTTGCATTGTCGCTGAGCATCACATATCCTCCATCCTTGGGAATGATTGACACAAATTTTCCCTTGTTGCCGGTCGTGTTCTTGTGAGCACCCGCTATCCAGGTACAACCTATCCTTGGAGGAAGACGTTCTTAAACATACCTACAAAATAGACTAAGTAACTAATGCTGGTCCCCAAATTTTTTTCGGTCCATGGGGGTTAGTAACTGGATCACCCTTAACAACCCACACTCTTCTAATTTTCACATGCTTTTTCCTAAGTGGGAAATCAAATTGAATATGTCTGTTCGCCTAATAAGGCTTACAATTCTTATTTTGATGATAAAAAATCAGGATGTGTTTAATGTGGTTCAAGTGAAAGTTTTTTAGGAAAAAGGCAAATCTTAAAGGAAGTGACAAAGCTAAAGAGCATAATAAAGCTTATAGATTGCAAAGAGATTTTAAAGAGCATAAGGATTAAAGATATACTGGTGAAAGCACAAAGAGAAGATTGAAAACTCAAAAATGATAGAAGAACATGATTGAGGATCAAAGGATCATTTTATTTTAAGATGTTCTAAATGTAAGTACTTCAAGTTAATTTCAAATATAAATTGAATTGAAGCTTTCAAAATATTCAGAAATATATTTCTATACTCTAAAGAAAAATTCTTATAATCAATAAAAAGAAAGGGTTTTTGAAAAAGAAAAACTTTTGAATTAAAGAAGGGCCAGGCGACTGTCATGATATGGCAGGCGATTGCCAAATTAAGTAAAGGTTTTTTCAAAGAGATAGTAGCAAGACAGGTGACTGCCTGAACATGCCAGGCGCTTGAGTGAACATGCCAGGCGACTGCCTTGGTTCTGGCAGGCGACTGTTAGTGTTCTGTGTTGTGAGTTTGTTCTATGATAGGCAACTGTCAAGTCTTGGCAGGCGACTGCCACTCGTACGTTGGCTTAAAAACTCTCAACGGGAAGATTTTTTAAACAAAGTTTTTGGACACTATTATTTTAAAAAACTTGGAAACTATTTTAAGGAAACTTTGGGGATAAGGAATTGCTTCTTAACATCTATAAATAGCCCCAATCTTCAAAGGTTTGAGACACCCAAGCAATTTTCAAGCAATCAAAGTTCTCAAAGGCTCTCAAACTCTCTTGTGTTCAACTACTGATTTGCTACTAATTCAAACTCCGAAACAAAGCTTTCAAAGTCAGAATCTTTCATATTTTGAAAGATATTTGGTGATTCATACTAAGTATTGATATTCAAATTCTTTTATATTTGAATTACTTTGAAATATTTCTGTGCTAAATGTTGTACTAACCTACTTTGCTGTGAGAGTGTTTTCTTGTTCAAAAAATCTCTTTATCTTGATTCTTATTCGTAGACGATTCAAGGTTGTAGAATCGTTGGACCAAACAAGGGAATATCGTTTGGAGAGGCGGGCTCTAGCCTAACGGAAGGAGTGTTTGTAATCGGTATTGTTCCACCCGTCAACAGAACTAAACTAGTGAATCCTTTGGTGGTTTGCCAAAGGTGAGGACGTAGGCTGGGTATAAGCTGAATCTCGTAAAATCTTGTGTCTCTCTTCTTCCTTACTCTTTACTTTTTCAGCAAAGACTTATAATCTGTGTGTATGCTTTTAATTGATTAATTTTGAGTGTTTAGTTGTTAAATAGACCAGAGGATAATTTGCTTTTGGCTTGATCAACATTAATTGCGGAAACCAAAAGGGACTACGTTGGTTGATCAACCTAAACTTATTAATCTGAAAGTTTGTTTAAAAGCTAAACATAAAGAAGACTTGTGAGTTTGGAATAAACACAGGGCTTATATAAATTTAGCGTGCTTTACAATTCATTACAAGGCTATTGAGACAAAGATCGAGTTTTTTTAATTATCTTGATTGGTTGTGGTTGAATTGCTTTTTTATTTACTTGTTGTGGTTGTTGATATTAAACAAAGAATTAAAATTGAAATAATTTTAAAAAAAAATTCCAATTCACCCCCCCAATTGGGATGCTATCCTAATTTCAATTGGTATCAGAGCCTAGTTATAGCAAATTCCTAGCAAGTAGCTATAAAAAGGATCTAAATGACTAACATAGGAGTAGCTCTTTTTTGATAGGGTCAATCATCAACTCGTCCACCAATCTTTTGTTGACACAACTATACCTTTTGGAAAAAGAGAATGCAAATCTACCTCCAACACATGGATTGGAAAGCATAGGAAGTAGTTGTGGATGGAGACCTTGTTCCCACAAAAATAATAGATGGAAAACATATTCCAAAAGAGAAAAAGGATATGATTGATTCAGATTATAAGATGCTTCAAATAAACTCTAGTGCTATAAACGCTTTGTATTATGCTTTAGACGCTAACGAATTTAATAGAATAATGGCTTGTAAAACAGCTAAAGAAATATGGGACAAATTAGAAGTCACATATGAAGGAACTATAGATGTTAGAGACAATAGAATAGACATGTTAACCAGCAAATATGAAGCATTCAAAATGAATTCAGATGAATCCATATTAAGTATGTACACAAGATTCACTCGCATAATTAACTCCTTAAGTGCCTTAGGAAAAACGTATACCACCTACGAAATGATTAGGAAAATTTTGAGAGGCCTTCCCTCAATATGGGAACCTAAGGCCACAACGATTACCAAAGGAAGAAACCTTAAGACCACCTCCTTAGATGAACTCATAGGATCACTTCTTACTTATGAAATGGCTCTAAAAGAAAGAAATCCTGAACCAAAGCATAAGAAATATATTGCACTAAAAGCATCAAGTCACAGCTCAAACAAAGAAGAAAGTGAATCAAGTGACTTAGATTAAGATGAATTAGCATTCATCACTAATAGGTTAGGAAAGTTTTATAGAAGGAATAAAAGATTTCCTAAGAAGATCAACAAAAGAAAAATTGAAAAGGTAGAATCAAGTAGAAAAGAAAATAATAGTAAAAATGAACCTCCTATGTGCTATCATTGTAAGAAACCAAGACAAATCAAACCAGACTGCCCTTTGCTTAAGAAAGACAAGAAGAAAAAGAAGGAAGCTATTAAGGCTACTTAGGATGACTCAAGCTCCATCGAAACTGAAAACGAATCAAGTGGACAAGAGATAGCAAACGTGTGCTTCATGGCAAATGATGAAGAGGTAGACTCCTACTACTCTTCAACCGAATATAGCAATGAATCTTATGACGAGTCATGTGATAGTATGCCCTCATACAAAGAATTACAAGCTAAATTATTTTCTTTACATAAAAGATTTATAAAAATTTCCAAAAGAAATATAACCTTGAAAGATCAAAATAAAGAACTTCTGAAGCAACTTGAATCATTAAAAACTATTGAAGAAGAAAAAAGATTCTTGTATGAAGAAATTAGAGGAAGAAGTAAGTAAAGTAACTTAAGAATTAGCCCAAACTCATAAAGAAAACTTAAGTAAAAAGGATCAAGAAATAAATGAACTAAAGAAATTAGTAGAAGATAAAGAACAAGTTATATATAATTTTACTAAAAGGAAAGATAATTTTGAAAAAATGATTGGACAGCAAAGGCTGCATAAGAATAAAGAATGAATAGGTTACAATGGTAAACCAAACAAAAAGAATAAGAAATTATACATGGGATATTTTGTAAAGGAAGCCAAACACTATGCTAGCACTTCCTCACACAACAAACATGAACACACTACTTGCTATATGTGCAAGACCAAAGGTCATGTAATGTTTGATTGCCCACTAAAAAGGAAGTATGTGAAAATACAAGGAGAATGGAAAGTCAATAATGGATCTAACAACAAAATAAATAAAGTTAAAAGGATTTGGATTCCTAAAACTAACCAAATGAATCCTCCATTGTAGGTATGTTTTAGGACAACATCATCAACGGACAAGTGGTACTTGGACAGCGGATGTTCAAGACACATGACCGGCGATAGAACCAAGTTTGCATCACTAAAACAAAAGGATGGAGGACATGTCACCTTCGGCGACAATGCCAAAGGTAAGATCATTGGCATCGGGAAAATAGGTAAAGAACCTTCTATTACTATTGATAATGTATTATTGGTAGAAGGTTTAAACACATTCTTTTAAGCATAAGCCAATTAAGTGACAAAGGGATTGAAATAATTTTTAAGAAATAAAAATGTGTTATTCAGAATCCTAAAGAAAATAAAATCTTATTTATAGCTCTTAGGATAAATAATGTTTATTGTATAAATCTTGAAAATCTAACAAATCAAAAGGTAACTTGTTTGGCAGCCATGAATGATATAAGTTGGCTATGGCTTAGAAAGTTAGGACATGCTAGCATGGACTTATTATCCAAATTATCAAAGAAAAATCTTGTAAAAGGATTACCAAATACCAAATTCATAAAAGACAAGATATGTGACGCATGCCAAAAAGGAAAGCAAGTTAAAACTAGCTTTAAAAAGAAAAAGTCTATATCTACTAAAAGACCCTTAGAACTTTTACATGTAGATTTATTTGGTCCAACTAGAACCTTAAGCCTAGGAGGAAAACAATATGCTTTTATAATAGTGAATGATTATTCAAGATTTACTTGGGTATTATTTCTATCTAACAAAGATGATGAAGCTTATAATATATTAATTTCCTTATGTAAGAAACTACAAAATGAGAAGGGCTATAATGTAACAAGTTTTAGAAGTGACCAAGGAAAAGAGTTTAAGAACAAGGAAGTCGATAAATTTTGTAATGAACATGGAATATCTCATAATTTTTCAGCACCTAGAACTCCACAACAAAATGGAGCTGTAGAAAGAAAGAATAGAACTCTACAAAAAATGGCAAGAACTATGCTTAATGAGAATAATTTACCTAAATACTTTTGGGCTGAAGCTATAAACACAGCATGCTATATTATAAATAGGGTATCTATAAGATCAAGTATAGATAAAACACCATATGAATTATGTAAAAGATGAAAACCTAATATTTCTTACTTTCATGTTTTTGGGTGCAAATGCTTCATTCTTAACACTAAAGATGATTTGAAAATTTTGATGCAAAATCTGATGAAGGTATCTTTTTAGGCTACTTTACAAATAGCAAAGCCTATAGGGTCTATAATAGGAGAACTCTTACTTTCATTGAATCAATACACATAACATTTGATGAATCCAACATTTATGAAAATAAAATTTAGAATGATGAAAAAGAAGATGTTCCGCAAAAAGAAGAAGATCTTAAAATAAAGGAAGAAAATATTAAAGAGACCTCATATGAAAACATTGTAGAAAGTATGAACTACCTAAAGAATGGAAATATTCTAAAATTCGTCCAAAAGAACAAATACTTGGAGAAACTTCAAAAGGTATAACTACTCGAGCTTCTTTGAAAAATATTTGTAATCATTATGCCTTTTTATCTCAAGAAGAACCCAAAAATAGTGATGAAGCTTTAAAAGATGACTCTTGGATTATAACAATGCAAGAGAAACTAAATCAATTTGAAAGAAGTCAAGTATGAGACCTTATACCGAAACCCAAAGACAAATCAATCATAGGAATTAAATGGGTGTTTAGAAATAAAAAGGATGAAAATGAAGTTGTTGTAAGAAATAAAGTTAGGTTAGTAGCTCAAGGATATAATCAAGAAGAAGGTATTGATTACGATGAAACTTTTGCCCCCGTAGAAAGAATGGAAGCAATTAGGATGCTCTTAGCTTATGCAACCTATAATGATTTCAAATTATATCAAATGGATGTAAAAAGTGCTTTCTTAAATGGATATATCAATAAAAAAGTATATGTAAAACAACCTCCAAGTTTTGAAAATTCAAAAAATCTAGATTATGTATTTAAGTTAACTAAAGCTCTATATGGATTAAAACAAGCTCTTAGAGCTTGGTATGAAAGACTAAGCAAGTTCCTAATCCAACATAATTTCTTAAGAGGAAGGATAGATAGTATGTTGTTTATAAAAAACAAAAACAAAGACATGCTTATAGTACAAATTTATGTTGATGATATTATTTTTGGGGCAACCAATGAGGATTTATGTATTGAATTTTCTAAATCAATGCAAGAAGAGTTTGAGATGAGTATGATGGGAGAATTAAATTACTTTCTAGGTTTACAAATCAAACAAGCAAAAAATGGAACTTTCATAAATCAAACTAAATATATCAAAGATATGTTAAAGAAGTTTGATATGGAAGAAAGTAAACCTATAAGAACTCCTATGAGCACTTCAACTAGTCTTGACAAAGATGAAAAAGGGAAACAAGTAGATACTAAGCACTATCAAGAAATGATAGGAAGCTTACTTTATTTAACAGCAAGCAGACCAGATATTATGTTTAGTGTATGTATGTGTGCTAGGTTTCAATGAACTCCTAAGGAATCACATCAAACAGTGGTTGGAAGAATCCTCAGATATCTATTAGGCACACTTGAACTAGGTTTATGGTATCCAAAGGAAACTGAATTTGAAATGATTAGTTATTTAGATGCAGACTTTGCTAGATGTAAAATAGATAGAAAAATCACAAGTGGAACGTGTCATTTTATAAGACACTCTTTAGTTTCATGGTCTTCAAAGAAACAAAATTTTGTAGCATTATCCACAGTAGAAGCAGAATACATAGTTGCAGGAAGTTGTTGTGCCCAAACATTGTATATAAAACAGCAACTAAAAGATTTCAAAATACAATATCAAACTATTCCCATAAAATGATACAACACAAGTGCCATTAATATTTCAAAAAATCCAGTATCTCACTCAAGTACAAAACATATAAGATATCATTTCTTGAGAGATCATGTGCAAAATGAAGATATAATGCTAGAATTTGTAAATTCAAATGACCAATTAGCAAATATATTCACAAAACCTTTATCTGAAGAGCGATTTATATTTATAAGAAGAGAATTGGGCATATTACATAATTGAGAGGTCAACTAAACTCTGTTATACTTGGCAAGCGATTGCCACCAAGGTGCTAGGCGACTGCCAGACTACTGACTTTTCAGATTCCACATGGACAGGCGTCACATTCTAGCAGGCGATTGCCTCTCCGCGGGTAGGGTTTAAAACCTTTCTTAAGTCATTTTAACTTCCATCAGGCACCTGCTCATTCATTTTTCTCTCTGAAATTTCCCTTATCTATCTTTTTCCATACAAATATCTTATTCAAATCAGCTTGAAACAAAGGTTCTAATCCTTCTTAACCTAGGGTTTCTCTATTCTTTTCCTCCATACAAATATGCCACGATCCAAATCAATTGGTATCAAGGGATCTTCGTCTTCAACAAGGATCCATAATGATGAGGTGGAGAAATGGTTAGTGACTCCACATGCTAAGCAACTTTATCGGAATTAGATTGCTTCAGCTGAACCTATTTTAGGTAAAGTTCTTGATGTAACATTCTTCAATTTGGATTTTCTACAAATCATGGAACTCTTTAAGGATATTGGATGGGATAGGTTTCTTAAATATCAAGCTAAAGGATATTATCCCAATGTTGTTCATATTTTCTATGCAAATATGGAACGATGTGATAATGGGATCAAAACCAATCTTCTTGGAAAAAATATTCATCTAACTCCCATATCTTTGGGAAAAATTCTTCAAATTAAGCAAGGAGATTTTGAGGTTCACATTGTTGAGAAACAATGGATTTTGTCCTAGGGTTTTACTCCACAAAATTTTTTGCCTCTAGTCATGACTGAAACTCCTGTTAATTTTGGGCATCCACCTTTTCACAAACATCTTAATCTGAAAGCTCTAATTCTGTACAATCTCATTACAAACAACATCTTACCACATTCTGGTTCTCATGATCATATTTCATTCCTAGATTGCTTTGTAATGTGGTGTATTCTCAAAGGGAAAAAGATGGATCTTCCAAGCCTAATTATCCAGTGGATTATTATGAAAGTTGATGCCTCTCGTATTGTTCTACCATATGCTGGGATGTTAAATATGGTTTTTTCTCATTTTAATATTCTTACACCATCATTTAACTACACTAGCAAAACCATTATGATATTTTTTCTGAAACTATTCTTAAACGTATGGGATATAAGAACTCTCCTCAAGGATGGTTTCATAAGGGACATCATCATGTATCATCTACACCACCGCCTCCATCTTCCATACTTGCATCGTCAGTTCAAATTGATCCATAAACTCCTTCATGGTTTGTTCCATTTTTTAATCATTATATGACTTTCAATGATAGAATGAAATGTGGAGTTGGTACTCTGCAAGAGAAGGTTTCTACTATAGAAACTCATTGTTCAAGAGTATTGATAAGCGAGTTGATAAGATTGAACAACAGTTGGCTAGTTCCTCTAAAGGCAAATCTCCGATGAATATCAGCTCTACTACATCAAGTGATGATGAATCTGGTGAACAAGAAGAAGGAGATGATCAAAGTGAATCTATGGAAGCTTCTGATTGATGTATTTTCATCTATGAGTTATTTATCACTTTTATGTATTAAAGCTTTATCGGATAGTATGTTCCTTATGTTCTCAAAATAATACTTTGTATTGCAGCACTTCTCTTTTTTTGTATTCTTTTCTCCTTTTTGATTGATGTCCAAAGGGGGAGATGTTTAAGAGAAGTAAGTGCAAAAATATGTTATGCCTTGTTGTACTTATATGGATCATATCTTGTTGTTTATGAATGGATGGAATGGATGGATCATATTGTACTTATATGCATAGAATATAAAAATATATCATGCTTATTGATAGGGGGAGTCATGAGTATTACTTTTATTATTTCTGCTCTCGATTTTTCATCATAAAAAATGGGGAGATTGTTGGCCTAATAAGGCTTACAATTCTTATTTTGATGATAACAATCATGATGTGTTCAATGTGGTTCAAGTGAAAGTTTTTTAGGAAAAAGGCAAAGCTTAAAGGAAGTGACAAAGCTCAAGCATAATAAAGCTTATGGATTACAAAGAGATCTTAAAGAGCATAAGGATTAAAGATATACTGGTGAAAGCTCAAAGAGAAGATTGAAAACTCAAAGATGATAGAAGAACATGATTGAAGATCAAAGGATCATTTTTTTTTAAGATGTTCTAAATGTAAGTACTGCAAGTTAATTTCAAATATAAATTGAATTTAAGCTCTTAAAATATTCAGAAATATATTTCTATACTCTAAAGAATAATTCTTATAATCAATAAAAAGAAAGGTTTTTTGAAAAAGAAAAACTTTTGAATTAAAGAAGGGCGAGGCGACTGTCATGATATGGCAATCGACTGCCAAATTAAGTAAAGGTTTTTTCAAAGAGACAGTAGCAAGACAGGCAACTGCCTGAACCTGCCAGGTGCCTGAGTGAACATGCCAGACGACTGCCTTGGTTCTGGCAAGCGACTACTAGTGTTCTGTATTGTGAGTTTATTCTATGACAGGCGACTGTGAAGTCGTGGTAGGCGACTGCCACTCGAACATTAGTTTAAAAACTCTCTACGGGAAGAATTTTTAAACAAAGTTTTTAGACACTATTATTTTAAAAAACTTGGAAACTATTTTAAAGAAACTTTCGGGGTAAGGAATTGCTTCTAAACATCTATAAATAGCCCCAATCTTCAAAGGTTTAAGACACCCAAGCAATTTTCAAGCAATTAAAGTTCTCAAAGGCTCTCAAACTCTCTTGTGCTCAACTACTGAATTGCTACTAATTCAATCTCCGAAGCAAAGCTTTCAAAGTCAGAATCTTTCATATTTTGAAAGATATTTGGTGATTCATACTAAGTATTGAGCTTCAAATTCTTTTATATTTGAATTACTTTGAAGTATTGTTGTGCTGAATGTTATACTAACCTACTCTGCTGTGAGAGTGTTTTCTTGTACATAAAATCTCTTTATCTTGATTCTTATTCATAGATGATTCAAGGTTGTAGAATCGTTGGACCAAATGAGGGAATATCGTTTGGAGAGGTGGGCTCTAGCCTAACAGAAGAAGTGTTTGTAATCGGTATTGTTCCACCCGTCAACGGAACTAAACTAATGAATCCTTTGGTGGTTTGCCAAAGGCGAGGACGTAGGCTAGGTATAAGCCGAACCTTATAAAATCTTGTCTCTCTCTTCTTCCTTACTCTTTACTTTTTCAACAAAGACTTATAATCTGCGTGTATGCTTTTAATTGATAAATTCTGAGTGTTTAGTTGTTAAATAGACCGGAGGATAATTTGTTTTTGGCTTGATCAACATTGATTGCAGAAACCGAAAGGGACTACGTTGGTTGATCAACCTAAACTTATTAATCTAAAAGTTTGTTTAAAGCTAAACATAAAGAAGACTTGTGAGTTTGGAATAAACACAGGGCTTATATAAATTCAGCGTACTTTACAATTCATTACAAGGCTATTGAGACAAAGATCGAGTTCTTTTAATTATCTTGATTGGTTGTGGTTGAATTGTTTTTTATATTTACTTGTTGTGGTTGTTGATATTAAACAAAGAATTAAAATTGAAAAAAAAAATTAAAAAAAAATTCCAATCCACTCCCCCTCTTGGGAAGCTATCTTAATTTTGATGTTCGATTTGTTTGCATTTAAAATATTTCATTCTACACTTAGGATCTTTATGTGGGACTTGAGATTTTGATTCACGTGTGAAATGTCCCAAGTAAAGATTAGGTCGTCTAACATTTTTAATGCCATTAAAACCTAGACCCTCTTTACTTGGAAAATTTCTTTGAGCACCAAGTAGTTTTTCAAAATTGCGTTTGCCCTCGGTGAATTTAAAAGTAGTTTTGGAGCTATCCTCCAATTTCCTCTCAAGCTCAACAATAGTCACATCTTTTTCTTTAAAATCAAAACATGAGAGGTTTATGCAATACAAAACAATTTTGACCAATTTTCACATTTCTTTTTCAAATCATCATTTTTTTTTTTATCATTTTACTTAACAGTTTAGACAGACAAATATATTCACATTCACAATCATAAAATGAATAATATGAAGATAATGAACAAGAGGACGATACCTCATCACCGTATGCCATGAAGCACAGATTAGCGACCTCTGAGTTGCCGTGGTCTGATTTTGAGTCACTGTTGCTTAATTTATCCCATGATGTCCCTGCCTTCATGGCTTTCTTCTTTTTCTTGGCCTCATTTTTCAGTAGTGGGCAGTCCAGCTTAATGTGCCCAACTTTGTTGCAATTGTAACACGTGGAAGCATTTGATTTTTCTTTTCCTTTGCTAGACTTTCCCTTCTCAGATGTAGGCTCTCTATATCTTTTGCATGGTTTTCTATTCTTTCTGAAAAATTTGCTAAAATTTCTAGTTAGCATGGTCATATCATCATCAGTTTCAGGTTCGCTGCACTCACTAGATGTGTTAGTGGAGGTTTTCAATGCAGTCACTTTCTTCCTCCTATTGTGTTCATTAACTCTCTCATTTATAGCCAATTCAGAGAGGATTAGGGAACCTATCAATTCATATGGAGTCATGGCCTTAAGGTCTCCACCCTTAGAAATGGTTGTAGCCTTGGCTTCCCAAACAGAAGGCAAGCCTCTAAGGATCTTCCTAATCATCAAATATGTGGGATAGGTCTTCCCTAATGCATGTAGTGAGTTTATGATGTGTGTGAATCTAGTGTACATGCTCTGAATGGACTAACCTACATTCATCTTAAAGGCCTCATATACACTGGTCAACATATCTACCCTACTATCTTTCACATCCCTAATACCATCATATGTAACTTCGAACTTATCCCAGATTTCTTTTGCAACAGCATATGCCATAATTCTATTAAACTCATTTACATCAAGAGTACAATACAGAATGTTCATAGCAGTGGCATTCAAACTAATACTTTTTGTATCCTTATCATCATATTCTTCCTCAGTTTTAGGAGCTCTAGATGTACCCTCTATTTTCATAGGAATATAATTTCTCTTAGAGACGATCCTCCACACCTTCCAATCAGTATTTTGGAGATAGATGAGCATCCTCTATTTTCAAAAGGTGTAATTAACACCACTAAAAATCGGAGGTCATGTGGAAGATGGTCCCTCAAGGAAAGGGATCATGGAGCTATGAGCCATATAAGATCTTTTGCAAAATAAGTACTAGTCTATGCCATGTGGCTCTGATACCAATTATTAGCTTTATCGTGATCCCAAAAGGGGGGTGAATTGGTTCTTTTAAAATTAATCCCTTAGGTCAATATCCCAACAGCAGTATATTCACAACCCTATGGTCAATCTAGTGAAAGTAAAGTAAATCAAGTATAATATGTACCAAAAAATAAATAACACAATTTAATTAGCTACGCATGCACTAGAAAGCAGTAAAGAGAAGTGACATGCAAAAGTGTTATCGAGGTTTGGCAAATTGCCTATGTCCCTACCTTGGCTAACAAGCACAAGGATTACCACTATAATGCTAACTTAAAGGGTGGAGCGGCACCAAAACAAATTAGGTCAATTAGCATAGGGCTAACCTCAACCTTTACACTCAATTCTTACCGAGTTGAATTACCGCCCCCCCTTAGGCCACACCTAGAAACACAAAGTATGTTCACAATAAAATGGTACAGTGATTATGCTTTCATGTAAAGCAGATATGTACCCGATATAATCAATCACATACACCACCAAATGATATAATGAAGTAAGCTCAATGTGGTCTAATATGTCTACTCTCACATATTTATGCAAGCTTTGCAATCAGTGCGTGAGAGTGCAAAAAATATGATCTTTGTATCACAAAATATATTCAATCACAATGCTTGAAAAAAGATACTTGCTACACTTTAGATATCTCAACAAATGATTTTTCTGAACATATAAGCCTCAAGAGCTGTATAGATTTTGTTTGCAAAAGGATTTGATTTCTATGTTTAAAAAAAATATTACTCAAGGAATGTTGCAACAAAGATTTTTAAAACATGAACAAATATCTCTCCAAGAATTTTTCTCAAAATGAAACACACGAGATATTTGAAAATGATTTGAAAATATTTTTAGCAACCAAAATCAAATAAGAATTTCTTAACATATTGCAATGATAGTGCAATACTCAGAAGCTCAGGTGATCTTCTTAAGAAAGACTTATTAACAAAGTCTCCTAGGAAAACTTGAGGTCTTGCTCTTAGACAAAATAATATCAATCAATCACAAATTTGTGAAAGCAAACCTATAAGACAAGAACACGCAATTCACACTTACAAACGAATTTTTGGCAATAAGGCAAGGTAAGTATGAGTGTAGGAGGCTTGGAAGTGAGTAAGAAATATTTTGGAATTCAGAGAATTTTCACTAATCAAGTTTGCAAATCGGATGTTAATTATTCCAAATGAGGGGGTATATATAGACATCCCCTTGATTAAAGCCGTTCAGGAGACATAGGGAATCATTATATTTGTTTTAAAACATTTTAACCAAATTAACCCTATTTTATTATTTTAACCACTGTAAAAATATTAGGGTAACCCGAGAGCATTGGTCAACCGAAGGCAAGGTTCGATTGACCGAGTTGTCCAAGTTTGGTCAACTGGAGCGTTGGATTCTTCCACATGTGGGTACGGTTGACCAGGTTGTTGGGTTAAGATTTTGGCTTGGTCGACCGTATGGTCATATGGTTGACTCAGAGGGAGTTTGGTTGACCGAGTGAAATAAACTGAGCTATGTTCGGTCGACCAGGCAATGGTCAAACAGTTGACCCAGTGACCGGTTTGGCTAACAGACAAATATGTACTTGTAAAGTACGGTCAACCCAACATGCATTTTAAGTGTATTTCGGTTTTTTTACCTATGTGATCACCCTTTCCATATAACCATATATATATATATATATATATATATATATATATATGCATGTATGAGTGTCCTAAGGTCATTATAGGCCTTTTTTGTTTTGAGCTTACCTATCATATCATGTAGGTGATGCATATAATTGTTACAGCCCAGATCCTATTTACTATTACAGACCCATAATCAATATAGAAATTAAATACAACATAAATAATGTCTTCACGGCCTCCAACTTCCATTTCTTGTGCCATCATTTTGATTTTCCAATTGTATACCTGCACATATCTTCAAACATCCATCAAATATGTTGGCCTTATAGGTCACACCCAGTTTTGATTATAACAAATACTCTTAGTACAAATGGTTGTACTAAGAATTGCGTACAAGATCACCTTGTGCGCGCTTCAGGATTAAAAGACGAATCATGATGGCATGCGTGTTTGTGCTAAAGGATGAAGATCTTTGTGTTGTAATTTATACTCATTTGATTATTTCTTCATTTGGGGATGCAATTTATTATGAACTATGCATGTGTATGACTTGTAATAATTTGCATCATGTATGGTAGGTAGGTATGCTCAAAATGACCATAGTTGGACCTTAGGTACCTACACTAAGGATACAAAGTCCCCTGCATCACTTATCTTAATCAAAGGAATCAAAATCAGGATAAAATGCACTTAATGGGAAAAGCTGAGAGGGTTCGGACGACCGAACCTTTGCGTGTAAAGCGGCTCGGGCGACTGAACCAGTCAACATGTTGACTTGGTCTTCAGGCACCCGAAAGCTTGTCATAGCACTTTTCAACTACTCGGGCAACCGATGGTTTACATTCAAATACAGGCTCGAGCGAACGAATTGCCTAGTTCGGTAAACCGAACTATGAGTCGGGCACCCAAACTATCAAACATTTGCTACTGACTTTGTTTCAGCGAACCGACTCATCATTCAGGCACCCGAACCATTAAAAGTTGCATTTTTGACTGTGTCTGTTCGGGCACCCGAACCTCGCGGATTAAAATAAATTTTACTGAATTTTTAAATGAGGTAAAAAGATTTAATATTCTTAATGATTTTTAAACAAATCTAATTAAACCCATTATATCCCCAATGGTCAAAAGTTCCTTCTTGCCCATACATACTCATTCATTTGTCTTAATTAGCAAGGATTCGAAAACTTGATTAGGGAAAAAATTCTCTCATCTTTCAAAACCCTTTATTAGCCAAATAATACTTCCAAACACTCACATACTCCTCATTCTTGATTTCTCCAAGCATTGTGAGTATTTTCCAAGGCTAGTGTGTTCAATATCCATAGCTTAAACTCTCACTTGTATTATTGGTTGATCGATTTTCTTAGAGAGTTTAGCATTAAGGTTCTTCCACCAATTTCATTTGATACATTTGGTGTGGAACAACCTTGAAGGTTGTGGTTCTTGCATTGTTGTTGCAAGGTACCTAAACCTAGATTTTGTGTGTGCAAAAATCATTTTCAAGCTAGTGATTCAAACAACTCTATTGTGCTTCGAGTATTAGAATATATTGTTGAGTTTGTTTGCTTGAACTTGCTTAGCATATTTTGAAACCCTAATCCGATATTGCATTATTCACATAGTGTGTTTCAAATATTTCTTGGGTATACACTCTATATCTGAACTGAAATCTTATATATGAATTGAGTGTTTAGCACACATTAAAGCACTGAGAATATTTACATATCATCTGTGCTTGCATTATTGATTGAGCTATACTAGTGCACACATCTTTTTGTTTAGAAGCAAATTTTTGTGTACAAACTTTTATACACATTAGTTGTATTCCAGGCGTGGGCCTAAAAAGCGAGACTAGCCCTGTGGAATAGTTTTGAATTGGCTTAGACTCGGTTATAAAAGTTAGGTGTGCCATCCTGTTAAGGCGTGTCATTTGAGGTCAGCGCCTTAAATTGACCTGGTTGTATTAGGTGCCACTCCACCCATTTAATTGAGCATTATAGTGGTAATCCTTGTGCTTGTTAGCCAAGGCGGGGACGTAGGCAATTTGGCCGAACCTCGATAACATATTGTGTGTGTTCTTTAAATTTTTGCACTTTCTTTATTGCACATGTATGTTTATTTGTTAATCCTATAGATTGACCCTAGGCTGTGTTACACTATTTTTAAAACTAGTAGACCTAAGCGATAAACTTTAAATACCCAATTCATCCCCCCCTGCTCTTGGGGTTGCACCAAAGCTAACAATTGGTATCAAAGCCTCGTAACTTAGACTTAGACGTCACTTAGTAAAAGATCATGATTGCTCATGTTAGTGCATCCCCTTCATGTGAGGGAAGACTAGTCACACACTCACCTGTATTATATGGTAATGATTATGCTATATGGAAATTTAGAATGACTGTGTGTGTAAAAGCTTTGAATTGGAAATTTTGGAAAATCATTGATCAAGGTGATTGTGTACCCATGAAATCTATTGGGTGTACTATTGTTCCTAAATCTGAGTGTGAACTGAATGATCATGATAATGACTTAGTACAGGTAAATTTTGATGCCATGAATACCCTACTGCATGCTTTAGAATCTAATGTTTTATGTGAGGTGATGGCTTGTAGTAGTGCTAAACATATTTGGGATGAACTTGAAAGGAGATATGGTGCTTCCACACTAAAGGAAGTTATCTCTCTGTGCGACTCAGGATCCACTAATCTCGAGGGAGGTAACTTGTGTTTTGCTGCTTTAACTGATAATGAGGTTATCTCAGTCCCTTCTACTTTAGTAGATAGTTATGAAAATGATTCATGTGCTAATATGAATAATGTGTCTGATTATGAATCATATGATAGTAGTGATAGTAAGAGCATGCCTACTTATGAAGAACTATAAATTGAACATGTTAGAATTCATAAGTCACTCGTTAAAGCGAACAAAAGATATACTACTTTGAAGAACAAGTATGGGGCATGTGAGAAAGAATGTGAATCAAAAGTTCTTGTTGAAAGGGAAAATGATTTTAAAATCAAAGAGTTAGTAAACAAGAATAAAAAATTGGAAAAAGAATTGAAAGCAGTAAGGTCTCAAATTTCAAATGATAATAATAAAGATATTCTTATTGCAGAACTTCAATGCAAAGCAAATCATATGACTAAGGAGATTATTAAATTATAAAGTGTTTGCAAAGACTTGAAAGATTCAAAAATGCAAGATCTAGAAAATAAAATAGAAGATCAATCTAAGATCATCCATACTTTCACTAGAGGTAAAGAAAATTTTTACAAACTTTTAGGTTCACAAAGGATGACCTTAGATAAAGAAGGTATAGGTTTTAATGGAATTGAAAATAGAAAAAAGAAGAACCTATACATGGGATACTTTGTAAAAGAATCGAAACAATATGCTAGTACCTCCTCTAGTCCATACATTCACACCATATGCATCTTATGTAAAAAGAAGGGGCACACAAAATTTGATTGCCCATTTAAAAGAAAAGGTGTGAAGCCCAAACAGGTATGGAAAATTAAGGAATCACCAACCCCTAACTCATCGGAAGTAAAAGGAAGAAAGATGGTATGGGTTGTTAAAAAGGAAACCCCTTGAAAGTTAAGGAAGAACTTGCTCACATAGGAATTACATGATCACACAGCTCTTCCTTAGTAGTTAGGATTAGGGGGTAGCATTTTCTAAGGGGTTAGGAAGAGGCTCGAGGCTGATAAATATATAATCTTAGTATATCCACCATTTAAGAGCATACTAAGTGTCTTAAGGAATTAAGCCAAAATGTGAATTCAAGTATAAAACCAATCTAGACTAAATGAATATTCTTATTGGTTAAAATATAAATTATTGGCTATTTGAATGAAAATTCACTCCTAAATGGACATGGCATGTTTGCCTTGTATTTAAATTTCAAATTTTTTAACCCTTTCTTAAATATACATCTAACGTTAAGCATACTTTGTCCATTATACAACTTTGAGGTTTAGAAATTAAAGTCAAAAATCTTTTCCTGAAGCCATATCATTCATTGCCTTAAATCCTACAGGTATTCCATAGGGTCTCTTGCTTTGAAAAACTAATCAAATAAGAACAAGTGGACCAAGGTTGGGGGACCGAACCCATCAGTACATGTGTACTTCGGTCGACCGAACTAGAATTTTGACCAAGCCGTTGACCACACTTCGGGTGGCTTAACCTTCAAGTTCAAATCATCTCTAGCTGCTGAACTGTCATCGACTCCCTGACCACATATTCTGGCTACCAAACCGAGATTTCGGGCGACCGATTAGAATAGTTCAAAATCAATTCAGGCGGCCGACTCTCGAAAATACAAAATCGTGCTTAATATTCAGCCGACTGAACCAGTGTTCGGGCTACCAAAAAGTCTTAAAGGGTTCCTATATTTAAAGCTATTAGGGCGACTGAACTCATGTTCAAACGTCCGAGCCGTGTTGATATATTTGGTTCTCTGCAAAAACTGGTTCATTTCTTCCACAAATTTGAGAGCCTTTTTAGTTTTTCCTTTCACATCCTAGCCCAGTCTTACTTGTGATTTTTCTCCTTGGCTAGAGAACAGAGATGTGTTTTCATGGGTGTTGCATTAGACGAGTGATTTCCCACACCCGATCGATGAATTAAGTACGAGAAAATTTTTTGCCTCAGAGATCCCATTATGGGAAAATTTCTTGATATCAAATTCATGCAAACTCACTTCAACAACGTTCTTGACATGTTTTTATATCAAGGATGGTATGAGTTCATTGCCTTTCAGCCTAGGTGGATGTACCTGCTGCTCATCCGGCTCTTTTATGTCAATCTTGCTCAAGATGGCCAGGCTACTACTCCAGGGTACTCCAGACGGATCTCCACTTTGATGATGCCTACCTGGTAGAGACTTTTGAGATCCAGCATGGCGATTTCATCTGTCCTGAATCTTCCTCCACCTGGATGGCTGAGCAAGACTTCACAGTGAGCACTTTCTTCAATTTAGTTATGACAAACCATGTAGCTGATTTGAACTATACCCTTAGCTACATATCCTTGACTCTAGAGGCAAAGGTCACCACTTGATTTCCTATAACATCTTGCCTAAGTCAGGATCAAGGGATCATATGTCCTACTTTGATTGTTTTGTTATATGGTGCCTCTTCACCAGGAAAAAGCTAGACCTGCCTAGATTGATCCTATGGTGGATATTTGTGAAAACCATTGGAAAGAGGATCATTCTACCCTATGGTGGGATTTTGTCCAAGATATTTGTTAGAGAGAGACTTAATAGGTCACCACCTTAAAGTTGATGGGTTACGAGCTTATTGGCAACATGTGGTTACCCACTGCACATGAGAGAGACCTAGGAGCTCAGGAGGTTCCACAGGAGTTGCCCCATGTACCATCTAGCACCGAGATCATGGCGGCCATCACTGATCTCTGTGCCTCATTTCAGGAGTTCCGAGTCTCCATGACTGAGTAGGTGTCTTCATCACAGGTCACACTTGATTCCCTTTACAGCGAGTTCATCGGATTCCAGTATGAAGTTCGGGCTAACTTCCATATCCTTGGTAAGTGGCTGCGAGAGATGAATGACGAGGACATTGGGGAGGATGACTAGATGGAGGTGAGCGATGAGGAGGAGGATGATGATCAGGACGACGGGGAGAACTAGGAGTGCTTCATAAGGATCCATTCCGTCATGCTAGAGCTCCTTATTTGATCATCTGTTATGTTTTATTTAGATACATTTTTCATTTGGTCGGTATTTTATTTTAAAGTAGCTTTTATATTTGTTTCTTTTGATGATCACATTCACCACACACACGCAGATACTATGATATGGTGACTGTGCTTTTGATTATGATATATATCTGTAGTATTTTTATTTGCATGTGCTTGTGCTTAAAAGACTATTCTATTGAAATATATGTTTAGTATAAAAAGCCTCCTTCATGGAGGAAGCAGTTGATGAGAATTGTCTGCTGGTAGATTATAGGTTCTAGCATGCCGTACTCTTGAAATACTGCTTGTTTGAGAATCGTTTTTGTGTAGGTTAATTTTGGGAAATGTCCTGTTTACAACTAGCATGCTACCGAATTTTCTGCAGTCATTTGCCCAAAATAATTGAGATGATTTTCTTTGTTGTGTGCAAATGTGATTTATTCTTAAAGTCGAGATACTTATGCTTGGCTCATTTGCGTTAAATTGTTAAATTCATTGGGGCTGGTTGTGCGTATTTATTTAACGCGCTTGAATATTGGGAGATTCTTATGGATTGCTTACATCTTTAGACAAAATGCTACCAAAAAATTTTGAAACCTTTGCACATAACCTAATTTCATTTTCTTAATGCTAAACTCCTTAAAACTTCAGTGTGTTTCAAAAATAATTTGTGAATTTTACTCAAGTCAATTTATAACAAAAAATGCATAGTCTTAGGGGGAATCTTTTACCTTTAAAATCATTAGGCTCTGGGAAAATAAATATGTATTTTGCATTCACCTTTATATCCTTTGGAAAATACAATAACAATTGGTATCAAAACAATATGTCCTTATAACTAGTGGTATTTTAATAGTTCTTATCTTCTCTACCACGTAGTTATAACAATTGGTATCAGACTCACATGTTTTTAATTATACTATACCTTTTGGGCATACATGTTTGTTTTGGCAACTAGAGATGATTATGATTAAATTAACTTTAAAATATTTTTGAAAGGATGAGTGAAAGCTAAATGAAAAATTAATCTTCGTCCTTGAATAATCATCCATTGGGGAAGCATAGAACATTGAGATTGTTAATATATTGCATGCCACTTATACTTCCTCGATGCATATTCTGTTCGGGTTAATTGATTGAAATATGCTATATACTATCCATTATAACTCCAAACAGGTCACTTAGGTACACGGTTATAATTGGGATTGTTTTATATTCAAGCGACTTGTTGCTGAATTTTTTTTCCCAATATATCTTTTGTATCTAAAGGACATACTTTGCCTTCACGCTTTATTTCTTAACCCCTTTTGCTGTTGCCAAAAGGGGGAGAAGAGGCAAAAGTGGGTATTACTATGCTCCATTTTATTTACATCTCTTATTACCCATTACTTTAACTATATTTATGCATAAAGTCAGGGGGAGCTCTTCTTGGCTTAACCCACTTTTGTATAAAGTATTTGTCATCATCCAAAAAGGGGAGATTGTTTACCTTATAGGTCACACCCAGTTTTGATTATGACAAATACTCTTGGTACTAATGGTTGTATTGAGAATTGCATGTAGGATCACCTTGTGCATGCTTCAAGACTAAAAGACATATCATGATGGCGTGCGGTGTTCCTGCCAAAGGATGAAGATCTTTGTGTTGTAATTTATACTCATTTGATTATTTCTTCATTCTGGGATGTAATTTATTATGAACTGTGCATGTGTATGGCTTCTAATAATTTGCATCATGCATGGTAGGTAGGTATGCTCAAAACGACCTTAGTTGAACCTTTGGTACCTGCACTAAGGGCACAAATTCCCCTACATCACTTATCTTAATCAGGGGAATCAAAATCAGGATAAAATGCACTTAATGGGAAAAGCTGAGAGGGTTCGGGCGACTGAACCTTTACCTTGTAAAGCAGCCCGGGCGATCGAACCTGTCAACATGTTGACTTGGTATTTGGGCACCTGAACCTTTTTGAACATACCTTCCTCAAGCACAAGAAAGCCTATTAGGGCACTTTTCAACTACTCGTACGACTGATGGTTTACGTTCAAATACAAGCTCGGGCGATCGAACTGCCTGGTTCAATCAACCGAACTATGAATTGGGCACCCGAACTATCAAACATTTGCTTCTGACTTTGTTTCAGCTGACCGTCTCATCATTCAGGCACCCAAATCATTAAAAGTTGTATTTTTGATTGTGTCTGTTCGAGCACTCGAACCTTTGGTCAGGCACCCAAAACTCGCAGGTTAAAATAATTTTTACTAAATTTTTAAATGAGGTAAAAGGGTTTAATATTCTTAATGCTTTTAAAAAAAAATTAAAATTATACCCATTATATCCCCAATGGTCAAAAATTCCTCCTTGCGATATACTCACTCATTTGTCGTAATTAGCAAGGATTAGAAAACTTGATTAGGCCAAAAATTCTCTTATCTTTCAAAACCTTTTATTAGCCAAATAATACTTCCAAACACTCACATACTCCTCATTCTTGATTTCTCCAAGCATTGTGAGTATTTTCCAAGGCTAGTGTGTTTAATATCCATAGCTTAAACTCTCACTTGTATTATTGGTTGATCGATTTTCTTAGAGAGTTTAGCATTAAGGTTCTTCCACCAATTTCACTTGATAAATTTGGTGTGGAACAACCTTGAAGGTTGTGGTTCTTGCATTGTTGTTGCAAGGTACCTAAACCTAGATTTTGTGTGTGCAAAAATTATTTTCAAGCTAGTGATATAAACAACTCTATTGTGCTTTGAATATTAGAGTATATTGTTGAGTTTGTTTGCTTGAACTTGCTTAGCATATTTTGAAACCCTATTTTGATATTGCATTCTTCACATAGTATGTTTCAAATATCGTTTGGGTATACACTCTATATCTGAACTGAAATCTTATATGTTAATTGAGTGTTTAGCACAGATTAAAGCACTGAGCATATTTACGTATCATCTGTGCTTGCATAATTGATTGAGCGATACTGGTGCACACATCTGCTTGTCTAGAAGCAAATTTCTATGTACAAACTTTAACACACATTGGTTGTATTCCAGGTGCGGACCTGAAAAGGGAGACTAGCTCTGTGGAATAGTCCCAGATTGGATTAGACCCGGTTAGGAAAGCTAGGTGCGCCATCCTGTTAAGGCCTGTCGGTTGAGGTCAGCCCCTTAAATTGACCTGGTTGTATTAGGCGCCGCTCCACCCGTTTAAGTGAGCATTATAGTGGTAATCCTTGTGCTTGTTTGCCTAGGCGATGACGTAGGCAATTTGGCCGAACCTCGATAACATATCATGCATGTGCTTTACATTTTCGCACTTTCTTTACTGCACGTGTATGTTTATTTGTTAATCGCATAGAATGACCCTAGGTCGTGTTACACTATTGTTAAAACCAGTAGACCTAGGTGATAAACTTTAAATACCCAATTCACCCCCCCCCCCCTTCTTGGGGTTGCACCAAAGCTAACAAAATACAACAAGTATTTGTCTTTATCAAAATCGGGTGTAACCTATAAGGTCAACACTTTTTGATTGATGTCAAAAGGGGGAGAACTTTTTTAGCAAAACTGTGACAAACCTAAGACATATAAAATTTTAAATATGGCACAACAGAGACATATATTATTATTTGACCATAGATCTTGACAAATGAACTTACATGGGGAATCTAAAACTAAATCTGATACTCTCTGATATACTATCATAAGAACTAAATTTGATACTCTCTGATATACTATCATAAGAATGATTGTCTTACTTTCCAAATATTGTTAAGAGTATGCTTATTATAAGGGGGAGCCTTATTATGGTTCACTCAAATTTTGCTCCTTATTTTTCATCATAAAAAAGGGGTGATTGCTAGCCTAACAAGGCTTACGAATCTTATTTTCCGGAATCAAGCATGTAAGTTCAAAGATCAAGTGCTCACAAGATTTGTTAAAATATAATGTTCCAAAGACAAGTGGCCAAATGAAAGCTTAAAGTATATTTAAAGCATAGACTCAGAGATAGAAAAATCTGATGAATTTTAAAGCATATTGAAGCATGAAGACAAAATGGACTCAAGAAAAACAAGCATGAAGAGTTAGTTCTTAGAATGTTTAAGTTTTAAAGAGTCTTATGTAAGTACTTCATTTAATGTTGATATGGATGCATTGCAGCTTTTAGGTTTCACTATTGACTAAGAGATGAAAATTTTTGAAAACCCCAAAAAAATAATTTTAAAAATCTCAAAACAATATGACAAGTATAAAAGTTAACAAAAGTTTTGGAAACAAATTTGAAAAAGCATATGTTGTGGTACGTACAGGCGACTGACCTGATTTGGATAGGTGACTATACATTTGTATTGAAATGAATTGTGCAAACAGAATAGGCACAGTCGACTAAACCCATGAGTACAAGTGACTGACCCCATTATGACTTTGAAATCTCGTTGGCTTTTAAAAGCATAGGCGACGGACCCCGATAGTGCAATCGACTATGCTTTGTAACGGTAAGATTTAAACAGCAAATAAAATTTTCCAAATTTAATTTCTTGGACCCCAAAATTTATGAAAACTTGGGAAATACTCAAAGCAACTTGGGGAACACGAAATAGAAGCTTTTTTTCATCTATAAATACATGGGAAACTAAAGAATTTCACACGCCAATCAATTGGAGACAACATTCAAGCTATATTGTTTATACTCTTCAAACTCTCACTGCATACACTCTGTGGAAGTTTGTTTTTTCTTTGTTGAAATCATTGCTGGTCAAATCACATGATTTTTTGCTCACATAGTGAGAAATTCAAATCTAAAAGAGAACTCGGTGATAAATTCTAAGCTTCAATTCTTTCTATATTGATATTTAATTCAAGTAGTTTCTGTTGTGCATTCAATTGTACTAATTAGCTTTTTTGAGAGTGTCATTGTACACAAATTGTATATTGTTGTTTTTGTCAGCTCAGGTTGTTGAATTGTTGGACTAGAGAAAGGGGATTCTTGCTAGGTAGATTTGTTCATGGTTAAGGGGATTGGATCATTGTACTAACGAGAGGGGATTCTTGTTAGAGAGTTCGTAACTTTGGCCTAATAAAAAAGTTTGAAAGGAAAATCCTCATAGTAGTTTTCTTGGAGCAAGGATGTAGGTCTTGGACCGAACCTTGTAAAAATACGGTGGCACTCTCCTTACCCTACTCTTTTTAATTTTCTACATTTATACATTGCATGGATGCTTAGTTTAATTGCTAAAAATTAATTTGACTTTGCCAATTACAAAAATCTTGATTAAAGAAAGTACGTTGTTTGCGGAAATCTTGATTAAAGGAAGTACGTTGATAAATATCAAAGTACTCTGACAGATTTAAACGGAAGTAACTTGTTCGATATCAAAATTTGAATTTGAAGGCTTATTGAAATTTCTATTTTATTGCATAGTTAAGCTTATCTTATTGATTGGATTGATTTTAGGCCAATGCAAACCAATTATACTTGTGTAATTGAGATTGGTTAAAGTTCAAAGGATTTCTTAATCATTGTGTTTGGGTGTGATAGCTGAAAAGAAAAGCTGGGATTTAAAAGTAATTAAAGGAACTTATTAAAAGGAATTTGTAAAGAATTTTTTTAATACCCAATTCACCCCACCTTTTGGGAGTACACCTTACTCTTCATGTTTATTTTATTTCATTTTGATGTGGAAAATTTACACGAGCTTATGTTTGAAAATTTCATCTTATTAATGCCTTGATTGGATTAATAAGAAAAAGAGTAAAGCCGAGGAAATTAGTAAATAGTGGAAGAAAAAAGATGTTGAACCCGTAACCCAAGTGTCTGATAAATTGTTTTAGTGAATCTATTTTGTTTGGCTGCGTCATTGGATTTATATTTTTGGAATCTTAGTGAAAGTTCAATTTCATTTTAGCATTTTCTAAAGTACCTCCCATTTTGTTTACTGTTTTCATAAACATAAAAAAAATCCAAAAAGAATTTCACATAGCATTTTACATCAATAGGTTTTCATTAAACTGTTACAAATACTTTGATAATCAGTGGTCCCTATGGAATATGGTATTTGGCTTGTCCTTGATACAACTTGAAACTTCTACACTTGGAAGCACAATTCAAAACGAGTTGGAAGTCACCTTTCTCTAATGCACTCAATGTTGTGTTTAGCCTAGTCAAATAGGCCCTTATATCGTTGATGGCTTGAGAAGTCTGAGTTTTATTTGTGGCCTAAATTTGTATAAATTTTTTAAGTGTATTAGCCATTTGTGCCATGCTATCATTAAGAGACTTCTCCGATGGAGCTGGTCTTAGGACCTGAAAATTTTGAGCAGCTACATTAGATTGGAATCCTAGGGGTGAATAGTTCAGAGAAATTTGATGCTGAGAAGTTGCTTGATAATATGTCGACTGAGAAGGTGGTGCATAGGACTGGAGAGGCTACTAAAAACGTGAAGAATATTTACTAGGTTGATCATTCCTCCATAAAAAATTTAGATGACTCCTCCATCCCGGATTACAAGTGTTAGAGAAAGGCCGATTGGTGTTTTGTTGACTTAATTCACTAATTGCATCTAATTAGACCCACTCTACTGTAATATTGGCATAATCGGACAATCCTGAGTCTTATGGCTAGAATCGGCACATAGAGAACACACCTCCATTGCTTTCGCAGCTTTCACCTTCTCTAATTCTATAACCTCTAACCTTTTAGTTAAAGTAGTAATACGAGCCTAGAGATCAGTTTCCTCTTTGATTTCATATTCACCTCCACCACCAATTGCTTTGAGAGGTTGTATTGCCATTGGTACTTGATCAGATCATGTATTCCATTATTGGGCACTTTCAGCTAGGTAATCAAAAAATGAGAGTGCTTGATTCAATTATTTGTTAAAGAATTCCCAGTTGCACATGGTTTGAACAAGCTGTTTGCATTTAGGAGTGAGAGCTATGTACAAATAATTGGCTAGGTTTGAACAAGCTGTTTGCATTTAGGAGTGAGATCTATGTACAAATAGTTGGCTAGCCTCCAAGAATCAAACCCATGATGTGGACAAATGCTTATCAGCTCCTTAAACCTTTCCCAAGAAGCTTGGAAACTCTCATCACCTTTATGTATAAATTGAATGATTTGCTCTTGAAGAAATTGGGTTCTATGAAAAGGAAAAAAATTATGTAAGAATTCATGTTGCATATTAGTCCAACTAGAGACAGAATTAGGCCTCAAATAATTAAACAAAATCTTCACTTTATCCTTTAAAGAGAAAGGAAATAAATGAAGTTTAACAAATTCATCAGTGCCAACTCTAGTAATAAAAGTAGTGAAAGGAAACAAATGAAGTTTGACAAATTCATCAATGCCAGCTCTAGCAATAAAAGTAGTGCAAGCCAAATCAAAGTCCGTCAGGTGTTAGTAAGGACTCTTAGAATTCATCCCGTGGAACTGAGATATCACTAACAACATCCCACGCTTAATCACAAAATGATGTCCATCATTAGGTAAAGAAATGCATGATGGTGTAGTGGTTCGTGTGGGTTGCAAAAAAATCTTTAAGAGTGCATGGTGTAGGTACAACCATAATTTCTTCAAAATGAGCATAAATTTTTTTTCTATTATGAGAAAAATCAAAATAAAGAGAAACCACTAGTTTGAAACTAAATATGAAATTCCCTAGCAATGGTGCTAAAAACTTGACTCACTTTAAAATGGGCAGCGCAAAGGCTATCCCAAGTATAGGAGTTATGTTGCGTAATAATTAGTCCAAAAGGCCGAATCGTCTTCTCAAGGAATGTAGATTAATTTCAAACTTGCGTTAAAACAATAAGGAGAAAATTTATTAAAAAAAAAAACATTTACTGAACACGGTTCAGATTCATATTTTTGGGTTTTTGAGAGTTTATAATGAAATTAAAACAACACAAAACATAAACTATGAACATAACATGCATAAAGTTAATAGCAAGAAACAGATAATGGTCAATAAACGATGGCAAAACCAGCACAACTAATATCACTCATTGAATGGTTCATTCAAATAATAAAATGACTATAAGGAAATTTAATAAACCCAACAACTAAATATTTAAATATTCAAATAATGACCTAATAGTAAGAGCTTCATTAATCTAACAAAAGCCATTCAATAATAAAACAAACTCAACACAATAATAACTTAAACAAAAATAATAGTCGATCCAACAATCAATTCAAATAAGATATTGAACAACAATAAAGTCCCAACTAGAAATAAAGCAAGATTTGTTGGCCTTACAAAGCTTAATCTTGTTTTGATGATAAAAAATTAAGAGTATTTAACATGATTGTTAAAGCATATTTGAGGACCTCAAAAAGAGCTTATGAGATCAAGATTATGTGTTTGAAGAGGTTGATGAAGTATGCACTCAAGTCAACGAGCTATGAAGGAAGTTAAAGCATACTGAAGGAAGAAGTTCAAGATTGGACATAGCATGGAAGTTGAAGCATGAAGACTTAGTGTTTAAGAAGCTCTATCATATGTAAGTACTTCAAACAACTCAATATTGATGTATAAAGCTATTAAGAATTATCTTTGACCTAGAGACCTTATTTTAAAATCACAAAAAAAAATTTTAAGGTCTTGCTTATATTTTTTTCCAAGATCCAAGTAAAGTTTTGAAATCAAAACTTGAAAAACACGTAAGCTAAATGGAGGACAGACAACTGATGAAACATCATCAGGAAACTGAAATTTTCTATGTTTTTAAGAACAACAAACATAACTTGTTAAATTAGGTGTAATCCCAAGAGTGGGGGTGAATTGGGTATTTAAAAATATTTTTATGTTTCAATCCTTAATTGAAAACCCAACCGTACAAGCACAAATTTGGACATACACCGATTTCATTATTATACAACTTAATTGATTTAATAAGTGGATATCTCAATTAATTCAGTATTACCCAATTATTTCCACATAATTTAGATATTTATATATACCAATATTTAAAACATGCACAATAAATATAATATGAATACAAGTGTGAAAATATAAAGAGTGATAGAAAGAGAGTGCAAATACAGAATTTTTAATGAGGTTCGGCCAAGCTCGGCCTACGTCCTCACCTTGGCCAAAACACCCAAGGATTCCACTAATCTGCTCCTTAAACCCAGGCATAGCTTCCTATTACAAACCCAGTGCTTACAGGAGGCACAACTTCCTCCTACTCCACTTCTTACAACAGGCACAAGTTCCTCCTACTCCGCTGCTTACAAGAGGCAAAAGTTCCTCCTACTCCACTGCTTTTAAGAGGCGTAGCTTCCTCTTTCCTAGTTCATAGCCCAAACCGTTAATATAATAGATGAATAAAATTTGTATACACTCAAATGCTTCTCAACAAGCTAATGAGTACAATAAAATCCTAATACATACTCAAATGATATAACATTGAAGCTCAATGAGTGTATGCGATGTTTTCAATAATATTTTTGCAATAATCAAATATATGATTTTATATATAAAAATATATATGATATGTTTGCTCCAAAGATCTAAACTTTATTTAAAAAATTTCACCACAAAAGATATATCAAGAGATTTTAGTTTTTGCAATAGTGGAATACGATGAAACCTTTGAATAAAGTATAAACATGAATGCTTTCAAATATTTAAACTCTAGCAAAACTTTTTCCCAAAATGATAAATTGATGAAGAGCAAGAGTTCTTGCTCTCAATAAGATATATTAAAAATAAAAGAATGTGAGAGAAGAAATACTTTGAATATGATGATTAAATGCTCAAAAATTAAAGCTTGTTTGTCCAAACCTCAATACCCAAGATGTTTGCAAAAGATATGAGTGAATGCCCTTTGATCTCGAAAATCAACGTAAAGAATGCCCAAGAATGTTTTTATGTGAAGAGTATTGACAAAATTGATGTAGCACTAGGTTTAGAGTTTAATATTTATAAGCATCTTCACGTATGGGCGTATCTTGGCCATTGGATAAAAAATCTACCTGTTGAACACTGAAGCGCCGTTCTTCCAGATAGACTCATCTACAAGTGCACACGTTTGTCGACGAGTGTTCAACACTCGTTTGTCGATGAGAACATTGGTTCGTCGATGGGTAGATTGTCTGAGATTTTTGAGCTCCAGTATTTTCTCATCGATGAGGGGAAAGCATTGGGCGACGAGTGGCCTTCAGTTATTCTTCAACGAGACCAAGGGAATCATCGACGAGCTACCTGTTAATCAACCCGATCCAACCTAGGTCAATGCATGTGAATATGCCATGAAAAACATGCATCCTAAGGTCGATCTATATGTCATTTTGAACTTCCAACTATATCATGTGATCATGCAAATGCAAATTTAATCTAAAACAATATAACTCGAATAAAAACATATCTTCACTCATTTGATCTTTAATTCTCTTATGGAATGGGCAACAAGGTTGTGAGCTTTATATTCCTTACGACTTCCATTTTTCCTTTTCCATGTGTGCGGGCTTGAAGTATAAACTTGTTCAAGTACTAAACGTACAGATGAGATAATTATGTTTTGTTATCATCAAAACAGAGATAGGGCTCAAAAAGTCAACGATCTACCCGTTTTTCATCATGACAAAAACAATAGCAAAATGTATATATTCAAAGTAGACGTTGTAGTTTAATCATATCAAGAGAGAAGACAATGAAAAATTTCAAGTTGAGAGTTTTGAGTTCAACTCAATTTAAAATGCAAGGAGTATATAAAATATTTGTCATTTTGCTCAACAAACCCCCCCCCCCCCATTGGTATCAGCAAAAGCGTTAAGCTAAGTGAAAGACAAGTTTGAGAAAAAATTTCTTAGCGTTAAAAAAATTAACTCCCCCCTTTTGAAAATTTTTTTATTTAGCTTTAAAAAAAAAAAAAACTTCCCCCCTTTTTTTTTTTGAAACTCTCCCCCTTTTTGCCATTTAAGCTCATAAAGAAAGTATAACTGGCCATTAAAAGTCTAAAATGATAAGTGAAACCAGCTCATATTGGAAATATTCACAAGCCATTACAGTTCAAACAATACGTAGGCCCGCAAACGAATGGAGTTCAAAACATGCGGCTTATGATAGCAAAGAGTAGGTTTGCAAATAATTTTAGTATAACTAGTTCACATGTATTTTCATATTTAATCAACAAATCAGTAGTGCTTTGCCCCTTAACAAATTTAGTATTTTAAAAATTTTATGAGATAAGATTTTGAAAAGAAATAGCATAAGTCATGAAGCATTTAAGTTCACAAGCAAAAACCAAGATATGTTATATATAAGTTCATTTCCTGCAATTAAAAATCAAATACACATACATCTATATAAATATTCCCTTATGATTTTCAATAAATACTGGGGAAGATGCTTTAAAAAAACTTTAATAAGAATGATCAAGCAAGCATCAATTTTCTAGTTAATCATAGACAAGCATTCCCAAAAAAAAAAATATAGTTAGAAAGATTAACCATATGGATCATAAATATAGAAAATTTAAATGCAAGATCATACGGAAACTTTTGAACCTTTGTGGCAAAGTAAAATATGTTCATTTAAGATTTATAGAAAAATTATCAGACTTTAATGCACATACCACAATACAAAGCAATGCATGTCTAAGCATAAAAATATTGATGAGCATTACAAGATAAAAAATAATTTTCAAATGCTCCCTCTATGAGTTTGAATACTTGCTTTGATGAAATGAAATGCTTATACTTATCAAGGATTAATTTCACTAATAATTTCAAGTCGTATAAGCAATCAAAATATCTTACACCAACTATTTTGATACCATGATACATATGAGTTCTTTATGCTTTTTCCTTAGGAACGGAGCTTAGCTCCCCTAATAATTTTCAAGCATGCATTATCGAATGATGATAAAATTTTCATTTTACATTCACTCATCCTTTCAAAAATATTTTAACATTTATTCTATCAAATCATCTTATCGCATGGTTTTATTTTGGAAAGATTTAACGAAATTATGGCAACATGCTGTCTATAAATTGATCATTTTCCATAAAAACATGTTCCTAAAATATGTTTGCTTTCAACAAGTAATTTATCTTAAGCATGCAACAACCTAAAATATCTACCAGCATGCAATTTTCATCACTGCATCAGCCATGCATGTGGCGTTTCGGATTAAGCATGTCATCAGGTAGCTCAACTAACAAATCATAAACTATAAACTATCCATTAAAGAAGTTTTATCATATAGTATAATATGGATAGTAATTTACACTATTGTTTTCATAAATACATATGGGCACAAAAAAAAATTATGAGAGCATAGAGTCATGAATTTAAAAAGAATGCTCCTCCTGAGTTATGCACTATTGCTTTCTTATGCCTTTACCATTTTTCAAGATTGTGGCCAAGTGTTTTAAGATTTTCAATGATTTGAGCTTAGCGTTGAATGTTTTAGCTTAAAGGACGAAAGAGCCTATATTGTCTCTTTTCTTATGGATCTCAACATTTAGGTTTATTAGATATTAGCATTTTTTATATATATTGAAACCTATTGCAAATAACTTAGCCATTTGACATATTCAAAAGCTTCTAATAGATTTGACTTAAAGTTCTTGTGAAGTGAAATTTTACAAATACTCTTATCAATTAAATTGCTATTAAGTTTGGAAGAGTAATTATAATGAGTGGACATTGTTCGTAATATTTTTGCGGAAGTGAATATGTCCAACTTGTTAGGTAAGACAAATGTTGCTCTTAATTTATTTTTGATTATCCCACAATTGGACCGTACCTTATAAGTATGTCTTCAATTTTAAGCACGGGTACGAGCCCAGGATAGATGAATCTTTATTGGATATGATTGTGGTATGGTAAAGATTTATTATGGAAGAGATAGCTTTAGCGTAAATCAAAAATAGGGAATTTTATATTTTAAGCACAAAGGAATATTTATTAAAATGTCTTGATAAACCATTTGGATTTCTTAGAGAATTCTACTGATTTGATTATAATGGGATATCTTTTAATAAGCACTTGATTGATATAGAAATTATGATTTATTTTACTCATTTTGGAAGTGTAAGGTTCTTGATAATTTATCTAGGTAAGCTTACGACCTTTTGCTTTGAACAAATCAACATTAGCAAGCTTTAGCCAATATTTTTATATTTTATCCAATTATTATGATATATATATTAAGTTCAGATTGGATATTACTCAAAAGAAATCATATTGGCTTGATTTTCTAAAATTCTTCGTATTTAAAATTTTGTATAATAAATGCATATACTAATTTTTGACTTTTTAGACACAAACCATTTTTAAGCTTTTAGTCATCACCTATCCCATAATTATTCCTAAAAAAAAAAAATAGAGAACAAAATGATCATGTCATTCCAATTGGAACCTTTCTTGATTACCCATGTCATTTTCTTGTCTTTGTCTCGGACACCCCTAAATGGACACTTATATCAGGTATGCCCTTTCATTTTACAAAATGAGCAAGTTTTGTATATTTGTGAGAAAGTATGCTTATTTCTTCTCTTCTTGTTTAATGAGGCATAGCTATGAGATTTTTTAGATAGATTTGAACCCTTTTTGGAAATATAATTTCTTTTAACTTCTAAGGGTTTATTTAAACTATTTTCACTTGTAACCTTGGAAATTGTTTAAGGATGTTCATATATTTTTCCATCTAAACAAGTGATATTCAGAATCTTCATGATTTTCTTCTTTTCTAGAATAGCAGGATAATCTTTTAATTCCTCTAATTGTTTAGCTATCCATTCATTTTCATTTTTCAAACACATTTTCTTCTTAGATATCCTAGCTAGAAGCTTATGCAGTTTAACTAAGCCTTTTTCTAGATCTCCATACGAAGAGATGCTTTCATTATACAATTCAACACATGATTCAACATAAAATTTATTAAAGTAAAGATCACATGAATCATTGCACAAATTATTAATAGAATTATCAACAGATGATTCCACACATGATCCATTACAATAATTGTCATAATATCCATCATTTCAATTATTGCATGCATCAATGGCAAATATTGTCACAAGAGACACTACATGAGTCACTATCAGAATTATCAATAGATGATGCAACACATGATTCTTTACACAATATAATGCAAGATTCATCACATGATTTTTCATAAGATTTATTGCAAAAATCATCACATGAATCAATAAATGAATCATTAATTGAAATAGGCTAAGATACATATACCTCCTCCTTAACTAACTCAGTTTGTTTACAATTTGCCACCTCTTGATCATTTGAACTTGATATTTCTAGAATTGTGGTTTCTTTCTCCTGGGTTTCTCCATAATCCCTGTCATGTTATTCCTCAATATCTTTCGCACATGTACATGCCATAATTTCATGAAAAATATTAGGCTATAAAGCACGATATGGCATATCCATGGCATTTGAATTTGCATGCATATCATTTCTAGTTATTAGCATACTAATTCCTTTAACTATTTCTTGTCATGCCTTCCAGTCCATTGATTTTATAAAAACACTCATTTTTAGTTTCCAAATCAAACAAATTTCACTGCAAAATATTGGAGGACAAAGATAAGACTGTCCCTCACCGAGTGGGAATACACCAACATAACCCATCGTGATCCTTTAAAAAGAAACCTCTAAGTTTAAGCAACCTAGCTCTAATACCAACATTAATTTAGGTGTAATCCCAAGAGGGAGGGGGGTGAATTGGGTATTTAAAAATATTTTGGTATTTCAATCCTTAATTGAAAACCCAACCACAAAAGCACACATTTGGATATACACCGATTTCAGTATTATACAACTTAATTGATTTAATCAGTGGATATATCAATTAATTAAGTATTACCCAATTATTCTCACTTATTTTAGATATTCATATATACCAATATTTAAAACATGCACAATAGATATAAGATGAGTATAAGTGCAAAAAAATAAAGAGTAATATATATATATATATATTTATAGAGAGAGAGAGAGAGAGAGAGAGAGTGCAAACATAGAATTTTTAACAAGGTTCGGCCAAACTCGGCCTACATCCTCACCTTGGGCAAAACACCCAAGGATTCCACTAATTTGCTCCTTAAACCCGGGCGGAGCTTCCCGTTACAAACCCGCTGCTTACAAGAGGCATAACTTCCTTCTACTCGGCTACTTACAAGATGCACAGCTTCCTTGTGAGAACTTGAATCGTGATATATGGATTTATTATGTAAAAGAAGGATAAAATGGTAAATTGAGCAGGGTTCATCGATGAAGGTTGAAGGCTCCTTGTCAACGAAGTTCAGAGACTAGTTAACGAGGGAATGCCGAGAGGTTCGGAGGAAATGAAATATCTGGCTCATCGACGAGGCCACTGACTTGTTGACAAAGCTAATGGCGGACTCGTCGACGAGGACACCAATTCGTCGACGAATCCACCCGGGTCAAGGGCTATAAATATCAGTTCCATTGCTTCTAAGCTAAGTAATCTTAATATCATCTCTCTCTCTCTCTCTCTCTCTCTCTCTCTCTCTAGAATTCAAAGCTCTCTCTCTCTCTCTTCAATTTCTTCACCGTTTGTCGCCTGATTTGCAAATCAGACGTTACCATGAGGATCAGGGAAGGATTCTCTACATTTCTAATAGATCAGAATCTCGTTTGAGCATTTTCGGGTGTCGGGCTAAAATCGAGGTAAGGCTCGATTTTCGTTTCTGATTCAATATGTGTATAGTAGTACGAATTGTAAGTAGGTACTGTACTGTGGTTTGTAGGTTTTGGAGTCCCGGTACGTAGTTTTGGGGATTGTGGAGTTCGTAGTTGGAATTCAGGTTAAGGTAAGGGGATTCTGTTTATATCAGTTTATTTTTGAAATCGGGATTGATAAGCTTGTAGGCTACGATCGTATATATGTTTTGGCTACTTATTTGGGGAAATCTATCAGGTAAAATATGGGATTATCAGGTTCCAATTTTAGGGAAAGTTTGGGGATTTCAGGTATCATCTCTACTTTGTTTGGAAAATCGTTCATTTTGTTTAAAATGTATTATTGAGATTACCGTTATCCATATTTGCATAAACTGTATACTTGAAAATGGAAAACGATATGATTTACAGTAAACCAAATAAGTGTGGTATGTATGGTTGTATGTATTTGTTCCAAATATTTGTAAAACAGTTAGTGGCGACTAACTACCGTACGCTGAAATGTATAGGAACGTGAGTTCCAAAATGATTCCAGGTTTTGTGAAATCGGCTAGGGGCAGTTAATTATCGTACACCGAAACAACT
Source organism: Malania oleifera (assembly GCF_029873635.1). Lineage (NCBI taxonomy): Eukaryota > Viridiplantae > Streptophyta > Magnoliopsida > Santalales > Ximeniaceae > Malania > Malania oleifera. The sequence continues at coordinate 40,704,289 of NC_080428.1, read as the reverse complement.
ATATGGCGGCTAATTAATGTACGCTGCGCCATGTACCGGTTAACTACCGTGGACGAGAGTGGCCGGCTCTATATCCGGGGTGTGAAATATCACCAGTATGTTCCGGCTAGTCACCGATGGGCGTGTTCTACACCGTATGGAGCAATGTAATCACTGTGGGCCTTGGTCGTCGCAACGTAGTTGCGTATATAGCAATGTAATCACTGTGAGACTTAGGTGACCATGTGTAGTTGCTTATTGAGCAATATAATCACTGGGGGCCTTGGTCGTTGCGGCGTAGTTGCGTATGTAGCAATGCAATCGCTGTGAGACTTAGGTGACCTTGTGTAGTTGCGTCCTAGTGTGACGACACTGAACGTATGTTTTGGGTATCATATGTACTGGAATGGTTTTTGTGAAAATACTGGAACTGTATGTAACTGTATGAAACTATATGGAAATGTTTCAAACTGTATCATATTTTTATAATGTTATGAATTATGTAAAATAACACCGATATGCCATACATTGATATAACCTGTTTTTTTTCTTACTAAGAAGTGTCTCACCCCAAATGTACATACAATGTTTTTCAGGTCCTTCAGGTAACCGTAATTAGCATCCTAACAGTTGGAAGCGAGGGTGTTGTTAGCTGCTGTTAGTGCCTATTTAGGTACGAGCTTTGTAACTGCGTCGTCGTGGTGGTTTTTGTAGATACCTGGGGTATGTTCTGTAATATGGGAATGTATATCCTAGCTTATATAGACTCTAGTATGATACTGTATATGTATAAAAAGGCCATTTTTCGCTGCGTATCTGATGAGTATGAATTTGTATGTGTATGTGTATAGGGCATCTATGTACCCCACGGGGTCAAACCCCTTTTATTGTATCATATCATGTATATTTGAATTGATACGGAGAGGTTATTATATTCACACCTAGGACCCACTCTCCAGTTCAGGGTGTGACAGCTTGGTATCAGAGCTAACTGGGTTACTAGGTTATGTAGACTTGGCTAGGAGTATTGATGTGTACATAACAGAGTATAGGATGTAAGAAATGGGTAGTGTTGGTCGAGGGTTGTTCTGTTGCTAGATCAAGATTTGTCAGCGGTATTCCGTGTTTTTCCTAGAATGACGATTCCAGTAAAGGTAAGGCGGACCATTGATGGATTCGTGTCGGTGTGACAGGACAGGCTTAGACCTGTGAAAGTAATAGTTGACATGATGAGTCTCCTTCTGTGTCTCATGGTTTAGCGAGACAGGTGATCCGAGAAATTAGGTAGAGTGTTAGGAGACGCGAGGGCTCTCCTACTGATGCGGGGTGTACCATCAAGAGGTTCACATGCATGCACCCTCTGACATTTATTGGAGGACTTGATCCAATAGTGGCGGAGGACTGGGTCGAGAAGACCGAGCAGATTTTGGAAGTCCTCCACTGCATTAAGAAGCAGAAGGTCTTGTACGCTACCTTTCAATTGATTGGAGAGGCAAGGTAATGGTGGACGGCAGTGAGTCTACTTGAGAGGCAGAGAGCTGGTCCATCTGGGGCTGCTTCAAAGAGGTATTTTTCGAGAGATACTTTCCAGTCTCCACTCAGGACGCGAAGGCTGATAAGTTTTCGGGCCTCACGCAGGGAACTTTGACAGCGCAGAGGTATGCTGCAAGATATATCGAGTTGTCTTCATTTTCGCCATACTTGATTCCGAATGAGCACGAGAATGCTCGGAGGTTCGAGAGGGGTCTAAGGAAAGTCATCCTCCATCTTGTGGGGATGCTGCAAATTCATGAGTTCTCTGTTCTAGTGGATAAAGCCATCATAGTTGAGACCGACCTTCGAGGAGATGAAGGAGCGCAGGATCAAGGGAAGAGGCCAGTATCTTCTAGTCCTCAGAGTGGTCCTTAGCAGGGTCAGTGGAAGAAGAAGAAGAACTACAGCTCTGGTTATCGGCAAAACACAGAGCGGTTGAGTTCTCAAGGGGATCCATCCTTCACACCATGCGCTAAGTGCAGTAAATGGAAGGATGGCGAATGTTAGCCATTCTGGGGTGTCTGCTACAACTATGGAAAGTCAGGCAACATTGCTAAGAGCTCTCAAGAACAGAGTAGGATTATGCTTACACAGAGTCAGAACCGTGGGAGTAATTAGATGCCTTGGGGGGAACCACCAGGCAACCACGGCTCCAGCGAGAGTATATTCACTTACTCCAGTAGATGCGAAACACGTTGGGAACATGGTGACAGGTGCCATGTTGTTGCTTTCGAATAGAGCTGTTGTTTTATTTGATTTGGGGACAATCCATTCGTTCATATCTGCTAGATTCATGAAGTTGTGTGAGGCAGAAACCTGTGTGATGAATGAGATGTTGTCTGTGACTACGCCGACTAGGAGTGTAATGATTTGTAGTAAGATGTTAGGAAACTGCCCAGTTGTCATTCAGGAGAGACTGCTACCAGCAAATCTTGTAGTATACGACATGTCGGGTTTCGACGTTATACTAGGAATGGATTGGTTGTTCTTCAGCTATGTGGTGATTGATTGTCGTAAGAAGGTAGTAGTGTTGAGACCTCCTGCGAAGCAGCAGTATGAGCTTGTGGGATTGTGTGTGTGTTCGACACCATAGATTTTATTGGCATTACAGGTGAGGAGGTTACTCTTGAATGGTTGTCACGGGTACCTAGCTTGCGTGAAGGAGCCTCCACGGGATGTGTTGAGACTTAAGGATACTCGGGTGGTCAATGAGTTTCCAGATGTGTTCCCAGACGACTTGCCCAATTTACCTCCAGATCGTGAGGTGGAGTTTGCGATAGAGTTGCAACCTGGCAAGGCACCGATCTCTAAAACTCCGTATTGGATGGCTCCAACAAAACTTCGAGAGTGGAAGGAGTAATTGCAGGAACTATTGGACCAGGGTTTTATTCGACTGAGTGTTTTGCCCTAGGGAGCTCCAGTATTATTTGTCAAGAAGAAGGATGGGTTGATGCATTTGTGCATTGACTACCATGAGATGGGTTGATGCATTTGTGCATTGACTACCATGAGATCAACAAAGTGACGGTGAAGAACCGTTACCCTTTACCTCGTATAGATGATCTCTTTAATCACTTGGAGGGAAAGCATATCTTTTTGAAGATCGACCTACGGTCAGGGTATCATCAGGTGAGGGTTAGGTCTGAGGATGTAGCAAAGACCACTTTCCGAACCAGATACGACCACTATAATTTCTTGGTTATGTCGTTTGGATTGACCAATGCGCCAGTAGTACTTATGGATCTGATGAACAGGGTGTTTTATAAGTACCTAGATCAGTTCGTAGTGGTGTTCATTGATGACATTTTGGTATACTCAAGGAGTTCGAAAGAGCATGAGAATCATCTGAGGTTGGTGCTACAGATTCTACGAGAAAGGAAGTTGTACGCCAAGCTAAAGAAGTTTGAGTTCTTGTTGAATTAGGTCGCGTTCTTAGGCCATGTGGTGTCTAGGGGCGATATCCCCATTGATCCTAAAAAGATTGAAGTTGTGGTCGACTGGGCTAGACCAAAGAGTGTGCAAGAGGTTCGGAGTTTTCAAGGACTGGCGGGTTATTATCATCGATTCATGGAGGGTTTCTCTAAATATTCTGGACCTCTAAAACAATTGACTAAGAAGGGGGTGAAGTTTGGCTGGACTAGTGATTGTGAGCAGTGCTTTCTCGAATTGAAGCACCAGCTGGTTACTACTCCAATATTGACCATTCCTTTGAGGGATGGGGGTTTGTGATCTATAGCGACGCGTCCCTGAAGGGTTTGGGATGTGCGCTTATGCAACAAGGTAAGGTGATAGCTTATGCTTCTCGGCAACTTAAGGAGTATGAGAAGAATTACCTTATGCATGATTTGGAATTAGCTGCTGTAGTTTATGCCCTAAAGATCCGGCAACACTACCTGTACGGTGTTCAGTGTAAGATTTTCATTGACCAAAAAAGCCTCATGTACTTTTTCACATAAAAGGAGATGAATATGAGGCAAAGGCGGTGGCTAGAGTTGATTAAAGACTACGACTTCACGATTAACTATCACCTGGGAAAGGCTAATGTGGTAGCAGATGCGTTGAGTTGGAAGTCAGAGCATGCAGCAGTAACTGTAGTTGTAGCTTAGCATCATGTCAGACGGGATCTGGAAAGCCTTGCCGTGTAGTTGGTGTCCGGTGATCATCAAGCTTTCATTGCTAACTTGGTGATTCAGCCGACCTTGTATGAGCGTATTAGAGTCGCACAGGCTAATGATGTGGAGTTAGTTGAGATTGTGGAGAAAGTGCAACAGGGTTTGGCTGCAGATTTTAACATCTCTGATGGAGGTGTGTTGAGGTTTGGGACCAAGCTGTGTGTTCCAAATGACGATGAGATCAAAAGGATGATTCTGGTGGAAGCGCATCGTTCTCTGTATACGGTACATCTGAGTAGTACGAAGATGTATCGGGATTTGCACGAGTCCTTCTGGTGGAGTGGTATGAAGAGGGATATTACCCGGTTCGTGGAACAGTGTGTGACATGTCAATAGGTGAGAGTTGAACATCAGAGGTCGGCAGGGTCATTGCAGCCTTTGCCTATTCCCGTATGGAAATGGGAGCACATTTCTATGGACTTTCTTACCAGATTGCCGCTAGTACGTCACAGATAGAATGCTATTTTGGTAATCATGGACAAGTTGATGAAATCTGCTCACTTTGTATCGACGAAGGTCAGCTACCCTTTGAGTAGGCTAGCAGACTTGTTTGTGCATGAAATTATGAGAATGCATGGTGTACTGATGTCCATTGTTTCATATTGGAATCCGAGGTTTACTTCTCGATTTTGGAGAAGCTTGCAAGAAGCACTGGGGACAGAGCTTACTTTCAGTACAGCATTCCACCCCCAGACTGATGGACAGTTAGAGAGGACGATACATATATTAGAAGATATGTTGCAAGCTTGTGTGTTATACTTCAGTGGTAGCTGGATACAGTTTATGCCACTTGTAGAGTTCGCTTATAATAACATCTTCCAGTCTAGTATCGGAATGGCACCGTTAGAGGCTTTGTATGGTCGAAGGTGTCGATCTCCTTTGTATTGGGATGAGGTCGGTGAACGTCAGGTTTTAGGACCTGAACTTGTGCAACAGGCGTCTGAGAAAGTAGGTTTGATCTGAGAGAGGATTAGAGCGGCTCAGAGTCGGCAGAAGAGTTACGCGGATGTTTGCCACCGTGAGTTGGAGTTTGAGATAGGGGGCAAAGTATTCCTTAGGATCACTCCGATGAAGGGAGTGATGAGATTTGGAAGGAAAGGCAAGTTGAGCCCGAGGTATATCGGACCATTCGAGGTTATTGAACGAGTGGGTCTGGTAGCCTACAGAGTTGCACTACCCCTAGCACTCTCGAGGGTCCACGATGTGTTTCATGTATCCATGCTAAGAAGGTACGTGATGGATCCATCTCATGTTATCAGTTATAATGAGTTGGAAATCGAGGATACTTTAGCGTATGAGAAAATACCTGTTCAGGTTCTGAACCATAAAGTTCAGAAGGTTTGTACCAAATAAATACTGTTGGTGAAGGTATTGTGGTGAAACCACGAGGTTGAGGAAGCTTCTTGTGAACTAGAAACAGAAATACGCCGAAGTATCCGCAGTTGATCTGAGTAGTAGTTGGATAGCAGAGTGGTATGAGTATGTATGTATGTATGCAATCCTCTGTTATCACATTGTATTTTGGGGTTAGTCTTTGGGAGAGTCCTGTTGTAATGTAAACTCCCGAGGCCACGTATGTATGTAATCACGGTATTCCTCCGCCATAAGTGAGAGTATGTATGTATGTATCATGGCGGGACTGCATATGAATGACTGTCGTATTCTCTAGAGTATGTATGCATGTATCATGACAGGACTGCATATAAATGACCGTCGTATTCTCTAGAGTATGTATGTATGTATCATGACGGGGCTGCATATAAATGGCCATCGTATTCTCTAGAGCATGTATGTATGTATCGTAGAGGGACTGCGTATAAATGGTCGCCGCTTCGCCTGAGTGTGTATGTATGTAGTAGTATGAATGTGTTCATAATGAGAGATTGCAAATTTCAAGGAAGAAATTTTTGTAAGGGGGGGAGGTTGTGAGAACCCAAACCGTGATATATGGATTTATTATGTAAAAGAAAGATAAAATGGTAAATTGAGCAGGGTTCATTGATGAGGCCAGGGTTCGTCGACAAAGGTTGAAGGCTCCTCGTTGACGAAATTCAGAGACTCGTTGATGAGGGAATGCCAAGAGGTTCGGAGGAAATGAAATATCCGGCTCGTCGATGAGGACACCAATTTGTCGACGAATCCACTCGGGTCAAGGGCTATAAATATCAGTTCCACTGCTTCTAAGCTAAGTAATCTTAATATCCTCTCTCTCTCTCTCTCTCTCTCTCTCTCTCTCTCTCTCTCTCTTTCTCTCTCGCTAGAATTCGAAGCGCTCTCTCTCTCTCTCTCTCTTCGATTTCTTCACAGTTTGTCGCCTGATTCGTAAATCGGACGCTACCGCAAGGATCAGGGAAGGATTCTCTACATTTCTAATGGATCAAAATCTCGTTTGAGCGTTTTCGGGTTTCGGGCTAAAATCGAGGTAAGGCTTGATTTCATTTCTAAATCAATATTTGTATAGTAGTACGAATTGTAACTAGGTATTGTACTATGGTTTGTAGGTTTTGGAGTCTCGGTTCATAGTTTTGGGGACCGTAGAGTTCGTAGTTGGAATTCAAGTTAAGGTATGGGGATTCTGTTTATATCAGTTTATTTTTGAAATCGGGATAGGTAAGCTTGTAGGTTACGATCGTATGTATGTTTTGGCTACTTATGCGGGAAAATCTATAGGGTAAAATATGGGATTATCGAATTACAGTTTTTAGGAAAGTTTGAGGATTTCGGGTATCATCTCTACTTTGTTTGGAAAACCGTTCGTTTTGTTTAAACTATATTATTGAGATGAATTTTATCCATATTTGCATAAATTGTATACTTGAAAATGGAAAACGATATGATTTATAGTAAACAAAATAAGTGTGGTATGTATGGTTGTACGTATTTGTTCCAGGTATTTGTAAAACAACTAGTGGCGGCTAATTATCATACGCTAAAATGTATAGGAACGTGAGATCCAAAATGATTCCAGGTTTTGTGAAATCGGCTAGGGGCAACTAATTATCGTACACCGAAATAGCTCTGTAGTGGCTAATTACCATACGCTACGCCATGTACCGGTTAACTATCGTGGGCGAGAGTAGCCGGCTCTATATCCGGGGTGTGAAATATCACCAGTATGTTCCGTCTGGTCACCGATGGGTGTGTTCTACACCGTATGGAGCAATGTAATCACTGTGGGCCTCGGTTGTCGTAGCGTAGTTGCGTATGTAGCAATGTAATCGCTGTAAGACTTAGGTGACCTTGTGTAGTTGCGTATGGAGCAATGTAATCACTGTGGGTCTTGGTCGTCGTGGCGTAGTTGCGTATGTAGCAATGTAATCGTTGTGAGACTTAGGTGACCTTGTGTAGTTAAGTATGGAGCAATGTAATCACTGTGGGCCTTGGTCGTCGCAGCGTAGTTACATATGTAGCAATGTAATCGTTGTGAGACTTAGGTGACCTTGTGTAGTTGTGTACTAGTGTGACGACACTGACCGTATGTTTTGGGTATCGTATGTACTAGAATGGTTTTTGTGAAAATATTGGAATTGTATGTAATTGTATGTAACTGTAGGAAAATGTTTCGAATTGTATCGTATTTTTATAGTATTATGAATTATGTAAAATAACACCGGTGTGCCACACTCTGATATAACCTATTTTCTTCCTTACTGGGAAGTGTCTCACCCCAAATGTACGTACAATGTTTTTCAGGTCCTTCAGGTAGCCACAATTAACATCCTAGCAGTTGGAAGCGAGGGTGTTGTTAGCTACTATTAGTGCCTATTTAGGTACGAGTTTTGTCACCGGGTCGTCGTGATGGTTTCGGTAGACACTCGGGGTATGTTTTGTAATATGAGAATGTATATCCTAGCTTATATAGACTCTGGTATGATACTGTATGTGTATAAAAAGACCGTATTCTGCTGCGTATCGGATGAGCATGGATTTGTATGTGTATATGTATAGGGGTCGGACCCCTTTTATTGTATCGTATCAAGTATGTTTGAATTGATACAGAGACAGGTTAGGTTACTATATTCACACCTAGGACCCACTCGCGGGTTCGGGGCATGGCAATCTACTCTACTTCTTACAAAAGGCGTAGCTTCCTTCTTTCCAGTTCATAGTTCGAATCGTTAATACAATAGATGAATAAAATTCTTAAACACTCAAATGCTTCTCAACAAGCTAATAAGTACAATAAAATCCTAATACATACTCAAATGATAAAACTTTGAAAGCTCAATGAATGTATGTGATGTTGTCAATAATATTTTTGCAACAATCAATTATATGATCTTTGTATATAAAAATATATATGATATATTTGCTCCAAAGATCTAAACTTTATTTAAAAAATTTCTCCACAAAATATATATTAAGAGATTTCAGTTTTTGCAATAATGGAATACGATGAAATATTTGAAAAAAGTATAAACACGAATGCTTTCAAAGATTTAAACTCTAGCAAAACTTTTTCCCAAAGAAATATTTCAAATGATAGATCGATGAAGAACTAGAGTTCTTGCTCTCAATAAGAAATATTAAAAATAAAAGAATGTGAAAGAAGAAATACTTTTAATATGATGATTGAATGCTCAAAAACTAAAGCTTGTTTCACTAAACCTCAATACCCAAGATGTTTGCAAAAGATATGGGTGAATGCCCTTTGATCTTGAAAATCAATGTAAAGAATGCCCAAGAATGTTTTTATGTGAAGAGTATTGGCCAAAAGGATGTAACACTAGGTTTTGGGTTTGATATTTATAAGCATCTTCTCGTATGGGCATATCCTGACTGTTGTATCATTATAAGATATTTTTGTTAATAAAAAATTTTCCCGTTGAGCGCTGGAGGGCCATTCTTCCCGACAGACTCGTCGACGAGAACATTGGTTCTTTGATGGGTGGATTGTCTAAGATTTTTTAGCTTTCGGTATTTTCTTGTCAATGAGAGCAAAGCATTTAGTGACGAGTGGCCTTTAGTCATTCGTCGATGAGACTAGGGGAATCATCAACGAGCTACCTGTTAATCAGCCTGATCCAACCTAGGTGAATGCATGTGAATATGTCATGAAAAACATGCATCCTAAGGTCGATCTATATGTCATTTCGAGCTTCCAACTAAATCATGTGATCATGCATATACAAATTTAATTCAAAACAATACAACTGAAATAAAAACACATTTTCACTTATTTGCTCTAGAATTCTTGTATGGAATGGGCCAAGGTATGTGACCTTTATATTCCTTACAGCTTCCATTTTTCCTTTGTCATGTGTGCATGCTTGAAGTATAAACCTATTCAAGTACTAAATGCACAGATGAGATAATTGTGTTTTGTTATCATCAAAATAGAGATGAGACTCAAAAAGTCAACAAAACTAAGATAGGTGACTAACCCTTCAAGATCAGTCGACTGCCCTATTCTGTGTTTAGAAAATATGCTGAACTAAACTGTAAAAGATCAGGTGACTGACCACAGGTCACAGTCGATTGACCTTCAGGATTTTAAATTATAAAAAAGCGAGGGAATGTTTCCAAAATTGATTTCTTAGGTTCCAAACTTTGTCAAAACTTGGGAAACACTGCAAGTAACTTGGGAAATACAAAAAATTTATTTTTTAACTCAATAAATACAAGTTAATTTCAAGAATTACATAACAACAACTATCAGCATTCAAGAAAATTCTTTCTACTCCTCAAAGCTATCTTGCTAATACTTTTGCTGAAGTACCTATGGTGTTCTTGCTGATACTACTCACGGTTTCTGATAATTTTCTATTGAGAATTTCAATCCTAAATCAGAATTTTGGTGATAATCATCTGAGCTTCTTCTTCCTATATAGATTATTGATTCAAGTATATTGATTTTAAATTGTACTAATATGCTCTTTTTGAGAGTTTTTTTGTACACAAGTTGTTTTTGTTTCTCTTGTTATTTTTTACGATTCAAGGTTGTTGAATCGTTGGCTAATGAGAAGGGGTATTCTTGTTAGAAAGGGATCTCCACCTAATATGGAGAGGTTGTAACTTAGCCTGAAAATAAGTTGGAATGGAAAATCCTCACGGCGATTGCTTGGGGCAAGGACATAGGCCGCTGGCCGAACATTGTAAAAAATCTAGTACTCTTCTCTTCTTCCCTTAGTCTCTTTAAATTATTGCAAACATATTAATTACGTGATTGTTTAACTATTTACTGAGAACTTGCTTAAAGTTGGGATATTGTTGAATACTAATTTGAATCAAGGAAATTAGTTGGATTCATTGTTTAGTTAAAGCTTTGAAACATGAATTGTTGAATGATCAGCTGATATAAATGTCATGACGTCTCGGAGCACGTGTGCCTCGAGGTGGCGAAATAAAAATTGTGATTTAAATTTTTGGGAAAAATAGGAATGGAGTTGCCACTAACCTTTTAGTGTGGTTAAAACACTTAATTACTACCCGGTAAATGATAGAATGGGTCTACGTTACCAAAGTTGGGGTCGAGAGTTCGGTTACATGAGGGGAAGGTACAAGCACCCCCTACACCCCCGTTCTTACGAACAATACCTAATTAATTATGAGATTATCCTTAAGTAAATTTAAAAAATCTTTAGATTACTCCTTTTATGAATTTACAAATACACATGCAAAATAAATAAGTAAACAAATTATACAAAAAGATACGTAATATATATATTTTTTATTATTTTCAATTTTATCCCTATGATTACAATTAAAAATGGTACAAGCTCTTTCTGGCTTCACTTACCTTTGGTTTTGAGGGAATATATATATACGGTAAGTGAAGCCAGAAAGAGCTTGTACCATTTCTAATTGCAATCATAGGGATAAAATCAAAAATAATAATAAAAAAATAATAATAATAAAATATTGATTAAGTTAATTCAAATATATAATACTAAAAATAACACAACCTATGATATATACCAAAATAATAGTACTGATAATACTAATGATAAATATTAATAACCTATTAAGTAATGTTATACATGCTAAAATACTAAAATAAAATATTGGTAATAAAATACATGAGTATATATATACCAGAAAAGACTAAAGTAATACAATATTAATATACTAAAGATACGTAATATATTAAGATATATTAATGCACTGAAAATAGTTTAATATATTAAGTTACTAAATATATTAATATAGTAAGAATAGTTAGTGCTAAATGTATTAAGATATTGGAGATAAGTAATACTAAATAATTAATACCCAATATATTAAGATACTAAATATATTAATATACTAAGAAAAGTTAATGCTAAATAAATTAAGATACTAAAGATAATTAATACTAAATATAATAACTAATACTAAACATGTGATTAAAATACTAATCTATCAATTAAACACTAAATTACAAAAATACAAAAATATTAAATATGTAATATTTACCAAAATGCTAATATGTGATATACATATAAAAATATTAATTTACTAAATATATGATTTCAATAAAATACAAAATTATTAAATATGTAATACAAAGTTACCAAAATAATAGATATACTATATTACTAAAATTCTAATTCCAAAATACTAATATAATAAATATATAATATCAAAAGAATTCTACCACACTCATATTAATCATTTAACATATATACAATAAATACTACAAAAAATGAACGTGAACATAAATATGGCAACAATGAAAAACCCTACGATGTGAATATTAATATCAATAACAAAATTCCTATTTTGAATATCAAAATGATCAAAAATTCCCCAATAATAATAATCATTCAGCCAAAAATACAACAAAAACGTAAACATGAATGTCAAGATTCAAACAAATCTTATACTGTTGTAAATCCTACACCATGAATATTAATTAAAATACAACAATAAGAAAAATAGAGTATAAATATTAAACATTAAAACAAACATTACAATACTAAAACCTTACAATAACAACCCTAGAATATATATAAACATTATCATAAAAGAACTTTGAAACTCCAACAAATAACAATCTCAACCCTACATAAATATAAGCACCAAATAACGAGACTAATACAACAATAATAAAAAGTTTAACTTAAATGATAACAATAAATCAAGAACACTAAACATATATATATATATATATATATATATAATAAAATATAATAAAAAGACTTAAAATATTATCATATCAATACCTGACCCTAAATCATACAATACCCAATATATATATATATATATATATATATATATATATATGTACCTAATATAACAACAATAAAAATGTAAATATAGAATCAAACAAAATAACAATGCCCCAAAGATGCGGTGTAACATAAATATACAACAACAGGATAATAATAATAACTAAGAATAATAGACCATGAATATATGCAATATAAAGATAATAAACCGTGTTGCTGTGGGTGGGATCGGAGATGGATCAGGGTCGCTAGAGTGGCTGCAGCTGCTTCCGGGTGTCGGTGGTGGCTGGAGTTCACCATGGAGGGAGTAGACGGCCTTGGTAGTGTGAGATCGGAGCTTGACTCCGCAGGGAGGTTGTTGGCAAATGCTACTAGTTGCTTTGTGCGTCTGACTGCTGCGTAGTCGGGGGATGGCCGTGAGATTGAAGATGACCGGAGCAGTGGATGTTGGAGCGATTGGTGACTCCGGCGGCGTCGAAGCAGTGGGCCAGTTTGATAGCAGTCGAGTGGGACTACGATGGGTCAATAAGAGTGGGACCACAATGGGTCAGTAAGAGGGGGACCACGAAGGGTCAATAAGATGGGACCGCAATGGATCAATAAGAGTGGGACCGCGATGGGTCAATAAGAGATGTACTGCGATATGTCAGTAAGAGTGGGACTGCGAAGGGTCAACAAGAGTGAACAAGTTATTCAAAACAATTTGGATGAAACTACTCGCATGAATGAGATAATCAAGAAGGCTTTGAGGTGACCTAACACCTCGGTTTCATCGTGAACAACACCATTTTTGGATTTGAGGGCCGATACCCTAATGTCAAGGTAGATGACTCAATTTGGACTAGGGGAATGGTTACTTTGTATGGGGAATGATGAATCGGGTACGAGGTCTCGACACTTTTTGGGAAGTGTCCTCAAGTCTAGGGTTATAAGTCCTGAAGAATTGCTCCGCTGAGGATGATCAATCGGGTGCACGATTCCTAGACTCTTTGAAGAATAAGCTCATGTGTAGGGTTCTAAGTCTTGAAAATTAGCTTCATTAGGGATGATCAATCGAGTGCAAGATCCTAAGACTCTTTGAAGAATAAGCTCATGTGTAAAGTCCTGAAAATTTGCTCCACTAGAGATGATCAATCGGGTGCTAGGTTCCCAGATCTTTTGGAAGGTCAATATTTTTGAAAATGGTTACCATACTGAGGGTGATTAATTGGGTGCACGATCCCGGGATTCTCTTGGAAAATGCCCTTAAGTGTAGGGCTCAGAATTACTCCACCAGGGATTATCCATTCGGAATGAAGTACTGAGGTTCTTTGGCTGTCTTCGGATTACCCTCTTTGAGACTCAACCACCAATGCCTTAACTAATTCTAGGGATCAGCTACCACAGTTTCAAAGTATATCAATTTGTGCATGGGGTCAGCTGCCCCAGTTTCCAAGTATGTCAAGACAAGAATGACTCAATCAAGGATGCAAAAGGATTATTCCAAAGTTTATTCAACCAGACAAGTATGAATGAATGGTGCTCTATTGCTATATGTATGCATGTTGCTACCTGAGATGCTAAAATACAGTCATATGTTGCTATGTTTATGTGTGCATAATGATACATGAATGCAAAGGCGTATGCATGTTGCATGAGATGCCCTTTGTATTTTCTTTCCTATGCAAGGCATAGAATGCATGCTGACACATAAACTTTCTTTCTTCCCACATGCTTGTAATTGATAACCCAATCTCTGATCTTGGGTGTGCTTTCAAATTCCAAGTTGCCGCTGATTCTGACCATGTTTCAAATTCCAAAAGGCACCCGAAATTTGCCCCAGTGTTTACATGGCACTAGTCATGGCCCTATTTTCAACTTTTATTCTATCATGAAAGCTCTTGAATTTGCTGCAATGGAACTCAAAAACTACCCTAGTTTTAATCCTCGTCTACAGATCTCGGCTATGTTTTCATCATGCACTCTGATATGAAGGCATCAAAATTAGTCCAGAAAAAACTCAACCCAAATTTTGCCCCCAGTTACCATCGTTCGTTACTGATCCTGGCTTCAAATTTTGCTCCGACATGAAGACGCCTAAATCGGCTTCACTGGAACTCAACATGGAGTTTGCTGCATTTAGGTGCATTTGTAACTATTCCTAACCATTTTACCTACATTTCAGAAGGATCCTCTTTTGGAAAATGTGTGGATGATTAAGCCATTTTGACCATGTGTCCTACTTTTGGAGCTTTTGAAGAATTAAATTTTTCTTTTTGGTCTTTTTTTTTTTTTTTTTGAATGAATGGTGAATGATCATGCATTTAGGACATCAATTTACTAAATCAAAAGGCCATATGCACAAAATAGATGTTTTACTGTGTTCACGTGCTATTTCAACGAAAAAACTTCATGCCAGTCGTTGGCCTTACAAGGCTTAAAATCTTGTTATCTTATTTTGATGCTAACAAACAAGTGGAATTTAACGTATTTGTGTGAGTAATGTTATCTCAGGGCTCATATATGAGAAAACAAGGTCAAAGTGCTCATAAGGATCAAATGAAACTTAAAAGAGTGAAAGCATGCATTTAAATATGATATTTTAAAGTTTAAAGAAATTGAGGACATGGATGATAAGCTAAAGAAAAATGAGAAGTCAAAAGAGCAAAAGAAAAGCAAAGAGAAAGAGCTCAAAGAAAGACAAAGCATGAAGACTCAAGAACCCTAGAATGTGAAAAGTCTTAGAAGTCTTTATGTAAGTACTACAAAGTTTAAATATCTATTGAAATATATTTTGAAGATCTTTAGGGGATCATATAGACTTAGATACCCACTTTAAAAACCCGAGAATAAGTTTTATAAAGAATAAAAGAAAGAGAGCAAACCATTTTTTATTATTGAAATAGAAAATTCAGAAGGCAATCTATTCAAATGACTGAAGTTCTAATTAGATGCCTGAAGTAATAACTTCAGACGACTGAACTTCATGTTCATATGATAAAAGAATTACTTCAGACATCTAAAGAATAAGCTTAGACGTCTGAAAATTTTCTGGTGAGAAACAAAAACTGGCAGAAGCAATTCAGATGACTGAACTTGGACCTCGGTCATCTGAACTCGACTCTTTGATCATCTGAACCCCATCTTTGGTTGTCTGACCCTGTGTCTAGTTCATATTTTTATCTAGCTCAGGAAATTCAAATGACTGAACTCGAGTGTTCAGCCTTCTGAACACTGTTAATGAGCATATTTTTCAAAAATTTTACTTTTTAAATATTAGTTGCTTGGGCTCCAAACTTTCTAAAAACTTGGGAAATACTCCAAGTAAACTTGGGCAATAAGAAAACCCTTTTAAAAGCCTATAATTACATGGTTTTGCAAATCAAAATAGACCATAAATTGAAAAATATGTTTGAGAAGCTGAAAGCACTCTTGTTCTTACAAAGTTCCTTTGTTCACTCATTAAAAACCTCTTTTGCTAAGATATTCTAAAGTGTTGATCCTTCCTCTTCTAAATTCCTTACTTCTAATCCTTATCCAAGAAGGATATTGGTGAATTCAACACTTCGGCTTCATTATATTTCATATTGATATTTCTACATTGAAGTATATAGTGCTGGAATTGTACTAACTTGTTCTTTGTGAGAGTATATTTGTATGCAGATTATACCTTGTTTCTTGTAGTTCTTTGACGTTCCAAGGATTGTTTGGATCGTTGGCTAAGCAAAGGGATATTGCTTAGAGAGGCAAGCTTTAGCCTATTTGAAGGAGTGATCGAATGAGGGTACATCGTTTGGAGAGGCGGGCTCTAGCCTATTGAAGGAGTGTGTAAAGGTATGTTCCGCCCATTAAAGGAATAGGCTTAGTGAATCCTTTGGTGGTTTACTAAAGGAGAGAACGTAGGCTGGGTATTAGCCGAGCCTCGTAAAAATCTCAGTCTCACTCTCTTTTTCCCTACTTTTTATTTTCAGCATATTTAAATTGTGTGGATGGTTTAAATTGGAAATCATATATACTACGTATATTTGGAGATCAAGTAAACTTGAAGTCTGATTTTGATTTGGGTTACGGAAACTGAAAGGGAGTACGTTGGTTAAACCATATCTTGTGGAAACCATACGGAAGTACGTTACTTGGTTAAACATCCTAAAGATAAATTAACTGAGAGTTTATTTGAATTTTTAATATTGGGAAAAGTGTGAATATTGTGTTGGATCTTATATTACATATCATATTAAGCAAATCAATTAATACAAGGCTTCACATTAGCAAACACAAATTATCATTCACTACAAGGCTTAATTCAAATTTATAACCAGGGCTAACAACAAAAGCTATATTATGATTAAATGGTTTAAAATTTGATATTGAGTAGTTGGTGTTTATATTTCAAAAAGTGTTGAATCTTACAAATTTCCATCAATCTAAATTGTGCTGCAGGTAACTTGTGCTTAGCAAATCATTTGGTTGTTTGTTTTTAAAGTTGTGGATGATTGGCTTGGTTACTTAAATGATTGGATTGGTTGCTTGGTTGTTTACATAGTTGTGTTGATTGATTGAATTAAAATAACTAAGTTCTTGAGTAATTAAAGAATTAAACAAACAAGTCAAGAATTAATTCAAAGAAATAAAAGAAGGTTAAGGATTCTTAAAAGGAATTAAAAGAATTTTTTATAATCCAATTCGCCCCCCCTCTCTTGGGACTACACCTTACTTTTCAATTTGGTATCAAAGCGGGGTTATAGCAAATCTTAATTAGTAGCTATAAAAAGATCTAAATGGCTCACTTAGATGTAGCTCCCTTTGGAGAGGGACAATCTTCGACTAGGCCACCAATCTTATATGGACACAACTATATATTTTGGAAAAAGAGAATGCAAATATACCTTCAAACCATGGATGGGAAATCTTGGGAGGTTGTCACGGATGGTGATCTAATTCCTACCACATTAGTAGATGGAAAACAAATAGCTAAGAAAAAGAAAGACATAACTGAAAAAAATTATAAAATGTTGCAAATAAACTCTAGTGCTATGAATGCTCTATATTGTGCTTTAGATGCCAATGAATTTAATAGAGTAATGGCTTGCAAATCAGCGAAGGAAATGTGGGACAAGCTTGAAGCCACTTACAAAGGCACTAAAGATATTAGGGATAATAGGATCGATATGCTTACAAGTGAATATGAAGTTTTTAGGATGAACTCGGATGAATCCATAACTAATATGTTTATTAGGTTCACTCATATAATCAATTCCCTAAATGCACTATGAAAAACCTACATTACTTATGAGATGTTAAGGAAAATTCTTAGAGGGTTTTCACCTAAATGGGAAAAAAGTCACTGCCATAACGAAAGGAAGAAATCTGAAATCACTTCCTTAGATGAGCTTATAGGTTCTTTACTCACATATGAAATGACAATGAATGAAAAGAGTGGAAAAACTAAGGTCCAAGAATGAATAGCCTTTAAAGCCTTAAAAGAAAACTCAAGTAGTGAAATCGATGAAGATGAAGAAGCCTTCATATCTAAAAAACTAGCAAGGATACTAAGAAGGAGAAACAAATTTAAAAGAAGAAATCATGATACCAAATCAGAAGAAAAAGATATTAGCAAGAAATCAAAGGATAAAACTCCTACATGTTGCAATTGCAACAAAGTTGGACATATAAAACCAGAATATCGACTACTACTTAAGAAAGAGCCTAAGAAGAAAAAGAAAAAGGCCATGAAAGCAATTACTTGGGACATGATGAGTACAAGTAGTTCTGAAATTGAATCAAGTGACCAAAAGGTTGCTTATACGTGCTTTATGGCTTGGGATGATGAGAAAAGCTCCTCATCTAAATCTCCAAATAATTCTTGTAGTGATGAATCCAATGTTGAAAGCATGTTATCTTATGAAGAACTTCAAAATGATTTATTCAAAGTTCCTAAGATGCTAATTAAAGTAACTAAACAAAATACTTCATTGAAAAACAAGAATGAAGGAATGATGAAAGAGTTGGAATCTCTTAGAACTGCTGAAAGAGAAAAGGATTCAGGAAACAAGAAAATAGAAAGTAAAAATGAAGCTATAACAAAGGAGTTAGAATGTAAAAATCTTGCTGAAAAAGAAAAAAACTTGAAAATTAAAGAACTAGAATGCAAACATGAAAAAATGATAGAAGACCTTCGATTCCTATCTTCTATAGAATATAAGAAAGATATATATATATATATATATATATATATATTTCTGAATTAGAGAATAAAATAAGAAAATTATCTCTAAAATTAGAGAAATCACAAAAGAAGGTTGATAACAAGAAAGACATTGAAATAAGTAATTTCAAAAATCAAATTGAAGATAAAGAAATGATCATTTATAACTTTACAAAAGGAAAAACAAACTTTGACAAAATGATAGGGTCACAAAGAATGTCTCTAAATAAAGAAGGCATTGGTTTTAATGGAATTGAAAATATAAGGAAAAATAATCTTTATATGGGCTATTTTTCGAAAATATTCAAAGATTATACTAGCACAACTTCTAATACCTACACTAATACAATATGCTATCAATGTAAGAAAAAGTGGCATATAAAATTTGAATGTCCATTTAAGAGAAAAGGTGTGAAAACTAAACAAATATGGAGAGTTAAAGAAACATCCTTTATTAAACCAAGCAGACTCAAGAAAGTATGGGTACCAAGATGAAAGACTAGTTCATAAATGAAAAACTCTATGAATTAAGTCATTTCCCTTTAAAAAATTGAGAAAGTAACTAAATAGAAACACTTAAAGATGAATTTAAGAGCTTATTATAACGAATTCAAAATGACATTGATGGCCAAAATCATAAGATGATTTTTTTACAAGGCTTAACTTAAGAAAAATATTAAGAACTATCAAATTGAGCGTATTACATAAGTGCCTTGATTAAGAAAAAGATATTTGAGAATGAAAGCCTATATGCTACATGCTTACATGCCTATATGATATGCTATATGCTACATGTGTATGATATGACTTGACTTGACTTATATTGAAATTTTGTGGCTCACTATGTTGAAAATTTGAGCATGAGATTATTGAGTAAAATCATGAATTTTGATATAAGATTAATTATTGACCATACATGCTATTGATGAATCACATTGATATACTTACTGCTCCTTATATTGGTATCCATGAGCTATGAAATATATTTTTGATATTCATGAACTATGCATGATGCGATATTAGTTTTGGTATCTATAAAGTATTTTTGGTATCACATTTTAAAAATTTTAATTGGTATCACAATTTAAAAGGCTCAATTGGTATCACAAATTGATATTTAAGAATGATAAGCATAATTGAACTCATGAGCATGTTGTGATATTGATGATAAAATGATATTGGTATTTGATGAGTGTGTTCATGAGAACATACAAGATATGAATCAATATATGAAGCATGGACAATAAACTTATAAGCATAGTTGGTATCAAATCTGAATGTATTAAATTCAGGGGGAGTATTATGACTTATTGCTTGTATTTTGTTTTTTTCCTAATTATTAAATTGGAATCATTAAATAAATAACTGGTATCATGAATTATTATGCATGCTGAATTTTTAAAAAACTATATTTTTTTATTGTTACACATAGCCTTAGTATTTAAAGTCTTACTCTTTTTGATCGATGTCAAAAGGGGGAGAAGTTTTAGGTAGCAAAAATTGAGCATGATATTAAAAATTGGAAGCTTATTGAAATAATATATCTAAAGGAGGAGAAGTACTTGATGTTGATTGATATTAATATTGAATAATGTGATTTTGATTAATGAGCATGATAGTAAAAGACTTTTTCAAATTGATCATGATATTGTTAAGTTTGTTAATATGATGCTTATTGAAAGGGTGAGCCTTTTTAAGACTTACTCAAATTTTTGCTCCTTATTTGTTATCATAAAAAAGGGAGACATTGTTGGCCTTACAAGGCTTAAAATCTTGTTATCTTATTTTTTATGCTAAAAAATAAGTGGAATTTAAAGTATTTGTGTGAGTAATGTTATCTTAGGGCTCATATATGAGAAAGAAAGGTCAAAGTGCTCATAAGGATCAAATGAAGCATAAAAGAGCCAAAGCGTGGATTTAAAGATGATATTTTAAATTTTGAAGAAAATGAGGACATGGATGATGAGCAAAAGAAAAGTAAAGAGAAAGAGCTCAAAGAAAGACAAAGCATGAAGACTCAAGAAACCTAGAATGTGAAAAGTCTTAGAAGTCTTTATGTAAGTACTTCAAATTTTAAATATCTATTGAAATATATTTTGAAGTTCTTTAGGGGATCATATGGACTTAGAGACCTATTTAAAAAACCCCGGAATAAGTTTTATAAAGAATAAAAGAAAGAGAGAAAACCATTTTTTATTATTGAAATAGAAAATTTAGAAAGCAATCTATTCAAATGACTGAAGTTCTGATCAGATGCCTGAAGTAACAACTTCGAATGACTGAACTTCATGTTCAGATGATTGAAGAATTACTTCATACGTCTAAAGAATAAGCTCAGACGTCTGAAGATTTTCTGGTGAGAAATAGAAACTGGCAAAAGCAGTTCAGATTACTGAACTTGGACCTCAGTCATCTAAACTCGACTCTTCGGTTATCTGAACCCCATCTTTGGTCATCTAATCTTGTGTCTAGTTCATATTTTTAGCTAACTCAGGAACTTCATATGACTGAACTCGAGTTTGCCCTAATTCGGGGTTTCTACAAGGTATTAACAGAACTTATCACTTGAACAAGCTGCCTACGTACTTTTTCAGGATCAGGTTATTACGTAGTTCAGACATTTTTTTTAGTCTAAAAGGTCATTTAAGACAACAATGTATACCAATTTGGTCAAGACTTTCATTTGGACCGTAATGTAGGCTAAGGGTATGGGTTAAAAAAGAAAAGAGTTAAATAAGGCAAAAATTGTCGACTTTATCAAGGGTAATTTGGTCAAAGGTCACATATGTTGTATGTCCCTCATTTCTCTCTTTCCTTTTTTCTTCTTCTTTCTCTTTCCTTCCCTTTCTTTTTTTCTTTTTCACTTTTTCATCTTATTCTTCTTGTTAAGAACAACTTTTGCTTTTCCTTTTATGAAAGAATCTTAACTTTATTTTCATTTGAATTCCATTTAGGACTGATTTTTTTCTTAAAACTGCCCCAGTATGGGGTGTGATCCTTTAACGGATTAATTAATAATTGAATTTTTCATACTCAAAAAGGGCTTTGCAAGGGGTTTCTTCTTTGCTTTTCTTTTGGGCAGTAGAAAAATGACCTACCATTTTTTTGGTAATGATTATTGTCTCAAATGACTTGCCAAATGCTAAGACACCCAAACCCAAGTTAAATTTCTGGTGAACTGACTTTTAAGAAAAAATAGTTTAACAATTAAGCTCAAATGGGTTAACAAATGGTAAATCAATATTTGGTTCTTTTTAGGGATAACTAGTCTGCCAAAGATGACCATCTATCATTCGATCAAAACATGCTTACCAGACCAACATAAGATTCATGGAACCAACAGATATTTTGCTGAGGCTTTCAAAACACTTTTTTGTAGTATTTGAGTTCATAAGGTGATGAACATTGTTTCATCTTCCTTTACTTCCATCTCCTAGCTTGAATTTCCATAAGTAACATCTGCTTTTGGCTCATGAATACTTGTTTTCCTTATCTTAGCATGAAATACGAGCAAACAAAATTTTGGAAATTGGACTTTCGATGCAAGTGATATATGAAAATGCATAATTTCATTTCATTGATAGAAAAGGATGTTTTCAAGACACAATCGTTAACAAATTACACCAAAATAAAGAAAAAGAAGAAAATAAAAGCATCCCTAAAGGGGGCGGACGATCAAAAGCTTTCCAATTGTATATCTCAGTTTCCATGGTCAAAGAGTAAACCCTTTCATTCAGACTACATGCTGAATATCTCTGGTCCAAAACTTGTTGTACTTCTTTACTGATCTGAACTTGAAAAATATTCTTTTAACGTTGCACAACGGGCTCCTTCATGTCAATCGCCAGTAGACCCAAATCTCTTAAGGTTTGTACTTTATGCTTAAAATGCCAACATTTTTCAATTGAATGACCTATTGCCCCAGAATGATACTAGCATCGAGAATTTGGGTCATACCACCTTGGGAAAGGGGACTGCAGTAACAATCCTTGTACCGGTGCAACCATTTGAATTGACACCAATTGCAGGAACAATTCTACATAATTCATCGAAATAGGTTGAATTTCTTTTCTCTTTCTTTCCATCGGGGGTCCCCCTCCCTTGTCCTAAACATTCAGCTACCTTGTAACAGACCTAGGCTCGAGGGAAAGTACTTGGGGTTACACACCGGGCTACACTATCTGATGGAGTGTGGGCTCGTAAGAAAAGTTCATATTCATCCACTGGGTCTTACCCTTTTGGTAAGGATGCCCTTGAATCATCTGTGCTTCCTCGTCTTTCTTCCTATTGCTCAGATCAGTTCTTACGCCATCACTTTTGGTTCTTCCAACTTTGATGGTTGTTTCAATTCTCTCTCCAGTAGAAACAATATCCACGAAGTCATAGGGGGTTACCGCTAAGATATTCCCAAAGTAGGGATCTTTCTATGTATTCACGAATAGGGAGATGACCTCTCTATATTCCATGGGAGGGCTCACTTGGATGGACATGTTCATCCATCTATACGCATATTCTCTGAATGTTTCGTTAGGTTTCATTCGCATGCTTTGTAGGGTCATGTGATCAAGTCCCATTTCTATCACATGGCAGCATTGAGTTATAAAAGCATTCGCTAGATCTTTCCAAGTACAAAATCAAGCTTCATCTTGCTGAATATACCATCAGATCGCCACTCCAATCAAGCTATCCTGAAAGCAATGCATTATCAACTGCTCATCGTCTATGTGTACATCTATTTTATAGCAATAGAGGTGCAAGTGGGTCTAAGGACAATGGGTTCCATCGAATTTTTTGAAATTCGACATCTTGAATTTTGGCTATAGAGTGACCATCAGCACCAGGCAAAGGTCATTAGGATTAACGAAGTCGAATGTATTATACCCTTCAATTGCTTTCAAGCGCTCCTCCAATACTTCACAACGATGCTCTGACTCAGATCTATTTATCCCCATATCAGAAGTTACTAACGGGGAAGTTCCCGCCATTGGGAACCTTTGTGCTAGCATTGGCCTCCCCATGACGATAGGTAGTGAAGCTGATGTTTTTCCATGAACCGAGGTGAACCCTGGAGGATTAGTGGGGTTCGCATCTGCTCAGGATCATTCTGTATAGCTTTTCCTTTGTTCATCAACAATTCTAGGATTTTTCTCATTTTCTCAACTAATTCTTCTTGTCCTTGTTTTATGCCCAGGACCCTATTTTCCAGTTGTTCGCTTATTTCTCTTGCCTTTTGCCTGGTGTTGTACGGGTGAGTGGTGGTCACAATATTTATTTTGATTACTCAAGTTGCTTCTTTCTTTAAGTGAGTTGCAGATCAAAACTTCCTCTTTTAGTGCCACGAATGCATGATTATGTAATGCATGAATGCATGAGTATTTAATGCATGACCATGGAATGCAATGGGTGTTTATCCATGGATGTAACTAGTGCAAACATACATACAAATAGAGATATGAACATGTATGCAGCCTATCATGCATGGCGATGCGTGAAATTATGCATGAAATGCATGAATGCGATGTAACCTAAATAACTAGTTTGTTAGAATTCTGAAAAAATCCCTATCGACTAATGAAAGGTTTTATGATTAAGCCGACTATTGATTCAATTCAATCTCTCCCTCGACCATTCCTTTATTTGATGATGGTCCACGTACCTTAGATCCTACGAAGGATCAGGTTATAATCTGGGTTCGGGGTCAACCCAGGCAAGTCAACCCATTGGGTTTGTTCAATGTAGGCTTGTGGACTTTAATGTGCACTTAGACCTCGAGTATTTTAAAATATGGGTTTCAGGCTACTTTATGATGAGATCAAGCCCTAGTTTAAAAGGAGTTGGGCTTGGATCGCTAAAAAATGTTAGCCTGGATTTTTAGGTAATAGGACCCAGACCCAGTTTTGAAATCTCGGTTTGGCCTCTTTTTGAAAATCAAACCTGGGCCAGGTTTTTGTTTAGAAAAAATCGGGCCTAGATTTGTTTTTTTTTTTTTAAAGTTGGGTCCGAGTTATTTGAAAAAGATTGAGCCAACCCATCTTTTAAAATGCCTAAAGATAGTGTTTTTTTGTTTTTTTTTGTTTTTCCTTTGAAAGGATGGGTCATAGTCTGATTATTGGGTTTTTTTTAGAATAATGGCTAAATAGTATGCATGTCTTAAATGGATGCAAAATGTGTAACACGTACAACACAAAAAGCATATATATACAAAAAACTCAATTACATAAATGTGAAAAATGATGTGGCCTCTATCCCAACTTAGGGTGGGTTAGTATATACGAGATTCTTCATGGCTCTATCCTAGTTATGGAAAACTATAAACAAGTATGTGTGGGTAGCCTCTAACCCTATTAACAATAGGTTCCCAATTTGAGCTTCATCCGCGCCCATAAGGGGTTTGGACAAATCTCAAGCTGAGCGGAGTGGTTCGTGGGTCCACACAAGCCCTGCCACATGGGGACAAACAATATTACAGGTAAAGCCCAAGTAGAAGGCGCGTAAAAGTGTGTGAATTCAAATTTAGAGTAATCCCTGCTACCCCATATGCATGTCACACGCTTATTCACAATTAATCACATGCTTATTCAAACATCCATGGAAACAAATATTTTCATTAAATCGATGGTATTTTCAAATATGGAAACTAAATGTTTACCTTAAATCCAGAATATTTACAAACATAGTAACAAGCATTCACATTAAGTCAAGGATATTTACATATGTGGGGGCTAAATATTCACATTGATCAAGGATATCTACATACGTGGGAACTAAATATTCACAATAATTAAGGATATCTACCTATATGGGAACTAAATATTCCCATAAATCAAAGATATCTACCTATATGGGAACTAAATATTCAGATTTAATCAGGGATTTCTACATAAATGGGAACATTAATTCACATTAATCAAGGATACCTACTTACTTAGGAACTTAAATATTCTCATTAATCAATGATATCTACATATATGGAAACATAGTATTCATATTAATCAAGGATACCTACCTATATGGGAACTAAATATTCTCATTAACCAGGGATATCTACATATATGGGAATATTACTCAAACATAGTAACAAATATTAACTCAAAGATATTTACAACTATGGAAACATATGTCTTTACTAAATCAAATGTGTTATAATTTTCACAAATCACTTTATTCAAATATGAGAGTATTTTATTTACAAAATGAAGTGGAGTAATTAAAAGACACAATAAATTTAAATTGGGATAATTCCTAATTAATTATTGGCTCAACTCTCAAAGGTCTTCGACGAAGTCGCCAAACTGTTGCAACATCCTAGAGCGCGTATGCCCCGGGCTGGCGAAATAAAAATTGTGGTTTAAATTTTTGAAAAAAAAAAAAAGAGAATGGAGTCGCCACTAACCTTTTAGTGTGGTTAGAACACCTAATTACTACCCAGTTAAATGTAGAATGGGTCTACGTTACCAAAGTTGGGGTCGGGAGTTCTGTTACACGAGGGGAAGGTACAAGCACACCCTACGCGCCCGTTCTGACGAACGGTACTTAATTAATTGTGAAATTATTCCTAAGTAAGTTTAAAAAGTCTTTAGATTACTCCTTTTGTGAATTTACAAATACACATGCAAAGTAAATAAGTAAACACATTATACAAAAATATACGTAATATTTATGTAAATTCCCTCAGAACCAAAGGTACGTGAAACCCGAAAGAGCTTGTACCATTTTTAATTGCAATCATAGGGATAAAATTGAAAATAATTAAATAATAATAATAATAATAATAATAATAATAATAATAACAATGATGATTAAGTTAATACAAATATAAAATACTAAAAATAACACAACCTATGATATAAACCAAAATAATAATAATGATAAATATTAATACCCTATTAAGTAATGCTATACATGCTAAAATACAAAATATATATATATATATATATATTGGTAATAAAATACATGAGTATATATACCGGAAAAGACTAAAGTAATACAATATTAATATACTAAACATACGTCATACTACACATTTAAAAAAAAAAAAAAAAAAAAACAAGTAATACTAGATATATTTAAGATATTGGAGATAAGTAATACTAAATAATTAATACCCATTATATTAAGATACTAAATATATTAATATATTAAAAATAGTTAATGAAAAATATATTAAGATACTAAAGATAATTAATACTAAATATAATATTTAATACTAAACATGTGATTAAAATACTAATCTATCAATTAAACACTAAATCACAAAAATAGGAAAATACTAACTATGTAATATTTACCAAAATGCTAATATGTGATATACATATAAAAATATTAATTTACTAAATATATGATATCAATAAAATACTAAGTTATTAAATATGTAATACAACGTTACCAAAATTATAGATATACTATATTATTGAAATGCTAATTCCAAAATACTAATATAATAAATATATAATATCGAAAGAATTCTACCACACTCATATTAATCATTTAACATATATACAATAAATACTACAAAAAACGAACGTGAACATAAATACGACAACAATGAAAAACCCTACGATGTGAATATTAATATCAATAACAAAATTCCTATTTTGAATATCAAAACGACCAAAAATTCCACAGTAATAATAATCATTCAGCCAAAAATACAACAAAAATGTAAACATAAATGTCAAGATTCAAACAAATTTTATAGTGTTGTAAATCCTACACCATGGATATTAATTAAAATATAACAATAAGAAAAATAGAGTATAGATATTAAACATTAAAACAAACATTACAATACTAAAACCTTACAATAACAACCCTAAAATATATATAATCATTATCATAAAACAACTTTGAAACTACAACAAATAATAATCTCAACCCTAGATAAATATAAGCACGATATAACGTGACTAATACAACAATAATAAAAAGTTTAACTTAAATGATAACAATAAATCAAGAACACTAAACATATATATATATATATATATATATATATATATAATAAAACATAATAAAAAGACTTAAAATATTATCATATCAATACCTGACCCTAAATCATACTATTACCCAATATATATATATATGTACCTAATATAACAACAATAAAAATGTAAATATGGAATCAAACAAAATAACAATGCCCCAAAAATGCGGTATAACATAAGTATACAACAACAGGATAATAATAACAACTAAGAATAATAGACCATGAATATATGCAACATAAAGATAATAGACCGTGTGGCTGTGGGTTGGATCGGAGATGGATCAGGGTCGCCGGAGTGGCTGCAGCTGCTGCTGGGTGTCGGTGGTGGCTGGAGTTCAGCGTGGAGGGAGCAGACGGCCGTGGTAGTGTCTGATCGGAGCTTGACTTTGCAGGCAAGTTGTTGGCGAACGCTACTGGTTGCTCTGTGCGTCTGACTGCTGCATAGTCGAGGGATGGCCGTGAGATTGAAGATGACCGGAGCAGTGGACGTTGGGGCGACTGGTGACTCCGGCGGCGTCGAAGCAGTGGGCCGATTTGATATCAGTGGGGTGGCTGGAGATCGTCATTGTAGGAGAGACGACTTGGGATTGCCATGGGTGTCCGGCGCGGGAAGAGAAGTGTGACGACTTGCGGGAAAAGAGAGGAGTGGCCTCTCGGTTTTGCTTCGGCGTGGATGTGCTGGGCGTGTGGCAACAGTTGCAGCGGTGCTCGGGGAGGCTGGAAGCTGGCCGAAGATGGGAGTACGCTGAGAGGCTGAGGAAGAGAACGAAGGAAGGAGAGGGGCAGTGGCTGCCTTGGGCTGCTCTCCGTGTTTGGCGATGCTGGGCTGGTGGGCTGCAGTTGCAGGGCTGCTGGGAGCGTGAGAATGCAGAGAAAGCGAGGGAGAGATGCCAGTGCGAGAGAGAAAGATGTGGTTTTTATTTTTGCGTGACTCCACCCGCGATGTGTATGTTCTCCTTTGCCATTTATAAAGAAAAAATTTTCTAACCCTAAGCATATGCCGCCCTATTCTCTTTTTTTTTTTTTTTCTTCTTTTGCTGTTTTTTTTTTTGCGAATAATAATAATAATAATAATAATAATAATAATAATAATAATAATAATAATAATAAAGTAATAATAATAATTTTAAAAGTGATGATGCCAATAATAATAATAATATTTAAAGATAATAATAATATTAAAAATAATAGTAATAATAGTAAAAATAATACTAATAATAAGGTAATAATAATAATAATATAAAAAAATAATAATAATATTAATAATAATAGTAATAATAACAATAGAAAAATAATAATAGTAATAATAGTAAAAATAATTTTGTTGCATTTGACCCGGGAAAAAATAGGGTGTCCACAGCTGCCCCTTTTTGTAAGTTTTGTTACTTCAAAGTAAAAGTAGGAACTCTGCTATGTTAGTTGTAACAACAAACCTACAAAGATAAAAGTTGCCGATTTTAGACCTACCCAAAGGTAACAAAAGAAACCAAAGTGTGACTTCCTAAAAATGACCAGTGAAGGATCAACATGGATGAGACCGCAAAGGGCTAATAAGAATGAGACCACAATGGGCCAATAAAAGTGGACCACAAAGGGTTAAAAAAGTGGGACCGCGATGAGTCAATAAGTTGGGACCACGAAGGGTCAATAAGGTGGGACCGCGATGGGTCAATAAGAGTGGGACCGCGATGGGTCAAAAAGAGGGGGACCGCGAACGGTCAATAGAGTAGGACCGCGATGGGTCAATAGGAGTGGGACCGTGATGGGTAAAAAAGAGTGGTACCACGATGGGTCAATAGGAGTGGGACCATGAAGGGTTAATAAAAGTGAAACCGCAAAGGGTCAATAAGAGCGGGACCGCAAATGGTCAATAAGAGTGGGACCGCGATGGGTCAATAAGAGTAGGACCGCAATGGGTCAGTAAGAGGGGCACCGCGAAGGGTCAATAAGGTGAGACTACGATGGGTCAATAAGGTTGGGACTGCAATGGGTCAATAAAAGTGAGACTGCGATGGGTCAATAAGAGTGGGACCGTGAAGGGTCAATAAGAGTGGGACCGCGAAGGGTCAACAAAAGTGAACAAGATAATCAAAATAATTTGGATGAAACTACTCGCATAAATGAGATAATCAAGAAGGCTTTGAGGCGACCTAAGACCTCGGTTTCATCGTGAACAGCACCATTTTTGGATTTTAGGGCCGATGCCCTAATTTCAAAGTAGATGACTCAATTTGGATGAGGAGAATGGTTACTTTGCATAGGGAATGATGAATTGGGTATGAGGTCTCGACACCTTTTAGGAAGTGTCCTCAAGTGCAGGGTTCTAAGTCCTAAAGAATTTCTCCGTTGAGGATGATCAATCGGGTGATAAATTACATGAATAGTAAATTTCGAGGACGAAATTTTATAACGAGGGGAGAATGTGACAGCCCAAATAATAATGGGATCTAAATAATAAGGAGGAAGGGAAATGAAAATAGTAACAGAAGGAAGAAGTCGACTTTGTCGATGACATTGCACTTTGGAAGGAATAATCGAGAGAAGTTGTTAGGGCCTCGTCGACGAACACAGGGGATTCTTTGATGAGGGTATAAGAGGACCTCGTCGACGAAGGTAAGATTTGTTGACGAGAAAATCTCGAGAGAGGTTTTGAAGTAAGTCTAAATTTCATCGACGAGGAGTGGGTTTTGTTGACGAAATTATTGGACGACTCGTTGACGGGATGACGTGGCTCGTTGATGAATTCAGTCCTATAAATATCAAAAACCCGGATTAGACGTAAAAAATTTACAAAAATTTCTCTCTCTCTCTCTCTCTCTCTACATTTTCTCTCTCTTCTTTCTTCTATTCTGGCTCCGTCGCTCGCTGGATCGACGATTTGAAGCCACCACGACGCTCCTGAGGAAGTTCTCTCCAAATATGCTAGAGCGGATCATTGATGAAAGCAAGTTGGAATTCATCCCTGAGTTGAGGTAAGACTTTTTAAGCTAAATTTGGTCTTACGGTAGTTATATGAAATGATATACACGTGAAAATACGAAAGTTTAATACTGAGAGTTTTCGTTTTTAGGGTATTTATAAGGAAATCCTACGAGTGTTAGATCAGGATATTTTAGGGGCTTTCTCAGTAGCCAGGTAAGGGAATAAACTAAAGCAGATATTTTTCATGCAAATTTCTATTATTTATGAGAAAATTGATTTTCTGAAAAATATGTACAATATTTGAATATTATTGAGAAAATGTATGTTATTGAGAAAATAATGCTATTATACGAAAATTATGATTTTAGAATGAAATGTATGATCTACGTAGTTTTGTGTGGCATCAATGTTATTTTTCATGAAAAGTATTATGATATGAAAGATTTTACGAGTAAAAGCATGTTTTCAGGTATTACGAAAAGATATAGTATGTTATGATGATTTTGACAAAGACATGATAATTGATTTATTTTCAGAATGTATATATACCTGAAATGATTCTGGCATGAGGCCATGTATATATGAAAGG
The DNA here is from genome assembly GCF_029873635.1 of Malania oleifera. Taxonomy (NCBI): domain Eukaryota; kingdom Viridiplantae; phylum Streptophyta; class Magnoliopsida; order Santalales; family Ximeniaceae; genus Malania; species Malania oleifera. The sequence continues at coordinate 40,673,274 of NC_080428.1, read as the reverse complement.
TTCAGCATGAGGCCGTATTTATGCATGATTTTGGCGTGAGGCTGTATTTATGAATCGGTACGAGGCCGTGTTTATGAAATGTTCGGCGTGAGGCCGTATTTATGAAATGATTTCGGCGCGAGGCCGTATTTATGAAATTATGAAAGATGATATATTATCATGTATTATATGTTATCAGAACCTCGATGTTAGTTTAGTTCAGTTCAGGAGCACAGTACCATAGCTTATAGATCAGATATCTTTGATTAGATTAGTGCTAACCATCCCATGAGGGGGTGGGAGATGGATAGTCGATGAGGGCTTTCAGTAGAGTGTGGACGTCCACCTGACAGTCCGGTCTAGGTTGTGGCGGGCCCATCGTACTTACAAACATTTTTGACTCGGCAGTAGTCGGCCAGCCATTGTCGGGTCCAGCGTTCGGGCTGAACAACACGTCATAGGGGGTAATACATGCACCAACTAGCTATTCATCCTAGGTATGTTTTTAGTATTATCAGTTATAACAGATTTTTTATGTACGATATGATTTATGAGCAAATATGAAAATATATGATGATTCAGTATTTTATGATGAATGTTTGCAGATATATGAAATATACTGTATATGTATAATTGTAATAAATATTCATGTTGCTACACAGCTGTATTTAGTTTATTTTCCCTTACTGAGATGTGTCTCACCCCCAAACTTAATTAATTTTTCAGGAGACCCTGAGAGACCGGCGGGTTGTGGCCGCTATTGAGTAAGTTGAGCTTCCCTACTAGAAGGGTAAGCTTTGATCTAGGATTAGGAAATTTTTGTTGTAGATCCTAGGTCTATTTTGATGCTTTGGAAATTGTATTCAAATACTGTATTTTGGGAATGTAGTAAACTCTGGTATTATGTAATTAATGGTTGATGGATGTAAATTTATATTATTACTGCTTAGGTTTTCGGTGTCTATGTCAAGCTATCCCCGTTACCCACGGGTTCAGGTTGATGTTATTATTGTTTATGTTTCATTTTATATTAAGATTTTGAGGATGTTACACGGCCTCCCTTCATTCGTTTCTCATCTTCATCTAAATGGTCCCCTACTTGTCGTTAGGTACGCTCTCCCTTGTTCCTTTTCTCCATCTTTGTGTTGAATTGTATGTTTGCTTTGTTGTTCTTCATGCTCTTCACTGGTCTTGCATTCACTTTGCCTATTTGATCTTTTCTTGTATGGTAACTTTGCTATTTTTACGCAAAATTTGTTGGTTTGATCTGTTTTGGCATCCTTCCTTCCCTATTTTCGCGGGAGGCTCGCCCATTTGATATGTTTGTAAAAATTTTGCTTTGTTTGTTTCACATTTTGCTTTCCTGATGGAGTCTTCCTCGCAGCCCTTGCGGGCTCCGACTACAATGAGGAGCGCTTGTTGCAACCTCACCCCCTCCGATTTGCAAAATATTCATTACTTTTTTGCCATCCCCCAGAGTATTACTGTTAGGTTGCCATCTGTTTCAGAATTAGCCCTTGATCCGGGTTCCGAGGAACTCTGCCTGTATACAGATTACTTGGACCTAGGTCTTAAACTCCCTTTCCCCCCCTTTATCTCTAATGAATTACATTTTTATCGAATAATGCCCTTACAATTGGTTCCGAACTCCTACCTTTCGCTCACCTGTTTTGCCGTCCTCTTGCTTCGTCTGGGCAATCAACCTACAGTTCCTCTCTTCAGGAGTTGCTTCCAGATGTGAACGCACTCTGTAGAGAAGGAGCTGTACTACTTCAACTCTTTACCAAGTTATAAGCTTTTTACGCCGGACAGCTCTTCTATACACAATTGGAAGTCCCAGTACTTCTTTGTCTCGGGAGAGTTGAACTACATGGGCTCTTATATTTGGTCTGCTCCTCTGGATTGTAACGTTATCTACTCCTATCCATATTTTCATGCAGACCTGCATGTAGCTATCCATTGACTCACTTGTTCTCCTTTCAACCCTCTTTTTTTTGTAGTTCGGGTGCACCATATTCTTCTGAGGCTTTCCCCCAAGGAGTAGGCCATCTTGAAAAAGCTACGGGCCCTTGGCGAATAAGGGATTGTCCCTGACGAGGAGCTGCTCCAGGAGCGTGTCCTTGTGCAGTGGGGGATCAGCCCCGTTTCCCCAAGTCTTACCTTGCCTTTGATTTCTATATATGTGTTCAGATGTTCCTTCTATTGTTGGTGTTTTTACCTTTTTCTATTTATCTTTGCAGATATGGACTTCAACAAATATGAATCGCTCATGGGGGAAGCTAAGAAGTAGAGGGCGATTCAGAGTAGAAAGAAGAAAAGGGAGCTTCAGGGAGAATCATCTCAAAGGGACGCACCTGCTATAGGTGACACTGAAGCCCCTACTGGTGAGAAAATCGCTACTTCTCCTCTGGTCCCCCATGGCTTATACTGAGGCAATCTTTCATGAGCAGACCAATTCTGCCTCTACTCTATGTCGGGCGATACACGTGGAAGACTATGTGCAGGCTCAGTGCTCTCTTCGTGATGTTCTTTCAGCGAATATCCACCACACCTCTTACCAGGTATACTTTTCAGCTGGGTTGTTTTTCTTCTTACGGTGGAGTTTTACTAACCTGTTTTCCCTTATTTCCCTTTTCAGTTGGCGACAATGACCTTAAAGTAGGAGGAGAAGGTAGCCGAGATGTACTACCAAACATTGGATGTGAGGGAGAAGTACTTGATTGCTCAAAAAGATCTCCACGAGGCCGAGAACCATGAGCGTGCTCTCCAGGTGGAGGTGGAGTGTATCTATAGAGAGGAAATTCCTGCTGCTACCGCTGCTGCTACTGTTGATGCGGCCCGAACTGCTATGAAGGATTATAAGGGCTCTTCTCGGTTCGTCTTTGACACCACGAAGACCTATCGATTAGGATTTAGGAGGTGCCGGGAACAAGTGAGAACTAAGCGGCCGGATCTCCCTCTGGAGGGCATTTTCTCGCACGATTATGGAGATGAGAGTCCAGACTCCACAGAGGACGAAGAGGAAGAGGGGGAAGAGGAGGATGTTAGAATTGGTGTATTCCCAAGAGGGGGGGTGAATTGGAATTTAAAAACTTTTTTTTCTAGGTTAATCTATCCAACTACAGTATATACTCAACCTAGGGTCAGTCTATGCAATTTCCAAATGCATAGATAAATATAATGTGGAAATTAAGTCATACACATCATTCACCCATAGCATACATGTGCGGTAAATATAAAGTGCGGAAATGTAAATGAACACACGATATGTTATCGGGGTTCAGCCAACCATGCCTACATCCCCGCCTCTAACTCGCAAGCTGGAGGATTCCACTAATAGCTCACTTAAGAGTGGAGCAGCACCGTTTACAACCAGGTCAAATTAACACAGGGCTGACCTCAACCTTAACCAGGTTAATTAGTGGGGCTGACCTCAACCTACACGCCTTAACAGGACGACGCACCTAGCTTTCCTAACCAGGTCTAAGCCAATCCGGGACTATTCCAGGGCTAGTCTCCCTCTTCAAGCCCGTGCCTGGAAATACAACAGTATTTAAAATACAATCAAATGGTACAATGAATAAGCTTTCAAGTAAAGCAGATGTGTACCCAGATATGCGCAATCACAAACACCACAGTATGATTCAATATGTAAGATCAATGTGGTCTAAATGGTTCAACTCTCAAAGGTATTTTCAATCAGTGTAATGCGTACGTGAGAGTGTCAAACAAAGCAATCTTTGTATCACAAGAAATGTTCAATAAATAAGCTTACACAAAGATGTTTAGTCTCAAGCATTTCAATCAGTAGGATATTTCAAGCATGTGAGTATCAAATGAAATATGAGCTCGGTTTGCAAAAGATGCGTAATCTTTGTCTTCAGCAAATAATATATAAGTGAAAGAATATTGCAACAAAGACCATTATCTCATAAACAAATATCTCTTCAAATATATTTATCAATACAAAGCACACTAGATATTTGAAAATGATTTTGAAAAGATTTTGCAAACAAAATACTATAAGATCTTCTCAGGATATTGCAATGAAGGTGCAAGCTTAGAAGATCTAACAAGGTCTTCTTAGGATAGACTTATCAACAAAGTCCCCTAAGAATCCTTAGGTTTTGCTCTCTAATAAAATCGTTCCAAGCAAACAAAATAAGGAGAGCAAACCTATTCAAACACACTTAATCCACTTATAAAAGATGTAGGCAATGATGGAAGGCAAGCTTGAGTGAATGAGGCCCAAAAATAAGTAGAATAGGGTTTTTATTTTTTCAGAGAATTCTTCCCTAATCAAAGTGGCTAATCTTGCTTAATTTTCTCAAATGAAGTCATATATATAAACATGGGAGGAAATATGATCGTTGGGGACCTATTGGGTATTATTAAGAAAGTTTAATGATGTTTAAAGCATTTTAATCCTGTTTAAAAAATATTAACTACGGTAAATAATCAGGGCAACCCGAGAGGTCCGGTCGACCAGAAATGTCTCGGTCGACCAGGACTCAAGTGGTATGGTCAACCAGGGATATATTGAACAGAGTGGTCGGTCGACCAGGGCAAGGCAATTTTCTAAATTTCTGAGGTTCGGTCGACCAGGCCATTTTGAACAGGCTGGTTTAATCGACCAGACCGTTGGGAATTTTCCCGAGGACCCTTCGGTCGACCAGGTAGTTGGAGTACAAAAGTGGTCGGTCAACCGGGAGGTCAAAATGTTGACTCCCAGGTGGTTCGGTCGACCGGGGTCAAATGAACTACAGGGTCTCAGTCGACTGGGACCTTGGTCAACGGTTGACCCAGGTATGGTTCGGTCGACGAGGCCAAAAATGAACTAATTTGGCCGGTCGACTGAAAGTGCACCAAGTGTGGATTTCGGTCCCGTCTTGACACAATCAAGCCCTATTTAAGTGCCTAATGAACATATGTGTACATGTATGTGTCTTAGGGTCACTTGGGTCCAAAATAGAGACACCCTAAGGTTTTTCTAATTCATGGTTTGTTTGAGCTTACGTAGTAAATCATACATGTAATGTGTGTGAGCTTATTACAAACCAAATACCTACTTATTATTACACACCAATATAAAAATATTACAATGCTGAATTATAAATTGGTCTTCAAGCTTTTCTTGTTTTGTGCACATCTTGATCTTATTACCCTTAGTTCCTGCACAAAACCTCAAACGCTCATTAGATACAATGAGTATTTGTCATAATCAAAACTGGGCGTGACCCATAAGGTCAACAGAGGAGGTAGGAGAAGGGAGTAAAGCGAGCTAGAATGTTGAAATATTATTTGTAGCTCTGTTTAGCTTTAATGAAGTAGTACAACTGATGTAATTAAGATTTATTGCTACGTTGTATGAAACACTTTATGAATAATACTTTTTCAAAATATCAGAGTTCCATGTGTTATGAATTTTCTTCCCCCCTATCTCCTCCAATGTGTATGTCCCCAGTTTGATCTCTGCTACAACTCGGTATGGACCTTCCCAATTTGGTTTTAGCTTGTGCGAGCCTGAATTTTGTGGGCTAATTAGATTCTTTTTGAGGACCAAGTCTCCAGGCCGGAAGTTGCGCACTCTTACCCGATGGTTGTAGTACCTTGCCACCCTTTGTTGGTAGGCGGCGATTTTTATGCCGACCCGATCCTGTCTCTCCTCTAGCAAGTCAATTTCTGCCCTGAGTTCTTTGTTATTGTCCTGCTCATTGAAGTATTGCCTTCGCCAAGAGGGGATACCCACTTCTGCCGGGATGACAGCTTCTACCTCGAAGCCTAGCATAAATGGGGTTTCCCTTGTCTCGACTTGCTATTTTGTGTGGTATGCCCAGATGATGGAGGGGAGCTCTTCCGCCCATCTTCCCTACATAGATTTGAGCCTCGTTCTTAGGCCATATAGTATGGTACGATTCAAGTTTTTGACCTGTCCATTGCTTTGAGGGTGTGCTACCGATGCGAAGAGTAGTTTGATGGATAAGTCTGAGAAGAATTTTTTGAAGCGCTCATTATTGAATTGTCTTCCATGATTGGTGATTATGGCCCACGAAATTTTGAACCAATAGACCATTGATTCCCAAACGAATCAGGTGATGTTTCGCTCAGTTATGTGGACTAAGGCTTCAACTTCTACCCACTTAGTGAAGTAATCGATCGCTACCAGCAAGAACTTCCTTTGTCCTGTTGCTGGGGGCAGAGGTCCCAAGATATCTATCCCCCACTGGGCGAAGGCACAAGGGCTGAGAAGAGGGGAGAGTGGATTGGAGGGTGCGTGTTGTATTCCCTTGCAACGCTAGCAGCTGTCACATCGTTTAACGAGCTCAATCACATCCTTCCTCATCGTGGGCAAGTAAAACCCTTGCCGTAGGGCTTTTTGAGCTAGAGCCCTACTGGCTAGATGGTTTCCATATACTCCTTCGTGGATTTCTCTTAGGACGTAGTCTCCTTCTTCTCTACTCAAGCAACAGAGGTACAAAAACTACAAAGATCGTTTGTATAGCTCCTGATTTATCAATGTGTATCTTGCAGCTTCTCAACTTAAGGGACTCCTTATTATCCCTTGATATGGAGCCGTCGCGGAGGTAATTCAATAAAGGTGCCCTCCAATCTCCATCTTTGACTTTGGAATGCAGTGAGTTGATACCATACTCCTCGTACGAGGGTTTCGCGATTCGCTCTAGGTAGATTGCATCCCTCCATTCTGCACTGGTTGCCGAGGCCAATTTTGCGAGCGCATTGGCCTTTGTATTCTCGGCTCTTGGCACGCGCTCTATATCGAAGTGTATGAAGGCCTTTACGTATTCCTGGGCCTTGGTTAGATACTTTTTCATTTTTTGATCCCTTGCTTCAAATTCTCCCTTCAACTGCTCTATTACCAACTGGGAATCACTTAACACTTTGATTTGTGCTACCCCTAGTGCTTCTGCTAGTCGAAAACCTGCTAGCAGAGCTTCATACTTGGCGTCATTGTTCGTTGCTGAGAATTCCAATTTTAGTACGTATAGAGTCTCGGTACCATCTAGTGCCATGAGTATAAATCTTGCGCCTCCTCTAGCAATGTTTGATGACCCGTCAACGTGTAGCGCCCATACGTCTGACATTACCATTACTTCGAAGGGTCTTTTTGCTGCGAAATCAGTGAGCCCCTGGGCCTTGACCGTAGGCCTTGGCAAGTATTGTATGTTGAACTCGCCTAATTCAATGGACCACTTCGTCATCCTCCCCGAACTTTATGGCCGTTCGAGAATTTGTCTCAGCGGTAGGTTTGTCAGCACAATTATCTTATGAGCCTGAAAGTATGGCCGTAATTTTCGTGCAGCATAGATGATGGAGAATGCTGCCATTTTAGTCATTCTGTAATTCTTTTTTCCTCCACTCAACACTTTGCTAGTGTAATATATGGGTTGATGCTGCCAGCTTCTTCTTGGACTAAAACTGAGCTAACCGCGTTGGCCGTTGTGGCTATGTACAAGTATAATTCTTCTCCATTCTCTGCCTTCTTCAACAGGGGTGGGGAGCTGAGGTACTTTTTAAGCTATTCGAAGGTGTTGCTCTGTTCCTCCCCCCATTTGAATTCTCCTCTCTTCCTTACTGCTTTGAAGAAGGGTAAGCCTTTGTCCACTGAGCAGGAGACAAACTTGCTGAGGGAGACTATCCTCCTTGTTAAGACTTGGATCTCCTTTTTCGCCCCCGGGTCCTTCATCTCTATTAATGCTTTTAGTTTATCTGGGTTGGCCTCTATACCTCGATGTTTCACCATGAAACCAAGGAACTTTCCTACAGAAATGCCGAATACGCATTTTAATGGGTTTAGCTTCATGTGGTATTTGTGCAAGAGTTCAAGCGTCTCTCTCAAGTCTTCGCAATGCTTCTCCGCTATTAAGCTTTTTACCAGCATGTCGTCTATGTATGCCTCCATAGTTTTACTGAGCTGATTTTTAAAAATCTTGTTCACTAACCTCTGGTACGTGGCTCCTACATTTTTCAATCCGAAGGGCATCACTCGATAACAGTGCAGCCTCCTTTCAATGATGAAAGACGTTTTCTCTTCGTCAGCCTGATGTAGGGGGATTTGGTTATATCCCGAGTATGCATCCATAAAACTGAGAAGCTCGTGCCTAGACGTTGAATCTACCAGATGATCGATTCGGGGGAGAGGGAAGCTGTCCTTCGGGCATGCCTTATTTAGATATGTGAAATCTATGCAGGTGCACCATTTTCCGTTAGGCTTCCTTACCAGGACCACATTGCTTAGCTACTCCAGGTAGTTCCCCTCTCTGATAAAGTTTGCTCGCATCAGCTTTGTTACCTCCTCATCAATTACCTTAATTCGCCCCATCGCGAAACTTCTCTTTTTCTGCTTCACAGGTCGATGGTTGGGGTCCAACTGCAACCTATGCCCCATGATGGTAGGATCAATACCTGGCATATCGTCAGCAGACCAAGCGAATACGTTCATGAATTCGATCAGCAACTAGCTTAGCTCTACTCTCAAGGTTTCAGGCAGGTGACTCCCAATCTGCACTGATCTCTCCTGGTGGTCAAGTAGGGGTACGCGGGTAATATCTTCATCTACTGTGCTGATTTGAGGATATTCTACCCTTACCTCAAAATCTTCCACGATTAGGGTTTCTCTTGCCTCCATTTTTCCTTTCAGGGCCACAACGTAGCAGTTTCGAGTTGCTGCTTGATCTCCGCTGATCTCCCCTGTCCCGTGCGGTGTAGGGAATTTCATCTTGAGGTAATATGTTGACGTTACGGCTCGAACTGCATTAAGAAAAGGTCGGCCGAAAATGATATTATATACCGAGGGCCGGTTAACCACCAAGAACTCTGTCAATGAAGTAACTAGCTGTGGGGTGGTCATCCCCAGCGTCACAGGTTGCGTGATTGTCCCTACGGGATGAACCATATCTCCACCAAACCCAACCAGGGGGGTTGCAATTGGTTTGAGTCTTTCCTTTCCAATTTTCATCCCTTCTAGTACTAACCATAACATAATGTTTGTCGAGCTCCCGTTATCTATTAATACGCGCCTGACTTTGTAGTTCGCTACTAATAAGGAGAGTACCAATGCGTCATCATGTGGTTTCTATACCCCTTCTTCATCTCAGGATGTCGAAGATGATATCTTCACCTTATTTATTTCTTTTGCTATTTGGTTCTCCTTTCTCCACTGAGAGCACCTGTTTAGCGTACCTTTTGCGAGCACCTCTGCTGTCTTCTCTACTCGCAGATCCTCCGAAGATCACTACAATTTCCCCTATGACTTGTTCTTCTTTTTTTTTTTGCGTGGGGTCTCTTTTGCCCGCGAGGTTCCCTCGAGGGATCTTATTTTTTGATAGACCTTGATAGGTATCCCTTTTTTATTAGGGCTTCAATTTTGTTTCTCAGCTAAATGCACTCCTTTGTGTCGTTCCTGTGATCCTTGTGGAATTGGAAAAACTTAGACATGTTTCGTTTATACATGGGAGTTCTCATAGGTTCGGGCCATGAGACATAATCTTTCTTTCTTATCTGCATCAGTACTTCAGAACGCAGTACATTCAGGGGTGTATGGGTGAAGAACTTACTAGATTGCCGCCTCATTTTAGGGTTGGCGAGTAGCGTTGCATTCTCATGCCTTTTTGTGGACCTGGAGGATTCACCCATCTCCTGACTATTCCATTTCCTCTTCAACTCAATGCAGCTTCCCCTAGTGTCCATCATCTCTTCCAAGTTGATGTACTTTTGTGCTCAGGCCATCAATTCTCCCATATCAACCAGTGGGTTTTTCCCCAATGAGTACAGGACGCTCCCAGGTTGGAGAGCCGTGGTCAGGGCTACCAATGCCACTCCCATGTCTAGATTACAGACCTCCAGATTTGCGGTGTTGAAGCGATGCATGAATTTCTTTAGTGTCTCCCTTTCTCCCTGGACCATGCTCATTAGGTGAGATGTTGTTTTGACAATCCTCCAGCTACTGAGGAAATGACCAGTGAATAGTTGTTCCATCTCTAAGAAGGAGCCGATTGATCCGGGTTACAGGGTCCGGTACCAATCTTTGGTGCTACCCTTGAGGGTTGCTGCAAAGGCTCGACACATAATGGCATCAGGAGTGCCTTGTAGCTACATCAGCACCCTGAAGGTATCCAAGTGGTCGATTGGGTTGGAGAGACCCTCATACTTCTCAAAGGTGGGCATCTTGAATCTTCTGGGCAGTGGGACCTCCATCACCTCTCTTATGAAGGGTGGTTCCGAGGACCGTAGAGACGCTTCCCCATAGAGGAGGTTAGTCTTGCCCTCTTTCGTCATTTTTTATCTCTGCTCTATCTTTTTTGTTCTCTCTTCCAATTCTGAGGAATTTTTTTGTTGGTTGATGTCTATGCTATTCACGTCTTCTATCTTTTTGGTAGGGAAAGTTTTCTCATCGTTCTTCTTTGTTTCATCTGTTTCCCGAGGTGGAGCCGGACTCACCCGTTGTTGAAGTGGGGCGCATGCTTCTTGAATCTTTTAGCATAAGAGCAGGTTGAGCATGTCCTCCATTTTCTTTTAAAAGGCAAGGAACTCCTCCCTGGTGACTCCTGATGGATTTGCGGGTGTAGAACAAATTGACTGGCCTGACTCCTTTTCGGAGGAGCAGGAGTTAGAGCCGTGTGAGGTGGACATTTTTTTTTAAAATGCCAGAGGGGGGATCAGGACGAGTGCCTCACTAGAGTGGTTTCTCACAGACGGCGCCAACTGTTGCGGGGAAAAATTCGGTGATGACCAATAGAGATGCTCCTAGATCTCCAGTGACCTAAAAAGGATAGAAAATAGAAAGGCTTGGAGGACCCGGGGTGTACTCCAGGGGATTACTCTAATGCCTATCCTAAGACTCTTTGAAGAATAAGCTCATATGTAAAGTCCTGAAAAATTTACTCCACTAGAGATAATCAATCGGGTGCTAGGTCTCGAGATCTTTTGGAAGGCCAATATTTTTGAAAATGGTTACCATACTGAGGGTGATTAATTGGGTGCACGATCCCGAGATTCTCTTGGAAAATGTCCTTAAGTGTAGGGCTCAGAATTACTCCACCAGGGATTATCGATCGGGAATGAAATCCTAAGGTTCTTTGGCTGTCTTTAGATTACCCTCTTTAAGACTCAACCACCAATGCCTCAACTAATTCCTGGGGTCAGCTGCTACAGTTTCAAAGTATGTCAACCTGTGCATGGGATCAGCTACCCCAGTTTCCAAGTATGTTAAGAAGAGAATGACTCAGCTAAGGATGCAAAAGGATTATTCCAAAGTTTATTCAACTAGACAAGTATGAATGAATGGTACTTTATTGCTATATGTATGCATGTTGCTACCTAAGATGCTAAAATACAGTGATATGTTGCTATGTGTAAGTGTGCATAATGATACATGAATGCAAAGATGTATGCATGTTGCATGAGATGCCCTTTGTATTTTCTTTCCTATACAAGGCATGGAATGCATGCTAACACATAAACTTTCCTTCTTCCCATGTGCTTGTAATCGACAACCCAATCTCTGATCTTAGGTGTGCTTTCAAATTCCAAGTTGCCATTGATTCTAACCACGTTTCAAATTCCAAAAGGCGCTCGAAATCGGCCCCAGTGTTTACATGCTACTGGTCATGGCCCTATTTTTGAATTTTATTCTGTCATGAAAACTCTTGAATTTGCTCCAATGGAACTCAAAATGTGCCCTAGTTTTGATCCTTGTCTACTATTCTCGGCTATGTTTTCATCGTGCCCTCTGATATGAAGGCATCGAAATTAGTCCAGACAAAACTCAACCCAAATTTTGCCCCCAATTACCATCGTTCGTTACTGATTTTGGCTTCAAATTTTGCTTTGACATGAAGGCACCTAAATTGGCTTCAATGGAACCCAACGTGGAGGTTGCCTCATTTAGATGCATTTGTAACTATGCCTGACCATTTTACCTGCATTTCACAAGGATCCTCTTATGGCAAATGTGTCAATGATTAAGCCCTTTTGACCATCCGTCCTCCTTTTGGAGCTTTTGAAGAATGGAATTTTTCTTTTTCTTTTTTATTTTTATTTTTTTTTCTTTTAAATGAATAAATGATGAATGATCATGCATTTAGGACATCAATTTATTAAATCAAAAGGTCATATGCACAAAATAAATGATTTACTGTGTTCACATGCTATTTCAACGGAAAAACTTCATACCAGTATTCGCGAGCAATATAATGATGGTGCTAAATTTTCAACCTGAATAGCTGATTTTCTTCTTTAATCGACTACCCAAGTTTTATTGGGGGACTATTCTTGTACCTTGTTCTGCCGTGAAACCACTAGGAACCTCTCTTTTAATGGTTTCCCCTAGCTCAACCAAGTCTGACCCATGTTTTGATCTCAAGATGGTCTTTAAGACTCATGACGAAATATACGCTTAGAGATACAAGTTTTCAAAAGAAAGGGAAAACCAAGGCTCAAATTTCCTATCCCTTGATAAGTTTGCCCTAATTCGGGGTTTCTACAAGGTATTAACCGAACTTGTAACGACCTAAAAAAAAAAAAACAAATTTAGTTGTTAAGCTTTCTGGAGAAAACAGAGAGTATAAGGAAAATAAATAAATAAATAAATAAAAATAAAAAAAATAAAAAAATAAATTATTAATAATTAATTAATTATTAATAATAAAATTAATTAAATTAATAAATTTGAGGATTGTGGATATATATATATATATATATGTATATTTAATTATATATATAAGTATATATGTAAGTAATATATATCAGTATATATAAGTATATATATATAAGTATATAATAAAGTAAGTTTAAAGGATAAAGGAAAGAAAAGAAAAAAGAAAACTTAAAGGTTAAGTTTTCTGAGAAGCAAGAAGAGGATAAGAAAGAGAGAGAGAAAAAAAAAAGGGATTCACGTGCAGAACAAAGGAAAGAAAGAGAGAGAAAGGAAAAAAAATTAAATATATTCTCTCACGCTCTTTAGTCCTCTTCCTTCTATGATTTGGCGGCCGATTCTTACCCAATTGAAAATCCGAGAATATCACCGAACTCCATTCTCTACCGCTGACATATCTACCAAAGTGGATTTATCGTAGGAGTAACGTGGGCATAGTTCCTGGGGTAAGCCAAATTCTCATTCTTACCTCAATTTTTCTTAAATTTTAAGCCAAATGGGCGATCAGATACCACCACGAGAATCTAGGGATGATTCTCTACAAGTCTAACAGAGCGAATTTCTCATGGGGCCGTTGTAGAAATAGTCCAAAATTAGGATAAATGAGTTATTTAGAAATTAATTATTATTTAATTATTGTAAATTAGGAAAGGTTAAAATAACATTTTATTGGGGTTGATTTGATTGAATCAGGGTACGGGTGAGCGCTGCGGGTACAATTTTGGGAGCGCTGCAAGCGTGATTCAGGGAATCAAGTAAGGGAGAATAAAATTATATTAGTATTTTATTAAGGTGAACCAATTATTTATGAGCATATGAAAGTTATTATTTATCTATATGATTTTTAGAATAACCTGATTATTGGGAAAATGATGATTTTGTTTTAAGTTTATGTTTGGGATAATTTTTTATGATATTAAAACTATGTGGCATGAGAACAATTTCTTTCTAATAAATTGAATATAAATTTTTGTGACATTTGGATTTGCATGTGGGGGTGTTTGAAATGGTTATGGCATGATGAATAAGTTGTTATGTTTGACTCATGCGTGGAAATGTATTGATCTGTTGGGATACTGTGTGGGAAATGTATTGATCTATTGGATTCCTATGTGAAAATGCATTGATGCATCTGTATGAACTAACAGGTGAGGTTATTCGTATGCATCTCAATATAACGTTGGCATGATGAGGTTGTTATATTGCCTAGATATAAATCATGATGTGACGTTGCCAGGTCGAGGAGCTCGTGATATTGTCATTTATATGGGGTAGGACATTGGTAGGTCGTGGAGCTTGTTCTACTGATGTACGACGAGTAGGTCATGGGGATTGGATACTGGTGAACATTGGTGCCTGTGTGGGCCACGTTATATCCTATTTGGATAATGGCGCCTATATGGGTCAAGTTATATACTATGTGTGGGTAGTGGTGCCTGTGTTGGCCACATTATATCCTCTGTGGATAATGGCGTCTGTGTGGGCCATGTTATGTACCTTCTGTGGTTAGTGGTGCCTGTGTGGGCCATTTATAGATAAGAAGTACGTAGGTGCCTGTGTGGGCTAGGTACTAACGTGTACGCAGTTGCTCTATGTGGGCCATGTACTGAGGACATTGGAAGATGAAGTATGAGATGCATGATTCCTGCATGGATGTGTTGTGCGCATGTGAATTTAATTATAGCAAAAAAATAATGGTATACATATTGTGAATGCATATGTGTGCATGCAGCAAGGTAAACATACCACTGGGGGCTTGCTGAGAAAGGCGAGTGCTCTGTTAGGTAGTTTCTTGGTATCAGTGCAGAAGGATGCTACTTGTATGGGCGGGTAGACATCCCGATCCTCGAAAACCTTCGCCTTTAAAATAATAAATGTGTGTGTACTGGCGGCAAGGTAATACTTCACCTGAGGGCTTACTGAGTAAGGTGAGTGCTTTGGAAGGTAGTTTTTTGTACCAAAGCGGAGGGAAGTTACTTGTATGGGCGGGTAAGCTTCTCTATCCTTAGGGACTTTCGCTTGCATAAAAATTATGTGCTTGTGCATATTGGATGTATGTGTGATATTAGGATTGATTAAAGAATTTCGAGGACGGAATTCTTTTAAAGAGGAGAGAATGTAATGACCTAAAAAAAAAAAAAAAAACTTAGTTGTTAAGCTTTCTAGAGAAAACAGAAAGTAGAAGGAAAATAAATAAATAAATAAATATAAATAAAAAATAATTTATTATTAATTAATTAATTATTATTAATAAAATTAATTAAATTAAGAAATTTGAAGATTGCGGATATATATATATATATATATGTATATTTAATTTTATATATATACATATATATATAAGTATATAATAAAGTAAGTTTAAAGGATAAAGGAAAGAAAAAAAAAACTTAAAGGTTAAGTTTTTTGAGAAGCAGGAAGAGGATAAGAAAAAAAAAAAAAAGGGATTCACATGCAGAACAAAGGAAAGAAAGAGAGAGAAAGGAAAAAAAATTAAATATATTCTCTCACGCTCTTCACTCCTCTTTTTTCTACGATTTCGCAGCCGATTCTTACCCAATTGAAAATCCGAGAATACTACTGAACTCCATTCTCCGCCACCGACATATCTACCGAAGTGAATTTGTCGTAAGAGTAACGTGGGCATAACTCCTAGGGTAAGTAAAATTCTCATTCTTATCTCAATTTTTCTTAAATTTTGAGTCAAATGAGCGATCGGACACCACCACGAGAATCTAGGGATGATTCTCTACAAGTCTAGTAAAGCGAATTTCTCGTGGGGTCATTGTAGAAATAGCCCAAAATTAGGATAAATGAGTTATTTAGAAATTAATTGTTATTTAATTATTATAAATTAGGAAATGTTAAAATAATATTTTATTGGGGTTGATTTGATTGAATCAGGGTTTGGGTGAGCACTGCGGGTATAATTTTGGGAGCCCTGCAGGCGTGATTCAGGGAATCAAGCAAGGAAGAATAAAATTATATCAGTATTTTATTAAGGTAAACCGATTATTTATGAGCATATGAAAGTTATTATTTATCTATATAATTTTTCAGAATAGTCTGATTACTGGGAAAATGATGATTTTGGTTTAAGGTTATATTTAGGATAATTGTTTATGATATTAAAACCGTGTGACATGAGATCAATTTCTTTCTAATAAATTAAATATAAATTTTTGTGACATTTGGGTTTGCATGCAGGGGTGTTTGAAATGATTATGGCATGATGAATGAGTTGTTATATTTCACTCATGTGTGGAAATGTATTGATCTGTTGGGACACTGTGTGGGAAATGTATTGATCTGTTGGATTCCTGTGTGGAAATGCATTGATGTATCTATGTGAACTAACTGGTGTGGTTATTCGTGTGCATCTTAATATAACATTGGCATGAGGAGGTCGTTATATTACCTAGATATAAATCATGATGTGACGTTGGCAGGTCGAGGAGCTCATCATATTGTCATTTATATAGGGTAGGACATTGGCAGGTCGA
Source organism: Malania oleifera (assembly GCF_029873635.1). NCBI lineage: Eukaryota > Viridiplantae > Streptophyta > Magnoliopsida > Santalales > Ximeniaceae > Malania > Malania oleifera. Next base: position 40,657,119 of record NC_080428.1, on the reverse strand, counting down.
GGAGCTTGTTCTACTGATGTACGACGGGTAGGTCATGGGGATTAGATACTGGTGAACAGTGGTGCCTGTGTGGGTCACGTTATATCCTGTGTAGATAATGGCGCCTATGTGGGCCATGTTATATACCCTGTGTGGGTAGTGGTGCCCGTGTGGATAATGGAGCCTGTGTGGGCCATGTTATGTACTCTGTGTGGTTAGTGGTGCCTGTGTGGGCCACGTGTAGATAAGAAGTACGTAGGTGCCTGTGTGGGCCACGTACTGACATGTACGCAGTTGCTCTATGTTGGCCATGTGTTGAGGACATTGGAAGATGAAGTATGAGATGCATGATTCCTGTGTGGATGTGTTGTGCACATGTGAATTTAATTATAGCATAAAAATAATGGTATAGCATTTTGTGAATGCATGTGTGTGCATACGGCGAGGTAAACATACCATCGGGAGCTTGCTGAGAAAGGCGAGTGCTTTGCTAGGTAGTTTCTTGGTATCAGTGCAAAGGGATGCTACTTATATGGGTGGGTAGACATCCCGATCCTCGGAAACCTTCGCCTTTAAAATAATAAATATGTGTGTACTGGCGGCAAGGTAATACTTCACCTGAGGGCTTACTGAGTAAGGTGAGTGTTCTGGTAGGTAGTTTTTAGTACCAGAGTAGAGGGAAGCTACTTGTATGGGCGGGTAATCTTCCTTATCCTTGGAGACTTTCGCCTGCATAAAAATTATGTACTTGTGCATATTGGATGTGTGTGTGATATTAGATGTCGGGAATGTTATTAATGGTACACTTTCTTAGTTGTTATTGATATTATGTGAGAAACAGTTTATTTTGATATGTAAATATTAAAACTTATTTGTCACAGACTATTATAATTTATTTCACCCTTACTGAGAAGTGTCTCAACCTAGTGGATTAACAATTTTTCAGGTTCTTCTGAAGACCGGGTTTGAAGGCCTAGGCTGGGACTGTTTTTGCTGGTTTATTTTTGGGCTAGTGTGAGATACTGATATATGTATAGATATATTTGTACGAGATTTTTTTTTAAATACGGGTTGTGGAGATAGATATTTGGATGTTGTAGTGTTCGTTTTGGGTTGTTATATAGAATTCTGGTATTTATTTGAGGTTATTTATTTATGTTCCGCCGCGTGGATGATAATTATGGTATCAGATGCAAGTAATTGGAACACGTGGCACCTGGGTCCCACTTGGCGGGTTTCGGGGCATCACAGAACTTGTCACTTGAACAAACTGCCCACGTACCTTTTTAGGATCAGGTCATTACATAGTTGAGACTTTTTTTTTTTTTTTGAGTCCGAAAAATCATTTGAGACAACAATGTATACCAATCTAGTCAAGACTTTCATTTGGACCGTAATGTAGGCTAAGGATATGGGTTAAAGACGAAAAGTGTTAAATAAGGCTCAAAATTGTCAATTTTATCAAAGGTCACATATGTAGTATATCCCTCATTTCTTTCTTTCCTTTTTTCTACTTCTTTCTCTTTCCTTCCCCCTCTCTTTTTCCCTTTTATGAACGAATCTTAACTTTATTTTCTTTTGAATTCCATTTGGGACTGTTCTTTTTCTTAAAACTGCCTCAGTGTGGGGTGTGATCCTTTAACGGGTTAATTAATAATTGAATTTTTCAGGCTCAAAAAGAGCTTTGCAAGTGGTTTATTCTTTGCTTTTATTTTGAGTAGCAGAAAAATGGTCTGCCATCCTTTTGGTAATGATTATTGTCTGAAATGACTGGCCAAATGCTAAGGCACCCAAACCTAAGTTAAATTTCTAGTGAACTGACTTTTAAGAAAATTGGGTTTAACAATCAAGCTCAAATGGGTTAATAAATGGTAAATCTATATTTGGTGCTTTTACGGATAAATGGTCTGCCAAAGATGGCCATCTATCGTTCGATCAAAACATGATTACCAGACCGACATGAGATTCATGGAACCAACAAATATTTTGCTGAGGCTTTCAAAACACTTTTTTGCAGTATTTGAATTCATAGGGTGACGAACATTGTTTCATCTTCCTTTACTTCCGTCTCCTAGCTTGAATTTTCATAACTAGCATATGGTTTTGGCTCCTGAATACTGGTATTTTTGTTTTCCTTATCTTAGCATGAAATACGAGTAAATAAAATTTTGGAAATTGGACTCTCGACGCAAGTGATATACAAAAATGCATAATTTCATTTCATTGATAAAAAAGGAAGTTTTCAAGAAAAAATCATTAACAAATTACACCAAAATAAAGAAAAAGAAGAAAACGAAAGCATCCCTAAAGGGGGCGGATGATCAAAAGCTTGACAATTATATATCTCTATTTTCATGCTCAAAGAGTAAAACCATTCATTTAGACTACATGCGGAATATCTCTGGTCCAAAACATGTTGTACTTCTTTGACTGATCTGAACTTCAAAAATATTCTTTTAACGTTGCACAATGGGCTCCTCGGTGTCAATCGCCAATAGACCCAAATCTCTTAAGGTTTGTACTTTATGCTTAAAATGCCAACATTTTTCAATTGAATGACCTATTGCCCCAGAATGATACTCGCATCGAGAATTTGGGTCGTACCACCTTGGGAAAGGGGACTGCAACAACAATCCTGGTATCGGTGCAACCATTTGAATTGACACAAATTACGAGAACAATTCAGCATAATTCATCGAAATAGGTTGAATTTCTTTTCTCTTTCTTTCCATTGGGGATCCTCCTCCCGTGTCCTCAACATTCAGCTGCCTTATAATAGGCCTAGGCCTAAGGGAAATTGCTCAGGGTTGCGCACCTAGCTGCACTATCTGATGGATTGTGGGCTCGTAAGCAAAGTTCTTATTCATCCACCGGGTCTTACCCTCTTGGTAAGGACACCCCTGAATCATCTGTGCTTCCTCATCTTTCTTCGTATTGCTCGGATCAGTTTTTACGCCACCACTTTTGGTTCTTCCGACTTTGATGGTCGTTTCAATTCTCTCTTCAGTAGAAACAATATCCATGAAGTCATGGGGAGTTACCCCTAAGAGATGCCCAAATTAGGGATCTTTTAATGTATTCACGAATAGGGAGATGACCTCCCTATCTTCCACCGGAGGGCTCACTTGGATGGACATGTCCCTCCATCTATATGCATTTTCTTTGAATGTTTCGTTCGGTTTCATTTGCATGCTTTGTAGGGTCATGTGATCAGTCCCATTTCTATCACATGGCGGTACTAAGTTATGAAAGCATTCTCCAGATCTTTCCAAGTACAGACTCGAGCTTGATCTTGCTGAATATACCATCTGATCACCACTTCAGTCAAGCTATCTTAAAAGCAATGCATCATCAATCCCTCATCATCTGTGTGTGCAGCCATTTAATGGCAATAGAGGCACAAGTGGGTCTGAGGATAATAGGTTCCATTGAATTTTTCAAAGTTTGACATCTTGAATTTTGGTGGCAAAATGACCTTCAATACCAAGAAAACGTCACTAGGATCAACGAAGTTGAATATATTATACCCTTCAATTGCTTTCAAGCGCTCCTCCAATACATCACAACGACGCTCTGACTCAGATCTGTTTATCCCCATATCAGAAGTTACTAATGGGGAAGTTCCTGCCACTGGGAACCTCTGTGCTAACATTGGACCCCCATGACGACAGGTGGTGAAACTGATGTTTGTCCATGAACGGGGGTGAACCCTAGAGGATGAGTGGGGTTCGCATCTATCTTAAGATCATTTTGTACCATTTTTCCTTTGTTCATCAACAATTCTAGGATTTTGCTCATTTTCTCGGCCAACTCTTCTTGTCCTTGTTCAATGCCCAGGACCCTATTTTCCAATTGTTCGCTCATTTCTCTTGCCTTTTGCCTGGTGTTGTACGGGTCTGTGGTGGTCACAATATTGCTTTTGATTACTCAAGCCGCTTCTTTCCTTAAGAGAGCTGCGAATCAAAACTTCCCTTTTTAGAGCCAAGAATGCATGATTATGTAATGCATGAATGCATGAGTATTTAATGCATGACTATGGGATGCAATGGGTGTTTATGCATGGATGTAACTAGTGCAAACATACATACAAACGGAGATATGAACATGCATGCAGCCTATCCTGCATGGCCATGCGTGAAATTATGCATGAAGTGCATGAATGCGATGTAACCTAAATAACTACTTTGCTAGAATTCTAGAAAAATCCCTATCGACTAATGAAAGGTTTTATGATTAAGTCGACCATTGATGGACCACTGATTCATGTCAACTCCTCCCTCGACCATTCCTTTCTTTGATGATGGTCCACGTACCTTAGATCCTATAAAGGATCAGGTTATAATCTGGGTTTGGGGTGAACCCAGGTGAGTCAACCCATTGTGTTTGTTCAATGCAGGCTTGTGGACTTTAATGTGCACTTGGACCTTTAGTATTTTAAAATATGGGTTTCAAGCTACTTTATGATGAGATTAGGCCCTTGTTTAAAAGGAGTTGGGCTTGGATTGCTTAAAAATGTTGGCCTAGATTTTTAGGTAATAGGGTCGATGCCCACTATTGAAATCTGCGTTTGGCCTCTTTTTAAAAATTAGACCTGAGTCGGGTTTTTGTTTAGAAAAAGATTGCACCTAGATTTTATTTTAATTTTTTTTTTAAAGTTCGGTCCGAGTTATTTGAAAAGGATTGAGCCAACCCATCTTTTAAAATGCCTATGGAAAGTGTTTTTTTTTTCTTTGAAATGATGGGTCATAGTCTCATTATTGGGCTTGTTCAGAATAATGGCTAAGTACTATGCATGTCTCAAATGGATGCAAAATGTGTGACACGTACAACACAAAAAGTATATATATACAAAAAAACTCAATCACATAAATGTGAAGAATGATGTGACCTCTATCCCAACCTAGGATGGGTTAGTATATACGGGGTTCTTCATGGCTCCATCTTAGTTATGGAAAACTATAGACAAGTATGTGTGGGTAGACTCTAACCGTATTAACAATAGGTTCCCAATATGAGCTTCATCCTCACCCATAAGGGATTTGGACAAAGCTCAAACTGAGCGGAGTGGTTCGCGGGTCCCCACAAGCCCTGCCACGTGGGGACAAATGGTATTACACTCATTTCTAATCTTAGTAGGTAAAGCCCGAGTAGAAGGCACATAAAAGTGTGTGAATTCAAATTTAGCCTAATCCCCGCTACCCCACATGCATGTCACACGCTTATTCACAATTAATCACATGCTTATTCAAACATCCATGGAAACAAATATTTTCATTAAATCAATGGTATTTTCAAATATGGAAACTAAATATTTACCTTAAATCCAGAATATTTACAAACATACTAACAAGCATTTAAGCCAAGGATATTTACATATATGGGGGCTAAATATTCACATTGATCAAGGATATCTACATACATGGGAACTAAATATTAACAATAATCAAGAATATCTACCTATATGGGATCTAAATATTCCCATTAATCAAAGATATCTACCTATATGGGAACAAAATATTTAGATTTAATCAGGGATTTCTACATATATGGGAACATTAATTTACAGTAATCAAGGATACTTACTTACATAGGAACTTAAATATTCTCATTAATCAATGATATCTACATATATGGAAACATAGTATTCACATTAATAAAGGATACCTACCTATATGGGAACTAAATACTGTCATTAATTAGGGATATTGTTGGAATTGGTGTAATCCCAAGAGGGGGGTGAATTGGGTTTTAAAATTTTTTTTGATTAATTTAAAACATTTCTCCGATTCACCACAGTTCATATCCCATTCAACATATATACGTGTATGTACAACAATTAAGTGATTAGTGTGTGCATACATACGCATGTGTTGCATTTCTCATTTAAATCGGTCCTCTATGCATGCAAGATGATTATAAAAAAATATGACCATACATGCACATGCTGAAATTTAAGTGCAAGAATTTAAATGAGATAGAAAGAGAATGACACACAGATTTGTTAACGAGGTTCGGCCAATACCACCTACGTCCTTGCCTTGGGCATACTCCCAAGGATTCCATTATACTTGCTCACTTAACCAGGTAGAGCAAAAGCCTTTTACATCCTCTCCTTACAGGGTGAGGAAAACCCCAGCTCAATTACTTGGCTGAGCCAAACTAGTTTCACTTGTGGGGTTGAGACTCCCCAGTTCAATTCCGGGCTGAACCAAACCGGTCTTACTTGCAGGGCTGAGACTCTCCAGTTCAATTAACTGTCTGAACCGAACCGTTACAATAAAACCATTTTGTACATAAAATATGCTTCTAAAATACAAAAAGAGATGTACATGCTAAGCTCATAAAAACATACACTCCAATGATATGAAATAATGCTTAGGGGAGTAAGGGTGCTTAAGTACATTTAAACCCTAATAAAAATTTTCTCCAAAAAGATATTTCAATAAAGATATAGGAGAACCTAGGGTTTTTCTCTTTCAATGATTTTTGCACAAATAAAATGTATATGAAAAATACATATTATGTTCTCCAACAAAGATTTATGCAAGTTAGAAATATGTGGAGATTCTAGGAGTTAAGTTTAATAAAATATCTGTGCAACAAATAATCTTCTCCCAAAATATATTTATCAAGGAAATAATATGGGATAAAACCAAAGCAATGTTCTTAAAAATATTCTTCAAATATTTGGTGCCTAGTGAGAATATGTGCAAATGAAATGCCCTAAATAAAATACTCACCTTAAAGAAGATTTTGAAATAAAAGCATGAGAGAGAGAGAGAGAGAGAGAGAGAGAGAGAGAGAGAGAGAGATTTGAATAAAAATATTTGACCCCAAAAGAGTGATTTAAACAATAAAAAGCATTTTGGGGATCCTTTGATTAACCAAGGATTAGAGAGAAATTTAAAGTTAATCAAAGTTACTAATTTGGAGTAATGAAGGAGTATTTATAAAGTTTGTGAGAAATATGACCATTGGGGACATGGAGGTCATTTTAGAAAAATATTAATGACATTTAATTAAAATTAACCTCGTTTGAAAAAGTTAACCACGGTAAAAATTCAGACCAACCTAAGAGCACTGATCAACCAAAGTTCATATGGTTCGGTTGACCGGGCCAATTTTGAACATCGGGGTCACTCGACTAGAAAGGGCGATTTTTCCAAATTAGCGCAGTTCAGTCAACCAGGGTGAAAGTGAACTAACTGGTCAATCGACCGGAAGAGGCAATTTTTCAAAATAGCGAGGTTTGGTCGACTAGAACATTTTGAACCTAGAAGTTCGATCGACCAGGTTGTTAGGGCATCTCCCAATGACCCTCGATCGACCAGAGCATTGGAGTACATTTTGGGCTCGGTCGACTAGGTGGTCAAAAAGTTGACTTAAGGTGGTTTCGGTCGATCGGGGCCATTTAAACTACAAGTGTTCGGTTGACCGGGACCTGGTCAACTGTTAACTTGACCTGGATTCGGTCGATCAGGCTACAAATGAACTATAAGGGTCAGTCGACCGCAAGGGCACATTTTGTGCATTTCAGTCCTATTTCAGCCAACAATAACCCCATTCTAATGACTAACACATATAAGTGCAAGAGTGAGTGTTATAGGGTAGTTTCTAGGTCCTTTCGAAGACACCAAAAAAATCCGGTGTCGGTCGACTGAAGTTTTTGTAAACTTCATTTTAGCGCCGATTTTGACCCTAAAGCTATTCCAAAAACTTTGTATAATTTTAGTCTTTTTAGAAAAAGGTTTTTGGTGAGATGTGCTGGTCCCTAGGGTCTATCTACGATCATTCTGGGCATTCAAACACATCATGCAGATGCATGCAATATTATAGACCAAAGATAAAAAATAAATGCATATACAAATTTAAAACAAATGTCTTCGTCTTTTTGCTCTTCCGACTTCATGGAATGCGTTTGATCATATAGTCTTGAAATCCTGCAAGCGTTCATCGTCGTTGCCTTATGTGTGTGTTAAATTAATGGACTTGTTTACATGCTAAATACGCATATAAGAAACATGTGTTTTTTCAGTATCAAAACAGGGATCAGACTCAAAAAGTCAACAATCTCCCCCTTTTTGATGATGACAAACGTACTAGAGTAAAATGGGTACAGCCTAAAAAGGCTCCCCCTAAGAATATGCATAAAGTAAAATATAAACATTAAAACTCAAACATATTCACGAAAGAATACATTTCAAAAGATTTTGCATTCAGTTTTAACGTTAAACTACATGCTCAGTATTTACCCCTATGTTTTTGCCCCTCAAGATATTTGCCCCTATGGTCATAAACATTTTGCTCAAAAATATTGTCCCCCTTTTGTCATCAGCAAAAGGGAAAAGCTAAGTAGAAAAGATTGATCATTTAAAACAAACTTAGCAAAGAAAACTCCCCCTTTTTTAAAATTTTTAAAGAAAACTCTCCCTCTTTTTAGTGTAGATTATGGGCATGAAAATTTAAATTGTTTTAAAGATATATGACAGTTAAGCATAGAATAATTTTCATAACTAGTCATTGAGAAATTAAAAAACATATAACGAATAAGATTAGACAAAGATTATCCACAAACCATAGCGATTTAAACATATCATAATACTCATGAAAGATTTGAGTTCAAGACACACGACATATAATACCAAAAAGAACGTTTGAGCATAAATATGATCTAACTAGTTTGCATGCATATCATGTAAGTCAATGAACCAATTATGTAGCACCCTTTTAAAATTAAAATTTCATGACACAAGATTTTAACACAGAAAGGCACAAGTCATTAAAGTATTTAAGCACACAAGCAAGACATAAAATATATTCTATATAAGTTCAATTCTTGCTTTCATAAATGTATATATATAAATATATATAGATATGTGTGTAGAAAAATATATATGTATAAAAATATATCCCCTTTAAATTTTTAATAAATGCAAAGGGCTTATGCTTGCTGAAAATGAAACTTTAATTAAAAGCTCAAGCAAGCCTTATTTTCATAGTTAAGCATTTAAGCACAACACAAAGTATGACTAGAAAAATGCAGCCATATAGATCCAAAGATATTAAATAAACTTAAGAATAGGGATCACATGGCAAAACCTAAACCACTATGGCAAACAAAATATTTTCATTTATTATATTCAATGAAAACATTACAATTAAGCACAAGCCCCAATGAATTCAAAAACCAAATCTAAGCTAGAAATGTTCTGAGCACAACAAGATAGAAAATAATTTCTAGGTGCTCCCCCTATCAATTTGAATACGTGCTTAGATTCTTTTAACTACTTATACTGTTATAATTTATGAAAATTCATTAACAGTCCAAACATTATAAGTATTAATTTCAGATTTTACTGGACATGTGTTAGACAAATAAATTTCACCAGTAAAATGTCCCTAAACACACATGCACTAAATATTAAGTACCAAGTCATGCATGGTGTTCATGTGTACCCGGAACAGTCCATATCAAAGATGTTCAGAAAAGATAGGATATGATGTTCACGATGCCTAGAAAACCTTCAAACTCAAAAAGTAAAGAACAATAGAAGTAATGCGAGTCCATGGGCTAGGTGATTCTTATCTTTTTTTTTTTTCAAGGATGGGGCTTAACCCCCCCGGTATAGTCTCAAGCATACAAAAGTGATTGACGTTCAAGGATGGATTTCATTTAAGCACACTCAATACATTTTCATCGTTGTAAATATTACTTAGCATACAGGAGATTATAGGCATTAAGTTCATTTTTCTTAGATGTGGGACTTAAACTCCCCCTATATATTTGCATGCATACATACTTGCATTAAGTTTAGGATGATAGTCATTTAAGAACATTCCTCAAAAATTCATCCTTTCAAAAGATTTTCAGCATGCAGCAAATACAGACATTTAGTACATACTAGCATGACATATTGCATTTCAATTTAAATACACAATAGCCAATCAAGGCTATACTCAAGGGTAATGCAATAGGGGTTCAATAAGGATGACACAACTCAAAATTCACAATGAGTGTGTGTGAAATGAAAAACTCCCCCTAAGTCATGCAAATTCCTTAGTTAATGGACCATCATCAAAATATGGGGTGTTCAGTTTAAACGAGATGATGCTCTACCATTTGGTTATGGAGTGAAAGTACATAATCCAAACAATTTGACCAAATGGTGTCCATGAACTACGTTCATCCTAGGAAGGGAAATGTGATGCTTATACTAATCAAAAATTGATTTCACTAGGTATACCAAATAGTATAAGTGGTCCTTTTAATGCAGCTATACTGGTTATCTGTTAAGAGATTTTTTTTTTCATATATTCAGTATAGTCTTCCCTATAAGCCATAGATGCATCAGAAAATATATAGAGAGGCATGCAATAATGTTCATGACCCAAGAACATCTCATATCAAATCATCAGACTTTAAGCACTATATATAATGTGTAGGGTATTCTCAAGAGCCTCGATATTCAATAAATGAAGATGATGCATATGGATCATTTTTGTGCTTCCTATAGGGGTGGAGCTGGGCTCTCCTAGTTATTCGATGATTATGCAAGGATGAATTTTAATTTTCTATTTGGTTTCACTCATCCTTTCAAAAATGTTTTAACATTAATTTTATCATAATCATCTTTAGCACTAGGTTTTGGTTTGGGAAAAATCCTATCGATATTTCGGCAGCATGCCGTCTATAAATCAGACATTTCCTAAATTTACCATGTACCTAAAACCAGATAGATTCACGTAATCAACAAGTAATAATCTAGTTTAAGCATGCGAGAACTTATTTCCACTACCAGGATGCAATTCTCATCAACTGCATCCGCTATGCAAGAGGCATTCTAAACTAAGCATGCAGTTAGGTAGTTCAATCAATATATCAAATAAAATATAGACTATCCATATAAAGATATAATCATTAGGTAATCAATGGATAGTGGCATTCAATACAAATAGGTTGTCCATCAAATATAATTGAACTTAAATAACAAGATGGATATATGCATTTATTTAAAACAAATTATCCATTAATGAGAAACTATAGTCATTTAAATAAGAATGGACATAGGCATTCAGATCACATCAGATCAAACTTAAACAATATCCATCCATCATAGAGTGTATTCATTTAGCACAAATGGATATTTGCATTTAGCTCAACAAAAGTCATCCAAATATTATAATCACTAATTTAAGATGTTTATTGGATGAATTTTAAATTTTCTGCTCCCCCTCAGTTATGCAGCTAAAGGGTTTTATATTCAATTAAGTATCTAGCATAACTAATATTTTCAAATGGGAGGATGAGCTTATGAATTCATTGAGTTCAATTCATCATTTGAAAATGATTTATCATTTATGCTCAATTGTGAGTTTAGGATTATACATTACATAGCTTAAGATCAATTTCCTAAAACTCAATACTATGTGATGGACAAAACATGCTATATTTAAGATTTTTCAAATTATAGCACACACACACACACACACACACACACACACATATATATATATATATAGCATCAAAAATCATATAAAATTTAAACATGCTTATGACATTTGAATTAAGAATTGATAGTTCTATATAAGCATGCTATAGCTAAAATTTTTCAAGTATCATCCAATAATGATGTATATGTATTAAGCTCAGATTGGATAAGATCATTAAAACTCACATGTTGGCTAGATTCCCTTAGGGTTCTTAGTATAACAATAGTGTATACTAATGTTTAGAATTTTAAGCATTATACACTATTTAGGCATATAAAGTATTCTAACCCTATGTATAACAATTTTTAAAATCTGATGAGTATATAAAAATTTCTTTGAGATGTACCTTATAAGACATCATGCTATTATCATAAAAGATTTATCATGATTCATACAAGGATTTAATACAAGATATATCAAACAAATCCTGACATGAAATTAACACAAATATCATATGATTCATAGCAACAAACAAATTAAACACAACATATATTATGTGAATCATACTATGAGTTATTCAATATATTAGAAGGAGAATAGATATACCTTTAAGTATTACTCCTTCTTAATCATTTAAGCTCGGAGTGGTGTCATCTCTCTCTCGGTTCCTTATACCTCTTATGATTCCCAAAGGACCTTAGCACTCAAAAGAATGAACTTACAAAGGCATTAGTGACTAAGGCACACAAAAAAAATATGCATGCCACACAGATGATATGCATTAAAACACGTGTCATGCAAATTTAAATCATTTTCAAAATTTGGGAAATTTGCAATTTGAAAACATTTTCAATGGGATATGATAAACATGATAAACACTTTCCAAATCCTCCAATCATTTGATTTTACAAAAGCATTTTTGATAATCACAAGGTAAAATCTATGCAATAAAACCAGTGGAGGATTTGTAAGGCGCTGACCCTCAAAACAAGGATACACCGAAAAATGAGTCGTTGTAATCTTTATGCAAATAGCGATCAATCTTATTGCAACTAGGCTCTGATAACAATTTTTGGAATTGGTGTGGCCCCAAGAGGTGGGGTGAATTGGGTTTTAAAACATTTTTTTGACTAATTTAAAACATTTCTCTTATTCACCACAGCTCATATCCCATTCAACATATATACGTGTATGTACAACAATTAAGTGATTAGTGTGTGCATACATACGAAAGTGTTGCATTTCTCATTTAAATCAGCTCTCTGTGCATCCAAGGTGATTATAACAAAATATGAACATACACATGCTGAAATTTAAGTGCAAGAATTTAAATGAGATAAAGAGAGAATGACACACAGATTTGTTAATGAGGTTCGGTCAATACCGCCTATGTCCCTGCCTTGGGCATACTTCCAAGGATTCTACTATACCTGCTCACTTAACAGGGCATTGCAAAAGCCTTTTACATCCTCTCCTTACGGGATGAGGAAAATCCCAACTCAATTACTAGGCTGAGCCAAACTAGTCTCATTTGCGGGGCTGAGACTCCCCAGTTCAATTCCGGCTGAACCAAACCAGTCTCACTTGCGAGACTGAGACTCTCCAGTTCAATTAACAGGTTGAACCAAACTGTTACAATAAAACCATTTTGTACATAAAATATGCTTTTGAAATACAAGCAGAGATGTACACGCTAAGCTCATAAAAAATTACACTCCAATGATATGAAATAATGCTCAGGGGAGTAAAGGTGCTTAAATACTTTTAAACCCTAATAAAAATTTTCTCCAAAAAGATATTTCAATTAAGATATAGGAGAACCTAGGGTTTTTCTCTTTCAATGATTTTTGCACAAATAGAATGTATATGAAAAATATGTATTATGTTCTCCAACAAAGATTTATGCAAGTTAGAAATATTTGGAGAATCTAGGAGTTAAGTTTAATAAAATATCTGTGCAACAAATAATCTTCTCCCAAAATATATTTATCAAGGAAATAATCTGGGATAAAACCAAAGCAATGTTCTTAAAAATATTCTTCAAATATTTGGTGCCTAGTGAGAATATGTGCAAATGAAATGCCCTAAATAAAATACTTTCCTCAAACAAGATTTTGAAATAAAGGCATGAAAGAGGGAGAAAGAGAGAGAGAGAGAGAGACTTGAATAAAAATATTTGACCCCAAAAGAGTGATTTAAACAATAAAAAGCATTTTGGGGGAACTTTGATTAACCAAGGATTAAAGAGAAATTTAGAGTCAATCAAAGTTACTAGTTGGAGTAATGAAAGGGTATTTATAGAGTTTGTGAGAAATATGACCATTCAGGACATGGAGGTCATTTTAGAAAAGATTAATGACGTTTAATTAAAATTAACTTCGTTTGAAAAAGTTAACCGCGGTAAAAATTCGTACCAACCCGAGAGCACCGGTCAACCAAAGTTCATATGGCTTGGTCGACTGGAGCCATTTGAACTACAAGAGTTCAGTTGACCGGGACATGGTCAACCGTTGGCCTGGACCTAGGTTTGGTCGACTGGGATACAAATGAACTATAAGGGTCGGTTGACCGAAGTGCACATTTTGTGCATTTCGGTCCTGTTTCAGCCAACAATCACCCTCAGGTCTATCTACGGTCGTTTTGAGCATTCAAACACATCATGCAGATGCATGCAATATTACAGACCAAAGATAAAAAATAAATGCATATACAAATTAAAAATAAATGTTTTCATCTTTTTGCTCTTCTGACTTCATGGAATGCGTTTGATCATATAGTCTTTAAGTCTTGCAAGTTTCCATCACCGTTGCCTTATGTGTGTGTTAAATTAATGGACCTGTTTACATATTAAATACAAACATAAGAAACATGTGCTTTGTCAACATCAAAATAGGGATCAGACTCAAAAAGTCAACAGATATCTACATATATGGGAATATTAGTCAAACATATTTGCGAATATTAACTCAAAGATATTTACAACTATGGAAACATATCTTTTTACTAAGTTAAACGTCTTATAATTTTCACAAATCACTTTATTCAAATATGGGAGTATTTTATTTACAAAATGAAGTGGAGTAATCAAAAGATTTAATAAATTTAAATTGGGATAATTCCTAATTAATTATTGGCTTGACTCTCAAAGGTCCCCAGTGGAGTCGCTAAGCTGTCGTGACGTCCCGGAGCACGTGTGCCCTAGGGAGGCGAAATAAAAATTGTAGTTTAAATTTTTGAAAAAATGAGAATGGAGTCGCCACTAACCTTTTTAGTGTGGTTGAAATACTTAATTACTACCCAGGTAAGGGTAGAATAGGTCTACGTTACAAAAGTTGGGGTCGGGAGTTTGGTTACACAAGGGGAAGGTACGAGCACCCCCTGCGCGCTCGTTCTTACGAACGGTACCTAATTAATTATGACATTATCCCTAAGTAAATTTAAAAAGTCTTTAGATTACTCCTTTTATGAATTTACAAATACACATGCAAAATAAATAAGTAAACAAATTATACAAAAATATACGTAATATATATATATATATATATATATATATAAATTCCCTCAGAACCAAGGGTACATGAAGCCTGAAAGAGTTTGTACCATTTTTAATTGCAATCATAGGGATAAAATCAAAAATAATTAAAAAAAGACAATAATAATAGAATAATGATTAAGTTAATAAATATATAATACTAAAAATAACACAACCTATGCTATAAACCAAAATAATAATAATGATAAATATTAATACCCTATTAAGTAATGCTATACATGCTAAAATACTAAAAAAAAAATAATATTGGAAATAAAATACATGAGTATATATAACGGAAAAGACTAAAGTAATACAATATTAATATACTAAACATACGTAATACTACTCATTAAAAAAAAAAAAAAACAAGTAATACTAGATATATTTAAGATATTGGAGAAAAGTAATACTAAATAATTAATAACCAATATATTAAGATACTAAATATATTAATATACTAAAAATAGTTAATGCAAAATATATTAAGATACTAAAGATAATTAATACTAAATATAATAATTAATGCTAAACATGTGAATAAAATACTAATCTATCAATTAAACACTAAATTACAAAAATACGAAAATACTAACTATGTAATATTTACCAAAAATATGTGATATACATATAAAAATATTAATTTACTAAATATATGACATCAATAAAAAACAAAGTTATTAAATATGTAATACAACATTACCAAAATTATAGATATACTATATTACTGAAATGCTAATTCCAAAATACTAATATAATAAATATATAATATCAAAAGAATTCTACCACGCTCATATTAATCATTTAACATATATACAATAAATACTACAAAAAACCAACGAGAACATAAATACCATAACTATGAAAAACCCTATGATGTGAATATTAATATCAATAACAAAATTCCTATTTTGAATATCAAAACGACCAAAAATTCCACAATAATAATAATCATTCAGCCAAAAATACAACAAAAATGTAAGCATGAATGTCAAGATTCAAACAAATCTTATAGCGTTGTGAATCCTACACCATGGATATTAATTAAAATATAATAATAAGAAAAATAGAGTATAGATATTAAACATTAAAACAAACATTACAATACTAAAACCTTACAATAACAACCCTAGAATATATATAAACATTATCATAAAAAAACTTTGAAACTACTCCAACAAATAATAATCTCAACCCTAGATAAATATAAGCACGAAATAATGCGACTAATACAACAATAATTTAAAGTTTAACTT